>NW_022103896.1:56069518-56094834 GCF_000313985.2 Echinops telfairi | reverse complement strand
AATAATAATTTGTGAATTATCAAGGGTTCGTGAGGGAGGGGGGAGTGTGGAGGGAGGGGGGAAATGAGGAGCTGATATTAGGGGCTTAAGTGGAGAGGAAATGTTTTGAGAATGATGAGGGCAATGAATGTACAAATGTGCTTTACCCAATTGATGTATGTATGGATTGTGATGAGTTGTATGAGCCCCTAATAAAACGATTAAAATTTTTTAAAAAAAATTGTAGAATACATAAAGCAGAAAACCCTAAAAACAAAATCTTGTTGTGTGTTACTGAGTCAATTCCAACTCATTTCATTGTTTTTGTTAGGTGGCATTGCGTAGGGTCCCACCCATAGAGACTCTGTACAACAGAAGGAAACACTGCTCGATCCTTCACCATCCTTCCTATTGATCCTGTGCCTTAGCTCGCTGTTGCAGTCACTATGTCAATCTATCTCCATGAAGCAACTCCTCATTTTCTCTGCCCCTCTACTTTACAAAGCATGATGTCTTCCTATGGGACTGGTCTCTCCTGACAATGTGTTCAAAGTATGCATTGTTTGTGGATCCAAGCAAGACTCAATTCTTGACGAATTTAACCCTTTCTCCATTTATCATGATGTTATCTATTGGACCAGTTATGAGGATTTTTATCTTCTTTACTGAAGGCTGTACTCCTTGATCTTCATCAGCAAGTGCTTCAAGTCCTTACTTATGCAAGCAAGCTTTTGTCATCTACATATTGACCTTTCCTATTTCCTATTAATTGGATATATTGTTATGTCTTTGTTTAATATATTTTAATTTCTAACTGAGAGAAATAAGTAGTGGTGTTTCCATGAATACTACTACTCTATATTTAAAAAGGAAGCTTTCTATGAGGAACTTATCTTAGAAATCATCATTCTAAAACTTTCAATAAAATAACACCTGTAGATGTTACAAGATGACGTTAAAGATGAAGAACAAAGTGATTTTCAAAAGCTTTACTATTCACCTATTTCATCTTTTATTAACATGGAAGACATAAATATTCACTCATCAATTATTCTTGATTTGAACTAATTTGTGTAGGGGGCTTCAAAAAGTTTTTAACAAAATTGTATTGAATGATAATGGAAAATTTCCACCAATTTTTGAAGCCCCTCATATTAAAAATGTATCTGAGAATTCTCTGAGTGGCACAAATTAAGTGCTTGGCTACTAACCAAAAGATTAATGGTTTGAGTACACCCAGAAAAACGTTGGATAAAGGCATGGTAATCTATTTCCAACAGATCAAACACATCCATTGAAACCTTATGGGTCACTTGTCACTAAGATTTAGCATCAACTGGACAGTAACTGATCAGTTCGCTTTTTAAAAAATACAAACAAAATAATTATCATATATAAACATATCTGTGTTTAAGTTCAAGATGTTTCAAATAGAATGCATCTATTTTTATCAAAATATGAAAATTAACAGGGATCCTTTCAAATACTTTATTCAATACATAAAGTATTTTTAAAGAATACATTAAAATAAAAATATTAAGCATGCTAGTCATTCAAATGTAATAATCATTAAAATATTTCTTCCTCAAGTGTCAAAGAAAAGGATATATCAGATTATGTAGATTAGAATCTGCTATGTTTTATGTAATCAGCTTTAAATGAAATATACCCATGACTAATAGGCACCTTATCAAAAGAAAATTATAATTAAATGGATAAATGTCATATTTCATGAGCTCATTGTAAAAACTGAAAATAGAAATGCACATTCCCAAAACTAAACTTTGTACAGCACCCAAAATCTAACCCTCATACTATCTTCCGTATTTTACTGAATAACAATCCCATTTTTCCAGTCCCTCAAGCCAAAACTTTGGAAAAGCATTGGCTGTTTTCTTTGGTTTACAATAAAAAGAGAAAATAAGTGTAATGATCTACTTGGGAAATTTTATCTGTAGTTATAGTTTCACAAACAAAACTTTGCATAGTCTAGTATTTCACAGTATTTCTTTTGGATATTCACTAGAGGGACTCTCTACCATATATTTTTCTAATCTTAACCAATTATATAATTTTTGTTTTCATGATTTTCTTATTTCTATCCTATATGTTGTCTAGATGTATTTATTTTTAGCTACACTCATTTTAAGAAGCTCCGGTGATTTCTTTTGTTTTACAGATGAGGCGCGACATACTTGATGCCACTTAACAATAACTGGTAGCAAAGTCCTTAAAAATACTTAACCGACTACCACAAGTTCAGCAATTCCAACCCAGCAGAGGAAGATATGGTAGTGTGCTCACAGAGGACTTGTAGCCAAAGAAATTCTGTGTGACAGCTGTACTCTGTCTCAAGGTCACTATGAGCTGGGATTTAATATGAGTTCACAGACTACATCCAACCCATTGGGTATAATGTAAACCTATACTTTTTTTTTACATATTTAATTGGTCTAAAAATCTAAAGGAAGGAGAATAATTCATGTAGATGGAACTTATTTGATATCATGTTAAAAGTGAAAAAAAGGATTAATCATTTACTTTCTAATATAACTCATTCTATAATTATATGGCTATAGATTCAAGAAGATGGAAATTTCCAAACAATTGGGTTTTAGCTTCACTTTACCCAGCCTAAAATTAAGGCAGGAATATAACTTACTTCAATGTTCATTATGTTTTCTCTTGGTTCAGGTGAGCTTATATAGAATGGTACACCCTCTCTCTCAGAGGAAGAACCAAGTGAACTTCGCTACTGTAAAATTATACAGTTACCTAATTTCATTATTGAGGTTAAAAAAAATAGCCTGGAAGCATGTTGTAGCAAACAAGTGAATTTCCAGCTTTATTTAAATGTAACTAAAGCTACAGTTGCTATATATCATCCTGTTGTTAGTAAATAGTTATCATCTAGTCAATCTTTATTAGTAGTTACATTGAGTTTACTCTGATCATTTGTTCTTTCCTAATTATTTTATGTTTACCTAGCATATATGATTGGACATGTTTGGTCACATCATTCAACATTAACTTCAGTTTTCCACAAGGTACTTGCTTCTTCATTATATTTTTTGTTTCTTTGGTTTAAAAGGCTGAGATTGAAAAAAAAAACCTGCATATTTTAAAACGTATTCAATAAGGAGGGTATTCTACTCAGTGTTTGTAAAATCTGATAATTAAAATATTATTTAAAACCTAATAAAGCAATTCTGTCAAAAATCTGGGTTTTTTTTCTTTATTTTCATTGGAGCATTTCAATCATGCCTCTAGCCATATCTGCAAAAGTATATAGGTGATAAAGATTGACTTGAATTTGACCTTGCAAGTCTGGCTAGACCAGAGGATGTACACTGGTACAGATAGGAACTGGAAATACAGGGAATCCAGGGTGGATGATCCCTACAGGACCAGTGGTGTGAGTGGCGAAACGGGGAGGGTAGAGGGAGAGTGGGTAGGAAGGAGGGAACCGATTACAAAGAACTATATGTGATCCCCTCCCTGAGGGACGGACAACAGAAAAGTGGGTGAAGGGAGACGTCGGACAGGGCAAGACATGACAAAATAATAATTCATAAATTATCAAGGGCTCATGAGGGAGGGGGGAGGGGGAGGGAGGGGAAAAATGAGGACCTAATGCGGGGGGTTTAAGTGGAGAGGAAATGTTTTGAGAATGATGAGGGCAATGAATGTACGAATGCACTTTACACAATTGATGTGTATATGGATTATGATAAGAGTTGTATGAGCCCCCAATAAAATGATTTAAAAAATTGACAATTAATTTTGTAATGAAATATAATATTTTCTCATTTATTTCTCACAATCTTCAAACTGCACTTCACTTTAAAAAATCAACAGCAATAAAACACTCAAATTTCCTACAGTGATTTAATAATTTAGCCATCATCATCTATTTTCCTGAATTCTCAGAGGTGGTAAGGAGGAACTAAAGCGAGATCAATGATTACTTACAGAATTTGTAGATAACTACTACATTCGGCAGTTATTATTATTTTAATTATTTTATTGGGGGCTCTTACAGCTCTTATAACAATCCACACCTCCATTCTCTTAAGCAAATTTGTACATAGGTTGCCAACATAGGTTCAAAACATTTTTTTACTCTACTTGAGCCCTTGGTATCAGCTCCTCACTTTTTTTCCTCCCTCCCGCACCTTCGCACCTTCATGAACCCTTTATATAGTATAGATTATTATTATTTTCATATCTTACAATGACCGCTGTCTCTCTGAGTGTTTGTCACCTTGACTGGGGGGTGAGGGGGCTAAACATTGATCATTGCGATCAGCTGCCCCTTTCTGCCACCACTTCCCCCTACCCTCTTGTTATCACTACTCCCATTATTGTTCCTGATGGATTCATCGGTCCTGGATTCCATGTGTTGAGACATCTATCTGTAAGAGGGATCTATCTGTGCCAGAGTACATGCTCTGGCCTAGCCAGATTTGTAAGGAAAACTGGGGTCATGATAGGAGCGGGAGGTGGGAAGAAGCATTAAAAAACTAGAGCAGGGGTCCTCAAACTTTTTAAACAGGGGCCAGTTCACTGCCCCTCAGACCGTTGGAGGGTCGGACTATAGTTTAAAAACAAACTATGAGCAAAATCCTATGCACACTGCACATATCTTACTTTGAAGTAAAAAAAACAAAATGGGAACAAATGTAATATTTAAAATGAAGAACAAGTAAAGTTAAATCAACAAACTTACCAGTATTTCAATGGGAACTATGGGCCTGTTTTTTGCTAATGAGATGGTCAATGTCCGGTTCCATATTTGTTACTGCTAGTTGTAACAAGTGATGCAAGTGTGTTTCAGTTAGTCTAGATCTGGTTGGCGATTTCAGATGTTTCATTCTGGAAAAAGTCTGTTCACAGACATAATTGTTGCCAAAACCAGTTGTCATTTTGAGTGCATGGTTCCTGAGAGGATATGTCTCAGAGGGGAGACATGCATAGAAATTAGGAAGGCTGCTTGACTTGAATGCGTCTTTCAGAGTCACAATTCTGCAATTCAACCAGTTCCATTTGGTAAATTGTATCCACATTTTCAATGTCAATAGAAAATTGGTTACGGAAAAGCTGTATGTCCTGTTCATGGAGATGAAGCTCTTTAAATCTAAATAAGAACTCCTTTTGCAACTTTTCCAGTGAATCCACACATGTTTTGTTTGGGAATGCAAACAATCATCTTTCCTCTAACAGGTTTTTAGTTGTGGGGAGATGGTAGAAATTTTCCTCCATCACTTGTTTGATGAGGAGGCCTAATTTTACTTCAAATGCTTTCACATGTGATTGCATATCACAGATGAACTTCCCCTTTCCTTGAAGTTGCACATTGAAATTGTTGAGTAGGTCTGTTACATCTGTCAGAAAGTCAAGGTGTCATTTCCATTCTGCATCATTGAGCTCTGGTACTTCTTTGTTTTTGAAAGCAGAAAAGCTGTAATCTGTGGAAGCAAGTCATAGAAATGTTTCAACACTCTCCCTCGACTCAGCTAATGGACTTCTGTGTGGTACAGAACATTTTGATAGGCAACATTTAGCTCAGACAGAAATTCCTGAAATTGTCTGTGGTTTAGTGCATTAGCTCTAATAAAGTTAACACAAGATGCCACAACATAGTCCCACTTCAGTGATTTACTACACAGCGCTTGTTGGTGGATGAGGCAGTGTATGGCTATTGGATGAGAATGGTTGTTTGTCCATCTCTTGGTTAATGCAAGCAATTGCTCCTTTCTTAGACCCCACCATGCTAGGAGCACTGTCAGTTGTCACATTGGCTAGTTTAGCCCAGTCCAGCTCCAAACCATTCACAGTTTGGCACACCTTTTCATAGGTATCCTCTCCTGTAGTTGTTCCTTTGATGCTTTGCAGTGCAGCAAGCTCTTCTGTGACTTCAAAATAGTCTTTCGTCCCATGAATAAAAATTAGAAGTTGTACAGAATTACGAACATCATTACTTTTGTCGAGTGCCAAGGAAAAATAGGGAATTTTTTTTGCAGAATTTTCCAAATATTGATGCATATTGTTTCCCATTTCTTCAATCCTTCGTGTAATTGTAGGTCCTGAAAGACTCACTGTACTAAATAGATCAGCTTTCTCTGGACACATCTCTTTGGCAACAGAAAGAGGGCATTCTTTAACAAATTCTCCCTCCACGAATGGTCTGCCAGTGCACGCTATTAGCTTGGCAACTTGAAAACTTGCTCACAGTGATTAAATATTTAGCTGCTCCTGCTTCACAAAAGTATTTTGCTGAGTTGTCAATGTATTTTTCAGTTTTAATATTTTATCTTTTCTCACTTCTCTGACCAAACAATCATATTTATCTTTATGTTGAGTTTGATAGTGTCAATGCAAATTGTGCTCTTTGAACATAGATGCTATATTCTGGCATATCAAACAAACACACAGCTCTTTCCTTGTACTGCATGAAAATGTAATCGTAAGTCCACTGTTCTTTGAATATCCTATACTCTGAGTCATTTTTCTCTTTCTTGATATCATTGTTTCCTAGGGATTCAAAATTGCTATTAGTAAAAAAAAAAAATATATATATATATATATATACAAAAACAATATGCCAGCAATAACTTTGCCCACACAGAGACATATAGACTACACTGCCCATTAATGCAGTCTGATCAGTGCCCATCAATGCAGTCTGATTAGTGTCCATCAATGCAGTCTTGCCAGTCTACATCATTTCAGCCTCACCAGTGCCCATATTGGTGGAACTCTACTTTTACCTCAGGCTGGTGTGGTGTGGGAACTGGCAAGATTACAGAGCTGGTTCATCCACCGCCTTTCCAGTTCACACTACCCTGTGTGAACTGCACTGCGAACTGTGAACTCGCACAGGAATCTGATCATATGGGTGAGAAAACCCCTGCAATCAGATTCCACTGAAGGAAAAAAAAAAGCATGTATGCCTTTTTACTTCAAAATCTAATATACTTATATGGCTGAACTCACACTGCTCAGAGATCGCAAAAGTGTGAACCAGGGCTTACACAGCACATAACATACAGCATCATACACAGCTGAATATCAATCAGAATATACATGCACTTACTGTCAATTAAATTGGGTTTCCTACTCCTTGGCTGTCTGCAGAGCTGGATTAAGTTCCCATGGGGCCCTAGGCAGATTACCAGTTTGGGGCCCCCATGTGATAACCCTGAGCACTGACAATTTGAATTAGCACTGAGTGCTATTTGCATTATCACTGTGATGCAACCCCCCTAGAAACCACTCAGAACCAACTAATCATTAAAAGAAAGGGCCTCCTAACTTCAGAAAAAAGGGCCCCCCCCTTAACCACAAAAAAAGGTCCTGCTAACTTCACAATAAAAAAAATAATAGACCTCCTAACCTCAAAAAAAAAATAAAATCCTAACTTGTGCTTACCTTGGTCCTCAGGCAGCAGCAGGCTCTGCACAGGCAAGCTCATGACTAGTCTGATCACACCTGAGCCTGAGAGGAGGAGTCTAGAGACAGAGAGAAGGAGGGGCATCGGGGAGAGTGAGGTGCACATTCCACACAGGCACACTGTGGCCCAGCATGAGTTGGCTGCTAAGCAGGACAGGCAGCAGTGGCAAAAACACCTGGCAGGCCAGATATATGTCCTCAGGGCGCCGCATGTGGCCTGTGGGCCATAGATTGAGGACCCCTGAACTAGAGTAATACTGTACGTTTTGTTGGTCTATACTGCACCCTAGCTGGCACGTCCCTTTCTTGTAACCCTTCTGTGAAGGGATGTTCAATTGTCTACAGATGAGCTTTGAGTCTCCACTCTACTCCCCCTTGTTCTCATCAACATGATTGCTTTGCGTCTTCTGATGCCTGATACCTGATCCTGTCAACACCTCATGATCACAAGGGTTGGTATGATTCTTCCATGGGGCTTTGTTGCTTCCCAGCTACATGGCTGCTTATTTATCATCAAGCCTTTAAGACCCCAGACGCTATATCTTTTGATAGCCGGGCACCATCAGCTTTCTTCAGCACATTTTCTCATGCACCCATTTTGTCTTCAGCAATCATGTTGGGAAGGTGAACATCACAGAATTCTAGGTCTTAGAACAAAGTACACTTGTTCAGTTATTATTATGAAGTGTCATTACAAGACAAAATATGGAGAAATTTTAACAATGAAAATGGAAACATTTTTACACTTCTCATTATTAGCATTCAAAGTAAAAGGTACTCTAGATTGGAAATCTAATCCTTTTGTCAGTCACATATTTTATGATTTACACCTTAGGAAAACAAAACTAATTTTTTTTAGTTCATAAATCTATGCTGACTCAATTATTTAAAAGTTTTAAAAATTTATTTTATACCCAATTTTTGTTTGAATGTGTAATCCTGCATTGTGCTTTGTTTTTGTTTTGATGCAATCCAAATTGTTAAATACTTTATGGAACACAAGAATCGTTTACAGTGATTGGTTATTTTATGGTATGTGTAATTTCTTGAAAATTAGTCTTTAAGATAGTATCAGTGAATAACACCCACCCACAACTATTAATACATACATGGACACTATCTTGAATGTGATCTTTCTTGACAAAACTGGGTAATTTGATCATTTTTATGATTATAGTAATGGGTTCTAAAGCACAGGAGAGAACATTTTATAAAAGAATTATAGATAAGTTAGGGGCTTTTTACACTCAAATAAACATGTCAATATGAATTTTGAAAATATTATAAATTATGTTAAGAAAGAATTGCAGAACTTTGGTAGACAGATTATTATGAAGATTAGAACGTACCCACAAATATTAGGATGTGTACCCCTGAGAGAAAGTGTAGTAAAATGATACATATTGACACTCGTGGAATTGTAGTTAAATGTGGGTGTGCTTATTCTAGGAGTGATGTAAGACAAATAGCAAAGTAAAACCATCAAATCTCGAGCATGCATTTATTGGCATGTCACATGGATATCAATTAAAATGTACATGTTAAACATGCCAATTAATTTTCCCTCCAATGGTTAAAGCTAGAATTTGAAGAACAAACTAAATAAAGCCATATCGAAATAGACTCTGATGCATTAAATGCAGCCATGTGGTCATGCTGATATAAACAAATGATTAAAAATATAGAGAAAAAAAGGGGAAGAAAAATCATGTGAAAAATTCAACATAATTTGGGCAGTTACACCATCCTCAAGGAGATGAAGCATAACTCTCTACTAATCAAATATTCAGTGTGCATTGTGTACAGGGAGGGGAGAAAAAAATCCATCACCTTGAAGAAATCAGACATTACCTCCCTTGAATGATAAGGATTATGACAACAGTGATAAATTGGGAGTAAGAATCCATGATAAAAAGTGTTTAACACAATATTATAACTTTTGATCTTTCTTCCAAAAATATTATGTCAGTTGACTTGCGACCAAAACATTATATAAATAGCATTTGAAAGGTAATCTACAAAATACCTGATCCCAAAATATCTCCTAAAACGGGACAAAGCCATCAGAAGCAAAGGATGACTGAGAACCACTCACAATCACGAGAAACCAAAATATACATGCAAACTAATTATGTGTACTGGATTGGATCTTTGGACATTACAAAAAGAGACAGCTGGTTAAAAAAAGCTAAAGAAATTTGATTAAAGCATAAACCAGAAAATCCAAACTAGATGCTGTAGAGTGGATTTCTCCTCAAGGCAACCCGACGCCCTGTGGGACAGAGCAAAACTGTGTTCCACAGAACTTTGAATGATGATGCCAACGTCATTAAGCAGGCCTTTCTTCCAAAATTCTCTGCATGTGTTCATACTGCCCACTCTGTAGATAGTAGCTGAGCTCGCTAACCTTTGGCACTATATAATATGGGATTTACTGAATAATAACATAACAAATATTCAACAATAATGTAAGGTGTTACAAAACCAGAAAACCAAACTCTCATTGCTATCAAGTCAATACTGACTCATAACGACCAGGTAGGGCCCTGTATGGGAGTAGAAAGCCTCGTCTTTCTCCCAAGGAGGCGTTAGTGGTTTTGAACTGTTGACTTTGTAGTTAACAGGCCAATGCGTAACAACTAGGCCACCAGGGTTCCTGTAAAATATGAAGAGAAGGATAAATTGTATGGATCATACGCGACTTTTGATATTCACAAATTCTCTAAAATTAAAAAATGGACTGAAAATAAAGTTAATACTTTAAAAAAAGCATACGGTATTTTCTTGTATTGTAGTTTGATCTTCAAGTACACAATCAGTTTTCAAAATTAAAGGTTAAAAAAATAAGTGATTTATCATCAGTGAAGAAATGGTTTGCTGCCAAGAGTTAAGGGCTGAATACCCAAAGCACATATTTTAATATTGCTTTGGATACAATTAATTTGTTTTTAATTCTTTACTAGTTATAACCAATTAGTTTCTAAATATGTTAGTTCACTCATTTGTGAAATTGAGATATTACCTTCATTACTGATCTACTAGGCTACTAGAAAGGCAATACAAAATGAAATGAAAGGTCTGAAAGCACTCAGAAAGGATGCTTAAAAGGAATCGAAATATATAATAATAACAAATTACTATAACATAATAAATTAATTTTTAAACATAAATAAAACCTCAAGAAGAAAACATCTTTTACATTCATTAGGGCAATAGTTTATATGCCCTTTCTTTACATAATGCCCAGCGCATAAACCTGATGAAATCTTTATTTAGAACACTTTCTCTTTTCTTTATTGGTCATGCAATGCCCTCTTATTTCATATATTAAAAATCAGTACATTTGCTTAATGGAGATAAACATTTTGAGTCTCAGTCATAATTTTTCTATGACTGGCTAGAACTTTGTGTCTGAATGCTAAGACTTTTATTAGCTGGATTGTGGAAACCACTACCTCAGTAGACCCTTCTTGATACAGTTGCATACATAATTTAAAGTATGCAACAAAGGTCTTGTACTTTGCATGCTTAGTCATTGCCACTAATTTTTAAGGGTGATTCAATTATTTTTGTCCTATATAAGATTATATTATTTTCTCATCATTGTTAAATAAATTATAATTTCATTGGTTAATATTGTAAACAATACCCCCTTTACTAATTGCACCTTCTCAAAATTCTATGAAGATTATATTTGGATACTGGATGATAACTTTTAAAGAAAACCTACATAAATAAAATATGTATTGTGGCAAATGGGTAGAATTGATAAACTAGAGAAAACATACTACATACCTGGGTATAGATATGAATATTTTATTTTGCACTTTAACCATGAAAATTCTGAAATTACAAACATATTCTGTGCAAGCAGGATCAGTGGCATCTGAACTCATCTGATTTCACCAAGGAGATATGATACTCAATGTCAGTCCAAGCCAGAGTAAGATGTGTTCAGGCATACCTCAACCCTCTAACGTTCTTACCAACCCTGACACTAATTACCTCTTCCACAGCACACTCTACTGCTCTGCTGGCTTTGATAATCAGTTGCAATGACTTCACGGAACTCACAAATACTATGCATGATTAGGGCCTTTATTATGAAAGTTTCAGGCTACATTTTGGGGTGAGAAATATTCAGGAAACTGTCCTTTGGTTCATGTATCCTCTTCTCAGCCACGACTGCAGACACACTTCTTGCTGGTCCTCAGCCATCAGTCTGATGGTCCTTTGGCCTCTTCCATACTGGGATAATGTCGCAAAGTTCTTTTAGTGCTGCTAATGAATGCTCATAGGGAATGCCTCACACTTACTATCAAATCAATTCTTCCTCATAACTCTCCTATGGGACAGGGTGGAAATGCCTGTGAAGTGTTTCAAAATTGCAACTCTAAGGGAGTAGAAAGCTTCATCTTTTACCCTCAAAGGACACTACCCTCTGTTGCACTCAGCCTCATCCCTAAGGCACTCAGCTCTAGCCTGATAAGTCAGCAAACCCTGTTCCCCCATTTAAGTGACTGGAGGCATTTAATTCTACAAGTGATATTCCTGCCGGGAGGGCCTCAGGTTTCATTCCTGTGTGGAGTGGAAAGCCCACAGCCTGTTCCCTGCTCTTGGTACATCTGCTTTTAAGACTCCCACATCCCTGGGGCCACAGCTGTCTCTCCAGGATTTAAGAGACTCCATGCCCAGGTCTCTCAGAATCCAGTGAACACAGGGATGCACCCCAGTCTGGACTGTTCTTTCTTGCTGGTACTGAAGCATCCACTTCTTGCTCTAAGATAGATCATTTTATACCCAGTGGAATGGCAAAATTGACCACTCCCCATGTTTCCTGTATACAATTTATATCTTTCCATTCAGTTAATTGGTGGGGGATACAAAGACTATGAGTAGAAGACCCAGTTCACTGCACAACACGTTCTTCTTCCAACAATAATAATAAAAAAACTCAGCTAAAATATCTGGGCTTTAACTTATAACGAATATGGATTTTAGCACAACTGGTTAACCAAAAAATAGTAAACCGTACCAAGTGATATATTTGAACAGATACATATAATTAAGAATATAAAAGTATGCTCATTTTACAATGCGCTCAAATGTTTAACAGAAAAACATTAATTAATACTACCAAGGTAAATTATTAAAAACTGGAATATTAAAATATTTTAAAGCAGGTTGCATATAAATATATGTAGATATGGGAATTGTTGAAGAAAGATTGTTACATTAAACATGTAAAATATAATATGCATACACATTGTAATTTATAAAAAGTATATAATTCCTTTAGGATATACTTTTAAAAATGTATAATGGGACTAGATAAATAGGGCTGTTTGAAAGGTTTTGTTTTTCACTGAATAATTTGACTTTCAAAGTCAAGTGGTAATGAGAAAGTTGTGTAAAATGCAAAATTTTACACAATATGCAAAAAATATGTGGGAAGCCATGCATGAACAGTTGCACTCAGTAGAATACTGTACGGGCAAACCTGATGGTGCAGTAAGAAATCAAAAATAAATGTTTAGATTACACGTGAAGATGAAATAAATTATTCTTATAGTAAAGAAATGATAGATCCTTGAACAATAAACTGCCTCTCCTCAATAAACTCTTAGCACATCAGTATGTTGCTGAAAGGCGTCATTTTGTTTTAGACAGTTATTCAAGTCCCCACCCCAATGCCAGCACATATTGTACACAAGAATAAGACCTACCAAGAGACCCCAAGAAAACCTAGATGTAGAAAATGCAAGTGGTATTCATGAGGTGAGATCCCCCCAAAATAATTTTTTTTCAAAGCTATGTATTTAATATTTTTACAAAACAAGCTTATCACCTTCAAAGTACTTTCCATTACACTTACTACATTAGTCAATTTTGTGATTCCATTCTTGGAAACCTTTTTCAAACTCATGTGTTTGGAGCACTGACAGCATCTCCCCCAATTTTTCTTGACCTCTTCTACATCATCAAATGGCTGTCCTCTCAGGTCCCTTCATGCCCCTCTTCATTTGCAGAAACAAAAAGAAGTCAGAGGGAGCGAGAAGTCAGATGAGTCGCATGCGTGGGGCAAGAGAGGAATGCTGTTTTTTGCCAAAAACTGGCTCACTGAGATGGCTCCATTTTTTGTTGCACACGGTTAAGCAATTTTCTCAGAACCTCTAAATAGAAAGCTTGGTTAAAAATCTGACCTGGTGTGACAAACTCCAAATGCACTATGAATCAACATTTCCCTCTGTTCAGAAAGTTGATGGACACCCAGAACAAGGTTTGTCATCAGTCAACATTGCACCTTTTTTGGAACGAGGAAAATACTCATACACTTGAATTTTCCCATACTGCTGTCCTTGTAAGCTGTGTTCAACATCACAACAGTCTCTGCGGCATTTTTCCTGAGCAGGAAACAAAATTGCACAGCTGCATGCTGTTCTTTTATATCAGCCATTTCAAAAACAAGTTTTGAGTGAAACTGCTTTTAAGAAAATTCACTGTGACCAGAGAAACTTCCCAGGCTATGACACTGGGTGCACTAACTCAGTGAGGTACTTGTCGCTCACCTAGCATTGGGGGGGGTGGGAGGCGGGGAGGTGGAGTAGTGGTGGGGGTGGGATGTGTACTATGAAAGCTCTCCTCCCAGTGCAATTCTGGTTTTGAGGGGTTACCCCCTCAAATATGTTCAATCGGTTACATAAGAGTTCATCATAGAATATGTAAATTTGGACGTTAAGTAAAATCCTTACTTTCCTTTGTGACTATGTCCAAAATACCAAAGAGTTCTGGGTCCTCATTGGCACAAATAAGTGGGTATTAAGACCACATATTTCATAAAGTTGCTGAACATAAAAAGTCAATGCTATATATGGTAAACACGTCAAGGAATTTCAAGCATACACTTATAATAAAGTATTTACTATTGTGGTTTAAGTTCTATAAGAGCTGACAAGAGTTATATCAGCTCTATCAAAATAATAAAAGTTGTCAAGAGATCACACAATTAAAGGATCACAGCTGGAGTCTCTTTGGGTTTTTGAGGAACTAATATAATGTATCCACATTTTAGTAAAATGGTACATAATCACTTTATTTTGGACCAGACATATAGATCAGATCTCTAGAGCTGAGCACCTTCAGGCTAAGGCTTATAGTTTTGAACGCTTATTGGCAGCACTGAAAGAGTTGTATAACATTGTACAGCCAGAGTGCCCCTTAGAGGCAAGGATGGCAAGACTTCACCTTACATACTTTGGACATATTGTCAGGACACGCGAGTCCTTAGAGAAGAACATCACGCCTGGTGAAGTGGCGAGGCAGTGAAAAAGGGAAGGTCCTCCCTGTGCTGCTACCACAGCGGGTTCAGGCAGAAGAACAATTGTGAAGATGGGACAGTAACTGGGAAATGTTCTGTTCGGTTGTGCATAGGGTCACTAAGGGTCAGAACCTACTTGATTGTACCTAACAACAACAACGACAACAACAACAACAACATTTTCCAATCAATGAAGAGGCCAAGGGACTACAGAGCTGATGTTTTGTCTGCAGAGAAAGGTTTGTCTATAGACAATGCTGGAAATAGGATGTCCCAATCAAAAAGCTATATCCCAAACAATTTTTAAGCATAAACCATAAAGCAGTGTGTATCAGCTAGATAGGTATAAATTTTGTACTCTAGGAATTCAGATACAAAATAATAATAATACGATTTTTAGAAATTGGGTTTTGGATATATCTAAAATGGATGGTGCAAATGATTAATGCACTTGGGTGCTATCTAGAATTTTGAAACTTTAAATCCACAGAGAAATACTTCAGAAGAAAAGCCTGGCTATGTACTTCTGAGGAATCAGTCACTGAAAGCTTGACGGATACAGTGTGACTCTGGGACCCATGGTCACTGTGACGAGGAGTCATCGTGAATGCAACTGTTTTTATTTGGGGATTTTTTTCTTAGTTTTTGTTGTTGTTGTTAGTCTTCTTTTTCCCTCATCAGTAAGACAGGCATTGGAACGTGCTAATGCAGAATAGCTGCCTACCACCTCGTCTACATTTCACACCCAAAATGTGTGCAAACACAGAAAGAGAAACGGTAATTTAGAGAAAACATGGTGGAGTAAAATGCATTCATCAACTAAGACATATGTAGGTTTTCGTATCTATATAGTACATAGAAATGTGTATATGTGCATATACACATATCCATGTATGGGTGCATATATATAGATATGTGTGTATATATAAGTATAGCCACAGAGGTAACCTAGAAGCAGAACTGAAGAGAAGTTCTCTCGCTTTAAGAACACTAATTCTCTTTAGAATCTTCTCTTTTGTATGTTCCTAGATGACTTCAATAGTGAGAAAATATTGTCCTAAAACCAGCTAAATTAAAATCCAATTAGTGCTTAAGCATAGACATTTTATATTACATGTAGACAGACATATCAAGAAATGTATATTTTCACTTCTTGTTTTGGCACGAATTTTTAATAATGACCCTTTTGTTCTGTAAGAGGTTAGATTTCTGGAAAATGATTGTTAGTTAATGGAGAGTAAGTTTCCCAAACTTAGAAGAATAAGAAGAATCACAACCTGGAAAGTATAAAGATTAAAATAAACAAAATAAAATATTTGTAAAGACAGAACATCAGGATTTCTAAAGATATATGATATCCCTTTGCAAGTAAGGAATCAGTTTCATTTTGCCATAAATCTACTTAAACATATTTAAAAGATAAGAGAATATGTCCACATTCAACATAAATTAATTGTATTTTAGAAATATTAGGTACTCAAAGAGTCATCAGTCAGCATTAATTGAAAATCTGTCATCAACTGGACACAAAAATAAATGACACGGACTGTCTCAAAAATCTGTGGGACCACAGATTCTAATGAAATATAATGAACATAGGAGAATATCACTAATATTAAGAGATAAAAATATTTTATATGCAAAATGGAGAATAAAAGTTTTATTTCACATATAGCATATTTAAAAATATTTGTTGTTGATATTTATCATCTCATATGTCATATATTCATAAAAGAGCCTCTTTCACAAACCTTTAGTGAGTGCCTAGTACTACCTAGCACTGAGTGAGACACTGAGCATGCTTGGAAAATTAGACAATTTAATGAAACAGGAAAATAGATGATGCTAAATCCTAGAGCAATACGTAAAGCAATATAATATTTTAAGATTGTTATCTATTTCTGTGTAGTGCCAATGATCATTGTTCAAAGGGAAAACCATCCAAAAAACTATGGTGCTGATTTGTTTAAACCACAAGGATCTTTGTCCACTGCTGTTCCTTTTCAATTTTGCTAATTTCTTTTAGAGGAATGTGTGTTTGTGCATGTGTGCTTATGTGCAAGTGTGTGTGCATGTTTCTTTGAATATTATGGTAATCTTCCTATACTGAAGAAGTATCTTAAGTTTATGAACATCCTCAAAAAATTAAGACCACTGAAATACCTTTAATAGACTTTACTGGATGAGATCAGGGACACCTAGAATAATTTTTGTTTTCTTAATAAGCTTAAAGTTGATTGTTTAAAATGCTTATCATGTGAGGGATGTTACATTCCATTAACATGTTTCCCCATACTCATGGAAATGCAATTATTCAGGAAACAGTAAAGCAGCCAATGAAAACCATATGAATTAGAATGCTTTAATCCAGAGCCAATCAAGAGGATTACAAGTAATAGGACAGCATTTTATTTTGTTTTGCCTGAGAACTTCTTAAAACAAAAATCTATATTTCTGTCTCTAAAACTGTTCTAATAAATAATAGCAACTAATTAACTTACAATTGATAAAATCCTGGTGTTTTTAAGTGTTTGTCTAGAGCAGCGGTTTTCAACCTGTGGGTTGTGACCTCTTTGGAGATCGAACGACCCTTTCACACGGGTCACCTGATTCATAACAGTAGCAAAATTACAGTTATGAAGTAGCAATGAAAATAATTTTATGGTTGGGGTGGTCACCACAACATGAGGACCTGTATGAAAGGCTCGGGACATGAGGAAGGTTGAGAATCACTGGTCTAGAGTATAAATTCATCATGTAAAGAAAACGCCTGCTAGCTTTCTGACATCTGATTTCATATCTCTGCTCCCTGAAGAACTGAGAGGGATAATAATGATTAAAGGGAACTTTAACATTTTTCCCATATTCAATGTGGATAGAAAGTGGACTTCTTCAAATAAGCAGTAATGACAGGTGCTAGTCAAATACATCATTCAAAGGATCTGGAATTTGAAAGAATGCTTTGTGCTCATTTCCATAGCTAATCCTCACTTATGTAATATCTGGGCTCAGAGTCTAGTATTTAATTGATAAGGTGCATTACAAAGAACTGGTTATTTTGAAATGAAGAGTTTTCCTCATGTATTGGCTCTCTTAAAATTTACAGATTAATGTTGCTTTATTGGAGCAGATTGGCCAGGTTTTTCCTCCAAATCTGTAAGGTCAGAAATAGCACTTCAGATCTCTTGCTTAATTTCAGCCTTCCAACTAACTTTCATGACCACGTTTCTGACATTTTGCATAAAGGGGTATGCGGCGGGCGCTGCAGCTTCTTAAAGGGGACGGAAAAGAGCCAGCAGCAGCAGGAGCTGCCAAGGCAGCTTCCCGTGAAGCCAGGATGAGGCATGAGGTCATCCCTCAAGCTTCTGACCAACACCAAGGGCTCCTCTAACTGTTTCTCTATTTTTCAGCTGGGTTTGATAATTCATTGCAATGGTGGTGCATACGTCACAAACCACACTCACATAAAGGGGTTTATTAGAGGAGTTCATCAGCTGCAAAAGCTCAAGATACAATTACACAGACAGGACAGTCTCGTTTCAGCTGTGCCAGCAGGCAAGCCTTTCTCTAGTCTTTGGATGCTCAGCTCCAAGGCCCATTAGCCTTTGCTCTGTTTATGCAATGCTGCACACTCGGTTAGGACTTCTAAGAAATGCTGCTACAAGCCTCAGCCTGAAAGCACACAATCCTACCTCTGTGAGCCAGTAGGCCTATTGCTGTTGTTAGGTGCCAATGAATCAGGTACGAACCACAGTGACCCTTTATGCAACAGAAGGAAACACTTCCCAGCCTTGCCCCCTCGTTATAACAGTTCCATGCCTGAGCTGATCAATGCTGCCACTGTGGCAATCTATCTAGTTGGGGTCTTCCTTGTTTCTGCTGCCCTTCTACTCCACCAAACCTGTTGTCTTCCAGGGACTGGTATCTCCTAATAAAATGCCCAAAGTATGCAAGGAGAAATCTTGCCATCCTTGCCTCCAAAGAGCACTCTGGCCATTACTTCTTCCAATAAAGACTGGTTTGTCCTTTTAGCAGGTCCATCATACTATTCTTCTCCAGCACGACAATTCAAAAGCATGCATTCTTCTACAGTCTTCCTTATTTAATTTCCAACGATTGCAAGTATATGATGCAATGAAGAATAGTATGGCTTGGGTCAGGTGGGACTTAGTCCTCAAAGTAACATCTTTATTTTTCAATACCCTAAATGCTCTTTAATACTTTTCAGAGGTCTTGTGCAGCAGATTTACCTGATGTAATACATTATTTGATCTTTGACTGCTGCTTCCCCGAACACTATTATGGAACCAAGTCAGACAAAATCCTCAACAACGTCAACTTTTCTCCATTTGTCATGATTTCACCTCCTGATCCAGCTGTGGGGATTTGGGTCTTCATTACATTGAGTTGCAACCCCTACTGAAGGCTACCATCCTTGATCTTCCTCAGTACCTCCTCACTTTCATCAAATAAGGCTATATTATCTGCATAATTCAGGTTGTTCATAAGCCTTCTTCCAATCCGGATGTCACACTCTTCTTCATATAATCCAGCTTCTTTGATGATGTGCTCTGCATATAGATGGAACAAGTATGGTGAGAGGGTACAACCCTGATGCACACCTTTCCTGATTTTAACCCATGCAGTATTACCTTGTGATGTTTGTACAAACCTAAAAACCAACAAATCTCACTAACCCAAATAAGCAGTTAGAGGCACCTTGGTCTAATAACCAATCTTCTGCCATAAGAAACTCAGTTTTTACTTGCTCTGTGTGCTGGGAAGTCCACTGCTCTGCTCTGGCTTTTGGTGCTGCTGCTGCTGCCACTCATTTGCCATCAACGCTGTCTCCTGGATGAAGGAGGGTCGGTAGGCAGGGATCTTGGCAATGGAATGATACTCTCTACCCCTGGCTCTTCTCACTTGCTGAAAATTAGATACTTTTTTTTTCCTGAGACGATGATGGTACATTTTATACCCAGCAAAATGGCAACCACAATTAAGACTGTTAACAGTCACTCACAGCTAAATAGCATAAACCTATCAGTGTCTTCCCCCACTTTATCTTATCAAAACCCATCAAAAATGGAGTTTGATAGAAGTTATAGACTATAGCTGCAAGAGCAACATTAAAAAATTCACTACACTGCAAAATCTATTGCATTGGTAATGATTATTTTACTACTCCTGCCATGTAAAAGGACTATTTGGGGTTGCAAATATGTACTATCCAGCAGGTTTCATAACCTTGCTTGCTGAAAGTGAGGAAGACTTGAAAAACTTACCGAGGGAGATCAGGATTGTAGCCTTCAATATGAATTACAACTCAATGCAGAGAAAACCCAAATCCTCACAACTCACAACTGGATTTGGGAGAGTGGCTAAAATGGTGATCACAGGGGAAAAGATTGACATTTGTCAAGGATTTCATCTTTCTTGAAGGCACAATCAATGCTCTTGGAAGTGCATCCAAGGGATAAAAAGATGTATTTTATTGGGTAAATCTGCTGCCCAAGCCCATTTTCACATTGAAAAGCAAGTATGTTACTTTGAGAATGCTTGTCCCAAGCCATGGTATTTTCATACATGTCTTATGCATTTGAAAACTGGATACTGAATAAGGAAGACCAAAGAAGAATTGATGTAGTTGAACTATGGTGCTGGTGAAGAATATTGAAAATACCATGGACTGCCAGAAGAAACAACAATTCTGTTGCAGGAAGTAGAGCCAGAATGCTCCTTAGAGGCAAGGGTGGCAAGACTCCTTTTCCAGTACTTTGGATAAGTTGTCAGGAGAGATCAGTCACTGGAGAAGGACGTCATACTTGGTAAAGTAGAGAAATGGAGAAAAAGAAGGAGATCTTCAAGAAAATGGATTGGCACAATGGCAGCATTGATGGACTCAAACATGAGAACAATTATGAGGTTGGCAGAGGACCAGGAAGCATTTTGTTCTGTTTCATCTAGGGTCACTGTGAATGAGAATGAACGGATGGTAGCTAAAAAGACTAAAATCCACGTCTGTAACTCCTACCCTCTGATTGGGTAGAACTATGTAATTAGAGTGTATTAACACTGATAGAGGACCTTGGTCAGTATTAGTTGCTACTCCCCTGCCACAAAGGTGAGCCACACCAGCAAGCAAAGAGAAATCCTAGAACCATTGGAAGAAGAAGCCACCAAGGTAGCATATTCAAGTTCTCTGTCTGAAGTAGTGGACACCAAGACCAGAAGCACTAGAGTCCAAGTTAAGGAGACCATGAGACAGAACAAAGGAACATCTCTGAGATTATGAGACTGTGAGGCTTCTTGGCTCATGAGGGCAGAGGCTAGATGACAACATGCCTGAGAGGCTGTGGACAGAGGGAGATTGAGCTGTTGGCTACAGAGAGGTGCTGCCATGGACCCATGACTGTATTCTATGGTTTTTTGGTGACTTATTGGCCTCTCTAATATCTGAGCATCCCCCTATCACCACCACCCCCAAACCACCCACATTAATTGCATTGTCTGTATGGACACTGCAACAAAGTTTGAACCCAAGGGAAACCTACATTGTGGTTAGAGGAATGGCTGTCAGAAAGGGCAAAGAAAGATGGAGAGTGGAGGCATATCTGACCTCTGCCTATGGCAGTCGAAAAGCCAGAGGAGGTCAGGCAGGGCCACTTGCATGCCCGTGACTCCATATCAAAACCAAAAATTTAATCATGCAATATTAATTTTTATAGATATTTTTAACTTAATGTGAAAAATAGTACTAAGTAGAGCCTAAATTTTGAATTCAGAATTGTCTGCTTGGTTACTGTTTGTCCAGAGAGGCTTCAATCTATGTTCAGTTGTATTTTTTTGTATTGTCAGTGCCCAGTCCTTGGTTAAGCTTGTCTAACCAAGAGAAAGAGTGAGGGCAAAATGAATGAAGGAAGAATGAACAAAGTTAGACCTCTTTATCTCTTATTAATATTCCTTTGTTTAACAATCTCAAATTCTATTTCATGGTTATATTCATATTTAATTAATTTTAAATTAGCATATTTAATTTCAAAATTAATACATTAAGAAATTAATGCAATTTATTAATTGTGACATATTATACTTGTGAGAACTAAAAGCAATGGAAAGATGTATTATTAATGTGAATAAGCCCAGCAGCCAAGTTAAAACAAAACAAAAAACTATAGATGAAAATGTTTTTCATCCAAAAGTTGATAATTGAAGAAAATAGAAATACTAGTGACATTGCTGAGGGTAAACCCGTAGCAGTTTTGGCGTTGGGTCATTTTAATCAGCGTGCTTTCCAATGAACATTTGGGAATTTAAACAGCCAGACATCCTAGAGGAAAATAATCCCCAGTGTGACACAATTTTGAGTGAATTTCAGTAGTCGCTAAAAACCTCTAATATCCCATACTAGTTTCTTCAATCAGATTTTGTGTTTAGAGAAATAAGAGTAAATTGTATGGTGTTTCAAAATGTTCTTTTTAAGAGAATATCATGATGTGATAAAGCCTATTTCCTTAATTTAGAAGAAAATTACACAATTACATCTGCAATCTCATAATAATCAAGGGATAACTCTGCCTTCAACTTAGTCATTGACATAGGGCAGACAGAAATTAATTACTTAAAAAAATTAGTTGCGATGAATAAGCATGCAAAATACAAGACCTTTATTGAATTGATTTTTAACAAGATCTTTGAAATTGTGAAATGAAGATGTGGTAATCTGTTGTGTTTTAGGAAATGCAATTAAATACCATTTAGGGTTTCGGTTGTCCTGAATTATAGACCTATTACTTTTCACATTGATTTTTATCTTTTAATTTCTTACTCTTTGCTGTGAGATGTCTTTAACATCTCATAAACTAGGGAGGGAAAAACCTCACCCGAGCAGGTGCTGCAGTCTCTGGGATAAAAGATTTTCTGCTGCCTGTGATAAACATAAATAAGCACAATTTCTTTTCTTTGGAAAAACAATTAACTACTAAAAAGGGGAAAAAGTATATCAAATAGAAAGAAATACACTTGCTTAATAAACGTGATTTCATTCTGATGCAGTTTATTATTTGGGGAAACAGTGGAATTAAAGGAAATCATATTTTTAGTACAGGCTTTGTAAATATGAATCACTGTTTTTTCACTTTGGGCTATATCTCTTTTAAAAAAGATATAGTATATTTAATTATGTATAAGTATCCCTTTAAACTCGGCTTTTAAATGCAATTGAAATTAGAGCATTTGGATACCTCTTCACAGTCTTAAAAGGGAGGTTGAATGCATATCTTTGTCTCATATTTCATCAGTATCTTAAGGTAAGATTTTTTTTAATAATTTTTTAAGCTCCACTTCTGCTTTTTGTTTAGCTGTCCTGTATTTTTGTGTATTTGTTTGTTTTCCCCTCGCAGGTGAATAAAACAACAGCACAAAGTTATAAAATAGAAGCCACTCTGAGAAGTTACTAATATCTGGCAAAACTGCTATGGCTGACTCTCCTTGGTAATTTTCCTGCATTTCCCTAATCATTTTTTTAATTATCATTCTCATTAATGCAAATAATCCAATCCTAACTGAACTAATAAGGAGACTAGAGATGACTTTACTTAATTTTCAAATAAATACCAAACTGAAAGCTAAACAACAAGAATTAATTGAAAGTAAAATTGTTAGAAAATTCATGCAAGGTAGCATTTCTTGTCACTTAAAATGTATATAAATAGAAATGAAAAACAGAATTAATATGATTCTAATTAATTAGAATGGAACAACATTTTGGAGACCTCCATTTGGTGATGGGAAACAAAATGAACATAAAAAGTTGCAATTTTATCAAATTTCAGTGATAATTGGAATTTGACGCATATGAAGCCTGAATCTAGGAAAATTGTTTACCAACTTCTGAAGCCTGAAATTTATCAAACGTTCAATTAAGATACAAAAGTTGGAAAAAAGAAGATGGATACATGGAGAGAAGAGTGACTGTCAAGGATTTACTTTTATTGGGGTCCATCATCCACCCCCCGAAGCAGTATTCAGTAAATCAAGTGATGTGTTGCATTGGGTAAATCTGCTGCACAAGTTTTCTTTAAAATGTTAGCAAAGCAAAGACACTTTTTTTTTTTAAGATTAAGGGCACTTGATCTACGTTATGGTGTGTTCAGTTGTCTCAAATTGTGACAGAGCTGGACAATGAATAAGAAAGACTGGAGAAGAATGGAAACTTTGAATTGTGTTGTTTGTAAAGAATGTTTAACATGTCATGTCCTGCCAGAAGGATGATCATATCGATATAATTAGAATGACCCTTAGCTCCAATGATGTTAAGACTTCATTTCATGTATTTTGGACATGTGATTAGTGGGGAACTGACTCTGCAGAACACAATAATACTCGGTAAAGTAGCAGGCCAGAGAAAAAAGAGGCAATGAGAGAAATTGAAATAGTGGCAACAATGGGCTCAAGCAAAGCTTGACTTTCAGGATGATGTGGTACTGGGCAGTGTTTCCTCGTCTTGTACATGGGGTCACTATGAATCAGAACCCACTCACGGACACCGAACACAATCTTTTAGGGTTCCGTTATGTCATGTCTGTCTTTTGCAAAGAGATTGATGGATTTAAATACTACCATTTCAACTAGCAGTTGAGTGTTTAATTTTTAGCACCAAAGTTCTTCAGTGCCCATATAATGACTACCCTAGAGTGGAATTTAACACCTAGCCTTACTACATGGCTGGAGTAGAGCTGTTCTTGTACGTTTCTGAGGCTGTAGAAGATTGTTACCCACAGGAAGACTGAACTTTTGTTTGGCAGCCCAACAGGAAACCCACTACACCATCAGGGCTCTTTGGGGCCTACATCCTCCCTGCTGAGAGTCCATTTCGAAGCACTGCAATCCGGTAGGACAGTACAGAACTGCCCCTGGAGGTTCCTGTATGATCTGCATAGGGGGTGAAATATATCCACAGTGGAATGATTCCAGGACTCTAGGAATAACAAGATGAACAGATGTGCAAGTCCCAAATAAAACATAGCACAGTATTTGTCCACTGATTGTGCACATGCTCTGTTGTTGTTATTGTTGTTGTTAGGTGCCATTGAGGACATTCTGACACATAGCAACTTCATACACAACAGAATGAAACACCTGCACCAGTCTCACAATCATATGCGGAGCCCAGTGTAGCCACAGTGTCAATCCATCTCCTTCAGAGTCTTTCTCTTCTTCACCTTTCCCCCCTCTGTTTTCTGCCAACATGACTAAAATATGCAAGACCAAGTCTCTCCATACTCGTCTCTAAGGAGGACTCTGGCTGTACTTCTTACAAAACAGACTGGTGTCAGTTTAGCCGTCCACAGTACTTTCAATATTATTTTCCAGGACCACAATTCAAATGCACTGATTCTTCTTCAGGCTTCTTCATCCAATACCTAACTTGTACATGTGTATGAGGCAACTGAAAATACCATAGCCAGTCAGGGTGCGATGTAACAATGATGAGAAATACAACGTTCCTCTAGTTCCTAAAGGTTTCCTCCCCGCTCCCACTACCATGACTCGAATTCTATTATGA
>NW_022103896.1:56065002-56069074 GCF_000313985.2 Echinops telfairi | reverse complement strand
AAATGGAGAGAAAATGTTTTGAGAAATGATGTACAAATACGCTTTACACAATTGATGTGTGTATGGATTGGGATAACTAATAATATGAGCCCCTAATAAAATGTTAAAAAAAAAAAGCAGTAATTCCAATGAAGATATCCCATGATAGTGCACCACTGAAGACTCGGTACATTTGGTATCAGTCAACTGATAATGCATGAAGCTAAGAATATTTCCTAGGCTTTGTAGCGATTTTACCTAGCCCAGAATAAGTACATTCAGTAAATACTTATTTATTTTGTTTGTTTTGCTATTAGTTGGCAGGTTTCTAGAAACTAAAGCATAAAGCATTTAGGATGGTGTGTATATCCAAACAATTACCTATATATTAATGTGTGATGTGAGCTAAGTTAAAGAACAATACCCTATGGATGGGAAAGCAACTATTCCTGGCACAAAATGCACTATTAATTGCTTTCACATCTTCCTGTTCGGGGAGCTAACTCGCTTGTGTGTGCATGAACAGATATATAAAACACTCAAGAATTAAAAAAAAAAGAAAAAAAGAAAATACCATAGCTTCGGTCATGCCCACCTTCATCCTCAGAGTAGTGCCTTTGCTTTTCAATACACTACAGAGGCATTCTGCAGCAGATTCGCTTCATGCAACTGGTCTTGGCTCTCTTGACTGATGCTCCCATGAGAAAGGATTGTGGATCCAAGCAAGACAAAAACCTTGACAATTTTAACCTTTTCTCCATTTACCATGAAGTCAACTCTTGGTCCATTTGTGAGGATTTTTGTCTTCTTTACATTGAGTTGTAATTCTTTCCGAAGGCTCCAATTTTTGATCTTCATCAGCAAGCACGTCAAGTCCTCCTCCCTTTCAAAAGGCAAGGGTTTATCTGCATAAGGTAGATTGTTCATAAGCCTCCCTCCAATACTGATGCCACATTCTTCTTAGTCTTTTCTGATTATTTACTCAGCACACAGATGGAACACATATAGTAAGAGGAATCAACCCTGGTGCACACCTTTCCTGATTCAAAACCATGCAGTATTTCCTTGTTCCAGTCACACAACTTTCTCTTGATCCATGTACAATTTCCTTATGAACACCATGAACTGTTAGGGAATTCCCATTCTTCTTAATGTGATCCATAGTTTGCTATGATCCACAGAGTCAAATGGAATCATTTTGATTACTTATAAGGGATAATATCATGTAAATTCCATGTAATTACACCCCACATTCCCTCTTCACCTTTGAAAGGTTTTGACCACTTTATTGCACTCCTGCTCCCACCTACCACTGGTTTATTAATATATCATAAAGCAGATTTCTTACATACCTCACGTTTTCATCTTTTGATTTTTATTTACAAGAAGTGGAGGATATTATGGGACAATGCCAGAGAACCACAGAATACCCTCAGATGCATTTGTAAGAAACAATGGACATTTAATACCCTAAATGCTTTTAGTTTTAAATCATGTATTCTCAGATACATCCTGTAGGATGGCATTTATTTGTTTAAATAATTAATTTATTATTGGAAAAGGAGAGTTAGAAGAGTTCAGTTGTGTGAAGCTGTTGCCTTTAAATGACCTGGAATACTTTGTGCTGTTAAGTGTCAAGTTCAATTCATAGCAGCCCTCTAGAGTGGAGTAGAACTTCCCCCATAGTATTTCCTAGGCTGTCATCCTTCTGGAGAGCCCCAGTAATGTGGTGGTTAAAGTCTTATCAGGGTACTTGGCTGCTAACTGAAATGTCAGCAGTTAAAGTCCACTATGGACTCTGTGGGAGAGAGATGTGGAAGCCTGCTTCTGTAAAGATTGCAGTTTTATAAACGCTGTGAGGCACTTCTACTCTGTCCGGTTAAAAATAATGATCAGATGTGAATTTGTTATAATACATTATATTGGAAACATAAATCTATTGATCTATTCTATAAATATTATGTTATGACTTTATATCATTTAACAATGCAAAACAAGGATAAAATATGATTCTACTCTGTCCAATTAAAATACATATCATTGTGCGTCATGCTCAATGACGATGGGTTTAATCTTAATAGGAGCAGATCTTTTCTTCCATCGAGTGGAGTTAAAAAGTAGGATTAAAAGGCTGGCTTTTCTATTAGCAGCCCTGAGCTTGAACCACTGCCTTCCAGGAGACACACACACACACACACACACACACACACACACACACACACACTACTCTTACACATTTTCACAAGATACTTTAATTCACGTTTGTCTCAATCCCCATCCACAATGTTTCATCCTTAAAAAAGTATGGTGACTTATGTTCTATTTGCCATAAATACATTTATATATTTGAATCTACTCATTGGTTTTCTATTTTATTTGACCTTTCATTAGGTGCATCAGGAACATCCACTGGTATCTTAGAAAATTTTTGAAATTATATGTAATTTTTACAAAAAATTCTTACTTACCATGGCCAAATGCTTTAGACCTGCTTGACTTAACAGTCACATGTGCCAAATGAAGAAAAATCCTCTTTTATCATGATTTTCACTGCTTTATATCATAATTTTAGTTTTATTTTACACTGCATTGCTTTAAATGATTCAATGAGAAGCAGCACACTTATTTGCTTGTTTTTTAAAAAATTTTACACACAAAAATGGATAAATCATCATATGGCTTCATTTAACAAAGAACATATTGTTTTATATCAGCTATTTCAACATTACTTATTAAGAGTACCTCCTTCCTTTGTAAAGTGGTTCAGATTTAGATGATAGATGATAGTTCAATTTGTTCATTATAAATTTTTTTTGGCTTGAGTACGTTTAATATATTATTGCAAAAAAACCTCCTGTAATTAATCTCTTAATGCCTTTAATAATATTCTTAAAAATAGTCACCGATTGATTTAAATTTCTTAAAAGTGTTAGGGTTTTTAAATAAAATTCACTTATGTAAAAACCAATATTGAAACCTACATATTAAATTAAAATATGTTTAAACATATTTTGCAAAATTTAAAGATGCTGAAATATATATTTAATTTAACATATAGATTTGATTATTTGTTGTTCTTTTAAATCATTTTATTGGGGGCTTGTAAGATTTTTATTACAATCCATACATACATCCATTGTGTCAAGCACATTTGTACATTCATTGCCATCATCATTCTAAAAACATTTGCTTTCTACTTGAGCCCTTAATATCAGCTCCTCATTTTCCCCCTTCCTTCCCCACTGCCCCTCCCTCATGAACCCTTCATAATTCATAAATTATTATTATTTTGTCATATGTTACATTGTCCAACGTCTCCCCTCGCCCACTTCTCTGTTGTCCATCCCCCAGGGAGGAGGTTATACGTAGATTCTTGTAATTGGTTCCCCCTTTCCACCCCACATTCCCTCTACCATCCAGGCATCGCCACTCTCACCACTAGTTTTGATGGGGTCATCTGTCCTGGATTCCCTGTCTTTCCAGTTCCTATCTGTACCAATGTACACCCTCTGGTCTAGCCAGATTTGTAAGGTAGAATTGGGATCATGACAGTTGAGGGGGAGGAAGCAATTAAGAACTGGAGGAAAGTTATATGTTTCATCATTGCTACCCTGCACCCTGACTGGCTCATCTCCTCCCTGCAACCTTTCAGTAAGGGGATGTCCAGTTGCCTACCAATGGGTTTTGAGTCTCCACTCTGCACTCACCCTCATTTACAATGATATGACTTTTTTTTCTTTGATGCTTGATACCTGATCCCTTCGACACCTCGTAGTCACACAGGCTGGTGTGCTTTTGCCATGTGGGCTTTGTTGATTTGGAGCTAGATGGCTGCTTGTTTATCTTCAAGCCTTTAAGACCCCAGATACTCTATCTTTTGATAGCCAGGCACCATAAGCTTTCTTCACCACATTTGCTTATGCACATATTTGTCTTCAGTGATCATATCGGGAAGGTGTGCATCATGGAATGCCAAGTTAATAGAACGTGTTCTTGCATTGAGTAAGTACTTGAATGGAGGTCCAATGTCCATCTGCTACCATAATACTAGACCTATAAATATAGGCACATAAATCTATTTCCCAATCCTCAT
>NW_022103896.1:56049578-56064902 GCF_000313985.2 Echinops telfairi | reverse complement strand
CGGGAAGGTGTGCATCATGGAATGCCAAGTTAATAGAACGTGTTC
Source organism: Echinops telfairi (assembly GCF_000313985.2). Classification (NCBI taxonomy): domain Eukaryota; kingdom Metazoa; phylum Chordata; class Mammalia; order Afrosoricida; family Tenrecidae; genus Echinops; species Echinops telfairi. The sequence goes on along the minus strand of NW_022103896.1, from coordinate 56,064,857 downwards.
TTGCATTGAGTAAGTACTTGAATGGAGGTCCAATGTCCATCTGCTGCCTTAATACTAGACCTATAAATATATGCATGTAGATCTATTTACCCACCATCCTATATAAATATATGTACAGATATACATGCCTGTATTTAGACCTCTGTAAATACCCTTTGTCACCTAGTTCTTTCTTCTATTTCCTTTACTTTCCTCTTGTCCCACTATCATGCTCAGCCTTCATTTAGGTTTCAGTAACTTCTCTCGGTTACATTGCCCTTGATGAATCCCTCATAGGTTTCTCACACCCTCCTTGCCACTAATTTTGGATCAAATATTTGTTTTTCACATACGTAATTTATACTTTAAAATATAACTTTTAAAAAATGTGTTGAAGATCATCCCACAATGGTTGTAACAATACATTGACAGTTTGTTCCCAGAAGTTCAGACCGGATTCAGAACAAAGGATATCATTACTAATGTCAGATAGATCTGACTTAAAGCATAAAGTACCAGAGAGATGTTTACTTGTGTTTTATTCACTATGACAAGACTTTTTACAGTGTGGATCATAGCAAACTATTGATAACTATGAGAAGAATGGGAATTTCAGAACACTACACTGTGCTTATGTGGAACTTGTACACGAATCAAGAGGAACTTGTGGAAATGGAACAAGAGAATACTGCGTGGTTGAAAACCAGGAAAGGTTCGTGACCAGAGTGGACCCTCTCACCATATTTCTTCCATCTGTATGCTGAGCAAATTTTCAGAGAAACTGGCCCATCTGAAGAAGAATGTGACATCAGGTTTGGAGAAAGGCATTATGCAGATAACCTGCCATCTGCACATGATACAGCCTTGCTTGCTGAAAGTGAGGAAGACTTGAAGCACTAGCTGATGAAGACCAAGGATGGCTGCCTTCTGTATGGATTACAAGAGACTGCAAAGAAAACCAAAATCGTCAATAGTGGGCCAAGAGCTGACATCATAAGAAGTGGTGAAAAGATTGAAGTTGTCATCCACAATCATTGCTCATGGAAGCAACAGTCAAGAGATCCAAAGACGAGCCGCAGTATTTTCAATTGCCTCACCTGCATGTAAAAGTTGGACATTGGATAAAGAAGATCAAAGAAAATTAAATGCATTTTAATTGTGGTGCTGGAGAAGAATATTGAAAGTATCAAGGACTGCTAAAAGGACAAACCAATCTGTCTTGGGAGAAGTACAACCAGAGTGCTTCTAATAGGCAAGGATGGGGAAATTTCTTTTAGGTATTTTAGACGTATTGCCAGGAGACACCAGTCCCTGGAGAAGGACATCATGTTTGTTAAAGTGTGGGTCAGCGAGAAAGAGAAACACCCGTGGGGACATGAATTGACACTGTGGCTGCAACATTGGGATCAGGCACAAGCACAATGATGAGGGTGCTGCAGAACCAGGCAGTGTTTAGTTCTACTGCACCATGTCACTATGGGTCAGAACGGACTACCTGGTCCCTAACAACAGCAACAAGCTATGTTATGACTGACAAGCATGCTTTCATCCATTGGAAAAAACAGCATCATACCATGGTTAAGCTTTGGTCTGCAATCTGCAAGGTAAGCAGTTCTAAACCACCAGTTACTTGGTGAGGGATAAAGGCGGGCCTTTCTCCTCTCATAAACAGTTCCAGTCTCAGAAGCTCACAGGGGAAGTTGTACCCTATCCTATAGAGTCAATAAGAGTGGAACTCGACATAACGGCAGTGCATTTGTTTTTCTCATTTTCTTAAGTGAAAGAGTAACAAGTATATAACTATAGTCATTAGAAAAGTTAAGTTGAATTCTGTGATATAGTTTATGGGAATTGAGATAATAGACTTAATTAATTACTTATTTGAAATATTCTACCCCTTTTCATTGTAGTAAAAATTAAGTCAATTTAGATGTGGTCACTATATGTACACACATAATATATATATGCATACATATATGTATATATTCCTTCTTCTAAATGGCTTTCCCTTTTGTCTTTCTATTAGTTCTCCCTTTAATTGGTACTACTTAGATGGGCAACATTAGAGGTGTGGTATTCAGAGGAAAGTCACCTTTTAGGCTATATTTATCCATAAAAGTAAAAGACGTTTTTGAATCTCATATATGGAATCAGTGCACAGGTGAATTCCAAGTATAGAACCACATTCTTTCTATCACTTTCAAACATTAGGTTTAGTGGAAGGATCATGGTCAAATTATGAAAATTAAAAATTTAAATCTTGGTAATCTAGATAGCATTTATACCTAATGACTGGGGCTGCATTTGGATTATAATAATAGGTGGAATACAGAATGACCATCCAATAATCTGAATTAAGGAGGCTGGTAACTTAAATCTCATAGGTTTAAATCGGTCACTAGCATGAATATTGATGCTACAAGTGATGATAAAAGCATATGGGGCACAGGTAAAACCATCAATGGACAAACATTGCCCCCTCCCTATACTGAACATTTGTTTGGAAAAAGAAACATTGTTTAATTGTTTATATTTTAAATAGAGTAGTCCATTCTATGTTGGACTATATTTTCATATGTAATAAAATTGAATTAAATACAATTTTATAGTATTGTTGTAGTATCTGACAGGCTTATCATTATTAAGCAGTTCATTAAATAACAAATGAATGGATAAAAACAACGTGATGTGTGCACAAAACAGAGAAATGACATCATGAACCCTGCTACAAAATGCAGGAACATTGAAAACATTATGCTGATAAAAATAATTCCACCATAAAAAGATGAATACTGTTAAGCACTTAGAATAGGCAAATGTTTAGTGATTACCAGGTGAGCAAGGGATTGGAAAAAGCAGATCCTATGCTAAGCGAGCATTGAATTTCTGCTGGTAAGGACAGAAAACATGGAAATGCATGTTGGCAAAGTATGATGATGGTTGCATATCATACCATGATTTATTTAATTGACATTATTGAACTGCACAAGTGAAAAATGTTAAATTAACAATTGTTTTCTTAATTAGTTTTACAACAAACAGGTGATAAACATATATACATATATGTTGTTGTTTTTATCTGCCATTTGAGTTGGTTCTGACTCTTATCAACCCTATATTAATTATATATATGCATACAGATACATAATTTATATATAATATATCTTTGTAGATTATATACATATTCAAGCGGGAACCTCAAAAAGTCAATACAAAAATTTTACCATGATTTAAAAAAAATCTTTCCTCTCTGTGTAAACATATGTAATGCATATATTATATATATTTAAATTATAATTTATTTTATACATTATACCTAATATATAATCCAAACAAATTTAATCTCTAAAATTGTCATTGCACTCTACATGTATTTTAATATTCTATAGAGCCAAATTCAGAAATATCTTTAAATGTTGATTTACATAATTTAGTAAAATAGGAAAAGAAGACTATTATAGTAATTTTAGTTTAATATAAACCATAGTGATACCTATGATTTGTGAATGTTAATTATAATACAATATATTAACCTGTTACTATGATTGAGCACAATTTTCCTAAATACCTTTGGCTTCAGAAATAAATAAATATTTATAAATCTGTTTATTATTTAAATTTATAAAAATGTAAATATGTGTTAAAGTAAATTAAATCCTTGCTCGGAGGGATAATTGTTTCAAAATAAAAGTATATTAACTCATCTCCCCCATTGAGTGGTGAGTCTATTCTGACTCATAGCTCCCCCTGTTGGATGGAGCAGAACTGCCTCAGTGGGCGTTAGAGGCTGTGAATCACGACGGGAAGAGAAAGCCTCATCTTTCTCCCAAATATGTAGAGTGAACTTAATTTCCCATTTAAAACATACAAATACAAACTCGGGCATAACTATTTAAAAATAAAATGATAAGATATTCAAAATGTATTTTGTGCTAAAATGATTTACATGGTACTCAAAAAGTGCCCTGGGGGGGACAAGTTTTCTTCTTTTAACTTTTAAATAGAGGGAGCTACAATTAGATTTATTTCATATAGCATTGTTAGTTATGTTGTAAGAAATATTAAACACTAGCTTCCCATAAGTTGTACAGGCAAAATGATAAAATTATAAGTAATTTAGAAATTCTTTCTGTAATGGAAAATCCGTGGAGATTTCCCTGTGGTCTCACACTATATATTATCTTCTTAACTCAGAAAAACACTGATAGTATAATAATTCTGCCGTTTTGTCTACATTTATTAGAGTCAGTGGTTCTGCATCACCTATGTAACAACTTTATAGTTTATCAATCAACACTTGTGTTGTTATTGAAAAAACTAAATACACCTACTTCCTTAAAAATTGAGCCCACCATTTTCTAGACCAGTGATTTTCATTTGAGACTACACAGTAGACTTACCCTTGGAGATGGATAAACACCAGAGAGGTGCCAAGGGTATATTTCAGGCATACTGAATATTTTCATTTGATATTATATTCCTGGTAGGTACTTGGTATGTTAGAAGTCCTGTCGGTGTAATGGTTCAGCCATCGACTGCAAACTGCGATGCACCAGATGCTCCTCGGGAGAAAATGGTAGCAATTTCCATATAGGTTTACAGTCTTGGAGGCTAAATGAGGGAAGTGCTACTCTTTCCCATATGCTCACGGTGAGTCAGAATCTATTTAAGCAGGGAGCTATTTGTTTTGCTACTTCATATATTAGATCACTATTACTGTGTATAGGTATAATGTGAGGGTTGTTAAATATTATTTAGTAACATTTTTCTTCTGTGAAAATAATTTTTATCTTTTTGATAAATCAGATGTAAAGCTAAACATCTTTAAAATAAGGTTTGGTTTACTCACTCTCCTAAAAGTGGTTTCCCTGTAGAATTTTTATTTTGTTGTGTGAAATGACTTTATTATCCTGTTTGGTGAGGCACAGAAATTACCAATTTCCATTGTGAGCTACACTATTTTTGTTATGAGTTCTCATTTTATATTTTTACTTTAACAGTACCAGTACTTAATTTATTTTAAGTTAGTTTCCTCTACTTACCAGTTATCTTTTATTCTGGTGCATCCCTGAAAATTCTATAACCAGCTCAAGACCACTTACAGATGTGTGTCTTGAATAGGGAGGTACTTTCTTAGTGCTCTGTGCAGAAGGGCTGTACCAAACCCTTCACTTTGGACATTTCAAATAATAGACTGGGGAGAGGCTACGATGGGATCAGTCAGAAACGTTTTACATTGTTCCAAAACAAAACAAAACAAAGCACCTTATTTATTGTGGTTTGGGAAGGTTTACAGAACCATCTAGAGTAGGTAAAATACAGGAACTCAAAGACTCAGTGAAACAATTAGTCCAAAGGACGAATGGGCCATGGGAACCACAGGGTTTACTACTATGAGATCTGACGAATAACATGGAGCTTCCACTACCAAGTGCTCTGATCAGGGCCACAAAAGGCCACGGACAGAATGGGAGATAAATATGGTGCAAAGTCCCGGTACATTTTATTGATGAAACAGAAAGTTTCATTGTACTAATAAACAGAAAGATTGTTGTTAGGTATTTATTTGGAATATTGTTATGTTGATGTATTTTCCTTTTCCTTGATATAGTATAAGGTTTTTAAAATATCTATAATCATAAAAAATTGACCGTTAATATAGTGAACTTTTGTAAAGTGAAATGAAACATTTTAAACCAGCATCTTACTATAATTGAATACCCCACTGAATATTCAATTGTATTGAATTCTCAATTCTTGAATATTCTTACACTCCTTGGTAATATATTTACTTCCATGAATTAAAAATGATTTTGTACTATACTTCTTCCAGACTATAATAGTAAAAATAGAATTATGTATTATGAAATTATGTTAGACAGGGTTCTCTAGAGAAACAAAATCAGAACACTAATATATTTATACAGACAGATAACATAAGAAATAAAAAGTTAATTAATATATGAAGCAGTATAAGTGGCTCAGTGCAACTCACTTCTGTGAGATAGCTAGTACACTGGCAGTCCTTCAAGTCTTGAGGGCTGCCGGGTACTCCCCTGTAGAGCAATTCAGGCTCTCTGGGCAAAGGCAGCAAACAGCAAGCCAGGTCAGCAACAGTCAGCCTGATGACACAGTCCGACAGTCCCCAGCTCAAGAGATGTATATTCCAGTAGCGAGGGGAAGCGGGTCTTGAATAAACCTCAAATTACAATGACACAGTCCACAGGTTAGGTGTCCCATAGGTAGTGTAGCTTGCAAATTGAGGCACAGAACAAGCAAGGCAGCCGCACACTGGTCAGATGATCAAAGAGCAAGAGACAAGATAGGCAAGGCTCACCGAGCCATTTATCTCTCAGCCCTCCAATTAATCCCACATGTGTTCATTGGCCATGATGGCACAATAAACCTACCTATCACAGCAACAAGACCTATCATGGAATATAATGTTGAAACTTGCGGTCATTTCATGAGTTATAAAAGCTATTTGAAGGTACTGAGTTTGAGAATGTGGAATCAATATAAAATCCTATAAGAAATATTGCCTTTCAGTTTGAATTACAGTCCTGACTTTATAGGAGGTGAGGATGATTATTTCCTGGCAGACAAAAGACTTAAAATTATTAAGGGACCTTGGAGGAATGGAAATATCCACAGAATCATACCAGACATGATGCATTCTCAGACTTGGAGAGCTTTTCTTGGACTTGCCTTCCTAAGTTCAGGACTGGAAATAAGAGGTTTTTGTTTTGTTATATGGTTCCATCTGCATTTTCTCATAAAAATGTACTGCCACCAAGCCAATACTGAATCATATCAACTTTATGAACATAGTCAAATTTCCCCCATGGGTTTCTTAGACTGTAAATCTCTATAGGAGTAGAATGCCTTCTCTTTTTCCTATGAGTGGATGGTGGGTTGGAGCTGCTGAACTTGTGGTCAGCAACTCATGCCATAACCCACTGTGCCACCAGGCTCCTTAAGTCAGGCAGATTAAAGAAGGTCTTTATGATATAAAATGGTGATGAGTTGGAATCTACTTGAGAACAATGGGTATATGTGCTAACTAAAGGGTCCTAGTAACACAACAGTTACGTGAATCCATCAGTGGTTCCACATGGGAAAGACCTGGTGATCTACATTCATAAAGATCATATCCTTAGCAATCTTATGGGGCAGTTCTAATTGGTCGCATGGGGTAAGTGTGACTCATTGGCCACTGGACAGAGCCAACAGGGACAATATATGATAAACTATGTCCCTGAGTAGTCAAAATGGTGTATGCTCAACCACTAATCCAAAGGGTACAGGCAAAATCCAAGTAGTGGCTCCACTGAATAAAAAGCATGAAGACCGACTTCTAAAGGTCACAGCCTTGAAATCGATGGATCACAGTTCTAGACATTGTAACTTCTTTGTGATCGCTTTATATTAAATATGTTTTCCAGGAAAGAAATGTATTATTAACTACAACCTTCTAATACTTTGTGCCCAATGGGGATCACTTGTTTTCTTGGGTCTAGCCAGAGCCAACAGAGTTCTCAAGTGATAGAGTTTGGAGATCTTTTAGGCAAGACTATAAGTATTATGGTGAAATAGGATTTCATTGGTGGCACTAGAGTATGAAGTTTGACAACACATCTAAGGAATCATTTTGTGGAAAATATATATGAATGAAAACAAACAGACAAAAAATAGTCAACAAATGTAGGGAAGTAGGTTTTGCAATAACTTGGCTGGGCCAGGGTTCACCTACAACCTTCTCTAACATTGGGTAGTCAACTCCATGAGGGGATCATTTGTGAGTAAATTTTGGAAAGATTAGGGTGGAGTGTTGATCCCTTAACCAAGTCACGAACTTGATACGAGTGAAAGGAAGTTTCCTCAGGGTGTGGCCTTCCGTGATGGAAGCAGACTCTTTGCGAAGGCTTCCTCCTCCTCCTTGCAGGGTCTTGATTCTGCCTTTTTCTCCTCCATCCCCTTTTGTTTGGTTGGTTTTGAGCTGGAGGTGATATTGCCTGCTGACCCTAGAAGCTGCCAGCAACCTGTCATATTGCCTACTGACCTTGGATTACACCCACCTTTGTCCCCAGAAATCTTGATTCCTAGTTGATCTTCCTGCTTGCTGGTCACCAGCCCATGCAACTTCTGGAGTCAGGAATCATCTCTAGCTTAATATGTAACCCATGGACTTAAACCAGGCTGGTTACCTGCTTCTACAACTGTATGAACCATTTCTTTGTTATAAATGCGCTTATGTGTAATTCATTTATATGTATGTATATAACATCACATGTATGTATGTATATATATATGTGTGTGTGTGTGTATGCTTTTGCTTCTCTATTGAACTCAACCCTCTGCAAGTAGATAATGAAATTTATGTAATGTTTCTGGGGGTTTTTGGCCTTCCAGAATGAAATTATTTTTTATGGCTCTTGTCAGTATCTATTTTTAATATATTTTAATATGTTCAAAGCCTACCTTTAAAGTAATAGAATGTGTTTAGCAGTAGAGAGATGGTTCTCATATTGATTACTGGATTCACAAAATCTGCAGTGTTTACCTTTTCTTACTTTACTGTTTTAAAGACAAAACAGAAAGGAAACAAACCCTGAACTTTGGAAGAATAAGAAATTTGTAAAAAGCGTACTCTTATTTTTGATATCCCTAGGAGTTCTTCAGAGATCAGAACCAGCAGGTGAGACAGATAAACAGACAGATAACATTAAATTAAAAAGAAAACAATTCTACTAGGACTTTATGTCCTACATGAATGTGTTTTTCCAAACAAAATGTACTTAAATCTGTCTGTACAATCTGTGGGTGGCTACCTATAAGCGCCTTCAGTAATAAAATTGTTTTTCTTGTTGGTATGCAAATAACTGACATGTGTGCCATGCTTGACCTCCTGTGGCTGCGTAAAAAGCAAGGAGATTCCAACTCCAGGTCTGCCCAACTATGATTTCAATGAGGAAGATGTCAGCTATCCCTCTACTCTCTAACCTCTTTACCCTCCTCTGATGCCAAACTTCAACCCTCTGCCACACTACTTCTTTACAGGGTTCAGTAATCATTGCAGTGGCCACACAAAACGCACAGACAATATTCACTGTTATGGGAGTTCAATACGAGCGTTCACAGCATACAAGTCAGGATCAGAAATATTAAGGATACAGTCCATTTGGCCACTGAACCTCTTCTCAGACATGTCAATGGCATGACTTTGTGATCACCCTGCTTCTTCTGCTCTGCTTGGGCAAGTGTTACAAAGCTCCTTTGGAATGCCTGAGACCTCTTATTTATTTTATTTTATTTTTAAAAATTATTTTATTGGAAGTTCTTACAGATATCCTAACATTCCATAGTTCAATCACATCAAGCAGTATTGTACAATTGCTATCACAATCAGTTTCAAAGCATTTTCTTTCTTCTTAAACTCAAGGATTTAGCTCCCCTTTATCTCCTCCCACCTCCCTCCTTCCCCCAAGGAACCCTTATCATTATTATTTTTTCCCTATAATAGCTTTTTTTTTGCAATCTCTTACAAGATCGAATATATCCATTCACATACAATTCTGTTGTTTGATCCCATAAAGTGGGTTTATGCAGTCATTAATGCTATCACCTCCCTATTGCCCACTTTCCTCCACTTTTCTCATACTCTTGTGAACCATTACTCCTGTTACTGTTTCTGAAGGATTACCTATCTTGGCATTCATAAACTGAACAGTCTTAAATATATAAATGAACACACAGAAAAAAGAAAAGAGGAAAGAAAAATATGTGTGTGTGTTTACATGGTATATTTATATATATATATATATATATATATATATATATATATATATATATATATAAATGCAACAAGGAAGCAGATGGACTTTGGGCCTCTACTTATATCTTACCTCAGTTCAAGAACAGGTTTGTTCTAATAATGTGGCTCTGTGAGAATCTCACCTATCCAGCATGATCACTGAAGCCAAAATGGGTGCATAAACAAATGTGGTGAAGAAAACTGATGACATCAAGCTATTAAAAGATATAGCATCTGGTGTCTTTGAGACTTATAGTTAGACAAGTGATCATCTAGCAGGGAAATGCAAAGCCCTTATGGAAGAAGCACACCAGCCCGCGTGATCATGAGGTGTTGACAAGAAAGCGTATCAGAAGTTCAAAAACAAGCAACCAAATTAATGTGAAGAGGCATCGATGTAGTAGAGACACCCAAATCCACATGTAAGATAATATACTTGGACAGTCCCTCTACAAAGGGCCATACAGAAGAAATAAAAAATCTAGGGTGTGGTATAGCACTGATGAACCACATAACTATCCTCTAGTTCTTTAATATTTCCTCTCCTTCATCATGGTTTTTATTTGTTTTACCTCAGAATTATGTTAGAATGTCTGAGGTCTTAAGGTACTTACTCTTTCCTTGACCAGCAGTCTAATTTACTCTTTGCTGTGCTCTGGCTCTGCTGCTTTAGCTGCTACCCCTTTTGTGGCACAGGGAATGCCAGCGTGGTCCACTGATGTCCTTCTTCTTTTTTTGGATGCTCACTAACTGCCTGCTTCTGAGGAATGACAAAATGACCAATATTCAATTCGAGTGCGTTTGGATGCTCCCATCAAGCCATTATATGAGTGCATGAAGACTGCGGCTAGAAGACTATGGTTACTATATCAAGTAGCCAAGTAACTTGACTTCACTGCAGAACACGTTCCAACTGGGAAAAAAGTCCACTCCAAACAATGGCTTCCATGGGGATCTTCTGAGACAGTTACGTTCCAGACAAGAAGGTCAACTCAGAAGGTGTGGAGACTGTGTTTGAGGGACTCTAAAAGGATAATATTGACAAACTTTCTGAAAGGATATGGTGAACACAGGGAACATTTATGAAGATGTTTTTAAAAATTGAAAACTCTATCGGTGATAAAAAGGTCAGGCAATTGCACCAAGACATTAGTTTCCCTCATGAGAGCACGCATGCTCATTCCTTAAGGAGAGCAAGGGCTGGCCTGTGAGAATTGCATTGGGAATTTGATTTCATCCCGCCATTCAACCCTGTTCTTGCCCCTCTAGCATTCTTTTTAATTCACAAAATTCAAGAAACCTTTAAAAGGAACAGTATGAGTCCCGTGGGGAAACCAAAATTACCCTTGTGCTGTGGTATCAAGGAAAGCGTATTGAATTCTGGGAGGAAGGGTTAGAGAGATGGAAAAACTATCCTCAGAAGTGCATAGGCATACACAATGGATATGTGAAGAAACCATAGCTTCATATTGTGATAGTTTTTAAAATGAAGTTTTATATGATTCCTTAGCAAAACTTTTCACTTACATGCTCATAAAAAAAGAGAAAGGGATTTCAAAGAATTATCTTAAAGCTATTATAAAGGCTAGAATAACTGAGTATTTTTTGTACACCAAATCAACTCACTGTTATCAAGCTGATTCTGACTCACAGCCATCCCATAAGAACAGATTAGATGTTTCCCTTTAGGTATCCAAGATTGCATCTCTTTAGAGGAGTAGAAAGGCTTGTTTTTCTCCCATGGAGCAGCCGGTTGTTTCAAACTGCTGACTCTGGTTAGCAGCCCAGCATGGAACACACCATTTGCAAGGATGCTATACATTTTACATCTGAATTGTTTTCCTAAGGCCAAGCTTAATTTTTTCTCTTAAGGCCTTTCAAGATGGAGTCCCTGCATGGCACAAACAAGCTACCACTCTACTACTAGCCATGAGGTTGTCAGTTCTAACTCACCTAAAGGCACTTCTTCAGCCAGACTTGATAAGTCTTCTGAAAGGTCAGAATCTTGAAATCCAAAGGGAAGATTCAACAACCATTACAAGAAGGCCTTTAAGCGAGGCCATGAGACCCAGGATCCTGGCTTAAAGTCAAGTGGATAAAGAGTTTAACCACATCTACAGTAACACCAAGGTTAGTGTTTGGTTGAATAAATAAATACTGTCCAGTCAAGGAGCCCTGGTACTGTAGTCAGTTAATGATTAGATGCATAGGCACTAGGTCCGCTTTCTGCTCCCATAAAGATTTACAGGCTCAGAAAGGCTCCGGAGCAGTTCTAATGGACTCAAGCGTAGTTGCCACATAAAGCTAACCCTCACAATTGCAGTATGCATGAATGCTACATATGTCTCTGACTTTCCAGGCCTTGAAAATATTTCTAAATGCACCTTGTTCTTGAAGTGTTTTTCAAACCTAAATTTAATTTGAAAGTGAGGTGGATAGCACACAATGTTCTCTGGCTTCAGCTAGACTTAATGGCATTTTTTCTCTTTTGGATTGTTTTAATGCATATTTTAAGCAACTCATGTCTTAAAGTTCAGCTTAGTAATTTCCAAAAGAATGCAATTGAATTACGCAAAATTTAAGTTCTTGGTGTTCCAATGAGTTTTTCCTCTGCATTTTCTAAGTGTCATTGTTTTTATGTTTTTTAAAAAAAGTTAAATAGAATTGATCTGCATTATTTTACACCAAAAAGTGCAAGTTTATGTCTTTATGTTGTCCATGTAGTTTGTTTAACTCCATTTTCAGTCAGCAAAGCAGTTTTGAGTCATCAGAAAATAACTACAACCCAAGAAAGCATCTATCAATTTGCAAATTGTCAAGGAACTCTAGCCACTGGGGCGTGAAGGTGGGCAGAAGGAGAGGCAGGGATTGCTAGCTGCAATTGTGCCCAAACAGTATTTGAATACTAAGAATAACAGATGAAATACAAGTCAGTTAACTGACTCAACTGAACCCTAGCCTTTGGGTTCAGTAGTGAAGATAGACTTACTAAATGCTTGAATTGCTTCTGTGGCTTTAATTATACTTGGGGATATTTACAAGAATTCCTGATTAAGAAGTGATGGTCTAAGTCAAAGCTAATCTGATTGCTTTTGTTTATTTGTTTATCTGCTCGTGATTCTTCAAGATGAGCTCATATTAGGGCTTCTGTTGCTTTCTGACATTAACTATTAAACATAGCTATGTAATGATAGTGAGTTAGCTTTGCATTAGAATGGAGGATGTTTGCTTTTCCCTTAAAAGTAAGTGTATTTATCCGAAATATGTATGAAGGATGCAAGGAGAGAATTTAACATATTGTTTTGCTTGTGCAGACTTTCATTGGTTAATTTTACCCTGATAAGATCCTTATTTGTTTTTTATAAAGGGGGGCATTAGAAAAAAAAGCGTTGTTGTAAAATTCATAGTTGGTTAAAGGTTGTCTTTTGTACACCTTGTTATAAAGATACCTTTTTAGTTATACAAAAGAAATTCATAACATGACTTCCACGATGATTTGAGACTCAAAAACATCCATAAAATATCTCATTTTCCTATCAGTGTCTGTATCATTTGCTACTGAAAATAAATTTTAAAAATCACTCAGTAGAGGTTTTCATATAAAGAAAAGCATATTACCGACATTTCTGGTTTGCATGTTATTATATCATTTACTTCTGAAAAAAATAAGAGTTTAATTACTGTATAATTAGGCATCTATTTTGTTTTCTGACTACGTATTTTCTAAGAAAAGAATCTATGATGTCTCATCTAAATTGCCGTACAATGGCTTTGCGCAAACGGCCGGACCATGGAGGCTACCAACAACCCAATATCTCCCCAGAGGTGGCTTAGACTTCGATAATTGCTAGTTATGTGTCGGAGTTCTGATATAATCTCACAAATTAAAACTGTGCTATAATTAGTCTAAATGACTAATTTTGTTTAAATTTATTTATGTGAATTGGTTAATAACTCTAGGCTGTACTGATTTTCTTCTTTCTTTTTCCCCAACAGAGAGGCAATAATCTCCCTAATTCCTCAAATTCTGGGTGTTTTCATAATCGTATGCACCAATACAGAATGCTGTCCATTTATACCAATCCTATACCATTGCTCTATAACCTCAACAAATTTAGATTATACACATGTAAGCTTCTATAGAACCAATTGTATCATTTGAAAACCACACATTATACATAGGTGTTTAACTGTGTGGAAGGTATGAACTATGATTCTAGAGACAAAAGAAAATGGAAGTCAGAAAGATATTCATATCTTACTTATTAGTTGGCTAAAACAGAAAAGTATTAGTCTTTTTAAAGAAGGTGAAAATATGGTTTACTATGATTGGGAGTGGCAAATTGAAAAGGAATGATGTCACATTCATCCTCAAAAAGAAAATTTCAAGATCTCTTCTGAAGTACAATGCTGTCAGTGTTAGGATAATATCCATAGGTCCATAATATCCATAATATCCACAAGAGAAACCTGCTAATACGAACATCATTCAAATTCACCCACCAGTCATTGAAGTATAAGGTGAAGAAATTTTGCCAACTTCTTCACTCTGAAATAAATCAATCATAAAGGCAGGAGACATTAATCATTGCTGTGATTGGAATGTGACAGTTGCAAACAAAAAGGAACAATAGATAGTTGAAAAATATGGCCTCTGTGATAGAAATTACACTGAAGATTGCATGATATAATTTTTCAAGACCATTGATTTATTTATTGTAACAACCTTTTTCAACAACATGAATGGTGAATATGTGGACCTACACAGATGGACTATAGGAGAATAAAATTTACTATATCTATGAAAAGAGATGATGGAGAAGTTTAGCACTGCTGGTCAAAACAAGGCCGAATGCAGAAAAATACAAAAAACATATTTATGTGTGTTTCATTGACTAAACAAAGGCAATTCACTGCATAGATCATCATACAGTATGCATAGTATTGTAATAGTGGTAATGTCAGAACACTGCACTGTACTCTTGGGGAGCCTATACATGGATCAACGGGCAGTAGTTTGAATAAAACCATATAGTTTAAAATCAAGCAAGGTGTGCATCCAGCTGTATCCTCCACCCATAATTATTCTATCGATATGCTGAGAAAATACTCTGAGAAGTTGGATGGTATGATGAAGAATTTGGCATCAGGATTGGAGGAAGACGTATGAACACTTGCAATTTTCACATGATGCAATCTTGCTTACTGAAAGTGAAGGGTATTTGAAGTACATGTCAATAAAGATTAAGGATTACAACATTCAATATGGATTACAATTTAATTTTTTTTTAAATCTTACAATGGATCAATAGGTACCATGATATGGAGAAAAGATTGAATTCTCAAAATTTTCATCTTGTTTGAATCCACAATTAAAGCTTATGAAAGCAGCAGTCAAGAGAGACAACAAAACCCATGCGGAAGAAGCACACCAGCATGCCCCTACTTGATCGCTGAGGACATAGGGGGTGCATTAGCAAAAGTGG
>NW_022103896.1:56039264-56048727 GCF_000313985.2 Echinops telfairi | reverse complement strand
GGCTCAAGTGGAAAGCGGGTGTCATAAGAATGATGAAGTCAACATATGTACTAAAGTGCTGGACACAGATGACATATGTACAGATTGTGATGAGTCGTATGAGCCCCTAATAAAATGATTATTTAATTTAAAAAAAGAGAAAAAATGGTGCATTGCATTGGGTAAATCTGCTACACAAAATCTCTTAAAGTCTTGAAGAAAAAGGATGTTACTTTGAAGATTAAGGTGAGTCGGACCCAAACCATGGCATTTTCCATCACTTCATATGCACTTGAGGGTTGGACACAACGGCTGGATATTGAATAAGAAAGACCAAAGAATAATTAATGCATATGAATTATAGCACTGGTGAAGAATATTGAATGTAAAATGGACCACCAAAAGAATGAACAATTCTGTCTTGGGAGAAGTACAGTTAAATGCTCCTTAAAAGCGAGATGGCCAAACTTCATCTCATGTACTTTGGAGATGTTATCAGGAGAAACTAGACTCTGAAAGAGAACATCATGCTTGGTAAAGTAGAAGAGCAGTAAGAAGGGGGCCTGGGATTAGGCTACAATCTCTCAAGAATAATAGCAATGACATATATATAGGCTCACACAGTTGTCCAAGTTCATGGGACCAGTTAGAAAACCGTACTATTGTATAAAATTTCCCCAAGCATAGATAGATAGATAGACACATACACATTCTTGTGGAAACTTTTCGCCATTAAGTTCACTCTAAATTGTGCTGATTCTACAGGACAGAGCAGAACTGCTCCTTTGGTTTCTGAGACTATAAATGTTTATAAGAGCAAAACTCTCCTCTTTCTCCCTTAGATCAGCTGGTGGATTTGAACTGTTGATTGTGTTCTTAACAGACCAATGAATAGCCAACTCAATGACAGCAGGCTATTTATTTAGTTATTTGCTTATTGAGATAGTTATAGGATTAAGGCAATTATGAGATTTGCAGAGCACATGCTCTCTGATGTGCATATCATTTTGGTTATATTTACATTGATAAGTTTTAAAATATCAGTATGAAAAATTACCACCTGAATTAGGGAACTAATAGATATCATAATTTTAATATTTACATAGGCATTCCAAAACATAGAAAAAATTGTAGTAGAACTTTTTCTAAAGCAATTAAAATTAAAAAAATAAATAACATCATGATAAATTATCCAGAGCTACAATTAAACATTGAGAACATTAAAGCTACCAGATATTTTATTAATTGGCTCCATTTTGCAATTAAGAGAAGACATTGTTTTGATCATCTTCATACTATAAAGAACATTCAAACAAAGTAGAGACAGCAGCTACTCTTTGGTGATCAGAACACCCTAAGCTTATTACCAGAGATCATTTATGACTCTTTCTGATTTTTCTAACATAGCCCTGGACATATCCTGAAAGGGATTCATAAGCATGTAGAGCACATTTGAAATCTGAGTCATTTGGGGAAAGGAAGACCGAGCACAACCACATTTCTTTGACATGTTCTCATGTGGGCATCTCTCTGCAGCTTTAAGCTTTATGCTCCAAGGACTAATGCCCTGAGGAATCTTTATTCTTATTTTGTTAACTATTAGCATCAATTTTTCTTTATAACTCTCTGACTCTTTCCCCTTGAGAGGGATGTACACTTCTAGGGAAGAGGTGGAAATCAACTTGAAATAGTATTCTGCACAGCTGCAGAAATACGTCTGGACAGCAGTGGCAGCGTGGAACTGAAAGGAATGGTGATGACGGCACCTGAGGGAGACTTCTACTGACTCGTCTTCTCGTGGGGAGAATCTGCAGGTGTGAACGAGTAGGCTAGAGAATCTAATCCACTTAGCTTGTGTTGACTAGATTTAAAGTATAAAAAGTGCAACTGGAAACACTGTTCTATGAAGTTCCAGCAGATAGCTTCACAGAAACAATGTAGCTTTTATGTCTAAATAAGTGATAAAATATGAACCAAAAACTTACATGAAGGAAGAAATTCAGAAAAAGTTTACTAAGGTTTAGAAAACCTAGATGACAAACATCACTATAAAGATCATAGTGGTTATGAATAAAAAAATTGATTAGACATAGTATTCTACAAATATCTCCCTCAGTTTCTTGTAATTAAAATGATAATCAAGTCCAAAGTATTAATAACGTATCTTAATATAAGTATATGGGTTTAATGTAAATATGTTGATACTGTCATTATACCTAACAATATATTTGAAATAATGACTGCTGCACTTGACTCACTTTGCTACGCTAAATATAGTTATCAACATCACAAGGTGTTGGTGATTCATACCAGCCCAAAGTACAGCAGTGCAAAATACTGCCAGATCGGTCCTGCACTAACTTGAAAATCATTCTGTGTTTGAGCCCATTGCTGCAGCTACGGTGTCAAGCATTTCACCCCGGATGTCAAAAAAGCAATGTCATCTACCAAGCATGATGTCCTTCTCAGGGCATCAAACTCATGGCACTCAAGCTCACTATCAATGAGTTGATTCTGAGTGGTAGCATAGTGGGTTGGCTTGTTAACCAAAAGGCCAGCAGTTCAAAGCTACCAGCTGCTCCAGGGGAGAAAGATGATTTTTTTTTTTTACTCCCGTAAAGATTTACAATCTCAGAAACCCATAGCACCTCTGAGGTCTACTCTGGCTATGAGGGATTAAACGTGTCTCTCTTAATTACGTGTTCAGTGTCTATAAAGGAAATCTCTTCATCTTCACGTTTGAGGAGCATCTGGCTATACAACTTCAAGACACATGTGTTCCTTCTTCTGGACAACACCAAACTCACAGCCGTTGAGTTGATTGTGACTCATTAATTGTTATTCTTCACCCCCACCATAATTCAAAAGTGTAAATTATCCCTTTGTGTTTGCTATTCATTGCTCAATTTTTGCATGCAAAGAGGAAATTGTAAATATCAAGCTTGGGTCAGGCAAACCTTCATCTTCAATGTGATAACTTTGCTTTCAAACACGTGCATGTTGTTGTTTCTTCAGAAGAATTGCCAAACAAAATGTGTCAATTTGATTTATTGACAATTACTTCTATGTGTATATATTGTAAATCCAAGAAAATAAAGTCCTTGGCAAATTCAATTTTTCCCCTGTTTATTATAATGTTTCTTGGGTAACATTATGAGTTTTATTTAGGTTGAAGTTAATCCATACCAAATGCCAAAGTCTGAACTTCATCAAATAAGTGCTACAAGCACTCTTAGCTTTCAGCAAGAAAGGTTGTATCATCAGCATATCTCATGTCACTAATGAGATTTCCTCAATACTGATCCTGTGATCATCTTCACATAGTTCAGGCTATCCTACTATTTGCTCAGCATATAGATTGATTAGAGCTGTGACACATAACTTACCTGGTTTTAAACCATACAATAATCCTTGTTCTATTTAAAAGATTTTTTTTGTTCCTCATACAGATTTTGCATAAGCACAATGAAGTTTTCTGGAACTCCTATTCTTTGAAATGTTATCTACAATTTATTAAATTCCACAATAGAATGCCTTTATATAATCAATAAAACATCATTCTGGTATAATCAATTTTATGCCTAGATCCACTTGACATTAGTAATGATATTTCTAATTTCTTTTCCCCTTCTGAATCCAGAGACTTGAGCATTATTATGCTAAATGTTTCTTTATTATTATAAAATAGTGGGTTGTTTGTAAAACTAGAATGCAGGCTGCAGAAATCAAGTACAAACATCTACCAGCATGAATTGAAAGGGACTGAATAATCCTGCCAGAGAAAGAGTTTAATAATAGAGCTCCATGAACCTTGACTACTGCCATTCATAAGATATTTGTAGAAACTATTACCCTATTCATGAAGAATAAAAGTCTTAAAATTCTGATTTAATTTCAAGCTTCAGTTAGACTCCAAACAAAATATGAAAGTCAGCTTGCCTAATCTTTCTCAGCACTGTGACTCTTTGAAATTAAATATACCATGTTCAGCTATTATTATGAGAAAAACACTATTGTAACCTGTTTTCATGGAATAGGACCAAGAAATTTGCATCATGAAATCTGTGAATTATTTCTCACAACATAGTGATTTGAAGTAATCTCCAATTAAGTTCACTAATAATACGAAACCTTTATGTTGACAAATATCTTAACAGGTAATTCAAGAATAGAATTCAGAACATAATTATGGAGATAATAAGCAAACATCCTGAGAGGTGTTTGTAGCACGTGCACATGGAAATTGCCACTGTCCTCAAAAAGGAAGTAATTATAGTGTTGGATCAAAAAAGCAGTATCATCTTACACAGAGAAAATAATGAAGTTGTCAAGGATTTTATTTTACTGGGATCTATAATCAACGTGCATGGAAGCAATGATTAAGAAATTAAATGATGTATTATATTGGGGAATTCTATTGTAAATTACTTCTTTAGGGATCTTTAAAATGAACTTTGACCTTCAGAACTAAGGGGCATGTACCTAATTCAAGAATAGTTTGAGGGCTTTGAATTTTTCAATAGGCAAAGAATATTAAACATACCATAGATGGAAGAATAAACAAATCTATTTTGAAGCAAGTATTGTCAAAATGCTCCTTAGAAGATAGAATAAGACTTTGTCAGCTCTATTTTGGACATGTTATCAGGAGGGACCAGGACCTCCGGAAGCACATTGAGTGTGGTAACATGGAGGCGCATCTAAAAGAGAAATACCTACGAGTAGCGATTTGACATAGTGTCATCAGCAACTATGGATGTGAGGAGAGAGCCAGGCTTGGCTGAGAGTCAGAGGCACCTTGATAGTATCTGATGACAGCTGTACACATGGTTGAATCCTTTTGCTAAAAGATCCAGTGTGTGCTACAAAAACTGTCCTGAAACTTCAGGACAGTAGGATAATGATAGTTTAAACAAAATACCTTAATCCCATGGATTTATGACTAATAGAAAAATGCTGCAATCAACCCAGTGGTGTCTGGAAAACAATTTTATTTCAGACATGAATGAAAGAAAAGAAGTCATAAAATATTCCCAAAATGTTTGATACCATGCTATTTTTCAGTTAATGTAAACAAAGAAAAACATCCACATTTTTTTCATAGGTTGTTTTGAACCATTAATGTATGAGTATTTCTCTGGATTCAGAATCTTTTGTTTCCTTCATGTAAGTCCTTATCATTGTAAATTCTTTTATTATATTATTAGTGTACAGAAATCTTGAAATAAGCCAGAAGGGAATTGTTTTCTTCCTGTATACCTTTCAGTATTTTATTGGTCAGGAGATAAGATCTCAGGATAAGTGATATTTTTTACTGACAAATACTGTTCCTACCAGTGCTAATAATTAGGCTTTCTTAGCTGTCAGAGTCCAGCTCCGGGAGGGAGGGTTGAACTGGATACCTGAAGGAGGTGTGGAGTCAGTGAACACAGATGAGACAGACACGAGAGGTGTTCTGATGGAAGCAATCTCTATTGAGTTCTTCCAAACAGCTTTATTTATACCATAAAAAGTTTTGCAGACCATTACATAAACAGAATGCCTTATTATTAACTCCAAAATCACCCTTATTGTTTCCACTAAACCATGATAAAAGACCATTATAAGGTCTGTACTTTTTTCTATCACTTTCTGTCTTCTTCCTGGTTCTTTCTTTCTGTACTGCTTGTCTTATACGTCACATACTATTCTTGATTGAGATGTTCAGAAAATTTGGTTAGACTCATTCTATGCACTGCCCTATTTTTTGCTCACAATGTTCCTTTTCTCGCTGACTAATTTAACACAATGAAACTACCTCATGTGCTACTTCAAAGCCTAATACCTACAAGCAAAATTAAATGCTTCTCAGAGTTAAATATTTTCCTTTACAAACTCTCCCATGGTAACTCTTCCATTGTCTACCTATATCTCTTTTATTTTTTATACTCCTGAGGCACCATACGAAGCCAAACCATCTGATTCTTGGCCAAAGACTCAATGTTTCCCCTTTTACATGTTTTCTATTAATGTTAACCATTCTCTCTCTTTCTCTGTAAGCCCTGTCCAAGGTAAAGGGGCGTCAGCTGGGGGAGGCAGTCTATAAGGTCCTCTATATCGGGGAGGCCAAAAGAGTCTCCCATTACCTAATCTGAATGGAATCCAGGGTTTTTTGGTGGATTTCATTTTCTCCTCTGACCTCAACTTTGGGGTTTCTTCCTCACTCCATTCCCACATATCCTTCTCAAAATCCCCAAAGATGTCTTGCTGTCTAAGCCTCTCCAATGCCTCAGTTAAGGAAAGCCCCGACATATAGAAGCATGTTTTAGATCTGGTTTCATTCATACTTCTCAAGACTGTCCTCCCATCTGCTCCAGGTGCGGTAAACATGACAATGCACACAATTCTCACGAATGGATTTAACAACAGCAAATATTTGAGGGATGTTGGAAACCCTCCCTGGGAAGCTCTGCTCTGCAGATGCTTCTTCCACCAAGCTGTAGTTTTGCTACACAGCATGGCTGGGATGGCTCCCAACACTTAGCTTTTTAAGTAGCACAGCACTGGAAATTAGTTTGGGTTTTCCCCTGATTATAAAAATGTAATTTTCAGTATTAGCATCACTGTATCATTAAACCTATTCCCAACATTAGGAAGTGGATCACCTTATTTCTTTGGTAGTTTTAGATGAGAGGGTCTTTGTTATTCATATACACTGATGACAACGGTAAAGAGCCATTAATCTTTGTTCTCCAGAAGCTTACTTTTTCTTTTTTGTCAATGAGTGTCTGCTTTGTGTTAGGAAAATGCCCCAACATCATCTTTTCATTGATGAAACTGAAAATCTACTATGCAGTTATAAAATTACTTAACCACCAGCAACACTGCTATCCCATCTCATCTCAGAGGCTAAGCAAGATTGGGCCTGGTTAGAACTTGGATGGAAGACCACCTGGGAATATTGGATGCTTTAGATTTTTCAAAGAAGGCCTGGTGGTGTTGTGGGAGCAAGCATTGGACTAAGGCAAGCGTGGCAGTTCAAACCCACCAATCACTGTGAGGGACAAGGATAAGGCATATCTGCTCTCTAAAGATTCACAGCCTCAGAAAGCCTATGCTATGAGTTGGAATTGATTTGATGGCCAATTTTGATAATCTTTATGGAAGTGGATCTCTTGGACTCCCTTCCATGGTGCCTATAAGTGTTTTTGCACTGCCATCTTGACAGATAGTCACTGAGAACCAACTGCTTGCTAGTTCTCACAATTAGCCATATTCCTCTAATGTTCATGTTGATTTTTACTCCTCAAGTTTCCTTTCAGCGTTCTAACATTTCTGTAACTGCTCTTGAGCACATACTTCTAAACTCATCGAGCGGGAGAAAATACATGTTTGTTGTTCTTATCTTGTGGCAGTACTAAGAAACTGAGATGGTACTAAAACAGGGAAAAAGTAAAGCAACCTTCGAATTTGATCTATGATCTAAGGTTATGAATTTGTGGTTCTGCATGGTTGCCATTTTGTAGATTCCGCCTCAAAGCATCCCCGTGTGTACAGAATAAACAGCTCCATAGACTGTTTCAGACAGTGGCTTTTCACAAGAAGATCACTAGACTATTCTCCCAGCGTGCCTTGGGATGGCTTAGAACCACCGAATATTTGGCTGGTCTTACCCATTTACCTAAGGTAGGGAATTCTTTCATTACTCACAGAATTAATATAGAATTCTTAATATAGGCTTGGGCATTTTATTATTTGTTTGTGCTACAATAACAGACTGAGTCCAAATATAATAGTTATATCACAGTCAACTTGATAATTTATATAACAATATATTAATAGTCCAAAAACTTGACTATATTATCAATATATTTTTATTCCATTTAATAAATATTTACTGTGTTTCCATTTAATTTTTAACTGTCCTGAGGACTGGAAATTCAGTTGCAATTATGAAACCTCCCTGTCTTGATTTTCCGTATGCTATGCTTCTCCATCAGTTTTGACATCAGTATCTTGGAGTTATTTGTCTCTCTTGTAGTTATTTATACAGTTGTACATGTATTGCAATCCTTTGTACAAACTATATCAGGAATGAATTTTCTTAAAGCATATGCAATTATTTAAGCAGAGGAAATCTTGAAAATTCATTCCATCATTATAAAGACTTCATTATTTAAATGAATTAACATGATAAATATTGCTTATTGTAAACCTTAAAAATTTCATTTAAAATGTAGTAGCAGAGGCACTCAGAAGCACAGATCTTTTTGTTGTTGTTGTTTGTATCTCTCTCATAACCAGGAATATTTTTAATTCTTCATTTCCTGGCACAGCACCTCTCATACACACATTAGAGATATTAGCAATTGAACATGTGCTTGTTCCTTGGAATGTGTATTGACTCTATCAGGAATTCTGGAATATTTAGATAATTTTGGTTATTGTGTTTTAATATTTACTCAGTGTGGCAGTTAGACTTTATGTGAACTTGCCCCTATACTGTGTGAAAGTATAGGGGTGGATTTGAACATTTCAATCCTTCGGATACCTCCTTAAGGGTGTGGCCAGAGAGACAGTGAGAACTTCTCTCGCTCTCTGTCTCTTTCCCCTTCCTGCTTGCTGGCATTCTGCGATTGCCTCCAGGCAATCCCTAGTGGGCCGCTGACCTTGGGAGTTAATTGGGGAGCTGTAGGAACCCAGCAATGTTCCCACTGACCTGGGATCTATGCAACTCTGTAGCCACGTGCCAGTGCTCTCTCCGCATCCCGCTCACCTCCCTGCGTTACCACCTGTAGCTATGTGAGTCTAAAGAGGGTTCCAGTAGCAGCAAACTCATGGACCTGAGTAGAACTGGGTCGGTATGCCTTCTCAATATAAAGCTACACATGTGATATTTTCGGAGCCCTTGGGATGTTGATAAGTGCGGTGAAGTCAGTTCCAACTAATAACAACCCTGTGTACACCCAACAGAAACTTGACCCGGTCCTCTGCCTTCTTCACAGTTGTTCTTTTGTTGGAGACCATAGCTACAGCCGCTGTGTCAATCCGTCTTGTTGAGGACCTCCTGCGCTTCCACTGGGTTACATGCTGCTCATGTGAAGCAGATATTGATGTCCTTACTAGTGCCAAAACAGCTTTCTTTTAGTCTTCTCCTGTTTTTATCTCCAGATTTATAGAAAATGCAACCATTTGTTCACATTTAAAAACTTCACGCATTTAAAAAGAAATAAGAACTTGGTTCCATTCTGCTACCATCTCATCTCCATTTCCTTGTTTCAAAAAACCTTTATAGAGTATTGTGATTTGCTTGAAAGTTTACAGCACAAAATTATTTTCCATTCAATAAAATTTCATTATTTCATAAACATTATCTTCCTATGTCAGGATGAAAATCTACCTATGAACAGTATAGTACTCCATAATCGCCTGGTGTGTGCTCTTTCATTGGTTGAAATGACATTAAAATCAGCATGTTTTATATATATATATATATATATATATA
>NW_022103896.1:55952997-56039164 GCF_000313985.2 Echinops telfairi | reverse complement strand
TTTTATAGGAGATATTATCAAGATAATTTAGCTCCAACTGACTTTACTCTTTTGTGCTTTGAGTAAATTGTATATGGAAATGAAAATAAATTAATGCCTGCTACTTTGTCTTTCTTTCATTATTAGAGTGTATTTGTGGGATTCATTTATAAATACTGAGTGCAATTAAGCTTGTTCTTCTTTTGTTATCTAAAACATGCTTTGATTCATCTTTCATAAGTTATATTCAATGTATTCCCCACTGGTTTTTTTCAATAATATGACAATACTAATTTTTTATTCGAGTTCAAAATGTTGCTGTCTTCAGTTACATGACCTACATATCAGTATGTATTTTTAGAATTCCATTATTTCTGTCACCAAAACCTGATACTGCAATATTCCACATATAGTCTATTTTTCATCACAAAAACCTCAATCTAAAAAAATAGTTTTTTTCCACAAGTTTCCTTTCTTGATATAATATAGTCCACCCCTGAATGGTGGTACATGATTTTTATCATGCTTTCTTTTTTATACAACCAAGTTTAAACATCATTAATACTCTTGCTCTTATGTTTTATTGAGCTGTGTACTGCTGTGTGCCATCGAGTCATGTGACAAAGCAGCACTCCCTCATAGCCCCCACCCCCACCCTTGAGGAGAGTCTTTTCAGAAGGAGATAAGCTAGTGGAATACAGTCTAAGGAAGACTAATAGGAAGGAAGAGGCAAATTCTGAAAAGTGATCACTCAGCAGCTTCATGAGAAGCGTCTAACCATTATCTTAGATAGTGCTGGAAGATAAACCCCTCAAAGCGAACGGCACTCAAAATAATACTGGGCAAAACCTACCTCCCAAGGTATCATCGATTTAATCAAGTATGTGATGCAAAGCTTTCTGAGCTTTCATTTGCTGATGCTGTAGGACTCAACATGGGAAGATACAGATGGAATCATTCACTAATAATCAGAGCATGGAATGGGCAGAATATAAATCTAGGTAAACTGGAAATCATCAAAAATAAAATCAAACACATAAAGATGCCTATCCTAGGCATTGTTAGGTGAAATGGACTGTTAGGGGATATTCAGAGTCAGACAGACATATAGTTTTCTATCCTCAAAATGACAAATTGAAAAAGAATGGTGTCACATTCATTTTCCAAAATAACATTTCAAGATCTGTGTTATGATTATAATTCAAATGTATGCACCAATAATAACAACCAAAGATGAACAAATTAAAAAATTTTAAATATATATTTTAGTGTGAATTTGATAAAACACATAGTCAAACTGCAGTGGATTGTGAACATTAAAAACAATAAGAAGAATCAATATCTGCAAAATATGACCTTAGTAAAAGAAACAATGCTAAATTGCATGATAGAATTGCAAAACCAACAATGTAGTCATTACAAATGCCATTTTTGAACATATAAGCAGTGACTATACATGTAAACTTAACCATGTGGAATACAAAAAATTCAAATGGACTACATCTGAAGAAAGAGATAAAGGAGAAGTTCAGTATCAAGAAGCAGCACAAGGCCAGATGTCTACCATGTAACAGGACATCAATTGCTCTTAGGCAAGTTCACATTGAAACAGAAGAAAATTAAGTCTATAAGAATCCAACTTCTTGAAGATATCTCACCGAATTTAGAGATCATCCGAATAACAGATTTGATCCATTGAACATTAATGATCAATGACCAAAGGAAGTGAGAAATGATATTAAAATTAATAAATCCCTTAACATCCTTAGGGTATTATTCTTAGTATCCTAAAGTAAAACTTACTGTACAAATGTCAGAAAAAGTAGAAATATTTAATAATCCCATATTTTCTGTACTTTGTAAGTTTGTAACAAAGTTTATAAATCAAAATATAACAAATCAGGAGAAATAGAGTGATTCATAATCAGAGTTGAGACTTTCTATCAAACTTATTTCAGGAACTAAGAGTCTAAGCCAACGCTAATTCAGTAAAAGAGTAGAACAATTAGCATCGTTAACAAAATGTAACTAATTGATATAACAAGAATTTTGCACTCAGATCTTAGAATACACAGGGAATATTTACCAAAATTAAATGTGTGACAAGTCGCTCTAAAACATATCACTTATGTTCCCAGACCATAGTGGATTTAAGGTAGAATTTAATAACTTAAAAAATAGAAATAATACTGCAACTTGATTAAGTTAAGTGATTAAGTATAGTGATTACTATACTTCTGAATAACCCATGGGTCTCTGAAAGTAATTCAATGACCATTAACAGGGCAAGATATGACAAAATAATAATTTATATATTATCAAGGGATCATGAAGGAGGGGGAAGTGGGGAGGGAGGGGAAAAAATGAAGACCTGATGCCAGGGGCTTAAGTGGAGAGCAAATGTTTTGAGGATGATGACGGCAGTGAATGTACAAATGTACTTTACACAATTGATGTATGTATGGATTGTGATAATAGTTGTATGAGCCCCTAATAAAATGATTTTAAAAAAAAAGAGAAGTGACAGTAAGAACAGTTGAGTTAATTTTTATAGTTTTTCTATTTTTCTTGTGAGAATGAAATATATATGTATATCTAAACAATGAAATAAAAACATATAAGTGATTTTGAAACAAAAAATAACAACAAAAAAAGAAAACATATATTCATATCAAAACCTGTTGGGTCAAATTAAATCCTAGCATAGAAAAAATGTATACCCTTAAATAAATTTAGAGTAGAAAATAATATAAGATTAAAAGCCAAGAATCTAAGTCTTTACCTTGAGAAAATTAAACAAATGTAGAGAAATATACCAATATAAAATAAAATTAATGAAAGTAAAAAACTGAGATAAAGGTAGAAACTAAGAGAAACTTACATACATTTAAGAAAGCCAGCAATATTTAAAGTTAGTTCTCTGAAAATAATAAACAAATAATCAACTGATAAAGAAAAATATAAGAAAAACATGCCATTGCAACTCATACCAATGTTAAAAAATAATGAAGTACATAATGAAGGGTCTTATGAAATAAATATTGTAATAGAAATTTCATCATAAAAATAAAACAAAATTTAACAGGAATCAGGAAATTCTCAAAGAAATGGAATATTTCAAGGTTGGAATATAAAACTTATTCTAAAGAAATCTCTACAGCCAGATGATTTTGTTAATCAAAAGTGCCAATATTTAAGAATGAAGTATAACCTATTTATGCAAACTCATGCAGAGAATGTGAAAAAAGTAAATGATGACCATCTCTAAATCCAGCATCTCCATGACCTCGGTACATTATTTGACACATGATATATGAGACCACTATTACAAAGGGGAAAAAAATAAGACAGAGGCTTTCATATCAAAAGACAGACGTTGATGGCTATCAGGGGTAGAGGAAAATAAAAGGAAGTTGGAAGAAATAGTATAGCAATAGCTAACTTTAAGGAACACTGCTGTAGAGGCTAGGCACGTGATAGACTGGATACGGGGAAGGTAATATCCTACAAGAGAGGAAGGGAAAAACAAAGGGAAGGGCTCTGGGGTGGGCAGCACAAGTTACCTGAGAGGTTAGATCAGTTGTTTGAGCAATTCACTAAGGAAACAATAATACGAAATGTAAACCTTCACTTGATTCACAATACATATTTTTTAATTGAATTGAACATTATAAGAAAAGATGGGTCCAGGCCAATCTTTCTTATAAGCAAATCTGAGATCCAAATGTTAGGACAAATCTAAGCCAACTAGCAGAAGATATATTTGAAATGAGGTCAACATTTTCATAAATCTAGTTAATTACATCAAATCACAGACTATAAAAGCTCCGTTTTTTTGAGGTTTTTTTTTTGCATGTTATTATCTCTGAATGTCTATCTAGATAAGATAGGTGAGATAAATAATCTGGAGTAGAAAAAAACAGGACGGATGGATCCAGGGTACATGGGAGAGGGAGAAGCGGGTGAAAGGAAGTGGGTGTTACAAAACCCAGGGGCAAGGAAACAACAAGTTATCTAAAACAGATGGTCAGGAGGGTGTAGTAGCCCTGGTAGGGCTTGATCAAGGGCAATGTGACAGAGTGGAATTACTGAAACCCAAATGAAGGCTGAACATGATAGTGGGACAAGAGGAAAGTAAAAGGAAATAGAGGAAAGAAACAGGAGGCAAAGGGCATTTATAGAGGTCTAAATAAAGGCATATACATATGTAAATATATTTGTATATGACAATGGGGAAAAAGATCTATGTACATATATTTATAGGTTTAGTATTAAGATAGCAGATGGACATTGGAGTTCTATTCAAGTGCATCCTCAACACAAGAACACTTTGTTCTGTTAACCTGGTATTCCATGATGCTCACCTTCCCGATAAAATCGCTGAAGATAAAGTGGGTGCATAAGCAAATGTGGTGAAGAAAGCTGATGGTGGTCGGCTATCAAAAGATATACCGTAGTGACTGGGGTCTTAAAGGCTTGAAGGTAAACAAGCGGCCATCTATCTAGTTGAGAAGCAATAAAGCCCACATGGAAGAAGCACAACTGCCTGTGTGTCTGAGCCTGCCAATGAGTCGAAAGGTCCTGAAAGGGGGAGTGAGGATTAAGGAAAAAAAGAGAGACAGAAAAGTATTGGGAGAGCAACAGTGAGTACTGAAGCCCTGAGTTTATTCTACATATTCCTTTTATACATGCTGAAACAACCCGGGGTTACAATTAGTCTATTATGACAATATATCAGAAACTCTATATTCTGCCAAGTCAAGGAGTCTTTGATAAAAATTAAACATTCTGTTTTCCCAGAACTCACATACATCCTTTTTATTTTTCTTAGTCTCAATGTCAAGCCGCAGAAGCAAACAGCAGAAACAGACACCTGGGTCATGAGACTTCTCAGCCATTTCAAGGCTAAGTCTCAATGGCCTTCAGCACCTTTGTGATCATGAGGTGTTGATAGGATCAGGTATCAGGCATCAAAGACCTAGAACAAAAAAATCATATCATTGTGAATGAGGGGGAGTACGGAGTGGAGACCCAAAGCCCATCTGTAGACAACTGGACATTCTCTTGGAAGGGTTGTGGGGAGAAGACAAGCCAGTCAGGGTGCAGTATAGCACTGATGAAACATACAGATTTCCTCAAGTTCTTTAATGCTTTCTCCCAGCCCACCCACTATCATGACCCCAATTCTACCTTAGAAATCTGCCTAGACCAGAGCATGTACATGGGTACAGATAATAGTTGGAAACACAAGGAATCCAGGACAGATAAACTGATGAGAGTAGCCATACCAGGAGGAGAAAGGGAAGGTGGTGGGAGAAAGGGGAGGCCGATCACAATGATCTACCTATAGTGCCCTCCCAGGGGTATTGACAACAGAAAAGTGGGTAAAAGAAAACATTGATCAGTGTAAGACATTATAAAATATTAATAACTTATAAATTATCAAGGGTTCATGAGGGGGTGGGTGGGAAGGGAGGGGAAAAATGAGGGCTCAAGTAGAAAGAAAATGTTTTGAAAATGATGTGGCAACAAATGTACAAATGTGCTTGACACATTGTATGTATGGATTGTTATAAGAGATGTAGGAGCCCCCAATAAAATGACTTATTAAAATAAAAAAAGAAACAGTGATATAAAATATAAACCTCCACCTAAGTCACAATATATATTTTAATAGAATTGAACATTATAAGAAAAGATTGGTCCAGGTCAATCTTTCTTTTCATAAATACTTTCATAGGGGGCTCTTACATCTCTTATCACAATCCATACATTCATCCATTCTGTCAAGCACATTTGTAGATATGCTGCCATCATCATTTTCAAAGCATGTTCTTTCTACTTGAGCCCTTGATATCAGCTCCTCATTTTACCCCCTCCCTCCCATGCCCTCCCTTCCTCATGAACCCCTGATAAGTTATAGATTGTTATTCTCATATCTTCAGTCTTCCTCTGTCGCCCTTCCGCCACTTTTCTGTTGGTTACCCCACTGGGAGGGGGTAATATGTTGATCCTTGTGATCAATTCCCCTTTTCTTCCCCACCTTCCCCTTGTCCTCCTGATATCTCTGTTCTCATTGTTGGCCTTGAGGGTCAACATCTTGGATTTCCTGTGTTGTGGGCTCTTATCTGTAGTAGGGTGCATGTTCTGGTCTAATCCGATTTGTAAGGTAGAATTGAGGCCATGATAGTGGGGGAAAGGAAGCATTAAGAACTAGAGGAAAGTTATATGTTTCATTTGTGCTATACTGCACCCTGACTGGATCACCTCTTCCTTGTGACCCTTCTGTGAGGGGATGTCCAATTGTCTACAGATGGGCTTTGGGTCTCCACTCCACTCCATGCCCCTCCCGCCTCATTCACATTGGGTATGATTTTGTCTGGGTCTTAGATGCCTGATACCTGATCTTATCAACACCGCATGATCCATGTGGGCTTTGTTGCTTCTGAGGTAGATGGCTGCTTGTTTAGCTCCAAGTCTTTAAAACCCCAGTCACTATGTCTTTTGTTAGCCGGGCACCATCAGCTTTCTTCACAATTTTTGCTTATGCATGCATTTTGTCTTCAGCAATTGTGTCAGGAAGGTGAGCATCACAGAATGTCAGATTACTAGAAGAAAGTGTTCTTGTGTTAGAGGAGTATTTGAGTCGAGGCCCAATGTCCATCTTTAACCTTAATTCTTAACATAGAGATATAAGTACATAGATCTATTCCCCTTTCGTTATATATAAATATATTTACATATGTATATGCTTGTATGTAGACCTCTATAAATGCCCGTTGCACCCTATATCTTTCCTCTATTTTCTTTTACTTTCCTGTTGTCTCACAATCATATTCTGCTTTCATTTGGGTTCAGTAATTCCTCGCTGCTACATTGCCCTTGATTAAACCCCACTAGGCATTCTATGCATTTCTCTCCATTTATTTCAGTTCACTTGTTGTTCCCTTGTCCTGGGTTGGTCCCCCCTCCCTTCCTTTCTCTAACTTCCCCTTCTCCTGTATCTCCCCACCCTGCCAAACGTCGGTCCCATTCTTTTTGTCTCCAAATGTTTCATCCCATATATCTTATCTAGATAGACCTACAGAGACATTAATAAGTGCAAAAACCGGACAAAGCCAGACAAAACAACAAAGGCAGACAAAAGCAACAAAACAACAACAAAAAGAAAGCCAATGACAAAATAGGAAAAGCCTCTATATAGTTCCAGATCTGTTTATTGACCTTTATGAGTGTTTCCCAGTCAAGTCTGATGGGGTGCCACACTCAGTCTTCAAAGTCTGATTTTGGTATTCCCCTGGGTATTTCATCACTTTGCTCCCCTTGCTGCTCTTGTGTTTTGCCCTAATTTGATGGTGTCAGATTGGACAAAATTCCCACACTGTGTCCCCAGTGTTGCCCCCGGTAGCATGATGGTTCAGTGAGGGATGTCATATCTTATGGTGGGTCCAGCCCTATGGTCCTCTCTGCATTTTCTGCTCTCAGCAGAAATATTGTTCTCAGGGCTTGGTGGGTCAGGATGTTTTTCCCTCCCTCTCCAGCCCTCTTTGTTTCTCCTGTGTGCTCTAATCAGACGTGCCTTTCTCCCCAAGCTTTGCTTCAATGCTGTCCTCTGAAGTGCATTATTCCAGGGGTGGTGCTGATGAGGGTGGGTGGGAGTGGGGGGCAAATTGTTGGGATTGGGGCCAGCCCCACAGCCCTCTCTATTGGTTCCCTGGTACATGTCAGTATGTTGTATTCATGTCTTGGTGCATCAGGTTGAAGCCTGACTTTTCTTGCCCTCTCCTGTGGAGATAAAAACAAAAGCCTACTTGTGGGTGGGTTAGTGCCCTGCTAAACTTTCTTATATGCAAATCTCAGATGCAAATGTTCAGACAAATCTAAGCCAACTAGCAGAAGATGTATTTGAAATAAGGTCAAAATTTTCATAAATCTAGTTAATTACATCAAATCACAGTCTATAAAAGCTCAAAATCCAAACCTGTTCATTTCCATTGAGTCAACTCTGTTTCATATCACAGCTTTATAGGGAGCTGCTCTATATGGTTTGCAAATCTGTCGTTCTTTAGGGAAGTCAACTTCCACGTCGTTCTTCTGCTGAGCTGACCTTTTGGTTAGCAGCTGAGCACTTCAACGACTATGCCACCAGTGCTGGTTCAAAAGGCCTCAATGGACCTGAAGCAGGGAAATAAAGATAGTGATACCTCCACACAGTATATCTAATCTGCTAAAAATCCAACTTAAACAGAAAATCTTGGCAAAGGTCAGTGAAGAAAACAGCACATTGCCACAGAGAACAATGATTGAATGGTTAGTCATAGATTTCCCATCAGAAACGATTGAGGCAGAAATCAGTGGGGTAATACCTGTATAGTGCTGAGAGAGAACAACTGTGAGCCTGGAAACCTATTTCCAGTGAAAATTTCTATCACACGGGCAAAAGTGAAAACTTTTTTTCCTGATAAAAGCAAATGAAGATTATTTATAACCAGAAGATGCATACTATTAGAAATGATAAAGGAAATCCATTAGTTTGAAGGGAAATTATATCAGCTGGAAATGAGTACCTTGAAGAAGAAATAAAGGCCGCAGAGCATATTGTATATGGTGAATATCTGCAGAAACATCAAAGCCTACTCATATGTTCCTCGTAGCATTATGTTTAAATACTTTATTTTATAGGTATAATTTTTTTATTTTAATATTTCTATTTTGCATATAATCCACAAACCATATAATTTAATAGTTCAATCATTTTGAGAAGAGCTAGACAATCATCATCACAATAATTTTAGAACATTTCCCTCATTCTTATAATCATTGTTATTAGTTCCCTATCACTTTAAATCAAGATGTCTTTTCATGTAATACATACCATTTTCTTCTAAGATATATAGGCTATCTAGGTATTATACATATGACAGTTGAAAAATAACAAATGAGGTGACTGGGTAAATGGATCTACATTGTGTCAGGGTTTCTATATTTTACATGAGAAATTTCTATGGAAATTTTGTGGGGACTATGAGGCATTAAGAAACTGTTTTTCTCTGTCGGAAATAACTACTCATGCTCCACTACAATGACAGAGACTTTTTTTAAAATCCAACCAAACCAAAAAGCCAAACCCACTGCCTAAAGTGAATTTTGATCCATAACAATCCCACAGGCACATTAAAAAAGAATTTTAAAACATCATTAAAGTATTTTTAATTGGAAATTCTATGACATTCCTTTGCTTTTTAGTTAAACATTTCTGAAAATGATCCCCTGTGATAACATCACTGCTTAGTTTTTACTTATTTATGTGCTGAACATAATGTTTGCAGAAAAAGAAAACATAAATGTATATTAAAAATATTCCTAGCTTGATTTGAAGAGTGATTACAATTTAATTTTGAATAATGATATGATGGATCTACAAGGGGTTCCCCCCCACCACCCAACAAATGGAATTGTGCTGGGTAGAGCAGAGCTTTCTTAGTATTCATTTTTCACGCTAGGTGAGCATCAGGCACCTTGTTCTGAGTTAGTGCACCATGTGGCCTCACCGTACTCACCTGACCTCACTCACTCCGTGCAGCTTCTTTTTGTTTCTGTGAATGAAAAGGGACATAAATGGACAGCCATTTGTCGATGTAGAAAAGATGAAGGAAAAAAGGAGGGTAGATGCTCTCAGTGATCCCAACGTGAGTTTGAAAAATGTTTTCAAGAATGGAATCGCTGATTTGACAAATGTCTTAAGTGTAATGGAAAGTACTTTGAAAGTGATAAGGTTGTTTTGTAAAATAACTAAATAAATAAATGCATAGCTTTGAAAGAAAAATTCCTGGGGTTTGTATGTATGAGAAACTATTTCAATATATATTATTTTATTAAACTTTGAGGTTTATTTTTTACATCAGAAATAGATGTTCAATTTGAAATCCATTTAGATGGCCATCAATTCTATATCAATTGTCCTATTAATATGGTCAATGACATAAATAATGAGCCAGTCACATATGGATCCCAAATGGCATTGTAGTTTACACGATGAGTTGTGAACCACAAGGTCAGCAGTTTGAGTCCATGATAAGGATCACAACTCAATGTGTAACCACTACACCATGGTGTACCATAATTATTTTTAAACTTCATACATCAGTACTATACTGAAGTTTTTCTATTTCAATATCCACCACTCTTAGAACTAGGCTCCGAACTGGTCATGGTTATGAATTTTACATTGAATCATATCTAAGAAACCAGAGCTTATGTGATCAATCAGCACCTCACATATCCATGCAAATACAATTTGTGAATCAGCAGGTCAAATATCCACAGGAAAAGGCCTAAAAACCAACACATCACAAAAATGTGTTGTTGTTGGGCTGTGTTGTTGAATGTGGCCAAGTTTCTAGTGGTTATGCGTTGGTCTGCAACCCATACAGTAGGCAGTTCGAAACCACCAGGTGCTCAGTGGGAGAGAGACTGGGCTGCCTGATCTTGTACACAGTTGCTGTCTGGGAAAACCACAGAGGTCTGCTGTGACTCAATGGCAGCGAGTACTAAGCAATAGGACATGACTCTAGTTAGCTTTACTGTATGTATCCTGCCAGCTTTACAAAAGTCTTGGATTAATTTGCATTCTGACACTATTGTATCAAAGTCTAGTTCTTCCAGATCCTTAACAAAGTTTTTTATGTCTTTTCTATGCTAGCATTTCTGATAAGAATGTAGTATTTTTGCATTGTTTACTTGTATCATTTTTTTGAAACTAGTTCTTATGACAAAAAAGAATTTAAGTCAGTTTCCATTTACTATTCTTTTGTTTATAACCACTCCAAAGCAAATCCTACTCATTGTCATGAGTAGATTCCAAGTCATAGTGACCCTGTAGGAAAGGGTAGAACTGCCCCTGAGGGTTTCTGGGAAAGAAACTCTTTAAGGCGATGGGAAGTCTAGTTTTTCTTCCCGGTGGCTGGTGTTTTGAACTGCTAGCCTTGGCAGTTAGTAGCTCAATTCATAATCAATATGTCACCAGAACTCCTCCTTATAACCATTCAAACGAATGCTTTTATCTAATGGGTAAGGAATCTAGAGGGTTTTAATGCTTTTGACCCTTATCTTTTTTATTGTAAAAATTTACTTATGCATTGTATAAATTGTAGCAAACAATACAAAATTTTAAAAGAGATGGTTGTCAGGTAATATAGTCAAGCAATTTCTATCATGGGAAACCAATCAGAAGGCATGAAAGACAGAAATTATCCTCTTAGATTTTCTGTAAAAAGCATTTCAATTAAATATATTTGGCAGAGCATGGACCAAAGGAATAAAATACTAATATATCTTTAAACCTGGTAAAAACAAATCATCCTAAAAATAAACCAATGAGTAAGTAAGTGAAAAAAAATCATTGCTTATAAAGGCCATGCAAGCATTTTTCAGATGGGTTATTTGGCATTGATTTCCAAGGGAACTCTAGTTATGACATGAGTTCACAGTCCTATGACCCTGTGATCACTCTAATTGTTGATGCTACACAGAACTCTCAGTTAGCCAGTGATAGAAATTCAACAATTCTATTTGGAAGGAAATTCACAATGTTAACACTAGATTCTTGGATTTTAATGTAAATTTACCCCTTAGAGAGTGGTAAAAATGTTCTGTGTCCTACAGCCAGAAACTGTATGTTGGTTAACTCAACAATTTCATGTCACCATTATAGGTTTCTTGAAGGCAATCATTTCTGTTTCCTGAACACTTGGGTTGGCATATTCAAATTGACAACAATAAAATTCAACTAGTTACTGAAATGCACAAAAAACCCGCAAGAAATATGGATTAAATTAGTTTTACTATTTCATTTATTCTCCTCATTTCCATTTTCTTATTCTCCCATTCAGTCTATGTGTCCATTTCTGATATGGGGAAAGCCGTCTCTTTCAATAGATGCACCAAGTGATCTGAATTGGGTCATGTTTGCATCTTGCATAACATCATGGAGGAATTTTTACAATGCAACATAGGAGGGAATCTGGTTCATTTCCTTTAGTGGATTTACAGTTTGCTGACACTGCTCTTTCTTTCTTGATAGCTTCTGCAGAAACCTCATATATGCAGAGCTAGCAACCAGATCTGAAAATAGCAAATATCATATGACGGAAAGTTCAGAAACTTAGTTTTCTTTCATAGAGATAATTCCTTATGTTCCATTAAATTATCCTTCAATGAAACATATTTTCCTTTCATGAAAAATAAAATACATTTAATTCTGACTTGCATATATAGTCACACTGATCAGAATGTATCCAAAAAGCGAGAAAACTATTTACCTGAAATATGTAAAACAAATTCAGCTATAATTTTTCAATTTCCTCTAAAGTTCACCAGAGAACCTTAAAGCATTTAAAACATAATTCATTACATCCCATTAGATTCCATATCATGGTAATACGGATTCACATTCAGGGAATTAAAAAATTAGGTGGATTTATTTTTCTTTACTCAGTGTAAGTCCTCTGACAATAGAAGACTGTGAATCTCAGAATTTCACCCTTTCATATCTGAACACAGGTCAGGAAGAGAAGAAGGAAGACAGACCTAGATTTATAATCTCTATGATAGCTTTGGAAATGAAAGTTCATATACAGAAACACAAGGGATAATATTCTGAAATTCATCAGAAGATAGATTGGAATTCAAGGATAAGGATTTCGCTGAGTTAAGACTCTATGATAATCTAAAAGTTTGTCAAGATTTATTTATAAAATTTTACACTCCTCATGACTATCTTAACCCAAAATATCTAAGATACTTTGTGGGCTATTGGTCAGTCCTGGAAAGTTTGATTTGAGTACAAACCTTTAGTGTCTCTCTGCCTCCCCCTCAGAATTTCTATGCAAGAACGTGATGTACCAAAACGCATTAAGGATCTCCATATAACCTCCTCTCTGGAGGACAGACAGCTGAAAACTGGGATAAAGGAGACATCGGACAGTGTAGAAAATGACAAAATAATAATAATTTATAAATTATCAAGGGTTTATGAGGAAGCGGGGAGGGAGGGGGGAAAATGAGGAGCTGATACCAAGGGCTTAAGTGGAGAGCAAATGTTTTGAGAATGATGAGGGCAATGAATGTACAAACGTGCTTTACACAATTGATGTATGTATGGGTTGTGATAAGAATTGTGTGAGCCCCAATAAAATGATTTTTTTTTAAAAGAATCAATTAAAGCATGTGTGTGAAGAGGAGGGATAAACTGTTAACTTTTTGCACAGGGGCCTATGATGGGTGCATTTATATACCAGGTACAACGTTTGGGTGAACTTTTGAGGGGGAAGATGATTTTATACCCCCACAGGCTTCTTATTGTTTCTCTGAAAGCCTTTATGTCTTCCTATTTCTTTCCCTCTAAAGACCCAGGACTGTATGTGTGGAAGTTTAGATGGTACCTATTTGCAAAGTTGTATTATTAATTAAACCCATATTATTATTTACTACTACTATAAAAATGTGTGCCTTGAGTTATTTTGATATTTTCTTCAAAGTCTAATGTGTGTGTGTGTGTGTATTGTTGCTTCTCTTAGATGCCATCGAGTAGGTTCTGAGCCATAGAGACCATATGCACAACAGAACAAAACACTGTGTGTGTATATATTTGTCTTAATATTTAATATATCGCATTAATGCATATATTTATGTTTATAAATGGAAACAATTTTATTTCACATAATTTTCTAATTCTGATTGCATGATGTGTTTAATAATCAGGGAATGTTTTCTGCTTTCTCTGTGCCTAAAGTTGCCTAAATGTTAAAAAGAGGAACCATGTTTATATTCAAACCACACAGTATGCTTCACTGAAATCAAATTAGCTTCAATTTAATTCAATCTGCGTGCACTCTAAGCTTACTATAATGCATGGTTGCGTGTCAACTTGGAAGGCTATGCAGTTGTCGCGATTAACTGCTCTGGAGTTGGCCCTTACCTCATGGCAAGTAACTCCATGAACAACGGAACCGCATGCTGTTATCAGTCTACAGCATCTCCATAATCATTTGCAAATTGGACCACTGTGATGCATTCACTTTTCATTGACTGGCTTTTCAAAGTAGAATTTCAGGCCTTCATTCCTAGTGCAGGGTAGGAGTAGCTGCATATGAGGTACATTGACTGCAATAGAATCTGCATCCCCAAATGGGAGACGAGACTTCTACCACTGAACAATCAATGACTTCGGTAAGCTGTACTAGTCAGGCATTTAATCAAACGCTGATCTAAGTGTTGCTTTAAAGGTATTTTGTAGAGATGGTTAGTGTCTGTAATCATTTGAATTGACGTAAAGGAGATTACTATGTATAAGCCTCATCCAATCAGGGGATAGACTTAGAAACAGAAAACAGAGGTTTCCCAGAGTGGGGAAGAATTCTTCCTTGAGTGCAGTGTCAAATTTCCCCTGCATTTCCAGCTTGCCGGCCTGCCTTACAGATTTCATCTTCCAAATTGCAACACCTCCAGGCTGGGTTCTGAGTTTCCAAATATCTCTTTCACTGGCTAAGTACTGACTCCAATGATTCTGTGTCTTTGGAGGATCCTGACTGATATAGATGGTAGAATTTATAAAAGTAGAAATTCTACTTTTAGAAGGTAAGCCTTATAAAAGAAAATAGAGGGAATATAGAAAAGAGTATGACAAATAGAAACATAGCTTTTTAATTTTTAAATACATAAATTTAAATATATGTTGTTTTCATCAACTGTGGCAATAGTTAATGCATATCTGATTTGCATTAAAAACTGTGTTTGTATCTTTTGGTAGGAGGCTTTCTTTCTGTCACTAATGTGTTGAGGAATCAAAATTCTCTCTATTTCCATCAGAGAGATGTTATGTAGAGCAAATTAAATATTGTATATAAATTAAAATGTTATAAACTGGATCATTACTGTATTTTCACATTAATTTATTTTCTTCTTGAATAATTCAATCTCTGAGAATTTTTGAGAGTTCACTATTTTGTATGCCCTTTGGCCTGAAAAGATAAAGAGTTTACATGAGATTATGAAATGGTAGTGAAAAAGTCTGCATGATCTTGAGTAGTAAATTTTGCCCTAAAATTAGCAGAAGAATTTAAGAAAAGGAAAGATGATCTAAGAGTATCTTAGTCCATGAAACACAGATATTCTCTAGAGCTCAAACATAAGGATGACTGTGAGACTGGCAGAGACAGGACCGCGTTTCACTCTGTGGTGCCTGGGGTTACCCTGAGTCAGAACCAAGCAGGAGCACCGAACAACAACAAGCTGTTGACAGGGTGTTGCTGGCAACAGGAATTTCCAGGAACTTTTGAAGACAAGAAGATACCTTTGCAGTTTTGATGCTGACTTATTTTTTTAAAAAGCTCCATGGTCTAGATTATCTTCTCAGCCCTGACCCAGGTGTGGTTTCTCAGTCACTGTGATTCTCCCACTGTATTCTCAATAGCTACTTCTTTGTCTCCTAACAAATGCCATCTCTACTATTAATTGTATAATTCTCTTCCCTCACATTTCCAGTTCTAATTTCAGACAGAATCAGAGCAGCCCAGTTAAAATTGTCAGATGAACTGTAAATTTGGTAAAATAATGAAATCAAATCTTATATTCCTAAATATTATCATTCATGTAGGAGAGAGGTGAAGCTACCTGCTCTGGTAAAGATTTCGGGTCTTGGAAGACTTATGGGACATTTTTCTCTGCCTTACAGGCTCCAATGAGTCAAAATTAACTTTATGGCTGTATATTTTGTTTTTAGTTGGTTTTTTGTTGTTGTTGTTGTTTTTAACCGTGATTGACTAAGGAGTTCTGGTGGTACAGAAAATACTCACACACACATGCAAACCTACACACAAACACACATACACATTTACACATATATACACATTATTGCTGTTCAGTGGATTTCAACTCATATCAGCCCTTATGAATAGAATACATGAGCACTAAAGTATTTCTGAGGCTGTGATTCTTTATAGAAGCAGATTCTTTCTCCCTCGTAGCTTCTGGTGAGTTCAAACTGCACATCATTCTGTTAGCAGTCAAGCGCAGTAGCCAATGTGCCGCCCAGTGCTAGCCTACGGTCGGTGGTTAGGCCCAATCCAAACGTTCTAGGGGTCTGGAAATCTGCTCCTGAAAATATGACAGCTAATAAGGCTCCATGGGGAGTTCTACTCTGTCACATTGGGTTACTATGCTTTGATGACCACCAAGTTAAAATAGAATGGTTGATGACCAAAGTCCTCCCAACTTGACCAATGGAAAACATAATAAATGGAGAAAGGGTTGAAATTGTGAAGGATTTTTTCTTGCTTGGCTCCACAATCAATGCTCATGGACGAAGCAGTCAAGAGATGAAAATGCATGCTGCATTGGGAAAATCTGCTGCATCAGACCACTTCAGAATATTGAAAGGAATGGATGTTACTTGGAGGACTAAGGTGTGCCTGACCTGAGCCATGTTATTTTCCATGGCTTCATATCTGTATGAAAGTTGTTCCTCAGGGAGATGGACTGATACAGGGGCTGCAACAATGGGTCCAGTCAAGACAAACATGCGAAGATGGCACAGGACAAGGCAGTGTTTCATTCTGTTGTTCATAAGGCCACGATGGGCCACAAAACTGACCCTATAGCCTCAAACAACAACAAAGTTGTCATTTCTAAATCTAGAGTCCTTGGCTTGTATGAGTGGGCAACATGATTGGCTGTTAACCAAGCATGGTTAATACCTTGGTTATTAGAAGCTACCCTGAGGTTACTTGAACGAGATCTACTTTCAGAAAAAAATTGGCATTGAAAATCCCACAGATCACCATTCTACCCTGACATTTTAGGATATGGGATTACCAAGAGCTGGAATAGACTCCATGTCAGCTGGTTAGTAAAGACTTGGTATTCGCCAAAGCTCTTATTCCACTTGAGTCAGACTCTTTCTGATTGCTGTCTCCCTCTGTTGGTCTCTCTTCTGTTGTTCTCAGTCTGCAGCAGACTAGCTTTCCTAACCTGTGCCTTATTGCATTCTTAAAGGTTGGCTCTCTGTACTGCCCTGTTCTTGATCACATCTTTTCCTATAATAACTGCTGCTATTGAAAACATATAATTTATACCAATTTTTATTATAATAAAATAATGCTCTCAGCCAATCTGAATCATATGTTAAATGAAGTTTTGGCTCATTAAAAAAAAACTTTTTATTGAAATTTCAAAGGTTTTTTTCAAAGGCATCACAAGATTAATATCGAAGGTCAAAATAGTTTCTATTCTTTGCTTCACTCTTTTAAAATCCTTGTTATCAGTAAGGCCTTTTTCTAAGGAATGCATTGTATATAAATGTTTCCATCATGGTTCATTTTTTCAAAAAAATATAAAGATGGAAGGTCACACATATTTATCTGATTGCCCTTGGAAATATAGAACTGTGTATGAGATTAGGTTATTGTTTCCCTCTCCAGTGCTGTTTGATACACTTGTAGATGCTAAAGGCCTGTTCCCACAAGATAGAAAGGACCATTGCTTCAAGGCTATGCAAACAATATTCAGTCTTTGGCAATGAAAACAAAAGAAATGCACACAAAGACAAATGTGTTTCAAAATAATGATACACTCATATTCAAATACTGTATTGAATAGCAAGTTGTGTTTATGTTGACAAAGTTAATACCCCTTGCTATCAAATGGGAATGTTTGCTTACTGTTTCATAGGCCCTTTTGAACAGAACTCTTAACTCAAACATTTTCACTTTTTCCTTTATAAGATTTTTTCTAGAACATTGTTGACTAGAAACATTACTAACATTTTTTATTATCATTATTTTTACTCCACAATTTAACTTGTTAAATTAGCCATGGATTAGTATAAAAATAGTCATGAAACAAAAGAATGATAATTACCCCAAAATGGTTTTCAATTTTTTGTTTGTATTGTCTAGTACCATTTGGGGGTAATAGTAGTATTTTCTGCATGGTATCAACTGGTTGTAGATGAAGTTTGTTTCAAGAGGTATACAGAGTTGGTTAGATAT
Source organism: Echinops telfairi (assembly GCF_000313985.2). Classification (NCBI taxonomy): domain Eukaryota; kingdom Metazoa; phylum Chordata; class Mammalia; order Afrosoricida; family Tenrecidae; genus Echinops; species Echinops telfairi. The sequence goes on along the minus strand of NW_022103896.1, from coordinate 56,021,138 downwards.
TTTTCAGTACTCACCTCAGAATTAATTCATGCATTATTTTAAATAAATGCCCATTCTGTTATTGTGTGCTATCCAGTCACTTGTGGCCTTATGTGGCATGGTGGACCTTCCCATTCGGGTTTCCTAGTGTGTGAGTGATACGGAAGCAGACGGCCACATCTTCCGCTAGGAAGCCAACGGGCAGTTAAACTAAAGACCCTGTACTTAGCAGTTGAACACTTAACCAGTGCACCCCATACCTTATTAGAGACACGTTTATCTTAATCAAACAAAAAACTTTCAGCAGTTAAGCCCATGCTAATAGGCCTAAGTGACATAAGAAAAACACATAGAAACAAAGGTCATGTGTTAAATAAAATTTTATACCTGCAAACTCTTCATTGTGTATTTGATTTGCCAATAGATTTAGACTTTTACCTCTCTGATCCAAATAATACAATTAACATAACGGTCAGAAAGGCATAGTTATTGTTTTCTGATTCATTGGACCCTAACTCGTCTGTCAGTTCGTTGAGTTGTGGTGACTTGCAAGTTTTCATTTGTTTTGTTTTAGTTCCTATTACTTTTTATTGGATAAAATGAGAACAAATAGATGCTCCCTGGGTTGGGTTCATTTTAAAAGCAGCAGAAAAATAGAGCTGGATTAGAGATACTTAGCTGCTCATAAAAACAACCAGAAAACCTCACTTTTCTGCTAGTGCTGGCATCTAGCCGAAACCATCAATTTAAGGGCCAATATGTCCAAAGTTGGTTCCCGCTATTTATCTCAAGGCACCTCGTAAAAGGTGACTCCCCGTGCAACCTGCTGTGTAGCACTCTGCGCTCCAGCTGATGGAACTGGCTGTGAAGGTTGAACCTGCTCAAGGAACAGAATTCATCTACAAAGAGCAGAGGCCTTTCTTCTTCAGGTGTCACGAAAGGTAGCCAGATCGGGCTGGGATTTGGTACATGTGATTCCTCTAAGTTCCCCATCCAAGAAGTAGCTCACTGCACACATGATCAACTGGCAATCATGCACACCTTCACCATTTGGTTGTGGAACTTGTCCTTGATCACCTTACTGAACTCAATGACCTTGAAACCCAGCCTGCACTGAACATCCTCTACTTTTGCATCAGTGTCAGCGAGGCTGCCCATCAGGCATTTTTCTGCTAGCACTCATGCCATCGTATTTCAGCATCAGCAGAGTTGCCCACGGTGAACACCTTTCAGAGAAGCATTCAGACTAAGCCAGAGTAGGAAGAAAGGCCTGGCAATCTACTTCTAAAATTCGTTATTGAAACTTTAGTGAATCACTGCAAAATACTGTTCGAAGATACTACATTGTAGCTGCAACAATGTACTCAAATATACTAACAACTGTGAAGATGGCTCAGGACCAAGCAACGTCTATATTTGTTGCACACAAGAGCACCAAGAATCAGAGATGATTATTTCAAATTATCTATACAAAAACGACATAAATGTACATGTATATAATAAATGCTTATTAAAGTATTGATGTTAAATTGTCAAGCATGCTCCTGAACGTTTCTTATCGTTTGTTCATTTATTTAATTAACATTTTATTGGCTCTCTTTCATGTTTTGGTCACAGTATTAATGTGGATATAACAAGGATAGGTAAACAATAGTTCTTTATGAAAATTTATAACCACATATACACACATATATATCAGTAAAAGAGATATAGGGTACTAAGTTTCTACATTTCCAAAATTGAAAAAATGTTTGAGTTGGATCATGAAATATGAGCAGATGTTTTTCAGACTAAGATGGGATTCTTTTGACTTTTCAGAATCAATTCTCATGTTTCAAGTCAAAGGGAATGATTGCAGACAACAGGAAGAGAAATTGTATAATTTTACATCATATCACCTTCTTATCTCGGAACCAAAGCTTATATGGTCACTGCAACATTGTCTTTCTGTTAAAAATCCTTCGTGGACTATGATTCCATTGTTTCAAAACATCTTTGCAGATTTCTTTTCAATAAATTCACAACGTTAAAATGATATCTTAATGTATCATCTAAACAAACAATTGTTAACTGTTGACCCTTATGCTGTGGCAGTCTTCACAGTTGTCAATCAGAAGCATGTCTATTTGAGATAGCCTGATTTATCTAGGATTTTTTACTGGGGAATAAAGGCTTATTTCCACGAAAATCTAATCTTTGCAGTATGAGTCACCTTTGTATTGGCATATGCTTGCAAAATGGAGTCCCTGATCATAAAAATGGTTAGGCCTACTTCCACTTACTGAAAGAGTGGTGCTTCAAGTCCATTCACGAACACTTCAAAGAGATGGCCTGGCAATTGACTCCCCCAAAGTCAACCATTGAGAAATCCACAGAGCAATGTTCTACTCGGATACCGTAGGAGATTCATGAATGGGTATTTAATTGGTTTTGTTTGTTCATCTTTACAAAGATAGATTTCATTATACTTGGAATCAGACATTCTTTTAAGAGACTTTCAAATTTTATAAGCTACTGTGGTCTAAAGAGAGACAATATAATCCCAACTATTTGCTGATGGGGATAGCAATCATAACTATTCAGTAGGAATATTTCCACACTCTGCCTGTTTTTCCTTTACTTTCAATCTCTGTGTACACTTGTCTCACAACAAAAATGATTTCAAAGAAAATCCTGATATTGCATATTTTACAATTATACTTAGCAATATGCATATATACTATAAACGAATGAGAATCAAAGGAGACTTTTAAACAAGGGTAAAGTATCACATTGACATGGCATTCATTCTAGGACTGGACTTTCACTCATGTATAATGCACTAAATCAATACTTAATTTTCTTACTCTTTAATGTTTGAATTTATTTACAATGTTCTGTTTGCAGTGTTTATTTACAATGTTATTTTAAAACAATGTTATTTATGTTTATTTACAATGAGTAGTTAAAACTATACATCTAAACAAATTTCATTTTTAAATCTTTTACTTCAATTTTTTCAAAGATAAATTTGGTTCAAATCAGCAAATATTATAACTTATAAATGTATGAATATGCTTGTATATGTATTTATTACTATTTGATACATATAAAATCTAGCACAGGGCTAATCACAGGGAAAACATTTAATTCTTACTAAACTGATGGGTCTTACTTGAACTTCATAATTATTAATATCAAATGGAATCCCAGGGCTGAAAACAAATCATGCATTTTTTTTCTTAGAACTTTCCTCCTTTTGTTTATCTTTAAACCACGCTAACCTTCCCCCACCTTTATGATTAAATGATGACTCTGCTTCTATAAGTAGTCAGAATAACTTCCTCAACTAACAAATAATACATCTCAACACCTTACCCTATTTTTACACATATACTGAACAGGACTCTCTTGCTGCTATGACTGAAGCTATTATGATTCTAAATATAAAGTCAAACTTTCTACTTATGCGTCATCTATTTCCTCTTGGCAGTTCAATCACCTCAATAAAGGAATTGTTCTTTATCACCTACATCCAGTGCCCACATCCCTGGATAATTTGGACAACTAGAAACATGAGGCATTTACTTCTTGTATTAAAAAGAAATAATCCTTTCACTCTACTTCTGCCTTAGCTATGTCCCAATATATTTTGGATGGAGAGTCCTAAAAAGGAGTTGTCTACAGTGATTTCTTCTCCAAACATGCTACCAAGACACCAATTTACGGACTCTTTTGTCATCACCTCTCTACTGACACTGCTTCTTCCTAGCTAGTGAAGATCTCTCTTTCATGAATGGAAATAGCCAACTGCCCTTCTTCGTTTACTGTAATCTACCATAGCACACAGTCAATTTCACATTTCTGCAGGAAACACGCTGCTCATTTTGCTTTCAAGACATTGGAAACTCTAGGTTTAGTCTGACCACATTAACTAGGCCTTCTCAGTCTCCTTTGAAGCACCTCTCTCTGATCACAATATTCAACACTCTCATAAATAAAGATTTGATTCCTTGAACTTCAACAAGGAAAAACTACAGGATCTTGACACTGACATTTACATTTCTAATTGCTGTATACAACTTATCCTGGCCCCAAACCAATATTTAATTTTTCTCCAGCTTCTAATATGTTTCTTGTATAGTCATTTCATTTCAAATCACTTAGGCCCAGAATATTGAAATTATCCTTATTCTATACACAGGCAATCTACTTTTTGAGAAGTTCTATTGTTTCTTCCTTCAAATTATCAACCACCCTTGTCCCTGCTTAAAATCAGTTCTGACTTAAAACAACCCCATAGGATAGTGTAGTCTTCTCCTGTATTTGAGACTATAGCTGTACAAGGGTAGAAAGCCTCCTTTTTTTTCTGCACAAAAGCTGGTGATTTCAGATGCTGACCTTGCAGATTGCAACCCATCTTGTAACCACTAAGCCTCCAGGTAAATACTTCTCACTTTGGATTTTTCTAGTTGCTGCCCAAGTGGTCTAATTTCAAGGTTTGTTTTAAATATGTATATTTCCAACACATAAATGATCTTTCTCATTAAAGTTCAGCCAAGCTTACTATTTTCTCATTAAATTCATCCAATATATTTTCATCCCATTGTAATTTAAAATTCAAATCATCACAATTACTTATAAAGCAACAACAACTACAAAATAAACCCATTTCCATCAGGTTGATTCTAACTCATAGAAACCCTTTTTGACGGAGTAGAACTCATCGATGGGGTTTCCATAGCTGTAATCTTCATAAGAGCAAATTGCCACATCTCTCTCAATCCATGGGGGGGGGGTGAGGGGCTAGTGAGTTCAAACTGCCAACCTTTCAATTAGAAGTGAAGCACTCCAGTCCCTGCCTCGGAAGAGTACTTTACAATCCTCTATATGTATATGCTACTCTGTAGGGAGCCTTAGTGGTGTTCCTCATTGAGATTCTCACCATAATGTCAGCAGTTCAAAGCCACCAGCTACTTCACAGGACATACTAGATGCTTCTATCTCTACATAGCATTGGTCTCTGAAACCCAGAGGGGCAGTTCTAGCTAGTCTGTAGGGTCACTATGAGTCGGAATTGATTTGATCACAGGGACCTACTGCCATGTGGCCGATTTCAACTCAGTGACACTGCTCAGGGTTTTTGAGGCTTCTCATCTTTACAGGAGCAAATAGCCTCATGTTTATCCTGTGGACCAGCTTGTAGAGTTGAACCTCTGACTTAACCATTAGCAGTCTAAGGGTGATCTGACACTTCCTCCAGACTTCCTTACAATTATCAATAGTTTATTACACCTCACCCCTCAGAAACAAACACATAAATAAATTAAAACAAACAAAAAAGCATATACACCAATTGTATTAGGCAGGGTTTTCGAGGCCCACTGGTCATGTAGCACACAGGTTGAAGCAAAGAGCTAGCTAAAGCAGCAGCACGCTAGTGTGATGGCCAGAGAGCAAGAGAAACAGGGGCGGTCCTCACACAGCCATTTATCTCTTTGCTCTCCAATCAAACTATGACCGATTAATTCCATATGTTCCTAATGGCCAGGTTGGCACAATAAACCTAACTATCACAGTCCGCCTCTTGTCAACTTGGCAGCTTTACACAGTTCTTTAACCATAATTTCCAGACATCAATGAAATCACACACCTAACATCATACATCTAGCATACGTATAAATGAAAACACACTGAATCTAATTTTATCTGGTATATTCTTCATCAACAAAGGAAAGATATTCAATAAGCACATAAAAAGAACATAAAAAATATATACAGTACATTAGTGGATTCTGATTTACAGCGACCCTGTATTTATTTACTACCCTGTAAGGAGCCATAGTGGCTTTCCTCGGTAGAGCTGTTCCTTAGGGTTTCTAAGACTATGAAAATTTACAGTAGCAGACACCTTCATCTTTCTCCCTTGGAGCAGCTTGTGGGTTTGAATCACCAACCTTGTGGTTAGTAACCTAATGTTTAGCCCACTACATTCCAGGAATCTTCCACAATCATCTATAGATTCCCTTGAAATCAAATTCTATGTTTTTCTTCTTCCGCTCTGGCCCTTATACTCCCCCTATTTTCTATTCGCAGTTCTCTCTACCGGGGATGTTATTCCATGGCTGTTCCACAGAGATCACTCCCTCACCACTTCCTGGTCAAACGTCAACATCCCAATGAACCTTCCTCTAACAATAGCTCATCTACAATGCCATTTGATATGGAAAAGTGGAAAAGTTAAAATTTGATTTTGTAATCTGGCTAGACCAGAGGATGTCTGGTCTAGATTGCAGTGGTACAGATAGCAGCTAGAAACACAGGGAATCCAGGACAGATGACCCCTCCAGGACCAGTGGTGAGAGTGGGGATGCCTGGAGGTGGAGGGAATGTGGGATGGAAAGGGGGAACAGATTACAAGGATCTTCGTATATACTCCTCCCTGGCGGATGGACAGCAGAGAAGAGGGCAGGGGGAGACGTTGGACAGTGTAACATATGACAAAATAATAATAAATTATGAATTATGAAGGGTTCCTGAGGGAGGGGGGAGGGGAGACGGAGGGGGGGAAGTGAGCAACTGATATTAAGGGCTCAAGTAGAAGGCAAATGTTTTGAGAATGATGATGGCAACAAATATGCATATGTGCTTGACACAATGGATGTGTGTATGGATTGTGATAACAATTGTACGAGTCTCCAAGAAAATGATTTTTTTAAATTTAATTTTTTATTGAACTATTCATCATTAATTTTCTATCTTTTGGGGGGTGAAGAATATAAAATTAATACTGCAATTAGTTTAAAACATCTATTGCCACAGAAAAATGCAACCTCTTTCCCTGCCTTTCTCTTCCACGCATCATTAATGCAATACAACTTTGCATGCAAATAAAAAATTCCCATAAAAATATCTAATATAATTTTTGGGCCAAAGTGTAATAAGGTTCACTTTTATTGCAATTATAGTAGAATATTTAATGTTGGAATAAATGTAAAATTTTTTAAAAACAGTGCTTTTTCCTCTGTTAAACAGCATCTCATTCTCAGTGATTAAAAAGGTAGTGTTTATTAATATGAAAACTACTCACATAAAATATTCTGTTAGTTTGTTGGACTCAAGGCAATTATAGTATCTAGGAAATATTTTTATTAGGGGAAGCTGATCAGTGTCCAAGTAAAAAGAAATAATCACATGGAAAGTACAAGTTGACTGTCAACTTTTGGTTTCTGTACTTGATGCAATTGTAACACTTGCTCTTTTCAGTTATTTGAATTTTATTTTGTATTTTAGAATTTATGTAAATCTAAAGTTTACTTAATTTTTTAGTAGATTTAAAATACTCAAACTAAGTAGACTGATGATAATAAACAGACTGTGCATATTTGCCCTGTGTCTGGAATGAACATCATATATTTAGAATTATGGATTTTTATATGTATTTTCCACATGAAAATTACATTTATCACACCATCAGTTTAGTAATTGAAAGATGTAATTGGCTTACTGTGTGTGTGAATGTGGTATGCTTTGTTGTTTATAAAGGATACATAGAATTGTAGGGGTGTGGGTGGGGTTAATCAATCATGCTGTGGTGTGGGTGGGGTTAGTCAGTTGCTAGCAGTTCTTGTTAACTGATGGAACAAGAGAAATGAGGCAACTGTAATAGCTGCCAGTCTGGTTGCAGCGATATTTTATAGACTGAAGTGGTCATGCTTTCATTAATGGCTGTGCCCTGCATTTACTATAAGGACTAGAAATTGTTATATAAAGCATCCATCATGCTTTGTGGGAAGGGAAAGTCACAAGATAATATAGAGAATGCAATATATTCCAAGGAGTCTAGTAATTTTTCTAAAAAGGATGCAAAGTAGGTTGTGCACTCAGAGCTCAAATTTCTGCAAGAGTCTGTACATGTTGCAAATGACTCTATGTTTCAATTACCATGAATGTCAGCTTAATACCATCCATCTTTATGTCACTTAATTGTCTAATGTATCAACAGTAGGATTTTAAATAAAACAATTATAAAACGTGTACTTTTGAAAGAACAAGCTGATTGCATGATTTGAGGAAAGGAACCAAGTATTTAAAACAGTTTATTGACATTGTCAATTAATCATAAGAACTCATAGTATTTTGTCTTTTTTTCAAAACTATTTTGATGTCATATCATTCCATATTCACTCATATCAAGCAGTGTTGTACAATCACTGCCACAATCAGTTTCCAACATTCCTGAACTCCTTGACCTCAGGTCCCATTTACCACTCCCCTCACCCCCACCATCGTGTTTCCCCAGTAACCCTATGTAGTATTTTGTCTTAATGTTTTCATGACTCAGATTTTATTTTACTCTATTATTTATTGATTTTTAATATTAAATCTTTTGATTGGGGGCTAGAACAGAAATTAAAACAATCCATAAATAAATTGTATCAAGTCAACTTGTACATACATTGCCATCGTCATTTTCAAAACATTATCTTTATACTTGAGCCCTTTGATATCAACTCCTCTTTTTTCCCTCCATTCTCCATTCTACCACCCTCATGAACCATTAATAAATTGTATATTACTATTATTCTTCATATCTTACACCAACTATTGTATCCCTTTTTTGTTGTTATAAATGTTATAAAGTGTTATAAATGATAACACACATTTTTCTTGTTTGTCCCCCTCAAAGGGGGTTATACATCCATCATTGCTATCACTTCCCCCTACTCCCCTTTCCCACTCCCTCCCCTTACCCTCCTGGTATCATTACTCCCATTACTGTTTTTGAGGGGTTTATCTGTCCTGGATTCTGTGTGTTGACAGCTCTTATCTGTTCCAATGTACATACTCAGGTCTAGCAGGATTCATGAGGTAGAACTGGGGTCATGTTAGTGGGGGGAGGAAACATTAAAGATCTAGAGGAAAGTTGTGTTTTGATGGTGTTATGCTAAACCCTGAATGAATTGCATGACTTAGATTTTTTTAAATTAGTCTGTATCTGATCCACATGCAAAAATTGTCACAGAACTTTAAAGAATTTTTTCTTAGGTCATCTTTTACAAATCAGTTTATATTATACATTTTGAAAATTCCATGACATACTCTTCAATGATTAGATGCAATTAGTTTAATTATAAGCCAGACTGCTGTTATTACTGTCTTTGAATTGACTACCCAATTCATGATGACCTTGTAGAGTAGTGCATCAATGGGTTCATAATCTCAATATTAATTTATTGTAGAAATGTTTTCCTAATGAACATATTATTACTAAAATATTCTTAACTCTTTCATTGTTAGGAAAATATTTACACATTTAAAAGGAAGACCATTTAATGTTACTATTATTTAATCTTAGGCACTAGCAACTCATGTCATAAATTTATTAATCTATGATATTTATCAACTTTTGTAGTCTGAAGCTTATCAAACATATAGTCCAGAAACATTAATAATTACTGATATCTGGAATGTGGAAGTTGGAAACAAGATGTTGGTAAATGGAAAATATGACATTAGTAATAAAATTATGCCAGAGATCAGATGGTATTATTTTGCAAAGCCAATGGCTCACTCATGGTAAATCCCCCTTTTCAACAATATAAACACTGACGCTATTTGTGATCCTCACAGAATGAAATGCACAGGGATCAGTCAGACGACATTTGTGGAAAGAAATAATGGAGAAGCTCAATATCATCAGACAGAATAAGACCAGTCAACAATTTTGAAACAGGCGATCAACTGCTCATGTAAAAGGTCAAGTTGAAACGGAAGATAATTTAAATAAGTTCTTTAAAGTCGAGGTGCACTTTAGAGCATATTTTGCCAGAATTTAAAGACAATATCAAGAATAAATTTGATGAATTGAACGCTAATGAAAGGAGGCCAGACGAGTTGTGAATAACATGAAGGCGTCATGCATGAAAAAAGACAGGGAAGAAAGAAAAGATCAAAGTGGAAGTCAGTAAGATTTCCAAACTTGTGAAAAAAAAAAAAAGATTTCCAAACTTGCTCTTGAATGTAGAGAAGCTAAAGCAAATAGAAGACATGATGAATTCAAAGAGTTTAACAAAAGATGTCAAAGAACAGTCCAAGAAGACAAAGTAAAGTGTTATAATACAATGTGCAAGGACCTAGATTTAAAAAGCAAACTGGAAGAACATGCTCATAATTTCTCAAGCTGAACAAACAGAACAACAATCCAACCCTTCTCTGAAATATTGAAGGTGCTTATGGGGAAAATTCTCTGCAATATTGAAGGGTCTTATGGGCAAAATATTGAAGGGACCATCCAAAGATAATTGGAAGAATCTAAATCAATGTACAAAATAGAATCAGCACACATTCAATCATTTTACCATATGCCCAAGAACAGATGCAGCGTTCGCTCAAGAATCAACGCTACGTGAATACAATGTGCACTGAAGTGCAATGTGCGCTGAAGGCATTGGAGATAAAAAAGGCCCCGGGAATTGACTTTAAACTAATTAAGATTTTTCAACAAATTAAAGCAGTGCTGGGTACAAAGAATACCAGAAAGATGTTTACTGGCGTTTTATTGATTATGCCAAGTTATTTGGCTGTGTAGCTTATAGCAAACTATGGATAACCATGTGAAGAATGATGGGATTACAGAACAGTTCATTGTGTGGAACCTGAACACACAACAAAGTGTTCAAATACATCAAGAGGAGAATAAATAGTTAAAATCAGGAAATGTGGGTGTCAGGTTTATATCCTTTCACCGTGCCTATACAATCAGTATACTGAGCAAATAATAGGAGAAGCTGGGCTATGCATGAAGAAGAATGCAGCACCAGGATTTGGAGAACCTTCATTTAAGACCTGTGATAGGCAGATGACACCACCTTGCTTACTGAAAGCAAAGAGGACTTGCTGTAATTACTGATGAGTAACTACATTTAATAGCTTACTGAGGAATGACTGTGTGAACTTAACCTCATACACAAACATAAAGAAAATGACAAGCCTCACAACTGAACCAATGACTAACAACATGGTAAATAAATAATATATTAAAATTGCCAACGGATTCATTTCACATGAATCCACAATTGACACCCATGTTAGCAGCTGTCAAGAAATCAAACTGTGATATTGTACTGTGCAAATCTGCAGAAAATAGGCTCTGTAAAATGTTATAAGGCAAAAATGTAACTATGAGTACCAAGACGGCCCTGACCAACTTTCAGTCACCTCGCATATAAGGTGAACAATGAAAGAGAAAGACCTACGAAGAGCTGATGATGTAATTGAGTGATGACATTAGCAAAGAAGACTGAATAGACATTGGACTTCCGCAAGAATGAGCAGATCCATCTTGGAGGAAGTGCACCCAGTATGTTTCTGAGAACAGAGAGTTCAGAGAATCCATATGCAATTTTGGACAGGTTATGAGGGGTAACAATCCTAGAAGAAGGACATCAGCGTCGAGAAAGAGAAGATCAGAAGGGGGAAAAAAGAAAAACGAAGGTCTCCAACAAGATGGATTGACATAGTGGCTGCGAAGGAGTGCTCAAGCCTGGAAACCAGTCCGAGGCCATCACAGACCCGGGCATGCTCCTCCCCTTGCACAAGCATAGGGGGGGCTATAATTTGGAGCTGACTTGATGGCACAAAGCAACATCCAAAAGGAAATTGACTCAAGGGAAGACTATTTCTCTAAACATTTAGATCTGTGCTTCTAAGAGCATTGGTCAGTCATATTTGGATAGTCCTAAAACACATTCAGGTGTACCTGACCAAAATGATTTTCATAATGCAGTGAGACCTGTGAGAACCAGACATGATGAAGGTGGCTTATTTTTATGATTCTCTCGAATTTTCTGATTTTGAAAGTGTAGCTTAACATTCTCCATTGCTTTCTATTAGTGGAACACATTTGAATTTTGCATTTTCCAGGTTTTCAGGCTTTATTGTAATACTGACATAATTTTCAAAAATGTATAAGTAGAGTTTTCTTAGAGTCTAGAACAAATATTTGAGGAAGAATATTTTTTACAAAAAATATTAATTTTGTGTATCTGCAAATTAAAAATTCTGAGATAAAATGTGTTGTAATTACAAAACAATAAGTGCACATTTTGAATACAAATGTTAAATTTACCAACTTTAATCCTACTGTGGTGACTTTTGTATATATATGTAATATGTATGCTAAAGATGAGCCTTTCAACTTCCATAAAGATTTACAATCTTGAAAACATATGGGGAGAGTTCTCCCCTGCCTATAGATGCTCTATGAGCTTGAATAGATTCAAAAGTAGTGATGTATGCAATACATATATTTATAATTAACATAGAATACAGTTAGATATTTTTTAATAGTGCAAAGAGGTCTTACAGCAAAAATTTGATACAGCTTAGTCAATGCATAAAATGCAGCAGGATTCAGAACAACTTAGATGGAAAGCATTGTTTATTGAGAACTTGATTTATATCATTAGCTTTATTTTCTTATAGTATAATTTTCTTTATTTTAATTCAAATGTCAGATGTTATCACTTCAATAAGCAGTGCCATTCTTAGAAAGTGGCAATATCTTTTAAATAAAAATTATTTTGAGTTTGAATGCAAAATCAATGACCCTCCCTTTAATCACAGCAAGAAAATGTATTATACTCATGGAACTGGAAAACCTTTGAAAATAATTTTCCTCTCTAATAAAGTAAGACTATAAAGGCAAGATAATAATTATATGAGCAAAACTAGTGTGGGGGCAAAGTATAAGCCCTTTTGATGGATTTTAGGAGTATATATTTAGTGAGGGCTTTATACTTTAACAGAGTGTAAGTAGAATGGGCACGTAGCTCTTGTGGAAGTTTCATAATCTGTTGTCAATTTGAGAGGATTAAGAGTGAAGGGGTGGAGTCTAGCCTATCAATCAGGTCATAGCTTGATGACCTCATTTGGAGGCACTAAGGATAGCTCTCTGGAGGAGGAGCACATGCTCATTCCCAGAGAGACATTCTTGTTGACAAGCCACATGGAGACAGGCTGATGACAGCCAGAGCCTTGGAGTGGGAGAAGGCACGTGGAGACCCCTGCCAGCACTGAGATGCTTACAGCACCACTGCATCCACAAGACTTTCCACCCCCTGGCCTGTGATATCCTGCATTTGGCATCATTGCATGTGTTTCTTGAATCTGAAGAGGAATTTACAGATTGGTATCAGACCTATGGGCAAATACCAGACTTATAGATTTGATCTAGACTGGGCTAGGATGTTTTCTTAATGTACAATGGCTTTTTATATAAAGTTATTTCTTATACACATATGAGTGTCTATGAATGTGTTTCTCTAGTTAACCCAGAATAACTCAGCTCTACTACTTTACTCATCTGACTCTACTATTTTACAGCTTCTTCGCCATAAAGAAAAACTCTGGTGTCCCCACTTATATTTATTTGGGGGACTTCTTTTCCTCTAGTAACTAATTTTACTGATTGACTCTGGTAGAACATTAACATCAATTGGTGTTTTAAAAATAGGAATAGAAAATGCTATGACAACTTGGCAGAAGAGTGGTGCTTCACTGATGGACTATAACAGGAAAGCCCTGGTGACAGATAAAAAGTCTGAGTTTTATTTCATTTTATTAAGTTAAGAGCCACAGAATTTAAAATGGGAAAAGGCACAGCAACAGATTACTAATTATAGCTCAAATGAATTAAATCGTTAATTTTATATTTCTCTAATCAGAGATTCTTTCAAAATTGTTCTCGTTTGCTGAATTCTAGGACCAGCAAATATAATTTCATTATGCTTCATAAATGTGGGATTAAAAAATTAGCTTATAGGAGATAAGTCTGTAAAATAACATCTCACCTTACTCAAGCTCTTTAGGCTGCAGAAGCGAAGTTTTCACAAGGTAAAACCCATACCACTTGCTTTCTATCCTGATTAGGATGTACAGACTTGCAAGAGATGATTGCTCCCACACTAATATTGAGACAAGACACATAATTTAAAGATAAGAAGAGCAAAATCAGTGAGCTAAGGACAGAAAGGAGCCTAAATGAGCTAAACTTCACAACATACTATCTTATTAGGAGAAATGAAGTTACTAAAAGCTGTGGATATATTACAAAAGGCATGAAACCCCACATAGCCTAAGGTATAAAGACAACAGTCAATGTTTTAAATAACATTTAATTGCCATCTCAGAACTGGTCTAACAGATGAGATTATTGAGGAGCTTCAAATATAGAATATAATCATAGAACAAAGATTTTCTTCTTTTATTTTAATCATTTTATTGGGAGCTCGTACAATTCTTATCACAATCCATAGATATATCCGTTGTGTCAAGCACATCTGTACATATCTTGCCATCATCATTTTCAAAACATTTTCTTTCTACTTGAGCATGTGGTATCAGTTCCTCATTTTTTTCACCCTCCCCTGCCCTCCACCCCCCATGAACCCTTTATAATTTATAAATCATTCTTTTTTATTTTTCATGCCTTACACCAAACACTATCTCCCTTCACCCACTTTTGTGTTTTCGGTCCCCCTGGGAGGAGGTCATAAGTCCATCACTGTGGTCAGTCTGCCTTACTCCCTGCCCCCTTTCCTGACCTTCCTGGTACCGCTACTCACATCATTGGTCCTGAGCGGTTTATCTGTCCTGGATTCCCTGTGTTTCCAGTTCCTATCTGTAACATTGCACGTGCTCTGGTCTAGCCAGATTTGTAAGATAGAATTGGGGTCATGATAGTGGGGGGGGGGGGGGCAGGGAGGAAGCATTGAAGGAATAGAGGAAAGTTGTATGCTTCATGGGTGCTATACTGCTTGTCCCTTTACTGTGACCCTGACTGGCTCGTCGCTTTATTGTGACCGTTCTGACAGGGGATGTCCAATTGACTCCTGATGGGCTTTGGATCTGCACTCTGCCCTCCCCCTCATTCATGGATATGATTTTGTTTTGTTTTGGTTCTTTGATGCCTGATACCTGATCCCATGGACACCTCATGATCACACAGGCTAGTGTGCTTCTTCCATGCGGGCTTTGCTGTTTTTCAGCCAGATGGGTACTTGTTTATCTTCAAGCCTTTAAGACTCCAGATGCTATATCTTTTGATAGCCGAGCACACCATCAGCTTTCTTTGTCACATTTGCTTATGCAGCCATTTGTGTTCAGTGATCATGTCAGGGAAGGTGAGCATCACAGAGTGCTGCATTAGTAGAATAAAGTGTTCTTGTGTTGAGGGAGTGCTTGAGTGGAGGCCCAATGTCCATCTGCTTCCATAGTACTTTATAAATAAATATATGTACATAGATCTAATCTTCTATTATTATATATCAATGTATTTACATATATACATGCCTGTATTTAGACCTCTATCAATATCCTTTGCCTCCCGGTTCTTTCCTCTATTTCCTTTTACTCACCTCTTGTAACACTATCATGTTCAGCTTTGATTTGGGTTTCGGTAACTTCTCTGGGCTACATTGCCCTTGATCAAGCCCTACCAGGCATCCTAAGCCCTCCCCGCCCTCAATTTATATCACTTGTTCTTCCTTATCCTTGGGTTTGTTGCCACTCCCCTTCCTTTCCCCCACCACTCCCTCTCTCATTCCCCCCCTAGAACCATCAGTCCCATTGTCCTCTCCTCCAGATTGTTCATCCTGCCTACCTAGTCCAGATAGACATGTAGAGAACATAATACGTCCAAAAACAAAGCAAAGCAAAACATAACAACAAAAGAAAACAATAACAACTAAAAAAGAAAGAAGGAAAGAAAATAAACCAACAGCAAAAAAAGAAAACCCTGCACACAGTTCCAGGTCTGGCCATGGGGTGCCACGCTGGGGTGCCACGCCATGCCCCCTCTCCCCCCAAAGTCCACCTTTGGTATTTCTCAGGGACTTCGTTCCTTTGCTCCCTCTGCTGCTCTGCTGCATGACTTTAGTGTTTAGCCTTAGTGCAGTGGGGTCGGATGAGTCACATCTCCCACACCTTGTTCCCAGAGCTGTCCCCCACGGCGCTATGGGTCAGTGAGGGACATCGTGTCTCGTGGTGGGACCGACCGGCCCTGTGTTCCTCTTTATGCACTGGCTGCTCTGAGGCAGAATATTGTCCTCAGGGCTTGGTGGTCTGGGATGTGTTCCAAGCTCTCTTTCCCTCTTGCTTTGCTGCAGGTCAGAAGCGCCCCTCCTCCTGAGCTGCAGCTTCAGTGCTGTCCTCTGGGGGCAAGGTGTCCACATAGGTGGGATTGGGGGCCAGACCCACAGAACTCTTTGGTTCCCTGCTTCATGCCTGTATGTTGCATTCATGTCTTGGCACATCAGGCTAAAATCTTGGCCCTCTCTCCCTGTCCTGTGGAATATAATCCATCCCCTCCCTTTGGGTAGGTTAGTGCCCTGTCCCCCTGCTATTCCTGCCTCTCTCTCTCTCTTTTTCCCTCATCTTTTTAGTTGGCTGCCATATGTCTCCTTGAGTTGGGTTTGGCCCCTGCCACCATAGTACCTGGACCTCACCCCAGAATGTATATACATATGTAGTAGCTTTTCCCCTGTGCCCCTTTTGCATTTTTTTAAGCTTACCTCAGTGGACTCATGCTGTACTTGTCCTTTTGTGCTTAGCATAACTTCCTTCAGTTCTTCCCATGAGGTAATGTGCTTCATGCCTTTATCACTGCTTTTCAGGGATGCATAATACTCCATTGTATGTGTGTACCACAGTTTTTTAATTCACTCATCCATTGATGGAAATTTGGGTTGTTTCCAAATCCTTGCAATTGTGAACTGTGATGTGATGAACATTGAGCACAGATATCTGGCCGTGGTTTGTTTCTTGTCTGTTCTGGGTATATTCCCAGTAGGGGGATTGCTGGATCATATTGTAGCTCAATTTACATCTGTTTTAGATATTGCCAAATTGATTTCCATAATGGCTATACATACCTACAGGTCCACCAGCAGTGGACGAGAGCTCCTATCTCACCACATACCTTCCAACACTTGTTGCTGTCTGATTTTTTGAATTGGACTATCTTTGAGGGTGTTAGGTGGTATCTGATAGTTGTTTTAATTTGCATTTCTTATATGGATAATGATCTGGAACATTTTCTCATATATGCATTGGTCATTCAGATTTCTGCCCTTGTGAAACTTCTGTTCATATACTTTGTCCATCTTCTCTGTGAGCAATTGGTTTTTTCTTATTGTAATTTAGCAGAGTATTTTATATTTTAGTAATAAGGCCTTTATCTAATGTATCACTGCCAAAGATGTTTTCTCAGTCCGTGGGCTCTCTTATTACTCTCTCAGTGAATTCTTTTGATGTGCACAGGTGTTTTATCTTCAGTATATCCGACTTGTCAATTTGTGCCTCATCTGGATTTGTGCCCTTCCCTATTTCCAATAGCCTATGTATTCCCTGAGCCAAAGTTCTCAGGCTTGTCCCAATTCCCTCATGGATGGTCTTAAGAGTTTGGAGTTTTCCCTCAAGATCTATGATCTACCCTTAGTTTATTCTTGTATATGGAGTGAGGAAAGGTCTTGCTTCATTTTTCTGCAGGTAGATATAGATATCCATTTTTTCCAGTGCCACTTGTTGAAGAGGGCAACCACTTCCCATCTGATATTTTTTGGGCCCTCATCAAAGATCAATTGTCTGTATATGAATGATTTCATTTCCGCATTTTCAATTCTTTTCCATTGGTCTCCGTATCTGTCATTACACCAGTATCACACTGTCTTGACCACTGTGGCTGTATAAGAGGTGCTAAAGTCAGGTAAAGCAAGCCCTCAGCCTGGAAGATTTCCATTGAGAAGAACTGCACCAAAGTCTGAGGCAAGAAAGTAGGATTAAGAAAGAACCTCTAAAACACACAAGCCTCTGCTAACTGAATGTCAGACAGGAATGCTGGGACAAAGGTAGGAATGTTGAGTAAATAATTGGGGTTATATCTGTAAGCTGGCACGCATTCGACCTTCTACAAAAGTACGTTGTTGTTAGGTGTTATTGAGGCGGTTTGGTCTCATCACTACCCTATCCTATGTTCAACAGAAATAAACAGCTCCCAGTCCTGCCCCAACCTCATGGTTGTTCTCATGTTTGAGGCCGTTGTTGCAGCCACGGTGTCAATCCATCAAGGGAAGGGCCCTTATCCTTTTTTTTTTTTTGCTCCTCCACTTTACCAAGCGTGAGATCCTTCTCCAGGAATTGGTTTCTCCTGATAACATGTCCAAAGTACGTGAGACAGAGTCTTATCATCCTTGCCTGAACTGTATTTCTTCCCAAACAAATGTGTTGGTTACTTCAGCAGTCCGTGGAATTTTCAATATTCTTTGGCACACCTAGTTCAAATGTATCAATATTTCTTTGATCTTCTTCATTCAATGTCCACATGTAGATGAGTTGATTGAGATTATTATGGCTCGAGTCAGGTGTACCTTAGTCCTCAAAGAAGCAACCTTGCTTTTCAACATTTTAAAGAACTCTTGTGCAGCAGATTTAAGCAATGGGTTGTTTAAGCTCTTGACTGCTGCTTCCAGGAGCGTTTATTGTGGATGCAGGCAAGATGAATTTCTTGACAACTTTAATTTTTTTCTCCGCCTATCATGATGCTATCTATTGCTCCAGTGTGAGGCTTTGGGTCTTTATATTGAGTCATGTTTCGTACTGAAGGCTGCAATCTTTCATCTTCATCAGCAGGTGCTGGAAGTCCTCACGTTCAGGCAATGCTGTGTCATATATATATTTCAGGTTGTTAGCAAACCTTCCTCTCACCCTGATCCAATTTTTCTTCATATAATCCAACTTTTCTGATTATTTGTTAAGTATACAGATGGAATATGTGTGGTGACAGGATACAACCCTTATGCACACCTTTTCTGTAGTAGGATGTCCTTGTTCTGTTTGTACAGCTGTCTCTTTATTCATGTACAAGTTTCACATGAAGTGTTCTGGAATTCCATTCTTCTCAAGGGTCTCCATAGTTTTATGCCCCACATAGTCAAATGTCTTTGCATAGTCCATAAACCCAAGGAAACACCTTTCTGGCATCTTCTGCTTTCAGCCTAGAGTCATCTGACATCAGAAATGATATCGCTTGTTCTACATCCTCTTCTGAGTCCGCCTTGAACCTTTGCCAGCTCCCTGTCAATGTACTGTGTAACCATGACATGGCATTTCTTAGTAAAAACTAGATACAGAAGAGAACTGTTCTGGGAAACTACTCAAGGAGCACAACGATTTCTCTTAGTGAATGTCGCTGAGACTTTATTCCATGAGACTTTATTCTATAGGAGCATAAAGTTTAATTTTTCTCCTGTGGAGTGGTTGGTGATTTCAAACTGCCAACCTTGAGGTTAGCAACCCAAATATTAATCTATTACTCCAACAGGGCTCTCCAAAAATTGTTTAATTACTTGATCTCATATGACATATTAGAACTCCATTTACTAGAGAATCTCTTCATAAGAAGACAATTCTATGGGAAAAAATCTGCAAGTAGATAATACCAGAATCTGTATTGTATTAATAGACCAGTTATGACAACCATTGCAATAATTGGTTATAAAGCTTTACAAAAATATTTATAATTAATTACAATTTTAGGAAATATATTTATAAAATGATTAATTATAGATCAATTACATTTGCAATACAGTCTTTAAAAAATATTCATAATTACTATTTTTAATGAAACTGTGCTAGATTCTGTCTTAATCCATATTAGTTAATATTCTTTCACCTCTTCTTAGAACAAGAGAACTGAAGATAATTTATAGCCTCTTTACTGCAATGCTTAATTTGTATAAAATTCTCAGCCTTAAATTGTTTCATTTTATTTTTACTACCCACACCAACCAGACATCTACTTATTGATATTGTACACATCAAAGTACAATATCAAAACAACATATTTCTGAACTATATATATAATTTATGAAAATCACCTAAATTTTATCTGATTTAAGAATTTTTGGTCTAATTATTGAGAATTGCATTTATAGGAATATAGAAGGTCAAGTAGTTTTAATTCTTATACCAATGTCCTGTTCTATCTATTAAGGCAATAAAATAACAAGAAAGAGAAAAGCAAGGGGAGATTATTGAAATTATCACTAATATTTAACTTTCAATAGGAGGTAATCGTAACATAACCATAGTTATTTTCCAAAGTATATTTTGGCTTCATATAGTTAGTAAGTTATAAATTATCACAAACTTGGCAGCTTGTGGCCACAAAACCTTGAGCACCTCACATTTCTGGATGTCTGCATTATGGAATTTGCCAACATGACCGCATTCTCTCCAGAAACTCTGGGAGGAGTGTTGTCCATGTCTCTCACAGCGCCAGGCGGTAACGAGGACTCCTTGACTGTGCCTGTGTCTCTTCAGTCTCTGCCTCTCTGCTCACATTGCGTCCTCCCCTTCTGGGTGTGCAATTTACTCTTGCCTGTCTCTTAAGACCACGTGTGATGGCACTTAAACATCTACTTAGAAAAATCTGGGATTATTTCTTAATTCAAAATTCTCCATTTAATCCCATTTTGACACCCTTTCTCAAAATAAGGTAATATTCAGAGGTTCTGAGAGTTAAGACATGATTATCTTTTGAGGGACTACTTTCAGTCCAGTATGATTTGGTCTTCCGATGAACTTCCATTTATTTCCTATTTTCTTAAATTCTCTCTTGTCTTGCCCTCTTTTTAATTCCATAAAGACTTTTTTGATGGATTAGCTAGCTAATGGCAAATTCCAATGCAACAATTCTATCTTAAAATTTAAATTATTAACATTTGCTCATATATAAAATTGGAAATTTAAATATAATAATCCAATCAAAACATATGAAGAAAAATTTGAATTTAATATTTTATCATCATCCAAAAGAACAATTTTATATAATGCATGCAATAATTTACATAAACATATGAATAAATAGAAGACTCTTCTTGAGTGATAACATTCATTTTAAGAAAAAAAAGGACTTGAAAGGAGATTGATCTTTGATTTTTAATTTTTAATTCATACATTGTTTTAACTATATTTTAAAGATATTCTAGAGTAGAACCCATTTCTTTGTGGTTAATACTCTCTAAATTATTTAGTTAGCTATTGGTTACAAATAATATCATCTTCATGGGTGTGTAAGCTCACAGTATTTTTTAACGAATTGTGAGCTATGTTTTCGTATAGCAATTCATGTCATTGCTTACAATGAATAATGCCTCATTACTAATTCCTCTTCCTTCAGGTGTTTCCATTTTCTATTCCTGCCTCTTTCCTAATCTTGCTGAGCTTTGGCTCCAGATTCACTCGTGTTGTGAGTGAGTTTTCAAATTCATCTTTATTCTTTAACGCTGTGCTGTCTTCCATCGTGTGTATGCACCATGGTTGCTTCTCGATTCTCCCATTAATAATTATTTAGGTTGTTTTGATCATTTTGCTATTGTGGCTAGTGCTGTAATCAACATGTATATGCTTATATCTATTTGTCCCAGGGTTCTTATTTCTCTAGGATATAAACAAAGTATACATGGTTTGGTCATATGGTATTTCTAGCTCCAAATTTTAAGGAAGGCTTAAACCGTTTTACCAGCAATGTACCAGAGATTTAGTTCTCCACATCCTTCCCAGTATTCATCGTTTTCTGTATTGTGTTGTTTGTTTGAACTTTCCAATTAATGCTGGCATGTGATTATTATCTCATTCTTGTTTTGAATTGTATCTCTCCTATAGCTAATGATCACAAGTATTTTTTCAGGTGACCATAATGTCTCTTTGGTGAGGTGATTGTGCCCGACCTATGACAATTTACTTTTGTTCTGCATCAGTTACATCTCTGTATACTAAAGCATAGTTTTGAATTACTTTATTAAAACATATGAAGTCAAGTACTGTGTCTCACTGAACATAAAACAAATTTGTGAAATGGGACTCAGGTTATCTCTTAATTTGTTGTCTTTTTGAAATGGAAGATGAGCTTCCAGGAAGATCCTCTCAGTTTGAATGCTACCTAGCCAATGGTCTTACCTAAAATATCAAATTTATCTATCTTTTTTGTCAGAAAGGTCTTAGTTAATTTAAGTCATCTTCTGTATAGATATATTTACTGTTGTATCAGATCTATTTTTAACACTGGTTTGCTAAATTATTATCCTCATGATATTGCACAATACAAACAACATTAGCTTTATAGGAATTGGTGTTAGGAAAAGAGTATTCAAATCTGAAATTATGTACCTAACAATGGTATGAAAATAAAATAAGTAGAAATATGCCATTTGTTGTCAAGAGGATATTATATTTAATATTGGTAGAGATTACTGCATGTGAAATTATACTTGAAAATCTGGGGTCCTCTTATGTTTTAAATGTTATTGTTTTCATTATAGTATATTAAACCAAGAGTTCTATTCTATGCTCTTTAGAGAAAAGTCAATTATTTAGAAGGCTACAGTTTGGCCTTAATATTTGTCTTGATAGAAATCTTTTCATTATTCCTTTAGAAAGTCATTTAATTTACGTTAGATTTTCAACATTTACAAATTCTGAGGTTAGAATTAGCAACAGAAAAAAATGTATAAACAGGTGAGATGTGTACACAAAATTTACAAAAAGCATAATTATTTTTGTTTATTTGAGAAGGGATAAGTATTCCTACTGCCATTTTCTATTCTAAATAAAGTCAGAGAGATCACCCTTTCACATGGTGGACTTAGAGAATATTATGTCAAACAATGAATACTAACTGTTTTGTGCTTGCTGACTTTTTTTTCATATGTTGTTTTATTTTCTAGGCTGGAATCTTTTTTACAGAAGGCCTGTAAACAATAATTTCAAGTATCCATAGAAGAGTAATTTCATAATTATACATCATTTTGAATGATGTTAATGCTCAATTTTAATATTGAACATCACAATTCATTGTTCCTGGTTTATTGCCTCACCAAATAATAATTTTAGTCACTTACTTAAAGAAACCATACATTTAGATAATTTTGCAAATGGATCCTATTTAACTATTTCTAAAACAGTTCAAATTTACAGCTCAATTAAAGGTGATGGATTGCACATAATTTTTACTCTTTTATGGATTATAGATTAGAGATAAAGTAACCACAGGAGACTTTTTTTTTCCACCGGTAGCTTCACAATCTGTTATTCTAAATGTAAGCTGATTGAACACACAATTCCCCTTTGTCACAGCAGGTTGCTGGCTTTCAGTGTTTTTCTGCTTGTATAATTACATATTTTAAGAAGATATGTTAATCGGCAACCATATTCTGGTGTCCCAGGGGATCTAGCTGTAATCTGTTACAGTTAATATGTCAACCATTTTAAAGTCAGGGCTCCTATTTAAACCTAAGGTTACTGATTTTGTACTAAAATACGTTTGCATAACTTTTCTCGTGCTCATTGCATTCATCTTGTCCAATATAATCACACATAAAATCATACATTTTTTAGTAGGAATGGACTTCATAAACCTTGTAGAATCATCAATTCATTTTAAATATAAGAAAAATGAAACTTGTCATTGTGTTGGTAGATGCTCTTGCTAGACATCCTCATTTTGGCACTTTCTGGGTAGATAACTCTGTTTTCTATTGCCGATGCAACAAATAGCTAGTTGATTTGTGTTATCAAATAATAAAAATGTATTTCCTTAAACATCGGGTGACAAGGAATTAAAATCGAAATACTCTCTGGGCTGTGCAGCTTTTGAGATCTGGAGTTCTCCGATGAAATCCATTTTCTTGCCTTTCCCAGTGACCGAGAACACTTTCTTTGCTTGGCTACTCGGGCATCACTCCAGCCTCTGGTCCCTCCAATACATAGCTTGTTGACTGCTCGGACCATCCTACCTTCCTCTAAGAATCACAAGTAACCTTTTCATCACATTGGGTTCAACCCAATAAGCCAATACAACCTTCCAACCCTAAGATATTTTATTTATGACATTAAATCAGGAATTCCACTCATAATGCTGACAAAGAAGGGAAAAAAGAATTACTTATCTGAGTCATAAATCTATTCATATGCCTTTATGTTTCAAAAGGCAAAGCAATATGTATTTCAGTAAACGATGTAGAAAAACCAATGACTACAAAGAATGTGCTACAGAGAAAATCCCACTTCTCTTCCAGGACAGTTGTCTTTAATTGACTGCGAAGTGCAGAGCACCTGACGTAGGATTGCAAGGAGCCATTCTACCGTTAGGAGTGTGTGTGTGTGTGTGTGTTCAATTGAGCTTGACTACCTTCAGTTTGCTTAGTAATATTTTTCCATCTCTTTTTTGTTAATTTACTTTGAACTCTTAAATATATGTCATCTATGTTAGAATTTTGCCCTAAAATTTCATTAAACAGGGGAGTTAATTCCATAAATATCTCTCCCAAAAGTTCATTTTTATTTTTTAAAATATATTATACAATAATGCCGCGCCCTCTGTAGTTAAAAATACCTCTACAATCTTTTTTTTATAATTTCAAACAGTGATAGAGATTTTAGATTTTCAATAAGAAATTCCAAGTTCATTTTGGACAATGGAGTGGATTCAGATCTCTTCATTAGTCACTGAGTTCTCGGACTTGATTTCCACGAGAGTAAAGGACTGAGGCCTCACGCTGGCTCATGGTGTATGCTGTGCTCAGAATCTTCTCTGAAAACACTGTCATGCAGAACTACTTTCTGGAATTCAGGATTTACTTCCTAGAGACAATAATTGAGAGAGTGACATATCCTTTCCCATGTAAAAATTATGAAGAATAGGTAATTATATTAAATGAACTTTCTTTGCCAAAGGACTTTCATGCCCAAGGACAACACTTCTTAAGATATTTCAAGCTCTTGAATTATTGGAAAATTTTGTAGCATTGCAGTTTGCAACTTGAACTGCTTGCTACAAATCTTTTAAAAGAACATGTTTGTCTTTGCTCAGCTGACAGTTGGATGAACATGAAAAAGAAAATGCAATTATATTTTGCAAATTCAAGGGAGGACTTGCTAGTATAATTCTTTGTCCTAGACTAAATTAAGTGGCATCAAATGGTACTCACAATTAGCTTAGATAAAGTTAGATAATACAATACCTGTGCATTAAAGTTAATGTCATAGAGGCAGGGTAAAGTGTTCAGACACTGCTGAATCATAAATTTAAATGACTGATCCTTATCATGTCAGGAATGGTTTTCATGCTTCTAGTTCATAAAAAGCCATGCAATTTTAACTTCAATAAATATTTTCATAGTAATAAGACTGAGTATGCAGATTTGATGACCTCTTGCCCTTTATAATTTATCCTCCTTCATTATATAACGCAAATTAGTATCTAATAGTTTATTTGTTTTTATTTATTCTATTTTTGTTTATATAAACTTCAATAACCTAGTGGACATTATAGAATTTAGTTTTTACATATTTTAATATATGAAAAATAAATTTTTGGTTGGGAAAAACAACAGGCTGATTCTGTGAATGTGCAGACCATTCCTAAGCAAACACATCGCATTCGTGTTCAACATGCAAACTTCCCACAACACTGCGGATGCAACAATGTAGCGCCAAATGCCACAATGATAATCCAAACTGAATGCCCACCCTGAAAGGAAACACACCCTGGGCTAATTGGAGTTTTTGAATTTCTTTTATAACTTCCGTTCACCTTGCAGTTAAAAGTGGTAGTGAACAAAGACCAAAAGGGAGATATTAATATGAGAAAAAAGGGTGATGGGAGAAGAAAACAATTTTCTAATGCCAGAACTTTACTACCTTTACAAAGAAGGAAAAGGACAATGAGCATGGAAGAATATAAATTAGACTTGCAATCAGTTCTTTAATTTGCTCTTTTCCTTTTTTGTAAAAGCTGTGGTTTCATTGAGCTTTAGGTGAAAGTTTACTGAATAAATTAGTTTCCCACTTAATAGTTTGTTCATAAAGTGTTCCATCACATTGGAAGAGTACACACGCACCCCTCCCCTCTAATGTGTCAGCACTCTGCTCATTTCTACTTTGGGTTTGTGGTTTTCTCAGCCCAGAGTTCTCTTGTTCCTGCCTTCTCATTTTGTTCATGGAAAAATATTTTTCTTTTATAAGTTTTATTTTCCTTAAGAACACATTCCTCTCATGCCATATTAATTATTTTTATGTGTAGATCCATTGTTTAGCTGAAACGTGATCTTTGGAAGTCTTTTTTAGTTTCAGGTCAAAGGGTTTCAGATAGTATTGCTATAGAGCAGTGGTTCTCAACCTTCCTAATGCCGGGACCCTTTAATACAGCTCCTCATGTTGTGGTGACGCCCCCCCAACCACAAAGTTATTTTTGTTGCTAATTCATAACTGTAATTTTGCTACTGTTATGAATCAGGCAACCCCTGTGAAAGGGCTTTTCAACCCCCAAATGGGTCATGGCCCACAGGCTGTGAACTGTGTTAATCTGGGTACATTAGAAAAACAAATCCACAGAAACTCATATGTATAAGAGAGAGTTTTATAAACAGGGTAAGTGTTCATTTAGAAAGCATTCCAACCTAGTGCTGTCAAAGCCCACAAGTCCAACATTTGCCCATATGTCTGATACTAATCCACAAAATCCTCCTCCATCTCACAAAAGACATACAATGAGGCCAACTTCAGTAGGAAAGCCGAATCAGTGAATGTGCAGGGGTCTCCACACGGCTGCTCCAACACCCAGGCTGTAACAGGGCAGGTCCATGTGGCTTCTCCTCAGGGATGTCCTGCAGGAAGTGAGCCTTGCAAGCTGAAGCAGTGAACTGGCTAAGGCAGCTGTACCCTGGTCCAACCATCACAGAGCAAGAGACCTGAGAACTCCAAAGTGAGGCTCACTGAGCCATTTATCTCGCAACCCTTCAATTAACCCCACATGTGTTTATCAGCTAGCTTGGCACAATAAATTTAACTATCTCAAGAACTGCTGGTCTAAAGGATTCCTCCAATCTTAAGTAGTCTAATAAGTCTGAACTTTGTGAATTTTATTTTATTTTTCTATATTTTTCTCCCTCTCTATCAAGGACCAACTCTCAACAGGCCATACAGAAGAGTTGGTAGTGGTAACAGGCACTGTCTAGCTCTCTGCCCATGGGGTTTTGAAGGCCATGATACACATTGCCCATCTTTGGTTTTCTTAACTCTCTCTTGCACAAATAATTCTAGCTTAGATAGCCACTTGCAAGGTTTAAGATGTCAGACACATTTATGTAATATTGATATAGTTCTGTATAGATAGCATGTTAGTCCAGGCAGGTGAGAGAAACACATCCACAGAAACTCATATGTGGATAAGACAGAGTTTTATATAAAAAGTAATTGTACATTAAGAAAGCATCCCAAACCCATCCAGTCCAAGCCTATAAGTCCAATATTAGCCCACATGTCTGATACCACGCCAGTGGTAGAAATTCTTTGGATCTAGTGGCATTGTAAGCAACTCAGCAGTCACAGGGATCTCTATGTGGCTTCTCCTGGTGCATGCTGAAACAGGATAGGTGCATGTGGCTTCTCCTCAGGGATGTCTCGTTGGGAATCAGCCTTGTGTCTTGTCAGTAGAGTGTCACCAAGAGAGTGAGGAGAGAGAGAGTGTCTCCCGCCTCCATGAAGGAATACAGGATTTCCCAGAATTCTCAGGATAAGGCTATGCCCACACAGAGGCCTCATTGGCTATGATCTGATTGATGACTAGACTCCACCCCTTCACTCTTAATCCTCTCAAGCCCCCTGCTGACACCAGATTATGTAACTACCACAGATAGATATAAGTTCTATCTAGAATTATATGAATGTATAAAATAAATTGTAGAGATAATTTAATTGTAGAAGATAACCCATTATTGTATTAAAATACACTTAAAAATAGAACTTGTATTTTTGGAAAATATATTTATGCAATTAAGTCACCCAGTTAATGAAATTTTACAATAAGCTTCTAAAATAGATTATATATTTTTTAAAGGTCAGGTTACAACAAAAAAAGATGGAAAAGTGACACTAGGTAAATATCAACAAAGGAAGGCTAGTAAATTCCAGGTGATCTAGTGGTCAGAGTCCAACCCTTCAAAGGAAAGCTAGTAAAATCCAATTGATATCACCCACACACATGCACGTACACCTAGGAAAGGGAAATCTTTCAACTCTACATGTGATGCTTAGCACCTTGTTAGAGAGTCTTTGGACAAGCATAAACACTTCCACTGCATCCACAAGACTTTCCACCCACTGGGCCTGTGATCTTCCTGTATTCAGTGTCATTGCATGTGTTGCGTGAGTTTGAAGAGGAATTTATAGACTGGTATCAGACATATGAGCTAATATCAGACTTATGTACTTGAACTGGACTGTGCTGGGATATTTTCTTAATATACAATTAATCTTTTATATAAAGCTCTTTTTTATACACATATATGTTTCTGTAGTCTAAACTCATACTAACAGTGGATAAATTAACAATTGGATTCTAAATTCTGTTCATTAGTCTGTGTTTCATTAATTGTACTAGGGCACAGCTGTTTTGAATACTATGTATATACAGTAGACACTGAGATCAGGTTGTGTGAGGGTCCTACTTTGTCCTTCTTCAAAAATGCTTTACTTACATGAGACTATTTCCCTTGCCATATGAAATCATGATTACTTTTTCCAAAGAATGATATTAGAATTAGATTTTGGATTGGATTATAGTTGTATATTGCTCTAAATATTATTGGCATTTTCACAATTTTAAGACTTCTTATCCAGGAGCATGCTATGTTTTTTGCCAGTATATAGTTCACTTTGGGTTTCTTGTGGTGGTGGTTGGCATATTAATTTGTATATGTCCTTTACATTAAGTTCTTAACCACATTTATTCCTAAATATGTAATTGTTTGTAGTACTGTTAGTGGTCCTTTGCCTGATTTCTTCTTTCCAATTTCCTTTGATGGTGTTTATGTATCTGAATCTTGAATCTTGAAATTAAACTATGATACTTTGCTAATCACTTTACTAGTTCCATTAGCTCTCCTGTGGAAACTTGGGAATTTTCTATACACAGGGTCTATGACATAATGGATAGAAGATTGACATTTTCAAGGATTTCATTTTATTCGGGACAACAATCAATGTTCATGGAAGCAGTAGTTAAAAAAAACACCCAAATTACATTGGGCAAATCTACTGAACAAAACCTTTCTAACATGTGGAAGACCAAAGATGTCGCTGAGTACCAAGGTGCACTGACCCAAGCCATTGTGCTTTCATCACTCCTGATGTGTGGGGAAGCTGGAAATGGAATAAAGAAGACCAAAGGTGGAGTTCTCCCGGCTCTGTAGAATCACGATGAATGTGAATCTACTCAATGACAAGGGGCTGTTAGTCCAATGTTTTGGTTACATTTCCTTTTCTTGTCTCTAGTGAGGATGCCCACCACCAGGTAATGCTGGTTTGATAAAATGAACTCAGGAATAATCATTTATTTTCTATACTCTAAAATAATTTGAAAAGTATTGGTGTGATCTCTTGTTTGAATGCTTGGTAGAAGTTTCTAGTGACACCATCTAGATCAGGGCTTCTTTTTGTTAGGAGGCTTATTATTACTATTACTACCATTTCAATCTTTAATTTTGTCATTTCTCCTGCCTCAGTTAGCTTAGGTAGGTAATGTGTTTCTAGAAATGTGGTGATTTCTCTACTCTTCAAATATATTGGAGCATACTTTTCAAAACCATCTTATTATGATTTCTTTTATTTCCTTTGATTTCTACTTAAGGTCACTCATCCCATTACTTCATTGGGTCATTTCCTTCCTCCCTTGCTTTTTCATAATTCTTTTGTCCAGTGGTGTTTTGAATATTTGATTCCTACAAATAAATAGCTTCCGGTCTTTTGAAACATTATTTTTTCTTGTTTTTCTCCTCTCTGTTTCATTTATGAGAGGGTTTCAAGAAGTTCACAGGAAAATAGGATTAAAATATAATGAAACGTTTCCAGCAAAGTTTTAAAGCTTCCTCTGATTTCTTCTTTTATTTATTATTTCCCATTTTCCTGTGGGCTCCTTCTAGCGCTTTCTTCCAACTTGTTGAGTTACAGAGTTAACGTTTTGATTGTAGCCCTTTTCATTTGGTTATTTGTTTATCGCTACAGGCCTGTAGGTCTCTGGGATTGGGACTAGGTGAATCATGAGGGGTGAGAAGGACGGAATTGATTTGAAAAGTATGGGGAATACACCTGACTGGTTCTGCTCATTCTTCTCTGTGACAGGTGATGAGGACTTTGGCTGGGCATGCTGCTTGCTGTATGTCAATGTGACTGCACTGTGTTGATCCAGCTGCCAGGGCACTAATCATCTATAATGCTCCATTTCTAATGTTTCCATATAGTCTTTCCTTCTACTTGGCACTTAGTCAAATTTGTCATTCTTGCCTCTGATACTCTGATTTCCAAAGTTGTCATCTACATTCCAATCACTTATTTCTCAAGTTATTGCAGCAAGATTTAAATCCTTAGAAACCCTATACGGGGTTGTATGAGTCAGAATTCATTTGATGGCAGTGGGTTGGTCTTTTATTGTGGTAACCCAGATCTTATGAGACTACTGTCTACACTACTATCTTGGATCACATTTCTCTTCTTTCTTTTAGTTAATCTCTTTCACTGAAAAATAAGTATATGCTTTAACAAATGCTGTATAGAGCTTAAATAAACTAAACCAGCTGAGCTGAGATGAAGGAAATTTTTGGAACTATCATAACTGATTTGAATTATTCATGAATGTTTTTCTATTGTTTCTTATTCTTTTCGCTTAATTGGAAAGGGAATAAAATGTACGGCGCCACAGCCTGACTTATAGTCGGGGCTGAATTGATATTAAATATTATTATATTAATCATCCTATTCACTTATTAAAAAACATAGTTTGCATGTTTGCCTTAATAATTATTTACTTGGGCTGGTTGCATATTCTCACTGAATTTCACTTTGTTCTTTATCAACAAGTACTCTTTTGCCATCTTTGTCCCCAATGCAAGAATAGCAATAAGTCTTAATTCCAAAAAAGGAGACCCCAAAACACCACTTTACCAGAACTTTAACTTACTGCATGCCTTCTTCAAATTCTCTCCTGAGCCACGTCGCGTAGCCTTTGCATGGCACCATGGCATGATGTAACTCTTGAGTTGAATTGAATTATAATATTTAACTTTCTTATTATTATTTATTAATACTAATATTCATTCAACGTTTTACACTGTAGAATTATATGGAGAAATATATAGAGATAATTACATAATGCCAAATGAAATTCACACTTTGAGAAGGACAGACTGTATTTTGAAAGCATAAGGTAAAGGAAGAATCATCTAACTTATAAATATGCAAGTATCCCAAAAACCAAAAGGAAAAAGCTTTTGTTTTATTTTATTTTTAAGACAGAGGATTCTGTAGAGATAACGGAAAGGGAAAATAGGCTAAGGAAAGGGTATGGGTGTGAACACACTGCATAATGTAAGGTGCGGCTTGACAGATGTTAGTCCCTGGGTGGGGTAAACTGCTAATATACTCAGCTGCTCACCCAAAGGTTGGCCATTTAATTTCACCAGAGGCCTCAGTAGAAAATCCCAGTCATCCACTTCTGAAAAAATCAGCCCTTGAAAAATCAATGGGAAATAGTTCTACTTTGACCCACGTGGGATCACCGTGAGTCAGAATTGACTCCACTAGAGCAGGATATTGGTCAGCTTGTTTTTGGAATGAGCTAAAAAGGGCAGGGTGTCTGCATGTTAGTGCTTGCTCAAGCTTGAGGGGAAGGCAAAGTTCAGGATAGGAGATGCCTAAGAAAAGGCTGGCCAAAATAAAATAGATAATAAGAAACAGTCATTGGAAATAATGATATTATCCATCCTTTTCCAGTTAACATCTTGAAAATTTTCAAGATATCCCAGTGTTTCATTTGGTAAGAAAAGATAAAATGTTCTGTTTAAAAACACATGTGCAAACACTCATAAGCAGTGACTTAATATAAAGAAATAGAAAAAGCAATGGTTTTAGCATATAACACAGATATAAATGAGAGGCACTGGGACATGGATTCTTGGATATTCTGAGGGCAATGCTCTTTTGAAGAGCTGAGAGAACAGGATACATTGTGTTTCATGCCTTGAGTACATTTTAAGAATTTGAAGCTGAAAATTTTAGGATTGAATGCTAATATGATTTATAGTCTAAGGTTAGAAAAATATCACCCAAACATAGCAGAACTTTAGAAAAATAGAAGAAATGCCAGCAAGTAAAAAATTAAATAAACAAATTTCAAAGCTGTAAATTATATTATTGGTGTATCTATCCCTATGCAGAAATGGGAAAATATACTAATAAAATAATGTTTCAGAAACCACATCTTTACCATGACAGATATGGATAATAAGTCAACTTCTATTAATACAGATGGTTTTCAAGGTTCATATGCATTGAAATGTGTTCAAGAATGTCAAGTAAGTAGTATGTGCAGATAATTCAAATAAATATTGCTATGCTATTTTGTCCTGTGGGGATCAAGTTAGACTATTAAAAACTTTCATATGTATTTTATTGGTGCCTATGAGTGATAAAAATGGTTAAATGCTACACTTAACTGGAACCTTTTCAGTTCAAAAACTTCCACAAGAGCCTCAAAAGAAAGGCCTATTCATTTACGTCAGAAATATCAGGGCTTTGAAAATCCCATAGAAAGGACTCCGCAGCAATGCACAAGGTCACCGTGCGTCAGAATCAACTCAACAGCAACCTGCCAACAGACACTTAAGCGATTCTGGGACGGAGATGGATTAGAGAAGCACTAAAACAAAACTCCAAGATCAAGCAGTTTACCAATACAGAAGGCAATTGGGTTATGACTAAACGCTTGGATCCTCCAAAAGTAAAACTTTGCAATTATTTTCCTGCATATTCCTTTAATAACCACTGTTGTCAGAGCTACCTAATGGAAGATCATTTCAACAAAGCCAAATCTTCAAAAGCAAATAAATGAGCAAGAGAGACAAATGATTCTAAACAGTTTATAATTTAAGTAACTCAAGCCTATTTCCATTTATAAACCTACTTTTATAAATGGAAGTGTATTTTTTATAATAATCCATATCAATGTTACATCACCTAGTTATGGTAAATATTTTATGTAATCTCTTACAGAAAATTCATGAGAAACATATTTTACCACCCACACATGCCCAGAATTTATTGACCACTGTAAATGTGCAGGCCTCCCTGTATCTTAGGTTATGTAGCATTGACAGAACATGGACAAGGTTACCCATTTCCTCTTGTGCCCCGCCCCAATTCTTCACAATATCATAAACCATCCAATCAGAGATTAGTAGAGTTAGTAAGGATCTTAACTATCAAATAACTCATCTAATTCAATCTACATGTAGGCCAATATTATAGAGAACCTAGGCTCAGCATATTATAAATAACAAGGCAATATTTTTTAAAAGTAAATTATTCATATTGACTCTTATTTTAACATCTCCAGTACTGTGATATCATAGTAACCCTATGGTTTTATAAGATATTCATGGAAGACTTTTATGTATCTGCAGGAAAGGGGACTAGCAAAATGTATCCTTGCAAAACATATAAAATGGATACATAAATAATGGATGCTACTCAATACATGTTCTGTCATTCTATTGATATGTTATTTCAAAATATTGACTCTAAAACTAAAATTAAATGAAAATATGAATATTTTAAGATATAGATATGCTCTATTGAATTATCCATTGATTGTTAAGGGCCAGGATGGCCTAGTCAAAATGATTATATTTATTGATATAATAAAAATTATATTAGTATCAACATTAGGAAACTACTTTTCAGATATATCTGGCCTGCGCAATGAGTTATGTGACCTTACTTATTTACCTGATTTCTATTAATCTATGCTTTTTGTATGAACTCCTCATAGTGGCATGCAGATATGTTGTTGCTAAGTGTCTTGCGGTCAGTTTTGACCCATTACGACCCGACATACAACAGAAGAAACGCTGCACAGGCTTGTGCCGTCCTCAAAATGATTTGAGTTCATTGTTGCAGTAGCTGGGTTACTCAATTTCAGTGAGTGTCTTCTTCACTTTAACTGACCTTCGACCTTGACAGCGCATGATGTTCTTGTCTAGGGGCCTTTGGCCCCAGGGGCATAGGAAAAACTATTGAGACACAAAGACCACTAGGAACCAAGTTTTTTTGTTTGTTTGTTGTATTTAACGTTTTTTTCTTTATTCGATATTCAGGTCGTAAAATTTTTTTGCTTGTTTTTTTAAATAACTTTTTCAAAATGCTATCGCATATTTATTTATTTATTCCTTTCATTGGGGCCCTTCCAACTCATAACAATCCATACACCAATTGTATCAAGCCTATTTGTACATCTGTTGCCATCATTCCTTTCTAGACATTTACTTTCTATTGAGTCCTTGGATCAGCTCCTCTTTTTTGTCTTCCTCCCCCTCCACTCTGGTGACCCCTTGATAAATTATAAATTATTATTATTGACATATCTTACACAGACCCTGTCTCCCTTCCCCCATGGTTTCGGTTGTTCATCCCCCTGGAGGGGGTGTGTGGTTATGTGTCGATCATTGCAATCGGTTCCCCCTTCCTCCCCTCTTCTCCTCACCTTCCTCCCTACCCTTCTGGTATCCCTATTCCCATTCGTGTTCCTGGATTCCATGTGTCCTGGGATTTTATCTCTTATGTGTACCTGTGTGTATCCTCTGGTCTAGTCCAAAGGCAGAACTGGGGTCATGATAGTGAGGGGTGTGGAAGTCTCAAGGAACCAGAGGAATATCGTGTATTTTCATCGGTGCTTTACTGCACCCTGGTTGACTCATCCCTTTCCTGGGACCCCTTGGTGAGAGGATGTCCCATTGTCTACAGATGGGCTTTGGGTCTCTGCTTCGACACCCCTCATTCTCAACCATGTGGGTTTTTGTTGTTTGTTTGTTGGTTAGTTGGTTATGGATCTTCTGATCCTGTTAGCGATGTTTTCAAAACTCCTCTGAGTAATATGATTTTTGTGTCCTGCTCAAACTCAAACAAGTATGATTAATTAACATACCGTATTTAATTGTTTAAAAAGCAGTGGTTATTATCATGTCGTTCCAACTCATAGCAATCCTAAATGTTACAGGAAAAAATAAAACAGTGCCCTGTCCTGTGCCATTCTCATAATTGTTCTTATAATTCAGCCCATTGATGCAGCCACTGTGTTAACACCTTTACTTGAGGACCCCCGCTCTTTCTGGCTGCCACTCGGCTTTACCATTCATGATGTCCTTCTCCAGGGGCTGGTCTTTCCTGATAGCATGTTCAGAATATTAGGACAAAGTCTCACCACCCTTGCCATTAAGGAACATTCTGGTTGTCTTTCTTCAAAGACGCCTGTTTTTCTTTGGATAGTCTATGGTAATTTCAATGTTCAGTATGTCTCTATGATATGGTATATTTGCATTTCTTTCTAAACTTAGGGAATTGAAATATTGGCTATATTATTTAGAAAAGAAACAAGTGTAGGATAGATGTGTGTGATTAATATAAAATTAAGATTCTGTGTTTCAAATAATTGTGATGAATTATACAGCTATGTGCCCATGTATCTTGACACCTAGTAAAGAGAACTAACTGACATAAATAGAAAAAACATAAAATCTTTATGGAGGTAAAAGTAACCTGTTTTCTTTAAATAAAAATTATAAAAGCAAGCATAGATTTCAATGATTTAGTGTAGGTTGTAATTATTATTTTTAAAAATTTCTGGCAATTCTACTCAATGAACGAATTCAAATTAAGGTATAGTAAAGGAAAAATCTCTACTTACTATCAAGTGTGTATATTTGGTTTGCTAAGTTTAGTAGGAAACCAAAAAGATCATAGACTATAAATGCTTCGTTATGATTGCTAATTTGGATAAAAATAACTCATAACACTATCCAGAGGCTGATATCTCTGAAGAGCTTTTGCGAATACAACACTGATGACAGCGGACAAGATTGACTATTTTCATATTTCAAGCAGGGCCAGTTTAAAGACAAGTTCTCTATAGTGCATTCACTACAGAATAACATATTGACTAACATATTGACAGTTTAATTTAAAATTACCTCAGCATTTATACTGTAGATCCTAGGAAAAATGAAATTCAGATTGACATGACTAGAACTATCAATATACTTTATATATGTTCTGTAATATCAAGGCACAATCCTGAATCACATGCAGAGCTGGAAAAGCATGTCAAGTCTGCTATAGATGTTCTTAGTTGAAATAAGTTTCTTCAAGGAAGCCTATTTTAATGATGGAGTTTCAAGGTTGACAGGATAATTGAATGTGTTTATATCCCAGTTATAAAATGATTATGCCGGCAAGAGTGCATGTTGGGTGCAATGCTCACATTTTTCTCTGGTAATAGGAGTCAGAAAATAATATTTATGTTGGAATCTATAATTTTGCCATATATCTTACATAGAGCTGTATTAAAAGAGGTATACTGCATGAACAATGACTATGATGTCACAGTCATTTTTGAGTAAGAACATATTTGCATCTTGAATGAAATAAAATATTGTTTACTACTGAAATGAGAGAGGGCTGAAATGTTTAAGTTTGGACATGAAAAACTCCCTTTAAAGGTCTTGTAATTATGCTTTAGCAAATTAAGAGCAGGAAAGCAAGACTGATTTGAAACTGATGTGTTTGAAATATCACCCTTAAAACGTAAGGGGTTGTTTGTTTTACTAGGATGAAAGTATTTTTGTTGAGCATGTGCAAGGGCATATCCCCCAAAACCAGAATGGCGCTGGGCAAAGCGAAGCTCATGTGGTACACATTTTCCCATGAAGTGAGCATCGAACACCTTGTACAGAGTTAGTGCACCCAGTGGTGTCACCTGGGAAGGTTCTCTCTGGTCACAGTTAATATTTTGGCAACATCAGTTTTGCTCAAACCTCTTTTTTTAGTGATGGCCACTTTAAAAGAACAACATGTGGCTGTGAAATTTTGTTTCTTGCTTTGGAAAAATGCTGCAGAAACTGTTGTGATGCTGAACACAGATTACAAGGACAGCGCTACTGTAAAAACTCAAGTGTACAGATGTTATTTTCATTTCCAAAAAGGTGAAATGTCAATTGATAACAAACTTTGTTCCGATGTCTCGCAACTTCCCCAAAGGATGAAAATGTTGACTCATAGTGCATATGGAGTTTGTTCCACCAGGTGAACCTGAGACTGTTAATCGAGTTTTCCATTTAGAGGTTCTGAAAAGATTGCATAGCTGTGTGGGACAAAAAAGACCTGATTTGTGGCAGATGGGTGACTGGTTTTGCCACCACAGCTATAAACCTGCTTAAGCAGCCTTCTCAGTGCACCATTTTGTGCAAAAACAGCACATCTTTCTTGTCCTGTTCACCTTACTCACCTGACCTCACTCCATGTGGCTTCTTTTTGTTTCTGTTAATGCAGAGAGACATGAAAGGACAGCCATTTGATGGCATAGAAGAGGTGGAGGAAAAAATGAGGGAGGTGCTGTCAGTCATCCCAACAGATGAGTTTGAAAAATGTTTCCAAAAATGAAATAGAAGATTTGACAAAGGTATTAAGTGTACTGGAGAATACTTTGAAGGTATAAGGTTGTTTTTTGTTTTTTTCAAAAAAATAAATAAATGCATAGCATATGCCCCCCTTTGGTGGCATACCCACTCATAATTCCTGCTGATTTTCATCCTTGGTTATTTAACTATATAAGGCACTTACTCTGAGAAACATTATATTGGGCCTCTTTTGATTTGTTCTAAAATATATGGCTCTGATATTCTGCTTTGAGTAAATTCTCTGTTTTCTCAAAAAAGACAGAAATATTAGTTTTGCATTTCATAATAGTGTTATTGATATATCTTACACATCCAACATGTCCATTCACATACAAGTCTGTTGTTCAATCCATCGAGTGGAGTTATATAATCATCAGGGCTATCAGCTCCCCCTTCCTCCACTACCCTGACCCGTTCCTGTACCTTCAAGGAACCATTACTCCTGGAACTGTTTTTGCAGCATAATCTATCTTGACTTTCATGTTCTGAACAATAGTAAAGATAGAAA
The DNA here is from genome assembly GCF_000313985.2 of Echinops telfairi. Taxonomy (NCBI): domain Eukaryota; kingdom Metazoa; phylum Chordata; class Mammalia; order Afrosoricida; family Tenrecidae; genus Echinops; species Echinops telfairi. The sequence goes on along the minus strand of NW_022103896.1, from coordinate 55,983,050 downwards.
TGAACCTACATAAATCTAACATGATTAATGGGATAAAACAAATAGCAGCCTTAAGAGTAAGGAGAAGAAGTATCAAAGAACTAGCAGATAACTATGTGGATCTCCAGTGCCATATTGCACCCTGGATTTATCCTTTCCATGTGGCCTTTCTGAGAGGGACAGTCCAATTATCTAGCAGGTAAATTTTGGGTCTCTATTGCATCCATGTCCCATCATAGCAAGTTGGTAGCATGTTTTTGAACTTCTCATACCTTTTTCCTTGAATACCTCATGATCACACTGGCTTGTGTGCCTCTTCCGTGTGGGATTTGTAGTTTCTTTGCTAGATGGTCGCTTGTTTAATTACAAGCCTTAAAAAGACATCAGACACTATGTCTCTTGATAGCTGGGCAACATTGCCTTTCTTCGCCACATTTGCTTATGCATCAATTTTGTCTTCAGCGATCATGTCAGGAAGATGAGTACCATACAATCCTGTATTATTAGAACAAACCATTCTTGTATGGAGGCGGAATTTATGTAGAATTCTATATAATTTTATTATTTTTTATATTTCCCTCCTTCCCCAAAGTTATGTTTACCAATCATTCACATTTCAGTAATTCCTCTCAGATAAAATTAAATTGTTCAAATATACCAATTAAGATTTTGCTAACTATATACTTACATTTTGTTTTAATCCATAAGAATAATAATAGATTTTATAATTACTGCTAGAGAACTGTGTATAATAATAAGGCTTTCTTTTAAATAAAAATAAATGAAGCATAGCTATTTTAACTACTAAAGCAAGCAAATAAATATCCCCTGGCTTTATTTGTATTATTAACAAAAGATAAGGAAAAAATCATCTGTCTGTCACCCCCAAGCAGGCAGGCATGGAATAGCATGGCATTCTTAAACAACATAGACTCATTTGGCACTGAGGACATGAACCTTGGGAAGAGGGCAACGTCATCTGGTTAAGTTACTTTAATCCTTTCACCTGATTCCTATTTTCAGTTAATATTGCCATCGCTATTGGCTTCTACTCAGGATATAATATGCAAATTGTATCTGTCACCCATGCCATTCAAGACAGCTATTATTTTATAAAGACTCTACACGCAAATGCCAATTAAGGTGGATATTAACTTCATGAACTACAATATTGACACTGGATAATGACATGTTGGTGGTGGTGCCAACAAGTCAGTTCTGACTCCCGGGACCTTAGATATAGCAGAATGAAAGGCAGGCAGGTCTGGAGCCAGCTCCCCAATTGTTGCCATGTCCTCCTTTGCACTGCCCCTCTACTTTACTAAGCATGCTATCGTTTTCCAGCGGCTGCACTCTCCTCATATTGACCTTTCCTTTCTTCTTTCTTTCTCTTTTTTCACACTGCCACCCAGGTTCATCGCTCTCATTGTGAATGCTGGGTTAGCTCTACCTGTGTGTTCTTATAACTGCACCAGTTATAACCGCCTCTGGCTCCCCAGAGACAGGGGTCAGACATGCCCCACCTCTTCTTTACATCCTCTGACACCACCCATTCCTTGGAAGGCACTCTAGGTCTATGCTGGGTTTGCTAGTTCTGTGCCATAGTCAAACAGCACTCACAGACAATACTCACAATCATGGGGATTTATAAGGGAAGTTAATAAATTATCACAAGTTAAGCTCTTTAAACAACAAGGATACAGTCATCGATCCACGGCAAAACCTCTCCTCAGACAGCAAGGAAGTCTCTCTGTCTCTCGCTCTGGTTGTCGGGCTTTCAGTCACATGGTCCCTTGGCCTTTGTCTCATGGTCCCACAGTCTCGGGGCTGGCTCTCATGCTCTGTCCTGCAGTTAGCATAGCATCCTCTCTGACATGCATAATCTTGTCTCAATGACCTTCACCCTTTCAGACAGAGATCTGGAACATGCTCTTCTGAAGCTTCTGGGCTCTCTCTTTTTGCTCCTTCTAAGATGGCTCATTCTTACAGCCAGGGGGTAGTAACTAAAATTGACCAATTCCCTCTATTAGTGCAACATATGTCCTATTTCTATAGTCGAAAATAATTTTTTGGGTTGGAGTTACAGAGAATTTTGGAAAAGAGCCATATTAAAATGTTTCACTTCACAGTTGTCAATTTTAAATCAGTTAGTTTTACAATTTGATGCTATGAGTGTTCTGAGAGTTAATTATGGTTATACCCGTATCTTGTGAGGAAAACTTAAATATCATTCTTGTCCATCAAATAAAGCTCCACTTTTTATGTAAGAAGCTGCATTCACAGTGAACAGTGTAAATGAATACTAATTTACATTTTAAGCATATTTTTTCATTGTTGTTAAGTGCATTAGGGAGAAATAAGCCCCCAGGAACTTAAGGAATACTAATGGAAATGTTTAAACACACTGATGCAGCACTGGGAACATTCACTTATCTATGCCAAGATATTTGGAAGATTGCCACATGGCCAGTGCTGGAAGAGATCCATATCTGTGTCCATCTCTAAGACAGGAGACCAAACATAATGCATAAATAATTAAATCATATCATTACTATCACCCGCCAAGTCCCACCATACAGAAGTATCCTCCTGAGGAGTGGCTTACGGGTTTGAATTGCCTACTTTGTGGTTAGCAGTGTAACACTTTTCTGACAGTGCCCTATAAAGTTTTACTGATAATCATTCAAAACAAAGATGACATCAGCACATTGCCAGGAAATAGCTAGACTTGCAAACCAGAATCAGATGAGGATGTAAAGCGAGAAATATGGCAGTCATTAGCTGGATCTTGAGTAAAAGCAGCAAATATAGAAAAGAAGCGTATTTGTGTTCTAATGACGATGCAAAGGTATTCTGCTGTAGGGATAGTAGCACATTATGGATAATATATTAAAGAATGGGGATTCCAGAACAGTTCATTATGTTCGTGTGGAACCTACACATAGACCAAGAAGCAGTAGTTAAAACAAACTAAGGACCTACTCTAGGTTAAAATCAGGAAAGGTTTGTATCAGGGTTGTACTGTTCCACCCTATGACTTTAGTCTGTATGCTGAACAATCTGAGAAGTTGAACTACATGGACAAGAATGTGGCGCCAGCACTGAAGAGCATCTCCTTAACAATCTTCTGTATGCAAAGACACAGCCTTGCTTGAGGAAGCAAAGAGAACTTGAACAATTTCTGAAGAACTTCAGAGACTGCAGCCTTCAGCACAATGACAGCTCAATGCAAAGAAAAGAAAAATCCTCATAAGTAGACCAATAAATAAACGACAGTCTGTTAAATTGAGAAAAGATTAAATGTATCAAGGATTTCATTTTACTGTGATCAATAATCAACACTCTTAGAAGCAGGAAATCAAAGTATGTATTTCATTGGATGGACAAATGTGCTGCAAAAGACTACTTTAAAGTGTTAAAGAACAGAGACATGACTTTGAAGGCTAAGGTGTGGTTGACACAAACCATGCTATTTTTAAGAGACTCATGGAAAATGGAGAAGCATTGATGCCTTTTAATTATCAAGGAAATGCTATTGAGTTCTAGAAGAACAAGTCTGACTTAGATGATGTACTACGATGATGTACCATGCTCCTTAGAAGAGAGGCTGGCAAGGCTTCCTCTACTGGTTTTTGACACATTATCAGGAAGCATCAATCCCCGGGGAAGGGCAACATGCTTGGTAAAATAGAGCACCAACAAAAAAGAAGAAGACCCTCAAGGAAATTGATTGACACACTGGCTACCACAACGGGGACAAATGTAACAGCTGTCTTGAAAATGCACAAAACCAGGCAGTGTTTAACTCTGTCGGACACAGGGTCATTTGTTTTGGGTCAGAACCAAATTAAGGTTACCTAACACCAATGGGAGAAAGAAGGGGCGTCCTACTCCTGTAAAGAGTTCCAGTCTCAGACACGTCAGGTGTAGCCACTCTACGCTGTTTTTTGAGTCCAAATTGACTTGATGGCAGTGAACGAGAATTATGACAACTGCTGTATTATGCATGATGTCGTCTAGATACTAGTTCCTCCTAATAATCTATACAAAAGCACATGAGACAAAGCCTTGCCATCCTTAATTTTATCGAGCTTTCTGGATATATTTCTTCTCATATGGATTTATACTCTTCTGCTAGTCCATAACAGAGAGTTAATAATGCAAGTTAAAAGATAGAACATAAAGGAGATAATTTAATGTAAAGAATTACTGATCTCCTGGGTTTTTAAAAAATGTAACTTTGACATTTGACAATTTAAATGAATTTCAAAATGACTATGCTGACTGAAAGAAGCCATAAATAAAATGATGTATAATGCATAATCACACTTATTAAGAATATTTGGAAAAATAAACTAGACATAGAAAGCAGATTTTTTTTCAAGTTTTTGTTTTTGTTTGTTTAGTTGGGTGAAGTAGAGGGAAGACAGTACAGTGAACCCTCGTTTATCGCGGTTAATCGGTTCTAGAACCTACCATGATAAATGAAATTCCGTGAAGTAGGATTCCTTATTTGTAAATCAAATATTTTCGTAGTTAGAGCATAGAGGACATGAAAAAACACCCTTTAGTCACCATCACACTCGTGTTACCCAATTTATTAAACGAAAAAGGGAAAATACAGTAAAACATTTTTGATCATTTATTATTTATTATATTATTTATGGCATCTAGTTTACAGTATTACATATTTCACATACAGTATTATTATACATAGTTCTTACAAATACTGTAATCAATAACCTATGAAATGACTTAAGGGATGTACTCTACAGGTGGGTCGCCGTCTTTTTCCTCTGAAGGAGCAGGTGTAGGCAGTGGGTGCTGTTACGCAAAAACTGCGATAGAGTGAAGCCGCGGAAGTCGAAGCGTGAAGTGGCGAGGGTCCACTGTATTTCCACGGAATGCAAAGACTATCTTAGGGGTAAGGATACAATTCCGTGTCTTCAGTGATGTACAGGTATCGTGGATATATTCAATTGTCAAAATTCATCATTTAAAATGTTATGGATTCAGAGACTTGTTTGTGCATGATGTTGACTTAATGTTCCTAAGAGATATATGAAGACCTTTATAAATGCAAGCACTTCCACGTATAACCCAGAATTTGCTCTTGAAACATAAGCTGGTTATCCAGATAGGTGCCATGACCCTTTCCTTTGAATCCCTTTTATATTGTTATTTTCTTTGGTCCATCTGTTTTTCTCCATACTAGCTATTGGAAAATAGACAGCATTTTACACTGTGTAATAGTCCTAAATACACAATATTAACCTATTAGTATGGCTGATAGTTGTCATGTCAAGATTTTACCAAAGCAAGTGCTCTATGATGAATCTGAATGTATGCGTGCTTATGCTTGTCAATTTTTAAGAGATGCATAGTTTTTGGAGAGCTATCGGTTTAACTGGCTAAAGAAATAATGAAGAATAAAGTGATAATGCACAACAGTCACTTTTCGTGACATAAATTATCTTCAATTTATTAGTTACAAAAAAAATAAGTTTCTATACTGAAAACATGAGCCCACATGCCATTGTGAGTACACACTAGCCTGCAAACTACAGTTCAAATCCACCACGGCCCTGACTTTTTTTCTTAACGGTACTTGTGAAAGGAAAATTTCTTTGGATTTTTATGTGCATTTTATATTTTTGTCCATCTGATTAGGGATCATTTTTAATGATCTGAGATGACCAAACCAGCCTTTGGAGCATTCTCTGATCTACTTCTGACTATTTGTCATGTTAACATGTTCATTGTCCTCTCAACGGAGAAAAAGGGACCTTGTAAAAAACAGCAACAACAGATCACAAGTTTAGGCCAAGCACAAAAGTAACTACTTTTGTCTATGTACTTAGCATTGCCATATGTAGTTAGTTCCTATCAGATGGTTAAGAAAACCGGAGATAAAATAGTTCTTTCCCTTTATATTTTTTCTATGAAATTGCCATTTATAGTTTTTTTTGGTCTTTTTGATGTATGTTGGGAAACAATATTGTCCAACAATAAACTGGAATCTTATTTTGCTGGGTTCTTAGAAGAAGAAAAAATTATAGCCTCAGAAAACCCCAAGGGTAGTCCGACTGGCCTGGAGGATGCGCATGCGTGGGGTTCAACATTGTGGCCGTGAGTGTGACCACCAAGGAGCCTGGTGGCTCCAACCTATGCAGCTGCTCTGCAGGAGAAAAGCGAGGCTATCTGTTCCCAGAAAGATAGGCAGTCCCAAAAATCCTATAGAAAATCACTCTGAGTCAGAATGGACTCCGTTGCAGTAGGTTTTGCTTTGGTGTAGCACACAAGTGACTTACCGATGAGGCTAGAATCATTGCTGGATGCTGCCGCAATAGGCACATCAGGGTCATCTCATCCATGGAAAGAAGGATGCGAAGTCCTCTGGGAGGGCAGGGTCATCAAGGCCCCACATGACCACCTTAGGACCGATGGCTGGAGAGTTGGCTGGATGGCTGCCTTTGCCAACTGGAACAAACTGATTTTTGTGACCTTCCAAAATTGGAATAGAAAAGGAGGTAGTGTCCAGATCAATAATTACATATAAGGTGTGTTTGTGCATGTATGTGTGTGCGTGCATGTGTATACATGTGCAAACACGGGTATTGCTTCTCTAGAGAATCCACCTGTGGACACCTAGGAAGCTCTTTCATAGAACATATTATCTCTGTGCTGCCTAAATTATTCCAGTGCACAGGAAATGATGCAAGACTCCTGTGGGGGACTTGATTCAGAGTGCACACAGAGGACCTGCCATCACTCTGACTCACCCGGAAGCAGTCCACACTGTATGTTCGTTTCATGTGTTCAGAAGAATGATGGTAAAATTTAATCTACATATGCACATGCTAAATATGTTCTGATATATACTATTACAACAATACAAGTCTCAGCAAACATTGTTATTAGATGCTATCCTCTAATATTTTATGATAAATTATTAAGCAAATTGCTTAAGTGAAACTGCTTCAAAGTATAATGGTTACTGAAACTTTTCTAACTAGTGAACTGCATCTGAAATATTAAATGGTATGTGAAAATAATCCACAGCTATCCATCAAAACCTACCATGACTGCTCAGTTTGAGGTGATCTATTGATTAAGTAATAAAGCCCATGGATCAGGTAGTTCATGTGGAGGTCATGCCCAGGCTGTGAACCTCTGAAGGCATATAACCATAGGTATAAATCAGATTGAATATATATCTAGCAACGTGCTTGGGTTCAGAGGTGAAATATTACATTGATAAGCAGTCTAGTGAGTCAAGCCCTTAAACAATACAGTTTCCACTAGCTACAATTCACCAGGAAGCTTTGAAAGGTGGATCGTTCCAATTAAGATATGCTTTAAGTTTGACACAGCTGGATTTTGAAGGCTAACTGTGAAAAGAACTAGAGAGAGGAATGGAGGGAGCAGGAAGGTGAGGAAAGGAACAAAGAAAAAGAAAAGCATTTTCCATGAACTATCTATATTTATTACTTAAAGAGATAGTAGTTTAGCTACATCAGGTTATGCAAGCTATATTATCAAAATTAATTTCACTTGTTTCTGTACTTTTCTCATGTTTCCATTGTTGCCCTTGCTAAATGTCACCAAGTCATCTCCAGGTCATGATGGCCATATGTACAGCAGAACAAACCATGGCCTAACCATCTACCATCTCACAGTCCTTTGTAAATTTGAGCCCATTGTTGAAGCCACTGCTTCCATCGATCTCTTTGAAGGTCTTCCTCTTTTACATGAACACTTCCCTCTACTGAGCAGGATGCCCTTTTCTAGGAACTTCTTCTTCCTGATAGCATGCCCCAAGTACAACTAAAGAACCCTGAAAACCCCGTTGTACTTCTCCCCAAACATTCATTCATTCTCGAGAATCCCTGACATACTCAACATTCTTCATTAGCACAATAATTCTACTGCATCAATCAGCAAAATTTTGGTCCTCAAAGTGACAGCCTTGCTATGTCATACATTAAGGCAGTGGTTCTCAACCTGTGGGTTGCGACCTCTTTGGGGTATCCAGCCAGGTCCGCCTACAGGCAGATATGCTCACATACGAGTACCCGGCGTGAAGACTGTTACCCATGCTACACCATGCTTCGAGACAAAATTTCATTGATTTGTAATTAGAAATAAATATTTCACAATATCTAATTACATATTGTTTTTGTGATTAATCACTGTGGTTTAATTATGTTCAATTTGTAGCGATGAAAATATATCCTGCATATCAGATATTTATATGATGATGCATAACAGTAGCAAAACTACAGTTATAAAGTAGCAACAAAAATAATTTTATGGCTGGGGTCACCACCACATGAACAAGTGTATGAAAGGGTCGCGGCATTGGGAAGGTTGAGAACCACAGCATTAAGGAGACCTTAATGATGTTTGGTTGCTCGACTACTACTTGCATGAGCATTGGTTGTGGGTCAAAGTAAAGCAAAATCTCTGGCCACCTCCATCTCATTTGTCATGCTGTTCTTTATAGAGCTAATTGACGGAATTTTTGCTTCCTTTACACTGAAGTACAACCTATGCTGTAAGCGTTGATCTTCATCAGTAAGTGTTTAAAGTCTTCATTTATAGCAAACAAGATTGCATCAGCTACACACCCCAGATGATTAATGAGTTTTCCTCTTTACCAAATGTCATATTCTTCTTCATCTAGTCCAGCCACTCACATTACTTTCTCAGCATGCATTTTAAATCAATATGGAATAAAGATACAAGCCAGTTATAATTATTTTCTGGTTTTAACACATTCAAGAAGCCAGGCAGTACAGTGATTAGATGTTGGGCTATGATACACAAAGGCATAAGTTCAAAACTACCAGCTTGCTATGTGGGGGAAAATGGAGCTTTCTCTGCCCTTAACAATGTGCAGTCTTGTAGACTCACAGGGGCCGTGCTACCCGGTCCTCCAGGCCCACGACGAGTCAGTGCTGGTTCCCTGGCAGTGAGGTTGTTTCTTTGGAAACCAGTCAGAAGGCCAAGTAGCTGTCTTTCCATCTTCTAAGCATAGACGAATGAGGGTTTCTACAAGTACATCCATTCGTTGAAACATTGCAACTGGTGTTCAATCGATTCTAGCATGCTTCTTTTTGAGGAATGCCCTCCGCGAAGCTCAGACCTCTTCAGTCATTCCTATCAGTTCTTGATCATCTGCTGCTTCATGAAACTGTTAAACATTGCGTTTGACATCTGCACTCTTTGTATTCTTTGCAAGTCCTTATTTCCCCTGCCTCATTCAACACTTTCCCCATGTTATACTGCCATTGAAAAATGGCATTTGGAAAATGCTAAATCTACGTCTATGCAACTGCTTATAATCATTTACTCTGCCTTTTCTAGCTTTCCCTTGGAGTCCTCTGCTCAGCTCTGTCGCTTCATTGTTTCTTCAGTTGCTTTAGCTTTTCTGCATTCAAGAGGGAGTTTTAGAATGTCTTTAGACATCCATTTTGTCCCAAAAAAGAAATGTAATATTAACATACAAAAATAAATGTGAGACTGGCTAGACCAGAGGAGGTACACTGGTACAGATAGGAACTGAAAATACAGGGAATCCAGGATGGATGAGCCCTATAGGACCAGTGGTGTGAGTGGCAAAACAGGGAGGGTAAAGGGAGAATGGGTAGGAAAGAGGGAACCGATTTCATGGAACTGTGTGTGACCTCCTCCCTGGGGGACAGACAACCGAAAAGTGGATGAAGGGAGACGTCGGACAGGGCAAGATATGACAAAATACCCATTTATAAACTATCAAGGGCTCATGCGGGAGGGGGGAGCGGGGAGGGAGGGGAAAAATGAGGACCTAATGTCGGGGGTTTAAATGGAGAGAAAATGTTTTGAGAAACGATGTACAAATGCGCTTTACACAATTGATGTGTGTATGGATTGGGATAACAGTTGTATGAGCCCCTAATAAAATGTTAAAAATAAATAAATAAATAAATGTGATATTAATTAAATATGTATGAATTAGCTTGGGATATAAGAATATATCAAAACAATTCCCTTAATAGCTATTCGAGAATGACTTCAGACCGTATCTAGGAAAGGACTATCTCTACACTGGAGCTCTGGTCAAGTCTACCTTTGAAGACCATCTGCTAAAGATAAATGACCGGGTCTACTTGTAAATATGCACAACCATTATGGAAAGTGATAGGGTGAGAGTTACAAACAACTGGCAATAGAAACACCATGATCAAGCAATATCTTCACTGGTCATATGCCCCAAGAAACGAGAGGCAGAATGGAAAAGACGTAAGCTCCCCATGCTCACTGCAGCACAGTTGACAATAGCAAGAAGCCAGAAGCATCTCAAATGTCCATCAACAGAAGAATAGTTTTAAAAAAACCACTTTGGTATATATAAACAATTGAATACTCTAACAAACAAACAGGTTGCTGTAGAGTCAATACTGACTGATAGTGATCCCATAGGGCGGAGTCTAACTGCTCCGGTGAGTTTCCAAGACTGTTACCCCAAAGCCCCGTCTTTCTGTCAGAGATGCTGGTGGTCGAAAACTACTATTGACCTGGAGGACCGCAGCCCAACCCATGATCACTATGTCATCAGGGTTCCTAATTTGCATCCCTGAAAACTGTCATGAAACACCTCATGACATGGAAGGACCTGGAAGTCGGTCTGCTTGTGGGAAACTCAGGAATGGGAAGAGAGTCTATGCAGATGAATTTTTTATTCTCATATTTAAAGAAGCCTGGCAGACCAGGCTTACGAGTTAGAGATGAGTCCCTATCATCATCATCATTAATATTGATCCCCACAATATCCGCCTATAATAGTGCTGTCTAAAGTTAACTCTTAAATGCACACAGAGATTGCTATCTGGTTGGCAACTGAAACTATAGGAGCAGACATGTGCGATTGCTCCCACCGCTCAGGGGACAGTCAGTCCCCCTTAGCTGTCCCCAGCACTGATGTTAGGTTACTCCTCCAATAAACCAAAGGACCATTAGGGTTAGGGTACAGCCCACTTTGTTACATATGTGGTTACCTATAATTAGGGGGCTTGCTTGCCCCAAGAGTATATAAACGGGTGTTGGGAATCCATTATCTCTCTCTCTGCATGGCCCTGGCTCCTGGAGTCACAGCTTAGGTGAGTCTGTCTCTGAATTTATTCCCTTCAATCATACAACCACCCCTTAGGACCTCTCTCGATGTGAGACTCAATCTCACAATACTGACTCAAATTAGTCACAAGAGGACTAATATTGTATAAGCCTACTACTATAAATATAAACACCAGGATGAAGGCAGGTTTCAGCTCCCAGGTCATGTAATCCTCGAATCCAATCTGACAAGCAATTCAATAGAGTCTGCCTAGTGTCCATGAACCATATATCACATCCTCTAAACATACATCTTAAAAATCACTTGAGAATGGGGTCAATTTTTCAAGATGAGGAGAGAAGGAGATGACCACTCAGTTGCTGTCAACAAGGTTGTGCTAAATTCACCATAAATCAACAGACACTACTACCAGAGTGATAAGTAAACCTTACTGGAAATTCAATTCAATATGAGCGAAGGCAAGTGTGTATGTCTCAGGGAAGGCAAGTGCATATGTGTTGGTTGGAAGACAAGAAGCAACTTCCTATTGGGAAAAAAGACTATGCTTAACAATACATATATAGAATCGAAGGAGAGAATATGTCTGAAAATATGTGTGTTCCTAATTTAACACTTTTGACCTAGATTCTGTCTAGACTTTGGTGACCCAGACTGTGTGCTATAGACTATAGGAACTTTAGAATCTGTTCTTTCTATATGCACAACATCTTTCATAGGCCATACCAGAAGGGCTCCATGTGAATACTCCACTAAATGAACTTGGCTTACCTCAAACACACCTGTAGCCCTTGGATTTATGGCTGAAACTCTGTACCATGAAATGAAGCAGATGGCTGAGAACCCAAGGGAATGAAACTGATGGTCATTGGATTTTGATTCATATCTTGTGCCTTGAGAGTGTGCAAGGAATGGTGTCCTGGGAGTACCATATGCTTACTATTTTAATGCCCTCCTTATTTTACTATTACATGTACTAATCTGGTAGGCCTGGTTTTGCCACTGCCGATGAATATTATTGAAAATGTGCCCTATTGATCTTTACCAGACAATAATTCATGTATTGTGGATTGTGGCCCCATTTATACTTGTATAATTTCCTTTCTCAACTGTGTTTTAAATTGTATAACATTGGCTAAATTGACACTATCAATAGAATCACCTTATGCTACAAGGAGATGATTGATAATGTTCCTAACATAAAATGACAACGATGTCACTAAGATGAACCAGAGACATGCAAAACATAGATATGTAAATGAATTTAGGGCTCAAACTTATTTCTGGCCCCAGGCTAAGAACAATTAGTTCTTCAGATATGTCCCTTACTTGATATTCCTGTGGGATCTTGAAGATTTGTCTTCAAACAAGCAGCCATTTAAGTGAGGCGTCATCTATGTCCACATGGAAGAATTAGGCGTTGTGATCCAAGGGATTGTAAATAATATAGTTCAATTCAAGGGTGGGGATTATATTAGAGTTTAAGTTGTGAACACCTGGTTTGCAGAAGAAGGTAGATAACAGTGGGAGCCCAAAATAGAGATGCAAGGTTCACATGTAGAGTAAGCCTTGGATGACTCTCCTCTGGCCTCGTGCAGGGATGTGAATAGCTTTGTTATCAGACAGCAGTGGGAAGTGAAGTATGACAGATATAATTAGGTTAAAATGAAACATCTTTTGATTTGATGGCCCTTTAAACTGATTTAAAAGTTGCTTCAGTATTTAAAAACTGAAGGGGAAGATTACCTGGATTAAGCCTCTGATGAATCCCATGTGACCACAGACCAGGGGTGTGACCAGCCTTGCTATCATGCAGCGTGCTTTGGAAAGTAGATTATTGCAGATGCAATGGGACTGACATTGAACACTGTATCAGTTGATCTCCCTGTGAGGCTATTTTAAATTTGTTGTAGTTTTCAATAATTCCTACTTTATTTTTTTATTGAGGTTTTATCTGTTTTACTTTGTTATTATTATGTTTGGGGATGTTTTTCTGTATATAAAATCCTGGACAGACAAATCTATAGATACAGTAACTGGACTAAAGTTTTTCTGGAGGTATGGCAAGGGGGGCTAGGGAGAATTGGGGAACTAATAACAATTGATACAAGAAAGAAGAACATGCTCTAAAATTGTGTTAATAATTGTATGACTTGTTATAATTGAACTATTGAATTGTATGATATGTGGATTATGTGCTCATAAAACTAATTTTTAAGACAAACAATTGAGTCCAAATGTTTGGACAATAATCATTAAACTAACATTGCTACAGTTAATTCTGATTCTCTGATTCTAAATGAATGTCTTGAACTTTTACTATCTTGCTATGAATACCTTGCAATAAACTCAACAAGTGTATGCATGGCAAACTTCAAAATAAAATATTTCTTCACTCACTTTAGGCCAGTTCTTCTTTGTAAATAATGTCTTTTCATATTTTTAATTAAAGTAGTGTCTACTGCCAATGAATTATTTTCTGTTTATCAGAAAATTTTATTTCCCTTTCCCTTTTGAAAGTTCATTTAAGTGGATAGAGATTTCTGGGTAGGTTTGGAGCGAGTGTGATAGTTGCTGTTGTACTTGTTGTTTTGTTTCTCTCGACATTTTAAATAATTCACAGCACTCCTTTTGTTCCGGGATTTCTGACTAGACAGCTGAGGCCATTGTTCTTTGTGATCTTATCTTGTATTCCTTTCCAGGTTTCAGAAGAGCCATTTTATGGCCTTTCCCCGGAGGTTTCCAAATAAGCAACATTTTGAGCAAGCAATGCTATTGTGAACTGTTTGTCTGATACTCATAATGATCTCACATTTTAAAAACAATTTGTATTAATCTTGCACCTTAAGTTTGACAGCAGCTTACAGAGAGCACTGCTGACTATGCTGTCTCAGGTCTAGATCCAGGAGGAGCAGATGCAAATGAAGAAGTCCAACCTTTTGATCACACACCATAGGTGATCTAAATCTCAGATTCCAAACTCTCCTGCTACCACAGAGACACGTCTTTTGGGGGTTCTGCCCCTACTCTTCTGGCTCCGGATATTCCTTGTCATTTATGAGTTTCCTTGGGGGAATGGGGAAGTAATTGGCTGAACTTTTCTACCTCCTGGGAGTCCAACTCTGTGATTCTGAATCGGGATGTTCTGTAACACTGTATTCTATATTGGCATAGAACATTTAGTTTCCAAAAAGCTTTCATGAGGAACCCCAGTTCCTTCTATACTCAGTGATTATGTATCACCAAACAGGAACTAGCTCAGCAGAAGAAAGGATAGTCTTTAACAACATTGGGTTTTGAATTAAGGATCATTATCCAGTAATTTTGAGATTTTTCAGTGGTACTCATTAAAATAAATAAATTTGAAAATTAAAATAAATAAATATATTACATAACCCCTTTGTATAAGCAGTTAAATTAGTAAGCTGTTGCTTTCAAATATAATCAGATAAAATTAACCCCACGGAAAGTAGCACTGGCTTAATCCTTACATTTAAGGGACATTACAGAGTGCTACAGCGGACATAGAACTTCACTCTTTGAAAAGCAAATTCTGCTCACTCTTGCAGAGACTAACTTGCATGAAAATATCTTGTACAGTATTAACTTAAGCACAAAACCAACAACAATAGGAAGTGTACATGAGCATATGCCTCCTACATTAAGTTCTTGATCGTACACAAGAAAGACTTTGATACAAAAATTGACTGCCAAACAAAAGAGCAATACTTGATTTGAAGTGAATTAAACTAGAGACATCACAAGCATATTTAATAATTTTAAAAATACCTGAATCAACCCACAGTAAAATCAGGATCAAAAGGAGATAGATAGAGCAATAACTAAATATCTAGATAGATTTTACATCTAGATATTCTTTATTAACTTTTTTGAATGGAAACAATTTAAAAATCCTAGAACAAGATATATGTAAAGTTTTAAATATCAAACTCTGTTTAATATCACCAAGTCCTCAAGTTCCTGCTAGCTTATAAACTAAGCATCTCTGACCCACAGCCAGACACAAAGAGCCTCCTCGTTCGCCTTCACCTGGTGGGAAGCAGTGGCCTGATGGGTAGTAGTCCAGCATGTACCTGAGAGTGCCCTCGGGGCTAGCATATAACAAAGATAAGATTCCCTCAAATAAAATACTCACTCAGAGAACTGGGCAGAATCCAATGCATTAAAAATGCTGTGTAAGATCCTAACTGAGAAGGAAAAGCTTGGGCATTTCACAGATGGGAAATAAGGCCATTTCCATGGCTAGCACAATGTACAGTCTGTATGCACACACACCTTGATGTACCAAATACCGAAATGTTAATAAGAAAAAAGAAAGTTTGTAAAACAGGAGAGTATTAAAAGTCCAAATTACAATGACATTTCCCTTTAAGATTTTTTACCAATTAAATTTGAAATAATAGTGATATAATTTTTAATAGAATGTATTTATAATAATCTTCAAATTGCATGAATTATTTCTAATGAGTTGCTTAGTGGAGTTTCAGATATGCACTGTTGTATTGTTTGTTGCCATAGGTGTAGGGGCCAAGCCATGGTAACTCTGTGTGCAGCAGACCAAAGTACCACTGGGTTCTGCTCCCTGCTCACAATGATTATAGTTAAGCCCATTGTGGCAGCCACTGATAATTGAGCCATAGTCCAGAATGTACTAGTTAGGTTGAAAGTTTATTTAATAGTTAATAGTTAAGCCTACTTCCATATCTTCTTTCTGCAATTCATCATTGAAATCACATCAGACTAAATTATTTTCCCAAGCTCTCTACGAGTTGTCAGAGATATACTGGTTTACCATAAGGAACCTTGGAGGCATGGTGGGCTAAGCGTTGAGCCACTCTGATGGAGAAATATGAAGTTATCTGCTTCTGTAATTCTGAAGGAGCCCTTATCCGCAGTCCTATAGGGTCACTAAGAGTCAACACCTACCCAATGGCAATGAATTTGGCTTTTCAGTTTGTTTGCTTGTTAGCCAGAGTTCTCTTTTGTGATATATTGAAAATTTGATCCTCGATATCTGTGATTGTACTCCCTTTTTGGAAGGAACTGTTTGTTTACTGACGAGACAGGCTTGGAGAGGAGCATCTCTGGAATCCCCACCTTATAGTAGGTGTGACTCGAGTCATCACCTTTTCTTTCCTTAGGAGTATGGTCTGCAGAAGGCAAGAACCACATTTCCATCCCTTTATCAAAGCCAGTATTTTGTCGTTGTTGCTTTTTCATCCTCCTCTTCCTGACTGCACATGTGCGGAAGCCAGACCTGCATTGCCCTGCAGAAAGATTGCTTCTCGCTGCACCTGGCCTGCCTCTTTCTGGCCTCCAATTGATGTGGCAGGAGTTGTGGTCTATCGCCTGACCTGGTTGCACCAGCTTCTACATCCTTGTGCCTGAGGAGGATCACCAGAATGTCTGAACTACGTATGTGGGACTTAGGAGCACCCACAATCATGTGACCTATTCCCATAAAGGATCATGAGTTCTGTGAGACTGCACCCGGGTACATGAAGGAATAGATAGGAGCATCCACAATCATGTGACCTATTCCCATAAAGGATCATGAGTTCTGTGAGACTGCACCCGGGTACATGAAGGAATAGACATTTGGGGCCTCTTTAATCTCCGTTTCATTGGGTGGGATTATACTTGTATTAATTTTTCTAAATGAAACTATTGTTGCACTTTCCTTCTGCTTAGCATGTGTCTATTATTCCTGCGAGAAGAAATTCTAGTGATCCTTTTGTTTAATATCATCTTTCATGAGATCGTCTGTTCATCTCATAGGATTAACTTTGGCATTTTCCTTAGTATCAGGCATATTACATGTAGTATAAGTAAGTGACTGTTGAGTCAATAAATCAATTCATTCAATAGTCTTTGTCCATACTACCAGTAGATGACATGGAAATATGATTTAGAGTATATTTTTTAAGGTTGCCTCCTCTGAATTGGAAATATATTGAGAATTGTGACTGTGTTGTATCCATATGGTTTCCTCAGTGTTTTTTAACGCTTAGCACATAATGGTAGGTGCTCCTAATACTTTGGAATTTGATTGGCACATCTTAGCTTTTTGAAAACTTTTGACCTTATGTTAACATATAGAAGTAATAGGTGTTAATATTCCACACTCAATAATCATTAAATTTCTGTCATGATCTTAAAATCAATGAATAAATCTATTGTATTGTATTCAATTTCTTGT
The DNA here is from genome assembly GCF_000313985.2 of Echinops telfairi. NCBI lineage: Eukaryota > Metazoa > Chordata > Mammalia > Afrosoricida > Tenrecidae > Echinops > Echinops telfairi. The sequence goes on along the minus strand of NW_022103896.1, from coordinate 55,965,738 downwards.
TAGGAAAATCAGTATGAAGTTAAAAATAAAGTTCAGAGAGTCTTATACCTTAGAAAATGTTTATTGCTTAATTATAATTTAGCTTCTTTTCCCTGATCTAGCCTTCAAGATGCATACTGTATTAATCTATTTGTAGTATGTGTTAGGCTGGGTAAACTAGGGAAACAAATCCACAGAAACTCATATGTATAAGAGAGAGTTTTATATAAAGGGTAAGTGTACATTTAAGAAAACATCCCAAACCAGTACTGTCCAAGCCCATAAATCCAACATTAACCCATATGTACGACCCCAATCTACAAAGTCCTCCTCAGTCTCACAAAATACATGCAATGGCGTGGACTGCAGGAGGAAAGCTGAATCAGTGAGTGTGCAAGCTATCAGCACTGCCAGGGGTCCACACACGGCTGCTCCAGCACCCGGGACTCCATCAGGGTAGGTCCATGTGGCTTCTCCTCAGGGATGTCTTGCAGGAAATGAGCCTTGCAAGCTGAAGCAGGAATTGGCTAAGGCAGCTGTGCCCTGGTCCGACCATCAGAAAGCAAGAGAACTAGAAAGGTGAGGCTCACAGAGCCATTTATATCTCTGCCCTTCATTTAATCCCACATGTGTTTATCGGCCAGCTTGGCACAATAAACCTTAGCTATCTCATAGTACTTTATAGTTCTCTTTACTAACAAGTATTTTAAATATGAAGCAAGAGGAGCATCTAATAGTCTCTTGTTAAGCAGCTGTGACCCATCCCTCCTGTTGAGTCACTTAATTTGAAGGGGTGTTATTAGTGCTCAAGTTAATTCGTTAAGTAATTTTTTGACTTAAAGTTGTTAGTATTCCCAAAATCTACATGCAAGAATAGTTAAAATATCAATATGTTTATTAATTGACTATTCAATTGATCATCTAAAATATATGGATTTGTGCCAAATAGTGTCATAAGTTATCATGTGAGTCTATATTTTCCATTTTATTTTATTATACATTCTTTCTGATAATGTTGTTCTTTAAGCAGTAAATACCACCTTTACATTTCTTCATGGCACATTCGAAGCTCCTTAAAATGTTGGTTAAATTATCAGTAAGTTGTCTTTCCTTCATGAAGCAATATTAATCATGCTATTGGTTTGTGCTCCCTTGAAACTAGCCAACAGTTCTTTATTCCTTAATTTCCAGCCATAGTTTCTGTTTTCACAATACATTTTGATGGAGGGAGCTAAAACTGAATGGTTTACAAAATTGAACATGTGGTCACAAGGGGTCAGAATCCACTCCATAGCAACGTTAAAAAACTGTTTTGTTTTTTAGTACCTATTCAGGGCTGATGGAAACAATAGCCAGCCTCAAAATGCAGGCACACCTGAAGAGGCAAGCACACGGACTTCGGTATGAATGGGTGAGAAAGCCTGTATCTCCTGTGTTGGAAGCCAATGTATAAGCTGCTAGTACTTTGTAAAAAATTCATTGAATGAAAAAAAAGCATTAAATGAAACCATTTAAACTTCTCTAAGTAAAGCATGAATATAACTCCAAAAGCAAGAACTCTTAGAGTAAATATCATCAGCGAAAATTAGGAAATGGAGTCATTTTCTTATCTATCTTTTTAATCATACTAATTAGTAGATAATCACACTGCTACTGTATAAAAAACAATAACCCTCTCCCCACCTGAATTATAGAAGTGTTGAATGACAGAGACATATTTTTCACTGCAATAACATTTTCTTTGAAAATTCCTTTCAGCTCTGTACTTACGTGCACTACTCTGGGGCCTAACTCAGGAATGAGACCTGGTCTGAGACATTCTGCTTTGGGGCAGACCTGCATGAAGACTCTTAAAACATACAACTTGAAGATGTCAATTATCAATTCTACCCACATGTAATTCATGAAAGCAAATCAAATGGCCAAACCTCACATTAAAGAAGTCCAATTTTAATCTTCCCACCAACGAAGTAAGAGAATATGTCAGAATAATAATACTTAGAATGAATTGTAGAGAGACAAAAGGGTACAAAACACAAAACATCTCAGGGGTCATGTTTATAAAAATACTATTCTAATTCATTTACTGCAATAGGTAAAGAAAATGGAAATTGTGACACTTACTAATATAGCTCTTGGTGAGCGGGAGCAGTTAGCAAACAAAGGATGTGTTAGTTGTAGTTTTAGAAAAAAGCTATAGCATATGCTTGTTTTGTAATCAGTAATAAACCAAATCAAATTGAACCTACTGACATTGAGTGGTTCTGTGACCTAGTGGAGCGACACAGCATTGCCCCCAGGGACACAAATCTTCTGGATTTCAGCCCACTCGCTTATCACCCTGTTTCGGCACACAGAAACAGATTGCAATGTCTTTGTCTTGCTGGTGGATTTGAATAGGTGACCTTTTTGATAGCAGTTGGATCCTTAATTATTGTTCCACCACCACGGCTGCTGATAATAAGTGGAGAAAACTCTGAAATGGAGCATATGTCGTCTGGTAAAGTTACAGAAAATTCTAAAGATGAAGTAGAAGTTCCCTAAATGAATAATATCTTAGACATCTCTTGCTGCTATGCACAACAAATAGACCACAGGATATATTTAACAAACAGAAACTTATTCTGTCAGGGCACCAGCTCCAGGAAAAGGCTTTCTCTCTCTTAGGTGGGGTGAGATCCTTGCCTTCTGTCAACAGCTGTGGACCCAGTGTTCTTGGACATCTTCGTGTATGTTGGGCATCAGTTTTCCACTGGGCCCAAGGGGTTTTCAGTGCAAAGTCTCTACTGTCCAAGAAAGGGCTCTAGCCCAGCTTTTCCTTCTTGCTAGTCGTGGTCTCCCTCCTCTCTGCTAGCTCCTCTTCTCGTTGATATCATAGAATGAAAGGTTTCACTCAGTCAAGTGTGACTTGATTAAAGATATGACTTAAGGAAGGATGGGACTTGAGTAAATGGATGACTTTGAGTCATGCCCTCTTGTAGGATATGCCCCCACCAGCCCTGACTCATTAACATATGGAGGTCAAGATATACAAAACAATACTTCGAGCTATGGCTTAACATCGTTGATATATTTTCAGGATGTAATAATTCAATTTCAACTTTTTTTTTAAAAAAGTTCCTCTTATTCACGATGATCATTTAACTTGAGATCTTTCATACAACCGGCATTCTGTATATTTTTCTTTCTCCTTGGTCTTGTTTGTCATCATCATTCAGGCAGTTCTGCTCCATCAGAATTCGAGGTAGTTACTGTTCGGAAGCAGATCTTCAGGTCTTTCTTGCAAGGTACTTCTAGGTCTGTTATAACTAACGCCTAGCATTAGCCATTTGTGCCACTCAAGGATCCATTTGTTACCATGTAAGCCAATCAAACAAACAAGTGCAAACACAAGCCCTCTAACATGTAGTTAATTATGACTCATAGTAACGCTCTAGGGCAGAGCAGAAAAGCCAAAAGGATTTCTGAGCTGAAGACCAGATTACAATTCTTTCGGAAGCAGACTTTATGGAAGCCTCTTTCTGCTGCAGAGCAGGCAGAGATTCTGATCCCTTGTGATTATCAGCCAAATGCTCGACCACTGTGCCAGCCAGGCCATCATCAGTACTGCGATGTAATCCCATTTCTTGAATACTTATCAAGTAGCATTGGTAAGAGGAGAGGCAGTCTTCCTGTTAAAAATAAGATCCATCCTGAGTATGTCTTTAGAAAATTGTAGATAACTTAAAACAAGTACAAAGGTTACGTAGCTTTACTTTAGGGCAAGAACAAATATTTTGAAAGCTGTACTTGTAGCAAGTGAAGGTGCTTGTGATCATGAATTTGCTTTGAGTTGGTTCAATTGTTTAAAATCATTTAAAAGTGAGGATAAATTTATATAACATTCAAGGGCAAGTAAAAACTGTCTGTATTTGCAGGCTCCTAACCCAATGACAATGGCCTCTGTATCATTTTGTAGTTCACTTCTTTGGCACCTTTCATCCCTATTTCCATTGCTAGACATTTTTAAGTCCTGTTTTTAATTTGTTTTTCTTCTCTATCCATTTCTTGCTTCACTGCACTCATCTTTTCTTGTTTTCAATAGTCATCACTTTGAGGCAGATAAGTCCCTCATGGCTATCTAGAATCCTACTAAAATTCCCCGTGCACATAGAATTATTTACTACCATTGAGGGATGAATAAATAATGTCATGGATACAGATTAGTTACAACAATGGGTCTTAATGCAAATGTATCATATAGAAAACCCTGCCAGGGGTAGAATTGCTTCTGAGTGGTTCATTTCTTCCTATCCTAGAAGCTCACAATTAAGGCAAAAACATTGTTTTCTGTAACTTCTCACTTGTCCGCATTGCTACATCTGATTTTTCTGGAACCGTTTCCATGAAGGATTCATTTGTTTCATCATTGTAACTATTCCTGGGAAAGGAGGCAATAAACCGGATGGAAATGTCGAATGTGTATCCAGCTCAGTGCTTTTCATTGAGTAAATTATCTAAACCTTATAAAAACATTGAAAATTAGGTGTCAGTAGCATCATTTTTTTATGTTTGAAAGCCAGATGCTAAGGAACAATTCGTTTTACACAGTTGAAAGCTACGCAAGCACCAAAGACAAGGATGAAGGCTCCTGTTTGTTTCCTTCTCACTACACCGTACTGCTTCGTATGCTTTAAAAGAAACAAGTATTCTAAAAGGCTATTACATTAATAATACACTAATTGTCATTTTAAACTGCGAAATTTAATTATCTCATGTAATTAAAGGCATACATTAATTTGTCCAATTCTTATTCTCAAAATTAATGGCAGATTAGATATTTATTATATGAGTATGTGTAAAATGATTAACCTCATTTTTCAATGTCTTTTCTGTTAGGAAATTTTCTGAATATTGATTAGCTAAACATAACTATAATAAAAAATACAAATACAGTAAGAGATATTTGTATAAAACTTTATAGATAAATCGCATGTCTTTTTATTTAAGGCATTGATAAGTAAACCATTAAAAGGGGACAGATTCATTCAGACAGGTTAATCTCTGTGACACACACTCACTCGTTGGTCTTTTCCTGTAAGTCACAAGGTGAATTACAAAGGGTCTCTGATTGCAATACTCAGGGGCAATCTCGTTTACACATAATTTCGATGATTAGTCACAAGGTAGAAGACAAACAAAGCGAGCAAACAGAAGTTATCTCAGCCAATGGACACATGGAAGTAACGGGTTTAACTGGGCCCAGCACTCTCTACCTCAGCCAAGTGCTCACTTCCCTCTTCCCTCCCTTGTTCTGAGCATGCCCACGCCTTCACCTGGAGACAGCCTGCCATTTGCTGGCTGCATTCATCCCACAGCCTTGTGGTGCTGCCCTTTTTGTACTTTCTACTACGAAGTTGAAGGTAGTTCCATTGGTCTAAACAACTTATATTCTAGGGTCTCCAACCTCAACTTCACCAAAATATATCAATATATATATAGATAGATGATAGATAGATAGATAGATAGATAGATAGATATAGATATAGATATATATAGATATATATATGTTATAAGGATAACTCTGAGAAAACAACAACAACAGCAACAACAACTTTCCAACTAGAACAGAAGAGATGGGAAGACATCAGAAGCTCCAAAGGATCTTGTAAGGTGCACAAAACCCAGGAAAATATCTGGGCTTCATTATGGGAACTGTAGAAGTTCTGGTGGCATAGTGACTATGCATTTGACTTTGACCTAAAAGATCTGAAGGTTGAAATTCCCAGTTGCTCAGCGGGAAAAACACAGGGCTTTCTGCTCCACCCAAACAGTTACAGTCTCAGAAACTCACGGCTCCTCAGAAGGAAGGCATCCCTGTCTGTCTATCTGTCATTCACAGTATGTCATTCACAGTCATGAATAATCCTATGGAGCAGGTCTGCCCTGACTCACTTGATTCCGTCATAAGTCCAAATCAACTCAGTGTCAAAGGCTTTTTGTTTGTTCTGTGTGTTGGGTTGCACTGCGCTGTGCGTGACCTGGGCATTTATTCCATGTCATTGTGCTTACCTGAGAGATGTACTGTCATTGACGTTGTTTTGGTCCTTAATCACCTCTGGTGCTGACATTTGGAATCAATGGTAAATTGATCTTGGATGCTGCAGATCACTCTCTAACATAGGTTTGATTTAAGTTTTGTGAGGCTCCAGCACTGATGACTTCTGGCGCCCCCACCCCGTTTACTCATACATTTGAATGTGGATTTTACAAATGCTCACACACACACACACACACACACACACACACACACATGCACACACAAGATCTTCAAAGAGTTTTTGGGGAAATGCCATTATCTTTTTTCTCAATATTTTCTCACAAAATTTTGAAGACCTTTTGTGTGAGTGTGTGTGTGTGTGTGTCGCTTAACTATCCTTGTTATAACTTCTTTTTAAAAGCCAACTATAATATTATCAACTATACTTAAATTTGTTTTCCCTTTTAACCCATTTGAAATGGATTCTAGTTTTTCTTTTCTGCTTTATTTTGTTTTAAAGGTTTTCGTTTTTATTTTGCTGTTGTTGGAGTTTTCTTCATTTGTAGTATTATTTTTTATATGAATTTCAGAATAATTAAAACTGTAGAGATTGTAACTTTATAATAGTTTCTTAGGGTTATATCAGGAGAGGTTTTGGAAGGGGAGAATCAATAATAATAATAAGTAAAAGAATACATAAAATGTTCTAAAATTGTTGTGGTGATGACTGCAAAACTCATTAATATATTTAAAGCATTTAACTGTATGGCATGTAAAGTATCTGTCAATAAAAGCATTAAATTTTAAAGTAAAAAGAACCAACCCTCATAAAGTGGCATATATACCACTTTAAAAGAATAAGATGGTTGCAATTACATAATTTCCAGTGGATGTATGGTACCAAAATTTTACTGCATATCACATTTTCTACTAAAAGAACCTTCCAGATACTCTTCCAGAAAGAAGACAAGTCAGTCAACTTAGTTGTTTCAACAATCAATGTAAATTTCTGTTGCTTACCCATAATGTGAAATTGACTTCTACCAATTTTGCTTTAAATAGTTCATTCTTCAGTTTTATGCTCGTTGTGTAATAGATGTTGTACTTGCAAATAAATAATAGAAAATTATAATTATTGTACAATAAATGTTACGACAAATGATTTTTGATAGAAATAAACTTTACAGGTCACTCCACCTCTGATTAATAGAAAGAAATGATATACTCCAAAGAGCTGGCTTGATCTAGAGTCTCAAGTACCTGGAAAGGGATCATCAGCGACAGATGTCTACAATGACAACAGGAACCTCACAGCTTCAACAACCTTCTGCATGCCTTCCTGAATTTATTTCTAGCCCCCAATTCTCACCTACTGAGACTGGTCTCCGTCATTTTTTCAAATGCCTTGACAGTGCCATCCATTGTGGTGCTCGAGTTCTCTTCTGCCCTGTTTGCTTGCTACCTATTGGTCTTGTGTTGGACAAACTGACATCTCTGATTTGTTATGTGGTCAGCACGTATCTACCTTGCGTATTGGATAATCTATGCCTGCTCAAACTGTCAGACTTTTATAAACTAGACTCATAGTTCTTTTCATAATATTACTTCATTCCACCAAAATATTGTGTGATTCTAAGCAGTCTATTTCTGATACCAATAATCACTACTAAGCCAGGGAGCCTCAACAAATTTATGGAAAATTGAATTAGAATTGAGTGGATTTTTTTCACATGCATTTTGAAACTCAGACCCAAGCAGTGTTTTCTTCTGTTGTACAAAGGTTCCTTTGAGCCAGAATCTACTTGATGCTGCCTGACAATAACAATGATATAACCATATTCTTAAATATACATCAATTCTTTGTATCCTTGCCCAGTATTTTTTCTCTCTTAATTTAATGCCTGCAGCTTTTAAGCTAAGGAACTTGAGTAGAAATGAAAAAGGTGTGGGCTTTTGCTCCATTCTCAAACTTTTATTGTGTTAAGAACACATGGACTTTTCAACATATTAAAAGCACAAATTCCCCGACTTCTTTCTCCTCCAGAGTCTTTGTTCAGTCTTGCTGTACAGGGTCAATTTTTTTCACATTTTATAATCTTCTCCATTTTCAGCTCATGTAAAAGCTTTTATGTTTTAAAACTACATCTGCTAGTGCTGTCTTTCCCTGAGATTATTGTTTTTATGCCTATGTAACACACATCATCATCTTTCCAAGAGCTCAAATCGATATCTTAGGTATCCATGTCCTGTTAACAAAACCAATGTCATATAAGTCAATGCTTTATGTTAACAGCATCCCTTTGTTGATACCGAAGTCAGATAAGTTGTGTTATTCAAAACTGCTTAATTAACCACACAACTCAATGAATTATCAGTAACTTCCTAAGATACTTTGTTGCCATTGTCCTTGTCAGCCGGGACAAGGATGTGGGGTAGGATGGGTTTGCTTCTGAAATTAGATCTCCTGTTCTTTACAAAGGTTTCTTCATTTGAAGATACTCAGTCATTTTGGAGTGTGAAGAGAGAAGGAGAATTTAGGCACCAAGAACGTCAGGAGCCAAGCCTGTAATGAATGGACATCACACTTCCCAGTACTCAATTGGCCAGTACTCAGTCATATGGACCTAACTTTATGTAAATAGATGGATGATGCTCCATATCTGGGTGCTCTAGAAGAAAAAGGAAAGAAAAATATACTGGTGAATATTGGGAGTTCTGTCTTCAAAAAGTTCTTTTTTATAATTTTAGTATCTGTTTCAAATTATTTCATTGAACTTTGGGGGATGTACCTTGTATGGATACCCTAAAATGCAAAAATATTAGAACTGCTTGTGGGATATTCCTAACTGCTGTTGAGTAAATTTTGTTCTTGTTTTTTCTATTTAGATTCTTTATGGTGGAAAATAGGTTTTTGCTTTAAGAAGATCAAAAACTATAACCATCAATGTGGAATGCAATTCAATGTAAAGATAGCAAAACTCCTCACAACTGGACCAATAAGAACATTCTGATGAAGGAGAAATGATGAAAGTTGTCAAGGATTTTATCTTGTTTGGATCCACAATCAGTGCTTATGGAAGCAACAGTCAAGAAATCAAATGTTACATTGCTTTGGAGAAATCTGCTGCACAAACCTCTTTCGAGTGTTGAAGAGAAAAGATGTCACTTTGAAGACTAACATGCACATGACCCAAGCCCTGTTGCTCCTCAATCATCTCATATGCGCGTGAGCAGAGGACATTGATTAAGAAAGACAGTAGAAGAGTTGATGCATCTGAATGCGGTGCTGATGAAAAATGCTATAAGTACCTCCGACTGCCCAAAGAACAAATAGACCTGTCTTAGAGGAAGCACAGCCAGAAGGTTCCATAGGAGTGAGGATGGCAAGACGTGGTCTCAAGTACCTAGGACACGTTATCAGGTGAGACCCGTCCCTAAAAAGGCCATCCTGGCTGGTAAAGTAGAAGGGGCGTGAAGACGTGGAAGACCCTAGAGCAGAGGGACTGACGCAGGGGCTGCAGAAGCCGGGCTCAACCGCCATCATTGTAAGGACGAGGCAGTGTTCTAGTCTGCTCTCATAGGCCGGCTTGGAGTTGGAATTGGGCTGACAACACCTCACAAAAAGAACATGTGGGAAAACGTCAGCCCTGCTTTCTATTTGAACCCCACTGTCTTTGGAATAACATCTCTAGGGCTCACATATTTGGTGCATGTATGAAGATGTTTGAACATGCAGAATGTTTCCAGAAAATATGCGTACTTCTAAAGAATGAGTGGTGTGGTGATTACGCATTGGGCTGCTAAGCACAAGGTCAGCAGTTTGAAACCACCTGCTGCTCCAGAGGAGAAAGACAGTTTTCTGCTCTCATGAAGAGTAACCATCTCAGAAACCCAAAGGAGTGGTTCTGCTTGGTCTTACAGGATCACTACCAGTGGGAAACCACTTGGTGACGGTGAATAGGTTTGGGATCATGGCAAACAATAAAAAAATAACGATGTAAGATGAATGTCCATTTGATGTCAAGGTCAATGAATGACTAGGCCTGTTTGACACAAGCACTGAAACTCACACTCACAATCAGTATGTCACCTGTGTTAGAGTTTTAAGTTTCTGAGTTTGTACAACGCTATGCATCACATGGGAAGCCCCAAATCAATTGATGTGTTTCCACATCAATGAATAGAGCTGTCCTCAGGGAGAGTACATTAGAGATTAGATTAAGTTCTAGACCCCATAGTCCTTGGGGATCTGTCCAAGTGTGCCCTAAATTGAAATTGTGCGCTGGGATTATATAGTCATGAGTTATATCCTAATTGCCTTGGTTTTTCAAGCTCCTCTGTCTAGCATAATGTACATGCACCAATCATGTTTTGTGCTTCTCTCTAGGATAGCGTGTGTGTATCAGTCGGTTCTGTTCCTGTTTCTGCCGTCCCTCCTGTAAATCTGGTCTATTAATCAGCCACCAAGAATGCTTTTATGACATTTCCCTTTGCCCTCTCATGTCCTTTTTAAGTCTCCAATTTTCTAAAATCCCTTGGATGCCATTATGACCTCATGCCATTAACCTCCTTCATCTGAACACGGTATCTTTGTCTTTTCCTATGAAGATGGAATAATGTCCCTCTTCAATTATATTTAAAGATTGAAACCTCCTTTGTACCCTAAAACACATCAAAATAAAACAATATGAAGTAAAAGCACAAATTCAATTTAGCATGTCTGTGAAGTGGACTGCAGAATCAGTATTATAAAATCAGTACCTCAAGTGCTTTAGTGCAATGGACTCGCATTTGTAAGCATGATGGTATGTGAGCTCACAAGCACCTATGTGCAGGTACGTCTCTGGAGTTAAATGTGGTGTTGTTGGATGCTTTCTGGTCAGTTCTGACTCATTGCAAGCCTGTAGGTCAAAGTAGAGCTGCCCTATGGGGTCACTGAGATTGAACATCTTTTTGAAAGCCAATTGCCACAGTCCTGTGTAGTAGCTCATGGGTTTGAAACTACCAATAAAATTTAGTTTGTAGCCCAGTACTTTAACCATTGTTCAGTCAGGGACCATCAAAATAATGAATATTAATAACATGCCATGAATTAAATTCCTTAATCGGGTGAGATTAAACTATATGGCTTATTTTTGTGGCTGTTGTTTTTGCATTGGGAAATACATTTACACCTCTAAATATTTTATGTTCTTTTAGGATCATGCATATGCATGAGTCAGAAGGATTCCCAAAGGAATAGTTGTAATGAAATAATTTATGGGATATTGAACTTCATAATTCTTTCTCAAAATGCCCAGTTTCCCTATTTCCCACCAAGACAGAAATATAGATGGATAAAGAAGGCAAGTTCCTCATTTCACTTAGCTAACTGATTGATAAGAGACCTCCCGTTGTCCTGATGGTGCCTCCAGTTGCAAGCTCCAAGGGGGAACCTCCTCACATTCTCTATTACAATCTTTCTCTTCATGAAGACTGGGAAATGGGTAGGAGTTGTACACAATCAAGGATCTCTTGTTCCTCAAAGGCCAGCTACAGAGCAGCAGTGCTTAAGTGGGGATTAATTACATTATCATACTCTCAATGGGTTCAGAGCACATTATACCTCTTATCAGCCAGTAATTCTAAGATACTGAGTAACTCTCCTCCATTTTACTTCTGCTTTTTCTGCATTGAAAGATTTAAACATTCTATTTTCTCTTTTAAATCAGACATATGACCAAGAAAATGAGTAAAATATGCCATTTTCCATTATTTTTAATGCACATATGAGAGAACTTTGAAATTTCATGGGAAAATAAAAAAAGAATGATAGGGGGAATAAAGAAAAAGAATGGAATATATCCATGATCTTTGTAGGGCCTTCAATAGCATTTTGCATATCCATTAATGTATTATTTTTGAGTCTCAAGTTAAGATGTGAGTCATTTATCCAAATAACATTTTCTACCAAATAATTTTCTGCTTCCCTCCTTTTAGTGATGGAAGATTAATATGATAAATTAACAGGTATCTGAATTCATATGATTATCAGTATTTCGTTCAAACATTCATCATGATACATATTTATTTAAGGATTAAATATTCCAGAAATATTACTATATATTCATTTGTTGGCAATTTCCTCTAATCTAAACAAAAATGGGTTGCAAAGTTCACTATTGGCACATAGATGAAAAGAAGACATCAAGCGTCAACATTTGTAGTGTGTGATCAGTAAAACAACTTATGAATAATTTGCAGTTTATAGTGAAGGTAACGTGTGAATGAATAGCTTCCGGTTGGTTCTTAATATCTGTTTCATTTCTTTACATCGTTGCTGTTACTTAAGTATCTACTAAGTATCAATCTGAACATCATGACCCAGTGATGCAGAGAAGGGGGGTGTTAGATTTATTGACAGGAGGTGTCCATTTAGTGAACACTGACGCTAAAACACTGAGCCAATTGGATTTTGTACATTTTTCAAGAAGGACTTTAAGATGTCCTTCTTGTTCCGTGTTCACCACCAAATCTATTTGACTTTCATTGAATTTTTATTGTAATAAGTATTGATTCAAATTTAGTTATAGCATACAATGCAGAGATATATCTTGCTTTTGATACTAATCCAAGGATTGAAGACATTTGGGCCTATCTGGGATAGTTCTGTTCTACTTTTCTGTATTTTTAATGACTATTTATATCACCAGGAGCTATGGAATTACAGGATGACATCCAAGCTACACAGAAGCATTGGGGCG
>NW_022103896.1:55916197-55952897 GCF_000313985.2 Echinops telfairi | reverse complement strand
GGGGGGTGGGGCATACAGGTATTGGGGGAAACTCCAGGAATTGCTGGAAAAATTCTTAAACAAATGCATGAAATTCTGCAAGCACTCACTTCTCTAAGCCTATTATTATTTCAGTAACTCTGTTGCAAAAGACCTCTTTAATGTATTAAAAACAAATTAGCCTGATACCAGGTATCAGATATATGGACTTGATAAGTGGGCTGGGATGTTTTCTCAATAGACAATTGTTCTTCTATATAAAGCTTTTTTTTGTACACATATGAGTTTATATGAATTTGTTTCTCTAGTCAGCCCAGACTAACACACACATCCTTCATCAACATCAATTATAAGCACAATAAGGAAGTTAAATAATACCTCTTGATGAAATGGGGAAGTAGGACAGATTTTCTCCGACCATGACAAAACACATTCTTGTTTTCACATGAAATAACAGGAGAAAACGATTCCAGTCATTAGTTATTTTTCTTTCTTTATTTTAATTATTTAATGTTCAACTTATCAGTTAATATTATAAGAATGCCTCTGTCACCAAGAGTATCAAGTAAATGTTAACTGTGTACTCAGAAATGGCAATGGCTTTAAGTTACAATGTTGACCTTCTTTGCCATCAACCCTTTAACAAAGCAGCCAATGAAACAAAACAAAATAGCCCATCCTAGGCCAGGACACTGAAAATCCCTGCTTATACACGTGAAAGCCAGATCATTAATACGACTAAAGAGGAATTGACGTACGAGTCTATGAATTATTGTCTCGGTAAACACTATTGAATACACTGTCAGAAGAAACGGGCTGTGCATTGGGCAGTTCAAAACCGGCAGCAACTCCGCGGGAGTAAAAGAGGGCGTTCTTCTCGTAAGCAGTGACAGTCTAGGAAGCCCACAGCAGGTTGTTGGAGTCAGCCTGAACTTGCTGGCACAGACTTTAGTTTGGTTTGGTCAGAAAAATGAGTAAATCTGTCTTGGAACAAGCACATCTAGAAGATTTCTTAGCAGGGATGATGGCGAGACTCCTTCTCAGGTACTGAGCCATGGGATCTGGAGAGGGGAAGGCTTCTGAGAAAGGCCGTCATGCTTAATAACATAGACGATTGGTGGGAAGAAAGGAAGACCCTTAGTGACAAGGGCTGATGCCACCTGCAACTGTAGGCTCACACCTAGTAACAGTTACAAAGCTGTCCCACGACCAGACTCTGTTATTGTTGTTGTCCATAGAGTTGCCGTTGGCTCTGGCTCATAGCCCCCTAGGTACAAACGAAGGAAACACTCCATCCTCACAATTGTTAGGCTTCAGTCCCTTGTTGTAGCCATTGTGTCCACCCACACTGCTCAGGTCATTCTGGTTTTTTGCTGACCCTCGAGTTTACTAAATGTGACGTCTCATTCCAGGGACTGGTCTTCCCGACAACATGCTCAAAGTATATGAGACAAAGTCTCATGATCATTAAGATTTCTAAGGAGTATTCTGGTTGCACCTATTCCAAAATACATCTGTCTGTTCTTCTACAGGTCCCTGGTACTGTCAATATTCTTCACTAACACCATAATTTAAATGTATAATTTCTCTGATTTTCCTTGTTTATTATTAATTTTTTTCACAACAATATGGGATAATTGAGAATACCATGATTTTCGTTCGGCCCACCTCAGTTTTCAAAGTGCTATCTTGGGTCTTTAACACTTTAAATAGGCCACATGCAGCAAATATGGCTAGTATAATATGGCATTTAGTTTATGGACTGTTATAGATATGTATATATTATGTATATTTCTTAAGATATATATTTCTAAAGTATATATTTCTGTTTTGATTCTATTTTTTTTCTTTATGCATATCTATTAATTTACCGATATTTTATTTTTCATTTGTATCAAGATAATTTTTAGTTGATTAGTGAGCCCTATTTATGATGGCTGGTTTAAAAATATTTTTCAGATAGTTCCACCATATGCTCATTTCAGTATTGGTATCAGTTGATTTTTTTAATCATTTCATTAATGATATTTTAATTTCATAGTAAAGGATGATATTTTTATCCTTTAAAATATATATATTCCTTAGAGATTTTGTTTATTATACGAGGACCTGGGTTCTCGTCAGATATTACATTTCCATAAACAGCTACCTGGGTTAAGTTTAGCAGGTGTTTGGGTTTGGGCCAAATTTGTGGACACTGATACTAACAGTTGCTAAATAGTCACTTTTTTTACAAAGTCGTTTTTTGCAGGTTTGAGTTATTTGCTGCTGTGGTGGGTCTCTCGTACTGTTCTTACCTGTTCATGCTGCCTCGTGCATTGGAAGGACGTTCCCCAGAAGACAGAGACATCCCTGAATAGGGGAGGTGGGTGGTTAGACACCCATATCTCAGTGAGGCCAGAGGACAAATGAGATTTCGATAGCTTGATCCTTCTGTAGCTGGATCTCCGTTGTCCCTGTCTCTTGGTGGAAAGGGAAATTTTGCATAGCAGAGGACAGTACTTCTGCCAGCTTCTTCTTTTTTACAGAATCTCAATTTATCTCTATTGTCAATGGTGCTGGGACTCACTTGAATTTGCCAGATAATAAGGTTGTGTAAGTAGAAATAAATCTAAGGAGTGCTCACCAAAGTGTACTTGAGAGGATCATTAGTTTCTCATGATTGTCTTCTAAAAAAATTAAAATTGTGTTGTTTAAATAAATCTGGAAGCTTAATATACCCATAGAGTTCCCAGGAGGTAACACTAGATAATGTGGGTTTAGAGTTGACTAAACATCACAGGGAGGGTCTGGTAGCTTAGACTACACACTGGGCTGGTACCTACAAAGTCAATGGCTGAAAACCCATCCGTCATTTCTGCGGGAGAAGGATGAAGCTGTCTGTTCCCCTGGAGAGTTAAAGTGTCAGGAGGCCAAAGGAAGCATCACTGTGATTTGTCACTGACTAGATGGCAGTGGGTTTGATGAAGATCATCGAGAACCCATTCTTTGCAATGAACAAGATAAAAGTGGACGGATGAAAACAGATAAGGTCTGAATAGGGACAATAACAAACTATCTTATTCTTATAACTCTTCTTACATTTTTGTCTTCCTAACCAGAGTTAATCTTGGTGGTGGCCAACTTTATAATAATTTTAAGAATATAATATGTAGAAATATGTAGCTGACTATCACTGGACTCGCGAGAACTTCTATACACTCAGCAAATGAAATTTTGGAAAGTATCAAATGACATTAAAGGTTAAATTCACAAAAGGGAGATAATCTTAGAATTCTGTCTAAAAATTTTTTTTTGCTTATTGTGAGATAAAGAGAGTCTAACAAAGTAAGCATGCATACATATTTACATTTTTCTTAATTTATAAAAAAATAAAGTTCCCTGGCAGAAATTAACAGTGGATGGTAGTGAATAATCCTAAATGTGTTTAAATCTCAACTCCAGGAAAAAGGCAGCATTTGCTGTTAACTGCTTAAACGGTTAAGTTTATAGTTGGACATTTTTAGCAGTATCTCCTGATTGGTATTTATTATAGCTGCAAGATCTGTCGAAGCCTTTTAGGGCATGAAATATGATATAAGTCTGACAATATGTAATTTATATAGAAAATATTTCTAGAGAAAACAAGGAGAATGGTGTTTATAGAGGTGATCTTGTATGACAGCAATATATCTAAAAGTATTTGATATTCAAAACAATTTTCCTCCTATCTCAAATACTCCATTTTCACTCTGGTACATGTTCTTAAGAATCATCAAGATTTGCTGTGCTTAAAAAAGTCAAGGACTAATAATACAAAGTTGGTATGCTTTAGAAAATGTTTCTTATTATGAACATGATTTTGTTAGAAGAAAAATATGGTGCAAGTGAAAATAATTTTAAAAAAAAATGTTGCTTCCTTGTTGTGAGATGAAAGTTGCCAGTGAATTCTAGCACTAAGTGACTCATTCGCAATTAGAATGGGTAAATTTATCAGGATTTAATTAAACTAAATGTGCATAAATTATGTGAATTGGAAGGTACAGAAAACTATTACATAACATGCTCAATTAATACAGTTCCCCTCAAATGGGGTGAATGCCTTCGCTTTAAGAAACAGATTGTTTATAAAAACAGTTTGCATTTCTTTGTAACTAAATAGTTCAAATAAGATAGGTGGTTTATTCCAGTGGTAAATTTACTCTAATGCTTTTCCAAGAAGCATAAAAACATTTTGGAAAACTATAGATATGGATAGCATGATAGAAATAGCTTTCAGAATTCTCTCTTCTGCACTGTGCGTCACCATGGCAGTGGGTGAAACAGACAAATGTTAAAGAACAGTTCTGTGAGAGTCTTTACTGCATTCTACATCCTCCTGAGAACTCACCAGGGAAGTTTTTCTAGGAATAAAAAGGATACTGTTTTTCTGCTAAGCGACTAATTATGCTTTAGAGTTTAAATTCTGTGATGTTGAAACTGGAATTTGGTTTTATAACTCCAAAACAGATAGTAATACTAGATACAATGTATACCTTTTTTTTTTAAAGACTGAAAAGATTAAGTTTAACTCAAATAGAAAAATGACACTCTTGCAAACTCTAACTAGAAGCAAAAACAAACAATAAAAATAAGTGTTGAGTAAAAAGTCAAGGTTTGTAAAGACCAGGCTTTGGAAGATGGGGATAGGGAACAAGGTACCAGGTATACATTCACTATGTACACTATGGAGAAAAGAATTGGGAAGAGTGTTTCCGGTTTATGTACAGAAGATGAAGAAATAGCTGGAAAACTACTGGCTTGGATATGTAGTTACAAAATGACAAAAAGATAAACACAACCTTATAATAAAGCAATGAAGCAGGCCCTGTGCTGCATCACTAATTTTATAGCATTATATCACTGTGTTATAATCCCTAGACTGTCATTGTAAGACCTGTTCTGGCTCTCGACTGGAAGTTCTAGGAGCTGGGTAAGTACAACTGAAAAATAAAAATGAACAAAACTCTAAAAACAGTAGGAAGGTAATGATTTTTTTCATGGAATCAGGTTTATGTAGCTATATAACAAGAATGAAAAATTAGGCAAAAATGATAATGCATATGAGCTATTGAAATGCAAGACTATAACAATCCCTAACCTGGACATAAATATATTCATAATTCAATTTAATCTTGCTTTAATTATTTTACATGAACACCTTTGACTCATTGCATAAACTACTGCTCCAGAGAAGGATATTATAGTTAAGGATTTCTCTAGGGGAACAGCTCTTGGTGATGACAAGATGCAAAATATTACTGTGATAATAAGTGGATGCAGGAGAATGATGGGAACCACTGTTACCATTAAGGCTGCTGGGGAGTCAAAAGACTAGACTGTTGACTGATGAACATGCCTATGAAGACACAAATGTAAATAGAGGGAGGGACAATGAAAGAGATTAGCATTTCTCAACGACTATGTGTGAGTTTCTAGTAGGTCAGAACATGACAGTGTTGAATTTAGTTTGTAAATCAAATGCATTATTATTATAAATTATCAATAATTCCTTTTCACTTACTCAAAGTACTTACTGTAAACCCTCTGAGAGTGGTTCACTTTTGTATTTGCTTCTTACATGAACCATTTCCTTTGTAGTCATCTGCAGAGCAATTCCTTTTAGTCAGTGATTACACAGCTAACTTTTAACCTCAAGGTCAGCAGTTCAAAACCACTAGCAGCTCCTTGGAGAAAGATAAGTCTTTTTACTCTCAGAAATAGATATTTCACTCTTTGAAACCTGCAAGGCAGTTGTACCCTGTTCTGCAGGATCACTGTGAGTCAGAATCCACTCAATGACAGTGAGTTCTTAAGACACTAAGCAGAGGAGATCTAGAGTTCATTCTTGCACTTCTGTGCTCATCTCTTCACACTTAGCTCCTTGGTAATCAACCATTGCTTTCTCTGTACACTCATCTCTATGCTGAGCGCCTAGTCCCCTGATGTTCAGACTTCTGGCATTAACTCATTGATATTGAGATGCTGTTTAACAAGTAAGAAGACTGTTCACATTGAAATGTACAAAACTGTGGCATAGATTCCCAACTCAAAACTTTCTGCTGTAGTAATTATTGTAATGGATGGTGCTTTCAATCATCAGGAAAAAATGGAAACCCTCACTGTTTTTGAGTCAATGCTGAGTCACAGCAAGCCCCTGTCGGTTTAGGAGAGCAGAGAGTCAAGTCTTTCTCCTGAAGTGGTGATTTCCATCTGCCCCCACACGGGTGGCAGTCTACACCTAATCACTGTAACACCAGGGGTTCTGATTTCCTGCTTAAGAGTTTCTAAAACAAAACTTTTTGATTCTGTCATTAATTCTACTCCATTCCCCATATTAATAGCAGGTCACTGACAAATCGTTTTCCCTCCACCTTAAAAAATATAGGTGGAATCTGACTTCTTTGTGGGATCCCTCATCTAAGCAAACATTTGATCGCATCTGTAGGATGGCAGTGTGTTTGCCTTCTATGTGATGCTAACAAAAACTAGAATATTTCTTGTTAGTATAAAGATCAGATCATTTCACTCATCTTCTCAAAGCCTCCAATGGCCTTTCTTCTCGTGAATGTAAAATTGTGACTAAAATCATATCCAGCTTGCATGCCTTCACCTTTTGCTCCTCATGGACAGCCATGGGTCTTGCTTGTCTTCAAACTGAGCAGACATACTCCCATCACGGTCTATCCTACTTGCCTTTTCCTCCGCCTAAAACACTCTTCCCCCAGATTATCTGCATCACTTACTCTCTGTTACTTCAGATTTCACCAACAATAAAATGTTTAAAAAGAAACTTCCACACCCATTTCACTAACAGAATCTAATGTCTTTCTTGCCTTTATTTTTCTTCTTAGTAAGATTTTTAAATACACATTTCCTCTTATTTATAGTGATATATATGTGTTCGTTGTTTAAATACCCACATTGTTCATTTTATTTTCCCAAAAGGAAGCATAATGAATGCAGAATTTTGCCTGATTTATTTACTGTGGTAACACCAACAACTAAAAAGTGCTAGACCCCAATAAACGTGTTCATTGTTGGTGCGGTAACACCAACAACTAAAAAGTGCTAGACCCCAATACACGTGTTCATAATGAATGAATAGATAAGGTAAACTTCCAAAATTATATATTACATATTTATTAAATAAAAAATAATGTTTATATTTTAAATATGGTCGTTTTCAGCTATAGAATATTGTAGTTACAACTACCTTTAGCTTAATATGTAAGAAAGCTTAGTAGACTAAAACATGTGGGCCTTTCATGCATACAAATTAAACCTTATGTGACAGAACCCTTTAAAAAAAATAAGGGTTAGAAACATGGCAAAAAGAATAATATAATAAAGGTCATTCACTTAGATAAAATTATACCTATAGAACTAATCTGTGTGGTGAAATGTAAAGAAAACATGGACCTTGCAATTTTGTGTTGGTCATAATTTGTCAATTATTGGTCAATCTTGAAAGCAAGAGATTTGAACCCAACTTAAGTGCTTTCAAAATCTACAAGCTGAAATGGCAATTATTGACTTCTCACCCTTGGATGTATCAGCTTAATGTCTATTAATGCATTTCACTCTCTTCTATCTGAACAAGTCTGTCTAAGATAAAGTCCAATTTACTTAGTGGGGTTTCCAAACCAGACGCTTCTGATGTGGCTTATGAAGATGCTGTTCACCAACCAACCAGTCTTCTAATAATTTTAAACTTACACGAAATAAAATGGCTGTTCCTAAACAACAACAACAAAAAGAAAATGCTGTTTACCTTGAAAAACAAAATCAAATGTCTGGGTCACCTGTACTTGTGTCACAAAGGGCAGGAAATTCTATGAAAAATATGTGATGAGCAACATAATGCAGGACAGATTCTCCCATTGGGAATCTATATAAGTAATGTTATCCTAATTTTCTAAATTCCCATTTCTAATTCAAATTCAAGTACCATTTCATCAAAAAGTCTGAAGAAATAGGCATTGAGTGATTATATTGATAGCTAGATTCATGTCTAACTCATTGATTCAACAATTATATATGTTTCATACCAGTTCCTGTTGCCATCCATTGATTTCAATTCTCAAGGACACTATTTACATATAGGGCAGGCCTACCCTATATGATTACCAAGACTAAAATATTTTCAAAAGCCAACAGCTCCACCTTTCTCCAGCAGAGTCACCGATAGAGCTGTGAAGCACCAATGCAGCACTGCCCTATGTTCCAGACTGATATCATTATTTTTCCGCAAAGACATACTAAAGGATTGCTTCCAAATACTCATATTGAGCAAATTTAATTGTGGCATTCTCTGTCATAGCTGGATAATGACACAGTATAAAGGAAATGGCACAGCTCTTTTTAGGCAACTGTCATTCTACTCCCTTATTCAAGTATTTAAATAGCATCATTACATGTTCAGAGAGAGGCTCAAACACCTTAGTTATTTTCAATGTTCTGTGTGATATCAGGTAAATTCAAGAACTTTTCAATCACATTTGTGTACACTTATTTTCTTCCTCTAACCTGATGCTTACTCATTCTGTGGCATGCAGTATAAAGAGGTGGGCTTTTCTGGGGCAGTACTTTAGTATCTAGTCTCAACCTTCATATTTGCGTTTGTTATCTAGGCCTGATATGAGAGAGAACCCACAAGTAGGTGGTTCTAACAAACATAAATTTATTAGATTCATTTTCTCATTTCATGAGGCCACCGCATCAAATTCAAGGTGCCTCATCAAGGGTAAGGCTTCCTTCCCTTTGACTTTGAGGGAAAGCACTGGGCTCAAGCTTTGATCACAGCTCCCTCGGTCCTCTTCCGCTAGACTGACTTCTATTTTTCTACATGGTCTGTGGCCTGAGCTTCCCATTTGGTTCGAAACACACCCTGTGTTGATATGGATCCATTTAAATAACAAAGAAAATCCTAATCTGGGATGGAATTACAGACCACAGGTGTAGAGGATGTACAACACACATTTTCAGAAGGGAAGTAGAATAAAGCCCTCAAGGAAAGACCACACTTGAGCGCATCAGACTAGAATGAAAGATGCCAGCACCAGGTCGGGGTCATGATTCTGCATCAACAGCAAAATAGGAAATGACTATACTGCCTGCTGTTATTGATCCTAATGACTGAGAGGAAGTAAGATAATAACGTCAGGGGGAAAGAGTACAGTACATCTGGATTTCAAAATATCACCCGAGGCATCTCTTAGGGCTACTCTTGCCTGTGATTAAAGTCAATGTTGAACTACAACCACCCGGTTCCAACATTACTTCTCACGGTGTGCACTCTTGCATAAAGAACATTTGGGTCACCTCAGCAGACAAATAAACTAACCCTCTCAGGTGCTAGCTTCTAGCAAAATTAACTTAGAATGAGTAGTGGAAAGGAACTTTTTAATAGTAGCTCAAGTACTTTGGATCTTTCCTTAGGAGAGACCAGTCTCTGGGAAAGGACATCTTGCTCGGTCAAGTAGGAAGTCAGCTAAAAAGGAAGGCCCTCGAGGAGGTGGCTTGACTGGGAGGATGCAACCATGACTCAAACAGAAGGATGACTGTGATGATGGTGCAGGATCCGGCAGTGTGTCATTCTGCTGCACATCAGTCACTATGAGTCCAGGTGACTTGACGGCACTTAACAGCATCAGTAATATGCTCCCATTACCAGGTACAGAAATAAAGACTGATGATTTGTAGGGAGACTGGTGGCTGAGAACCAGGCATCCTACCAAGTCAGAGCAGAACGTAGGAGACAAAATCATCCATTACTTTCATGTACACAGAACACTATCATTCCCAGACAGCTCTCACATTATTTTACAAGACTGCAATGACTGAACCCAACAGTTAGCAACATCAAGCAAGCAACTGAACTCTAAACCGGGAGGGGAGGCGTGATGCATGTGGATGCGATGGAAGAGAAGAGAGCATCTTTGGGCACACTGATTTGGAGAAAGAAATGTTAACAGTCAAGATGGGAGGCCTCCCTGTGGGATGTATGTTTAATGATCATTTCACAAGATATGCAAATTAGGTTTAGCAGAGAAAGTTCAGAGAAACAAGCAAAAGAATTTTGTTGTTGTTTACTAATTTAGTTCAGGTCACAGAGAAGGTATAGAGCATGCGAGTCACCTAGAAATTATCATGATGTCTCAAAATTTCACTAAATGTTCTTCTGCAGCAGCACATTGAAATTTGTAACCATGTGCCTTTATTTACATTTCAGAGAGAAAGTGGTTTCAGGGACGCAAATGACATACTCTCTCCCGGAGCTTAGTAAGCAATTAACTTAATAATGAGCAGGAGTGTGCTTTAGTTTTCACGATGCTACATTTAACAACATGAATCCAAAAAAGCAAGTGAAGAGTATAATCTTTTGTGTTTTTGTATAGTGGACTCAGTACAAATTTTCCCAATTGGGGCATTATGTTCATTTTGGAGCAGGCAGTTCAGATGGTGGCAGTGAGGGTTAAGAGAACTGTCCTGTTAATTTAGTAACATCTTTGTTCTCTACGCACTAGGTGCCAATAGTACTTCCTGTATTGTGACAGTCAGTAATGTCTCCAGACGCTGCAAAATTCCTCTCATAGACACGATCGCCCTTTGTTGAGAAGACGGTCATGTCACGGAAGGTCAGTTCTATTGGTTTAATTCTAACATCCTTATCAGTTGCTGCTGATTTTACTAATTCATTAATGCACTAAATTTAATGAATGCATTTAGCTCATCACACATATTGTGCTGGGAAGTACCCACTGTACCGCTTTACTTGCACATAAGGATGATAATTAAAGAATCTACATCTAAGTTTTTCATCATCACTCTCAAAAGACAGTCCATGCTGGACACATATATGCAAGTAATGAGAAATATATATTTATTTAGTGAATCAATTATATTCTCTGTTAGGTGTCATGAGTTCAAGTATGAACATAAAGAAAAGAGTATGATAAAATGTTCCAAGAACAGGAGATGTTTACATATACACAAATAGCTTAAGGCTCAGCAAAGTTAACACCGATAGTAAAAGGTAATGCTTGGTTATGTGAAGGCAGAATATAATGCCTAAATTTATCATCTATGGTTCCTAAGCATAAACATATTATCCTCCTGAGGCAAAGAAATATTAACTCAAGCCTCCAAAATGAAATAATTTCAATAAAAATAGATCGGTCATATCATCCTATTAGAGAACATAGGAATATACAGTTATAGCCATATTAACCTGTTTTATAGTAAAACTCACATCATCACTATGGGGCCATTCAAGTCATTTTATCAAGATTATAAAACATAGTCCAGGGGGAAGAATTATCAGTTTAATGTAAGCTTTCAAGTAAAAAAAAATAATACAAAAAACTGAGAGAGCTATCTGGCTTCTGTGATATCTTAATTTCTCTGTTCATTTGGGAGAATTAGGA
Source organism: Echinops telfairi (assembly GCF_000313985.2). Classification (NCBI taxonomy): domain Eukaryota; kingdom Metazoa; phylum Chordata; class Mammalia; order Afrosoricida; family Tenrecidae; genus Echinops; species Echinops telfairi. The sequence continues at coordinate 55,941,471 of NW_022103896.1, read as the reverse complement.
GAAAAATAATGATTAAGTACACATTTTCTCTATTAAAATTTAAAACACACTAGTCTTATTTTGAAGTTGTGCTTTCAGTACAGAAGTGAACTGCTGGGAACTTCATGTTTCCATGGATCTATTTTCCTTTTCTGAGTTGGATGAAGTCTCCAAGAATTGTGTTGTGTGCTTGGTTACAACTGTGAATGATTTCCCTTCAGAGTGTGGACTCTTTTGCTCTTCTGATCCAAGTTTAGCTTTAGGAAGCTAAATTCATCCTCCTACTACTTGGTTGATCTTCAGTACTCTTTGATGGCTATGTGACTAAACGTAGCATTAAAATATCCTGACCAATAATAGTTGCGGGTTATCTCTTAATATTTTAATTTGATTTACCTTTAGAATAAACAGAAAGAACTGAAAAACTCTCTTAGAATGGCTAACATGATCAAACATATATGTATATTTTTAATTTATTTTTTAAAATGTTATTGACATATCTTACACATCCAATATATTTATTCACATACAGTTCTGTTGTTCAATTTCATCAAGTGGAGTTATACAAACATCAATGCTATCAGCTCTATATTCCTAACCTCCTTCCCACTTCCCTTGCCCTCAGGGAACCATTACTTCTGAGTTAGTTAGTTTATTTTGCCAACCTGGCCAATAAACACATGTGGGATTAATTGAAGGGCAGAGGGATAAATGCCTTGGTGAGCCTTGCCTTTGGAGTTCTCCTGTATCTTGCTTTGCGATGGTCACACCAGGGTGCAGCCACCTTAGCTAGTCCCCTGCTTCAGCTTGCAAGGCTGACTTCCTGCAAGACACCCCCAAGAAGATACCACATGAACCAACCCTGGTGCAGCCCTGGGTGCTGAAGCAGCCATATGGAGACCCCTGCCAGAGCTGAGATGCTTATACATTCACTGACTCGGCTTTCCTCCTGCAGTTGGCATCGTTATGTCTGCTTTGTGAGATGGAGGAGGACTTTGTGGAATGGTGTTGGGCATATCGGTTAATGGGTTAATGTTGGACTTTTGGGCTTGGGCAGCACTGGGTTGGGATGCTTTCTTGATGTGCACTTAACCTTTATATAAAACTCTCTCTTATACATGAGTTGCTGTGGATTTCTTTCTCTAAAGTATCCAGACTAATTTTTCTTTAATTTGATTGACATATCTTACACAATCCACTATATCTATTCACACACAGTTCTGTTGTTCAATTTCATCAAGTGGAGTTATACAATCATCAATGCTATCAGCTCTATATTCCTAACCTTCCCACTTCCCATGCCCTCAGGGAACCATTACTTCTATTACTGATTTTGCAGAATTATCCATCTTGACTTTCACATATGGAACAATCGTAAATGTACAAAGGGGCACATGCAATTCTAACATTATTAATGAGCTAAACAAATAATAACAACCTTAATAGTAAGGGAAGTGTAGTAGTTACATAATCTAGTGATAATTTGGGACTTGAGAGGATTCAGAGTGAAGGGGTGGAGTCTGTCAAGCGGGTCATAGCCAATGAGGCCTGTGTGTGGGCATGGCCCTCTCCTGAGGATTCTGGGAACTTCTGTATTTTCCTCCTTGGAAACGGGAGACACTCTCTCTCGGCTTGCTCCTTGAGACGACAAGACACATGATGCTACTCTCTGCAAACTGGAGAAGCCACATGGACTTACCCTGATGGGACCAGAACTTTGGAGCCAGAGAAGCCATGTAGAGACCCCTGCCACTGCTGAGATGCTTACAATGCCTCTGGATCCAGAAGACTACCAACCCACTGGCCTGTGATCTTCCTGCATTCGGCATCATTACACGTGTTTCGTGAGTCAAGAGGACTTTATAGTTTGGTATCAGACAAATAGGCTAATATTGGACTTGTGGACTTGATCTGGACTGGGCTGGGATGTTTTCTCAATATTCAACTGATCTTGTACATAAACCTCTTTGTTATTCACATGTGAGTCTCTGAATTTGTTTCTCTAGCCTACCCTGACTAACACAGGGAGGAAATATTAAAGAAGTAGCATATAATTATGTGGTTCATCAGTGCCATACCACACCTGAATTTATCATCCTTTCCCTGTGGTCCTTCTGAGAAAGCTGTCCAATTACCTTGCAGGTGAGTTTTTGCATCCATGCCCCTTCACATCGAGTTGGTTGTGTGCTTTTGAACTTCAGATACCTCTTCTGTGGACACCTCATGATGACACAGGCAGGTGTGCTTCTTCCACGTGGGCTGTGTTGCTTCCCCGCTCGATGGCCACTTATTTAACTACAAGCCTGTAAGACCTCAGAGGCGATATCTTTGGAGGTCCAGGCACCATCAGCTTCCACCACATCTGCTTATGCTCTCATTTTGCCTTCAGTGATTTTGTCAGGAAGGTGAGTGTCATACAATGCCACATTATTAGAACAAACCATTCTTGTGCTGAGGCAGGATTTAAGTAGAAGCCCAAATTCCTTGTTATGTATGTATGTATTTATATATTCTCCTACCACTTAGTTATGCTACCTTTCTCCCAATTTCCAGTAATTCCTCTCAGATACAATTCAATTGTTCAAAAATGTCAATAAAAACTACCCACTCCTCAGGTCAATTTTAGAACACTTACTGTTCTCTTGTACCTATCATTATTGACTCCCCCTCCCATCCTCTCCTCCCATCTCATTCTCCCCAGGAACCATAGGTCCAGTTGCTGTCTCCATAAGGTTTCATATCCTGGATTATGGATCAAAGAGATTTTTAAAAAAATTCTTACTTCACTGATTTGTTTTAATCTGCAATTGCAATTATTTCCAAATACATTTGTTCTATCATTTCACAGTTATGAAAATTTTAGGTGATTGCTTTGCATTTAAAAATCACCTTGTTTTTATATTTTTTTCAAAAGTTATTTATGAAGACATTATGGTATTATGTTATCTTGTAAAACAAATGTTGTCTTCTCTGATAGATATTTATAATCCCCATTTTAAACTAATAATAAGTGTATAATTACAACAATTTCTATTTATGAAACATCCAAATGTACTAGACACATTCTAGGCATTTTATGTATGTTAAAAATCTTGGCAAGTGGTATAGCCACTACATAATTAAATTTATGCTTCATTTCTAGAATAAGCACATTTGTAATTACCATAGTCTGAATTTAGTCTTCATCAGCAAGTGCTTCTTTTCTTTTTTGATTTCAGCAAGCAAGGTTGTGTCATCTGCATATTACAGGTTTTTAATAAGACTTCCTGCAATCTGGATTGATGCTATCAAGAATCTCACTTTGCTTGGATCCACATGATTGTGGATGCTCTTGGAAGCAGCAGTCAAGAAATCAAATAACGCACTGCCTATGGGAAAATCCGCTGCACAGGACCTCCGCAATGATGCCACTTTGAAGATTAAGGTGTGCTCAACCTCTCCCGTTGTATTTTCAATCATGCCCTAAGTGTATGAAAGTTGGACACTGAACAAGGGAAGCTGAAGAAGAATTGAGGCATTTGAGTTATAGTGTTCATAGAAAATACTGAAAGTTATGATGGACTCCCATTTTAACAAACAAATCTTGCATGAAGTACAACTAGAATGCTCCTTGGAAGCAAGGATGGTAAGACTTTGTCTCTTGAGCTTTGGACATACGATTAACTAAGGTAAGTCCCTGAAAAACGGCATCATGCTTGGTGAAGCAGCTAGTAAAAACAAACAAACAAAACCAGCGAGAGAGAAAGAAACAGAGAGAGATGATCAAGGAGATGAATGGGCAGTCACTGCAACAATGGGCTCAACTGTATCGTCCTGTTGATGGTGGTGCAGGACCTGGGAGCATTTCCTTCTCTTCTGCATCAATCACTAGGAGTCGGAACTGATTCAACAGCACCTAACAAAGACAATAGACAGAATTTAAATTACCAGACACCATGTAACATTGACGTTGACACCATTTAATGTTGACCGTTTTAGCTGGTTTGAGCTAAAGTGATAGCTTTTAATTTCACAGAAGAAGCAACCAAATCCCAGCAGTGTCCTCCTCCTATCACTCACTCTCTAATACATTATCTAACACCCCTTACCACCTCTTCAGGTTTACAGAGAATAAGTCTAAGAATTGATAGGTAACTAGGAAATGTACCAACCTGTTGTTTATTCATTTATTATCTAAGTTTATTGTAAATGCAAAGCAGGAATGATAATGCTGTAGTTAAAGAGGCTAGAATGCATGAATAGAAGCAAACCAATTTTAGGGGGGAGGAGAAAGAAAATAAATTTTGTGCAGCCCCACGAGAACTGTAGTGGTCAGGGTGGGGTCCCTCTGAACACATACACTAGTGAATAATCAACTGTAAGAAAAGTCAGGAAAAGACTTCATAGAGGTGCTATTAAAGCTAGACATCAACAATATAGTAGGAATTTATTAGGTGGGGGAAAAAAACTACAAAGACAGTGTGAATAAGTGAGTGCATGAGAGGTCATTATCTGATTTTTATAGAAAATTGGGGTTGTAAAAGAATATCTATTGGCCATCAACCAAAATATTTTTTTTAAATTGTTGTCACATACATATTATATCCTTATGATTAAATACCTTATGAGTTAATATTTAAGTTGGAGCTGGCTTCTTTGAAGAAGTCCTTGGAGTATAAGGGGTTACTCATTGCACTGGCTGCTAACCAAAAAGTCAACAGTTTGAAGCCAGGAGCTTCTCTGTGGCAGAAAGATGAAGCTTTCTGTTCACATAAAGATTTATAGAATCTGAAACTCTACCCCCATCCCAGAAAGCAAGCAAACAAATAAACAAAACAAAACCACTCAATGCATTGAGTAAATTCCAACTTTGAATGACCCTCTAGGACAGGGTAGAACAATCCCTTTGGGTTTCTAAGAATTTAAATTATTATGTTCGCCTACAGCCTCAGGTTTCTCCCTAGAAGCAAATAATGATGTAAGCCCCTCACCTTGGGATTAGCAGCTCAATAAGTTGCCCACTATGCCAACAGAGCTGCTCTTGAGACCCAAACAAGTAGTTCTACCCTGTCCTACAGGGTCACTATGTGTCAAAATAGATGCTATGGCAGTGAGACTCATTTTGTTTGGTTTTGCTTATATGAAAATAAAAGCCCCATGACTGATAAAAAACTTATTATGGTAGAATTTTAGGTAGATAAACTCCTGGACTAGGTAGGCCAATAGAATAATAAATTAAACTTCCATTAGGGAATTTAAAATACTTGGACTGCTTATATGCATGTCAAATCCTGAGTCTGTATAAATATATACCTAGAATACTATCTTATTAACACAAATATTTTCAATAATCCAAACCTTTAGCTGTTTAATAGTACAAAGACACTTCTGAGAACATTTTTTAAATGATGTCTGTCTGTTGGAAGACCTATAGATAGATATTCATGAAGCATATACACACACATAAAACTCAAAACCAAATTCATAGATACCCTATAAAGCACAGGGTAACATTGTCCTGATAAGTTTCTGAGACTGTCACTCTTCATGGGAGTAGAAAGTCACCTCTTTCTCCAACAGAGAAGCTGGTGGTTTCCAACTGCTGACCTTTAGGTTAGCAGCCCAACTCCGAACCACTATGCCACCAGGCATAGTGTGACTACACATACATCCACAGACCCCCAAATGGATTAAAAGCCTCAGAAAGTACTACATCTTTCTGCCTCCTGCTTCTGCTTCTATGTTTCTTATTTTAACCGATGTAAACACTGGTGGATCCGGGTGTTTTACTGATTCAAAATTGACTTCTCGGTAGAATTTTACTGCTGAGATTAATAATTCCATTTTTATCAATTTTATTTCATTAAATTTTATGAATAGTGCTCAGTAGTTTGGATCCTACCTATAGCGAGAAAGTTCACTTAGGATTAATTATAAGATATAAAATAATGAGTATTTTGTAACTAGTAAAATATTACAGGAAAGATATTTGACATTTCCTTTGGACTCAACCTCACAGATATCAAAGATGGAGGTGCAATGCACGCCAGTGGAGATGACATATCTCCCCTCCTCTGGCTTCTCTGTTGCCATGAGGCAAGAGTCAACATACCTCTATGCTCTATGCTTAGTTATCTAATCTGACACCAAGCGTTCCTCCCACGCCCCTCTATATCCATGCTGCTATTGTTGCTGTTGTTGCATGCTCTTGGGCCCATCTGCCCCATATCGACCCGAAATACAACAGAACAAAGCACTGCGCAGCTCCTGGGCCATCCTCACAATTGTTCCCCTGCTTGAGACCAGCTTTGCAGCCACTCTTTAAGGGCTTCCCTCTTTTTCTGTACCTCTCCTTTACCAGGCCTGGTGTCTTTCAGAGGCGGGTCTCTCCTCACAGCAAGTACAAAATAGATAAAATGAAGTTTTTCCATCCTTACCCTCAAGGGACACTGTGTTAGTCTGGGTACATTAGAGAAACAAATCCACAGAAACTCATATGCATAAAAGAGAGTTTTATATAAAGGGTGCACATCAAGAAAACCCATTAACCCATATGTCCAACACCAATCCACAAAGTCCTCCTCCATCTCACAAAACACACTATGATGCCGACTGCCGTAGGAAAACTGAATCAGTGAGTGTGTAAGCATCTCAGTGCTGGCAGGGGTCTCCACACAGGTGCTCCAGCACCCAGGGCTGCATCAGGGATGTCTCACAGGAAGTGAGCCTTGCCAGCTGAAGCAGAGAATTGGCTAAGGCAGCTGCACCCTGGTCAGACCATCAGAAAGCAAGAGACCCAAGAACTAGAAAGGCGAGGCTCACTGAGCCATTTATCCCTCCGCCCTTCAATTAAACGCACATGTGTTTATTGTCCAGGTTGGCACAATAAACTATCTCAGACATGTAGAAATTTCACTCCACCACAGAAGAGGGATTGTCGAATAGATTCCAGAGTTTAATTTATAAAAACTGAGAACATTTTTGAAAGCAAGAAGGCATGTGAAAGAAGGCATAAAACTTGATGTGGCATTAAGGTGGAAACTAGAGTGGGCATGGACACCCATAGGAGGGGAATTCTGCCAAGCATTTTCCTGATTTCCTAATGGACCACTGAGATGTTTCTTCCACATATGAAAGCAGCAAAGTTAGCACAGTGAGGTGGGGTATCATTAGGAAAGTGTTCATCCTGGGCAAAAAATTCTCTAAAACTAATAATAATACTATTATTATTTCTGGGATCATAGTTGGTGATTTGTTGGACCTCTAATCACAAGGTCAACAGATCAAACCCCTCAGATGTCCTGTGTGAAAAAGATGAGGTTGTCTGCTCCTATAAAGATGTCTTCCTTCAGAAACCCAAAGATTTTCTGTGAGATCACTATGAGTTGAGAAGTATTCAATGATTGTAGTTTTGTGGGGTCTTTTAAAATCATTAGTTCCCAAAATGCTGAGCCATTGAAATAATATAAAAATGTATTTGCCACACATATATCTTGCTTAAACTCATATACTTTACCAAACATTATGTTTCCAGAACATTATAACTTAGTACCTGACAGGAGAAATATGTAGAAGTTTAATGAATCTAGATTATATCAATTAATTATAGCTTTTCTATTTGTTATTTATCAAAAATAGAGGAAATCTATCTAATAGGATACAATGTTCTTATCTGTGATGATGATCTTTTTTAGGAAGATATACTTGCCAAATAAATGTATTTCATTGTTCGACTCAGTACAACTCAGAATTATTTTTGAAACCTATGAATAGCATAAGCTGTACTGTGCAAATCCATGGAACAGAAGGCCTGCCTTTCTATAAAACTTGCTGCCTCATCTGGGACTAGACCCCTGACCTTAGCCTCATTAACATCAAGCGCTAATGAGCTGAAAGATCAAGCCCAGATTGTTACACTAGCAGGTATCAAATCTAATTAAATTCAGCAATTTCTTATTTCCATAAGACTGATTTTTGAATAGTGCAATATTCAGGTATATTATTTTCTTACATTTCTGATAATGTACATACTGATATTGTAGTGATTGGATTTATAAATTGAATGTTGGCTTACAGTTTCATAATAAATCATTTCAAGGACTGAGTTGCTGTACTACTGAATAGCTATCATAAATGATATGCTCAGTAAGAATTATCCCTTAGCAGATCTTACCATTAACTGTTGGATAGCAATACATCAAGAAACTAAACCAAATAAAAATGAAATTTTGATAATATAGGAAATAAGAAGGTGCATTTATTTTTTAATGTACTGTAATTGATTTTCAAAGTCAAAATATAATATTCAATGATGTTGGCTATGCTCAGTAGCTCCCCCCAAACAAAAATCCCCAAATCATGTGGTTTAGTCAAAATTATTAACTCACTAAATGAATTTATATTACCACACAACTGAAAATATCACTCAAAATACTCGCTGCCATCCAGTCAATGCTGACTCACAGCAACCCTTTAGGACAGGATAGAAACTGTCCCTATGCTTTACAGGAGTAGAAAGCCCTATCTCTCTCCCTCAAGAGCTGGCAGTTTTGAACTCTTAATCTTTCAAAGAGCAGCCCAACCCATAAACACTATTCCCAATTAAGAGAAACTACACATGTTTAATAGAGACTGCACACAGGACTACACACATATAATATAAAGTCTAATTCAGAACATGGCAAACGCTAGCCATTGGGCTAAAACTGGCCCATGGGCAGTATTTATAAATACAGATGTAGTGTAACACAAGCACTTCCATTATTTTCCATATTGTCTGTGGTTGGTTGCATAGTACAACAGCAGAATCTGGTAATTACAGCACTTTTTATTGTCCATAAAGTCTAAAATATTGACTCTTTAGAAATTGAGAAGAAAAGATGGGTTTACTGATTATTTAATAGATTATTTAATAGATCAAAATCTTCAATTTTTAACTTTTACCATGCTGATTTATTAATGTGAAGTGAATGTAGATGTAATCTTGAATCAATGATGATACTTCCTGGATTGGAAAATATGATCAAGTAATTTACATTGAATTAATTCCATTATCAATAAATTTGTTCAATTGGGTTAATTTTCTTTAAAATAAAAATTTAAAGATGCTTTTGAATTTTCCTAGGAATAATTGACCTTCTCCAAATGATCCTTTTAATAGTTTTTCTGATAAGTCAGTGATTGTATGGAAGTAGTCTTTTGTGTACTTCCTTTTCAACTGAGGCTGTAACATAGGACTTGCCCTTTTTCCTTTTTAGTTCTTAATACCTCCTCTTAGTAGTGCAATAATGGTTGAGTTGTTGGAAATAAGGATGCAGTAACACAAAATAATGCTGTTTAGGAACACCAACAAATTTTTGTTAAGTGCTTTAAGGGATAACATTCTTTTTTAGACTCGGTTTATTTTCAAAAACAAGTTTTTAATTTTGACTGGAATCCTGATTTGCCTAAATACCCCTGCTGAGATGTTTACAATGCCACTGGATCCACAAGACTTCTTACCCACTGACCTGTGATCTTCCTGCATTCGGCATCATTGCATGTGTTTCGTGAGTCTGAAGAGGAATTTATAGATTGGTATCAGATATATGGGCTAATATTGGACTTATAGACTTGATCTGGACTGGGCTGGGATGTTTTCTCAATATTCAATTTCTCTTGTTTATAAAGCACTTTATAAACACATATGACACACATATGACACACATATTTCTTGTACATGTATCTCTATGAATTTGATTATCTAGTCTACCTGGACTAACACAGGTGCCATCAAGCAGGCTTGGACCCAAAGCAACCCTATTGACAACAGAACAAAACATGTACAGTCCTGTGCCATTGGCACAATTATTCCTATGCCTGAGCCCATTCATTGATGCAGCACTGTGTCAATCCATCTCATCATTTTGTCACCTCTGCACTTAACCAAACATGATGTCCTCCTCCAGGGACTGGATGTTCAAAGTATGTAAGGCAAAGTCCTGCCATCGTTGCCTCTTAGAAGCACTCTGGCCTTCTTCCGACGCAGCTCTGTTTTCCTTTTAACAATCCATGGAACTTTCAAATTTCTTCTGGAGAACACAATTCAAATGCAGCAAGTCTTCCTTGTTCAATGCCTAACTTCCACATGCATATAATGCAAGTGAAAATATTGTGGCTTGTGTCAGGCACACTTTTATCCTCAAAGTAACACCTTGCTCTTCGATACTTTAAAGAAACCTTTTGCTGCCGATTTACCAAATGCCATATATCTTTTCATCTCTTTATTGCTGCTTCCATGAGATTTGGATGTAGATTCAAGTAAGACAAATTCTTGACAAATTTAACCTTTTCTGCATGTATCATGATGTTACCTAATCCAGTTGTGTGTTTGGTTGTAATCTACACTGTAATTGTAATCTACACTGAAGGCTACAATCCTTGATTTTTATAAGCAAGTGCATCAATTTCTTCTTACTTTCAGCAAGGTGTGTCATCTGCATACCACAGGTTGTTAATAAACCTTCCTCCAATCCTGATGTCTACCTTTCTTTATAGAATCCAGCTTTTATGATGATTTTTTAAAGTATATCTATTGTGCAAGTATGGTGAGAAGATCTGATCCTGATGCCCACATTGTCCATTTTTAATCTGGGTAGTATTCCCTTGTTCTGTTTGTACAGCTGCCTCTTGATCCATGTAAAATTATCAATTGGGCACAATGAATTCTTCAAAAATTCCCATTCTTCTCAAGGTAATTCAAAGTTTTTTATGATCCACACACCTTGGAATAGTCAACGAAACAGAAATAAACATCTTTCTGGAATTCTTTGCTTTGGGCCAAGATCCATCTGACATCAGTAATGATAGCCCTTATTGCATATCCTCTTCTGAATCTGGCCTGAACTTCTGGAACTTCCCTGTCAATATACTGCTGCAACCATTGATTGATGATCTTGAGCAAAAGAGCACTTGTGAGAGCTATCATTCTATAAATGTTACCATTCTATCCATTTTTATTGTGTGCTCTATCAGTGACATCAGTCTATAGTTTGAGCATCCTTTTGGTTACTGCTCTTTGAAATGAGCACAAATATGGATCTCTTCCAGGCAGTCATCCAAGTGAATGTCTTACTTTTTCTAGAAACCAGTAATACTAAAAAATATGTTTTCACAGCTTTTTGCTAATTTACTTATTTCAATTTCACTTTGCTACTGTATTGCATTTTTAACTTATTTTATTTTCACATTTTGGGAAAATTAATATATAAATAAAGAACTATGTACAGAGAGGGTGGGGAGGGGGGAAACGAGCTGATGACAAGGGCTAAAGTAAAAAGAAATGTTTTGAAAATGATGATGTCAACATATGTAAAAATGTGCTTGACACAATGGATATAGGCATGGATTGTGATAAGAGCTGTTGGAGCCTCCAATAAAATGATTTTTTTAAAAAGAACTGTTACAAAAGAATTCTCATCTACACAATAATTATATATTTTATTATTATTTTATTTTAATGCCAAAATTTACTGAATGTTTTTGAATTTATTATTCCAATTACTCTTCTTTTTGTCTTACTTTTGTTACTATCATTCTCATTTTCCCTTAGAGAATTATACCTAACTATCATATATATATCAATATATATATGAGACATACATATATGCCTTCGAGAAGAAAAAGTGTCATTAAATTCTGAAAGGATCCCAACATGGCAAGGGAAACCTTAAATAGCTAGTGTCCTTTTATCACATTGGAGGTTAACTTGCAGACGAGGACCAGCTTCCATTGATCTACACACCCAGCATGAGAATACTTTGCTACGTTGCTGCCCAATCAATTTGGACACACGGCTTTTCATTTCTTCAAAAGATACTAAAATAATATGGATAAAGTTTAAGGATAATTGTGTTTTGCAGTAATTTTTTTTTTTAAAGAACAACTTTTCTTTTGACTTCTGTGGTAGTTACAAAATCTGGTGTCAATTTGAAGATTCAGAGTGAAGGAGTGGAGTCCAGCCTGTCAATTCTATGATTGCCAATGAGGTCTCTGTGGGGGTATGGCTTCTCCTGAGAATTCTGTGAACTCCTGTATTCCTCCTTAGAGGCAGGAGACACACTCTCTCTCAGCTCACTCCCTGTGAGAAATCTTTATGGAGAAGACACACTGAGAGAGACTGATGGGGCCAGACCTCTGGATCCAGAGAAGTAAAGTGGAGAGCCCTGCCAGCACTGAGATGTTTATAACACCCCTGGATCCACGAGACTTCCCACCCACTGGCCTGTGATCTGCCTGCCTTCAGCATCACTAAATGTGTTTCATGAGTCTGAAGAGGAATTTATAGATTGGTATCAGACATATGGGCTAATATTCAACTTACAGACTTGATCTGGACGTGCTAGGATGTATTCTCAATATTCTATTGATCTTGTGTATAAAGCTCTTTCCTGTACACATATGAGTGTCTTTGAATTTGTTTCTCTAGTCAACCAAGACTAACGCAGCATCTTAACATTTCTGACTCATTACCAATAAGGTGGCTATTGAGAAAACTCACAGTGACCCAAGTATGTCAGAGTAGAACTATCCTCCATAAGATTTTCAATGCCTTTATTGTTATTGTTATTATTATTTTATGTAACTTTCTTCTGAAGAGCTTTTAGGTGGACTCACATTTCCAACTGCTCAGGTAGAAATCAAGTGCATTAAACATTTACAATGCCCAAGGACTCTGAGATAAAATATGTTCTGTTACCAAGAGTCTAGTATAAAGTCAAATGCTTACCAGAGCACACATTCATAAAAGCAAACTAACATTTTCACTCCTATAAATATTTCATAACATTCTGTAGATGGTTAAAATATGACTCTTTACACATTATTCCTTGTAAATCTATTATTTTATGTGCCTACATATCATTGAAAATCTATCAATACGTTTAGTTGATTTACTACATTTTGCGAGCAGCAGCCCATAAGTAGAAAATTGAGAGAGATCAAAAAACCAGATACTCATTCTTTCAGATTTTAATAAAGAATAATAATACACATATGAGAAACACTTTCCCTCAGTGTCACATAGAGGTGTTAAAATCAGTGGGTCCAAGAGAAGTGGCAGGAGACAGGACTGGGAGTATCCAGTAGATAAGAACCAAGACCGGATGAGAACAGGCCCTAAGCAAAAATGGACCAAGAAATCCAAGGTACAATGCAAAGAGGTCCAAGTAAGCCCAAGAGAGAAAAGAGAGAAAGGAATAAAATTATTTTTAAAAGGAGTCTTTTAAGCAGCTTGATCAAGTATCAGTGGTTTATTCTCTGTTTTAAATTTTCAAGAAAATATAAGGTAGTTTGGGCAGAGATAAGTGAGATGGTGGCCATCAAAATTTGGGGACATAGCAAAAATGTTTGTTTCAATTTGCTATTGAAAGTTCAGTAATTGAACTTTACTGAAAAGTATAAAATAACTAACATTTAGGAGAAATTTCAGCCATCAATTAGTCACATAGGCACATAGGCAGTGGAGTCCCCTTGTCCAAAAGAGCAAAATTTTATATGAAAGGATTCTTTAATGAACCATCACTAAAATCATCCAGCTGTACACATTTTCATTCTGTGTAACATAAACTTCAAATTTTCTGAATAAAAATAGCTGTTTACACAAAAATGGTTCTTTCGCTCTCAGTCTTATGTCCACCCCTGACTGACAATTTCCCTTTAATTTCCCATTGAATGCTAGGTGTAGTTCTCTAAGGAAAAGTGAGAATGACATTACCAAAAGGAATACACGAGAAAGAGTAACTGGAATCAGAAATTCAATCATACAGGCAGTAAATCCTGGCATAAGCATAACATCTTAATATAATAAGAATTTTCTCCATTTCCTCTATCAATTTAGTGTGCAATTTATATTGCCATACATGGACGATTAGGACAAAGGACTAATGAAATGCATTTCCTACATAACCAAGCCTGCAAACAGAAAAACCAAACCCACATCTATGGCCCACTTTTAGAAGAGAGCAAATATTCATTAAAGAAGCAGCATCAAAATGGTTTCAAATTCTATTTGTGAATCTCTATTAGTGATTGTTGTTCCCATATGTCTTAACCATGGTCAATGAAAAAAGTCAAAAGTTTGCTTTCAAGTAGGAGGCAAAAGCTATTTATAGAGATAAAGCTATAGGCATGTACATATGTAAATATATTAATTTATAATGAAAGGGATAGAGGCCAATGTACTTATATTTATATGTTAAGTATTAAGATAGCAGATGGACTTTGGGCCGAAACTCAAGGCCGCTCTTAACACAGGAACACTTTGTTCTAATACTCTGGCACTATTTGATACTTACCTTCCCAAAACAATCGCTGAAGACAAATGGGTGCATGAGCAAATGTGGTGAAGAAAGCGGATGGTGTCAGGTTATCAAAAGCTATAGATATCATCTGGGGTCTTAAAGGCTTGAGGTTAAACAAGCAGCCATCTAGCAGGGAAGCAAAAAAGCCCACATGGAAGAAGTACACCAGGCTGTGTGATCATGAGATGTCACCAGGATCAGGTATCAGGTACCAAAAGATCCAAAACAAACAATTATACCAATGTGAATGAAGGGGGTTGGAGTGGAGACCCAAAGTCCATATGTAGACAATTGGACTTCACCCCACAGAAGGGTTATAAGGAAGGGATGATTCAACCAAGGTGCAGTTAAGCACCAATGAAACACACATCATTCCTCTAGTCTGAATGCACCCTCACCCCCACCCCTACCAGACCGGAGTACACACATTGGTACAAATAATTGGTACACGTGGAATTCAGGACAGATAAACCCCTCAGGATCAGTAGTGGGAAAAGTGATACCATGAGAGTAGGGTGATGATTAGGGAGGGGGAAAGGGAGAACCTATCACAAGGTTGGATACATAGCCCCCCCCCCCCCAAGGAACTGAATAGCAGAAATGCGGATGAAGGGAGACAATGGACATTGTAAGATATGAAATAATAATAACAAAATATAGTAATTGATTAAAGATTCACGAGGGTGGGACGGCAGAGGAGGGAGGGGAAAAATAGGAGCTTACACTAAGCACTTAAGTAGAAAGAAAATGTTTTGGAAATGATGGTGGCAACATATGTACAAATATGCTTGATACAACTGATGTATGGAATGTTATAAGAGCTGTAAGAGCCCCCAATAAAATGATCATTTTTAAAAATTTTCTCTCATTTCTCAAATATTTCTGCTGATAAAGTCTAAATAGCATCTTCCCTCTTTTGAAGATGACATGCTTCCTAAGTTAGCATCTCTAGGACATTTCTGGGAAGAGTGCTTTCTAGAGCTCCAAGTGGCTGGACATGCAAGGTTGTGCGAGTGCAGTGACTGCGGACGTGATCGACAGTTGAATGATTGTTGTTGGTGGTGGTGGCAGTGGTGTTTGGCAGTTCGCTCAAGGAGAAAAATTCATTTATTTCAGCTTGAGAATTACAAAACAAAAGAAAAAGAAACTGAGAGAAAATATAGGGTGCCCCACCTACCCCTCACCCAATTCACCTTATGATACATTTCTTTAATGAATTAATTAATATTGATATATTATTTTTAACAAAGTTCTATAATATCTATTTAGCCTCCCTGGTGGTTACCCATGGGGCTGATAACTGCAAGGTCAGCAGTTCAAAACCATGAGCAGCTCCATGGGAGAAAGTTGGGGCATCTACTCCTGCAAAGAGGGAAAGTGTCCGGTGTTCCCACACTTGGCACAGAGGCAGTTCTCTGTCCTCCAAGGTCACTATGAGTTGACACCGACTGGATGGCAGTGAGTTCGATATTCATTTTATATATAATTGTTACCGAGTACGTATTATTTTCTAGTCCAGCTTCCCATACAAAATTCCATGTTAAATTTAGACATCACATCACTAGAGCCAGGAGTTCTGGTAATAGATTTGGTGGTGGGTGATAGATTTGGTGGGTGATAGATTTGGCTGCTCACCACAAGATTCAAATCTCCCAGTTGCTCGGTGAGAGAGAAAGAAGAGGCTGTTTGCTCTTACGGATATTTATTTGGGAAACCCAAAGAGCCAGTTTTACTCCATCCCAGAGGATCTTTAGGAATCACAATTCATCTGATGGCAGTGGGTTTGGCTGTTGTTGTTGTTGCTGTTGTTGTCGTTGTTGTTGTGTATCCCCTGAACTTTCTCTTTATTGTGGGAGTTTTTCAGGAATTTCTTGTTTTTGATGACCTCGACACTTTTGAAGAGTGCCGGTCAGGCATTGTGTACAATGACCCTCTTTTGGACTCATGATAAGATTGGGACTGATGGTTATCAGGGAATTTGTTATTTAATCGCATTATACCAAGGGCATACAAGGGATTTCAAAAAGCTCATGGAAAAATGGATCATAAGAAGATAATGAGTTTTTTCCCATGAAGTTTTTGAAATACCCTAGCACGCTACCGATGGTATTTTGACTTGCTTTTGTCCTTGTCCACGTAGTAGAGGTAGCAACGTCCAGCTCTCCGCCTCCTGTTCCTCTTCAGATTCTATTGTTTGGAAGGAACTCACTATTGGAAGCCTACACATGGGTGTGGGTCTATATTAGAGCACACTGCAGGCACTGTATTTATATTAACTGATTCAAATTCTTCGTAACTGGAGTTTTTTCTCTATTTTTCACTTAAACTTGTCTATATTCACTGTATACTTTCTGTTATTATTATCCAATGTTACCCTACTTACATTGTTGCTCATTTTCAGCTTGTTTGGGGGAGTTAGGGGTATGTGTGTGCTTTGAACCCTTTCTAATACAAATGATTTTCCATGCAGAGCTTTTTTATATTTCTCCTCATCCCCTAGATATTTCCTGAAGGAGTTCTGGTTCCTTGTATTCGAGAATGTTATTAAAAAGCAAACCTTGACACCAGATATGATAGCGCTGATTGATTTTTAAGCCCTTGCAACTAATGCAGCAAAGTGTCACATATGAATGCATGTATACTAACTGATGTTCATACATAATTATATAGATTCACACAAATTTATAATATAGCTGCAAGTAATAGCTTTGCCTATATTAATTCAAATTGACTTCATGCATCCAATTTTAGTCCATTACCACGGTATCCTTCTCACTTCCTGCACATAGCTAAATAATACCTTTTCCTGATAGAGATCAGAAACAAACACTTAATTTTAAATAAGGTTTAGAGCATTCATATGGCTAAAAAGGGAGTTCTGTTGCCAGAAAACAAGCAAATAAAAGTAGTTTAAAGGAGAAAAATAAAAGACAGAGATTCTCATCATCAAAAAAATTCGATTTCACTTGATCCACATGAAAAAAGATGCTAAAAAATACCCGAGTTTCATAAAAAAAAATATATATATATATATATATATATATGGCCTTGAACACCATTCCCCCTCAAACACAAATCATTCTTTTGATGCCACTAATTAGGCCATTGCTATCTGATCCTGCTATAAATCTGTAAATAGTAGATACTGATATATTAATATCAATTAGGATGCATGTGTATACACACACATTACATATCTTACTCCAGAGATTGTAATCAATTATTCTTAAAAGTGCTGCCATCATCTTCTTAAATATCAAGTAATTAAATAAAATTCACCCTGGTAAATAATACAGGGGGATTCATTTCTTACTTGAGTACTTCAGTGCTTTGATTATCAAAGTCAAAAGGGCAAGTGCAGCCCCAGTGAGCACGGGAATGGCAGGTCTCTTTTACTCATATATGCTGCACACTTAATAAGCACAATAGACGACACTGAGCTACAAGCCACTATCACCAAGTCAAGGCTGACCCACAGTGACCTTATAGGATAGTAAATACAGTCAAATACTTTGGAATTTATGAATTTAATTCCATCAACAAGTTTGACTTGGCTGGAGAAATTATCCTAATACACAAATTGTCAGAAAAATTAGCGCACACTTTTCCCACCTCTGACTCAGAAGTCTGCGGGGATTGCACTGTTCGCTTGCCTAAACAAGAGGAAATGAAACACGAAGCACTTTGTCATGGGTCCATTTGAGCATTCACTAAAATCACAAAATGGGATTCTTAAAGGGCACTGAGCATTACAATGCACATGATACAGAGGTAGTCCTTTTCATAAAGAAAGCAAGAGAAAAATAAGTATTTTTTATTAAAAACACATATAATTAAAAAGTAATGAGATTCTTCTGATAATAAAATATATCCTTAAAGAAGCTATTTTTACTAAATTGTTTGAATTACTAAATCAAATAAGTTAAAATGAAAAATAGCTGCACAGCACTCTGTTGAGATATGATTCTTTGTAGAGGATGTTGCCATATAGTGGCCTTTACTTTTTAATGTTATTTCATAAAAATTGAATGTTGTGCATTGGTTAATTTTACTAACAAAGTGAATCACGCTTTTCAAATACTTGTCACTTTTCAAAACTCACTCCACACCTCTATGTCACACACACAAACATGAATACATCTTAGCAAAGTTTAGGCACTGCTGTATCAAAATATTGATTGCCTTCAACTTTGAGACAATAGTGTGGAAGCAAACATAAAATTGGAGCGGGATTGTCAGGAGATGCAGCAGTAAAAGGAGGCATGCTGGGATGCCCTTACTCAAGTTAGCTGACACATACATCAATGACATTATATCTTCACAATAGTCGATAGACTCCCAGTTTACTTTCAAAAGGTTTCTGTTCTACAAATTAGATAAAAAGAACCTCATGAACATTTATGTTCAGTGAAAACTTTATCAAATTTTAAAACTGTAAATACAATCTGCGAAAAATAATTTTGGTGACAATGTAGCTAATAAAGGGAGAGTGGGTAGGAAAGAGGGAACAGATTACAAGGAACTATATGTGACCTCCTCCCTGGGGGACAGACAACCGAAAAGTGGGTGAAGGGAGACGTTGGACAGGGCAAGATATGACAAAATACCAATTTATAAACTACCAAGGGCTCGGGGAGGGAGGGGAAAAATGAGGACCTAATGTCGGGGGTTTAAGTGGAGAGAAAATGTTTTGAGAATGATGTACAAATGTGCTTTACACAATTGATGTGTGTATGGATTGCGATAACAGTTGTATGAGCCCCTAATAAAATGTTTTAAAAAAAAACAAAAACAAAAATTTTTTTTAAAAAAGGTCTACTCTCTAAGATTTATAGAAAATGCCAATTCAAACAGTATGAGGATAAGTAAAAGAATACTACTGGAGTTTCAGTACATATCATAAACAAAACATGTTTAAACATGTCTATGTGGCCCATAGAGGGCTACAGACATACTTTCTTAGCAATACACTTGTTTTAGTCTCCCTAAGGCACTTACAAACTTATGTGATTAAAATAATGGCTAACAGAGGAAGAGTTCAATGCCATGGATTATATTGACTGTCTTTAGGGATTTCCCATGTGATCTGTAAATATTTTCTTGAAAGACAAAGGACAGTCAGGGAGTTTATTAGAATGAAGTTTTAGGGAAATTTTGGTGATAAAAAAGAAAAGCTGGGTGAAGAAATCGTGTGTGTGTGTGTGTGTGTGTGTGTGTGTGTGTGTGTGTGTGATGTCCTGCCCACACATCCCCACCCCATCTGACAAAGGATGCACCTAATCATTCTCTGAGGACAAAAAGGCTGTCTTCAGAGCCTTTGTGTAGGAAAACCTTACTGAATGCATCCTACTGCCCTGCTCTTTCTTTCCTCTACATATTTCATTTAGTCCAAAACTCAAAAAAGAGAGAGGAAAAATAAACCACATGAAAAGGAGTCTTCTGTATCCCCAAGGATGACACAAAAACTGCTGCTTTGATGTGTTATCCATAGAAGAGTTGAGAATTCCTCAGGGGAAAGAAAGGTTAGAGATATGGAGAAATTACTTTTATAAATATATAGACCTAGATAGAGGAAACACTGGAAAATAATAACCTTCATTTTTTTATATTTATGTTTAATAAAGCTTTCCGATTTTGTAGTAATGCTCATCGAAATGCATTTGTATGTGAAAGTACTAATATCTGTATATATCAACAGGCACATATACTCAGAGAAGAAAAACATAAAATTCTCCAACATAGCCACAGAGAATAACACCAGTCCTTCAAACGGAGGAAAGGAATCGATCTACCAAACCCACATGGAAGCAAACCAAGAAGAAAAAAGAGAAAGGAGCAGTCGGCCTAGACTCCATATGGACACACCCAACCCAGAGGATGAGGTCCCTGCATGGAGCTGCTAAGGCACAGAGAGGACTGTGGGACTGCCAATAGCTCAAGACATGTTGTCCCCTAACTGGAGCATACAGCAACAGGGGACAATAATGGGGACACACAGCAGGAGAGAGTGTGGAAGTGGAGCATAACAGATCAGCATTTGGACTAAAGCCAAGCCACAGAGCACCTGAGGAGCCCCAAGAGTGGGCTTCAGGAGAGAAGGGGCAGCCCCTGGATCTCCCTGAGGCCATGGGGGAGGGACTCATGGGGGCCAGCAAACAGACCTGGACCTATGTAGGGTTCTTTTTTCTTTCTTTCTTTCTTTTTCTCATCTTTTTCTCTCCCCTTTTCTTTTTTCAACCGTACGTATTCATATTGTTCAAACTAGCGCATTGCTGGTTTGCCTAATTAGATGGGCTGGACGTGGAACAGAACCCTGGGGAGAAGGCAATGGGGCCAATGGCAGGAGGTGGAAAGAAGGGTGTGGTGAGCGGACGGCATCATAGATGGGGAACAATGAGGGAAATGGAACCAGCATGTAGGAGAGGGCAGAGATCCTGTGAGGATTAGAGCAACACCACGCTAGTGGAGAGGAAGCACCAAGCTAGTGGAAGAAGGAGGGAAGTGATGATGGGGCAGGAGGAGGCAAAAGGAAACAGAGGCAAGCTCTAGGAAGCAAAGGCATAGATAGGGAGATTAACAGAGGTGTGCACTTATGCAATTATATTAATCCATAACAATAGTGGTAGGAGCCTGTGTACATATATTTAGAAGGCAATACACTGAAGCCACAGACGAGCCTTGGGCTTTGACTCATACCTTCCCTGAATACAAGAACACTTTGTTCTAACACACTGACATTCTGTGATGCTCAGCCCCCACCCTCACCCTACACGTTCCACGATCACTGAAGAAAAAACAGGTGCATAAGCAGATGTAGTGAAGACAGAGGATGGTGCCAGGCTATTAAAAGATACAGTGTCTGGGGTCTTAAAGACTTGAAGATAAACAAGCGGCCATCCAACAGTGAAGCAACAAGCCCACATGGAAGAAGCACACCAGCTGGTGCGATCGTGAGGTGTCATCGAGACAGGGCAATAGGCACCAGAAGATTCACAACAAACAGTAAACAAACAAGCAAAAATACATTGGTGACAATGGAGGGAGGTTGGAGTGGAGATCCAAAGCCCATCTGTGGACAATGGAACATCCCCCTATAGATGGGTCGCAGGGAAGGGATGAGTCAATCAGGGTACAGTAGAACACTGATGGATCACACAATATACCTCTGATCCTTTGAGGCCTCCTCACCCCCACTGTCATGACCCCAGTGCCGCTTCCCAATCTGGATTAGACGGGAGCATGTACATAGGTATAGCCAGGAGATAAAATGCACAACACATGGAAAACAGGAACAGAAATGGGAAAAGAGATACCAAAAGGATAGGGGAAGGGGGGAGACATGGGGAGGAATGGGCGGGTGGAACGATCACAATGAATGGCACATAACCACACATCCCCATCCTGGGGGAAGAACAGCAGAAACCAGAGGGGAAGGAAGACAGTGATGGGTGTGAGATTTTAAAATAATTAACAATCTAAATATATTAAGGGCCATGATAAGATTTGAAAGTAATTAACAATCTATAATCTATCAAGGGGCCACGATAGTTGGGAAGGGAAAAAAATTCTCAGACATAGCCAAATACCTTGCAAGATGTGTTTTGTAGGTGTTAAAGTTTAGGCAATGCACATAATATAGTTCACAACATTCATACTCTACAACCTAGTGGCAGAAATAGCATCTGAGATCTAAAAAACTTTCCAAAAGCAATATAAAATAAAATTAATGATAGTTATACTTCAGGAGCACAAGAATAAGAAAGAAAGAAATATATCACAGAAGGAACAAGACTACAGGGCTAGTAGACCACAGGAACTACAGCTTTGTCTACCCTGAGTTCAGAAGAACTAGAAAGTGCCCAAGGACCACAGTTGACTGTCTGATCAAAACCTAGTAGACGGACCAGGGTAGAAATAGAGAAAAATGCAGAGCACAATTACTGGCCCTGTTAAAACCAGAAGAGTCCGTGAGACTGTCACCCTGAAATAGTCTTTAAAGTCTGAACATAGTCTTTGAAGTTACCTTCCAGCCAAACAGCAGAGTGGTAGACATAATGAAGGATATCTATATCCATAATGTTTTATTAAAAAAAATTTATATTAAGTAAAAAGGTCAACAATTACTCTAAATAAAAAAAAATAAGAAGATAAGAGGACAGGAAAACTACAGCAGTAGATAAAGAAAAAGCAGGATATAATTAACGAGAATATTGACACATTGTGAACAATTAACTAATTTCACTGAATAATTTGTAAGGAAATTAACAAAGGAGAACTTAATTTACTTTGTCATAAAACATCATGCAATACTTTGAGGAAAAAAAAAGTCCTCTGACTGCCCTACACAAAAGTCATATTAGACAGCATAGATAATGCTATTTGAAATTAAAAAATCACAGTGAATTTTAAAGAAGGTGATGTAAAGACACAATTTGTATATTAAAATAACTGTTCTATTTGCCAAATGCATAATTTGTTAAAGGAGGAAATGGTGGAAACCTCAGAAAGAGCTAGAAAGCGGCATAAAATTTTAAATGCTGCAGTGGATTACATACACTAGCAGACCTTCCATCTGTGTCTTGTGGGAGCTAGCAGTCTGTTTACTGAAGTGCAACATGTTTTCATAAAGAGTAAATTTAAGTATATCAAAAGTATTAGTAAACATTTTGGTCACAAAAGAACATGATATGGAAAGAATCTTTTTGAATCTTTCTCTTTAGCTGTTTAGTCTTGATTTCCTGTCTTGATTTATGAATTCGTTTATTGCTCTGCAATGGTGGGGACCGATCCATGTCAATCTAATGCCCATTAGTGTCTGGTTAATTTTCCTCATTACAAATATTAACTAAATCTAGAGTCAGCACTTCTCTATCCTATGGCGCCTTTAGTGGCTCTGAGACCACACGACCCTTCCCCCTCTTTCACTGACGTGTATGATGTGTCCTGGTTAGCTTTGCTGCTTCTTAGAGCTCCCAGGACTTTGCTAAAGCCTCTTCCCAATCACTTCCCTCCTCAATCATTGCTTAAGAGTCAGCTACACTGAACTTGAGTCAATTTACTTGGCTCTACCCAGTTACAGCTTAATTTGGGATCTTTGCTGACCTTCAATTTCTGCTCTTGCTCCTCGGCTTGTTTAACTCTCTGGTCATGAGCATCAAGTCTATGCGTTCAGCAGTCCTGATGGTCAAGTCTACTAAAAGTGTATTCAGTATTTGTTCTTGTTTTATTGACTTTTTTCTTTTTCCAATATACCAAATTATCTATCTATTCTGAAAGAATATATATATATATATATATATATATATATATATATATATATATATATATATATATATATATATATATATATATATAGTATATATGACAATGTCCTGTATAAATGAAATTTCTTAGTGATTGATCCATCAAGCTTGGCACAAATGAAATGAATCTATATGTAGGTATTATTTATATAAATATCCTAATAAGAGCTTTTTCAGAGGTCATTGTGGAAATGATGAAAAATGGTGGAAAGAATCTACAGGATCAGAAAAAACATTGTAGTTAAGTGATACTAACATTTACATTTACTTCAAAAACCTCTAATTACGGATATATGTTGCTGTTCTTCCCAATGGACTGTAATTCCCTTTAGGATGAAGCTCTGAATATAAAAAAAATCACCTATGAAGGCACACTTTAGCACATTGATAGGCAGAGAAGGTAGAGAGCAGAGAATAAGGGAGATCAGCCCTCCCAGTGCATTCACCCAGCATCCTTCCATGTTCTCCCTACCCTCTCTCAGCATGTGGTAAAGTGACATTGCTTGGTACAGCTCTTCATAATTCCTACCAAGTAAATGGATAGAACCGTGCAAATAGGGTGCGTAAAACATTACTTGAGGGATTGATTACTGTTACCATTCCAGTGTGTTTATAGTTGGTCATTTCAGAAATAGGAAGAAAAACAGTACAGTGACCCTCAAGAAAGAAGAGCTCCATCTCCAAAGTGGGAGAGGTAATGAAAGCATCAAAGGCTGCAGCCACCAGACACTAAGAGCAGAGTAGCCTTGTTGGGACCCTGAGGTAGAGCACAGAAGCACTGGTGAGATTATCAGGCAGAGCAGCAGGGTCCCAGCCCACAGAACAAGGGTAAGGACAAAGAACCACATGAGAGAGAGGCTGAGGACCAGAGGTACACGCTTATCAGCAAGCTGAGAAGAGACATTACGTACAAAAAGAACTGTATCTTTAACACTTTGAAACCTGCTATTTCCTGAACAAACACTATAAATGTATGTATTGTCTTTCAGTTCTGTGCAGCCATTGGAATGAATTCTCAAACTCAGGAAGGAATGGTAAGTCTGGGAAGAGGGTGAGAAAGGAGAGAGGCTGGAGGCATATCGGATTTCTGCTTTGTGGCAATAGGTCCTGGGCTGTATGGATTCCCTATTGCTTTAATGTGGTCACAGGAGGTCAAACTTTGCCCCGATACCATTTCCTCAGCTCCATTTAAGACATGCAAGATTATTGGTTTCTGAACTGTCACTCTTATAATTTCTATGTAAATTTGATAACAAGATGGACATACATTTTCTCACTCCCCTCTTCTTTCATCTGTATTAGGTTGTCTGCTATGTACATGTTTTTCACGTGGCAGACTTTCAGTTATGGATGCTAATCGAAAGATGATCTGCAGAGTTCTTCAAGCTGCTGTTAGGGAGGCAGAAACTGCATAACATTAAAAATAAATCGTAATTTATATTCATTATGTTTCAATAGAATTTATCCTGTTTCATTGTTATATTTTACATATGTGCCCCCAGTCCTCCCATGGGGTACAGGGCTTCTAAATTTTTTTTTAATCATTTTATTAGGGGCTCATACAACTCATCACAATGCATACCCACATCAATTGTGTAAAGCGCATTTGTACATCATTCTCAAAACATTTTCTCTCCACTTAAACCCTCGGCATTAGGTCCTCATTTTTCCCCTC
>NW_022103896.1:55887426-55915335 GCF_000313985.2 Echinops telfairi | reverse complement strand
TTTACCCACTTTGTCTTCAGCGGTTGTGTCGGGAAGGTGAGCATCATAGAACGCCAATTTAATAGAAGAAAGTATTCTTGCATTGAGGGAGTACTTGAATGGAGGCCCAATGTCCTTCTGCTACCTTAATACTAAACCTATAAATATAGGCTCATAGATTTATTTCCCCATCCTCATATAAATATATTTGCATATGTACATGCCTTTATCTAGACCTCTATAAACAGGGCTTCTAAATTTTTAATGGCATCCCTGGACAATAATAACTTTCTATGAACCCATTGATAGAGTCTCATTGCCTATTGCTCTCTACCATTTCAAGTTTAACATCCTTATATCTGCTTTTTCAAAGCATACAACCAACTATATATATTTACAATATGTACATCTCTATGTGTATATATGATTATGCAGAGAAAAGGAGAATATGACCCAAGTAGTTTATATCAAATTAATCTTCCCTTCAATAATCTAGAAGATAATTGAAAATACTTTCAAATATGTAAGAACACATAGACTAGTATACTCTTGGAGTCTTCCAACAAAAACAGTAAGAGGATAAGTTGAATACACTTCAGACATGACTCAGAAAAAATAAATAAAAAGATAAATATATACATTAAATTGTATATCCAGAATTATTACAAAAGTGGAGATTTCAGAGATTCATAAGCACTCTAAATAACATATGTTAGTGATGTATTAAAAAAATTATTTCAGGGACGAGGTGACGTAATCTTAAATTGATCTTGTCTGAATAGATGATCTAAGTGCTGATAATTGAATGATAAGAAATAATAAACCAGAATCTAGCTGTAGAGATTTTCAAGCAGAGAATAAAGCAATTGTAAAGAGGCTACAGAAGGAATAGTCTTGCAATGTTCAGGAAATATAAATAAGTCAAAGGTTGAGCCCTAGACATGGTAGAAGGGGCTTGGGTGGAGATGTGGAGCATGGCAGATCGTGGAAGGCAAGAATGATGACGTTTCTGCTAGTTAGTTGCCGTGGAAACAACTCAGGAGCCTGGTGACCCATGTGTATTCAAATAGCACCGTTTTTAACAGAATTTTCAATAGCTAAATACATTTTTGGTTGTGGATCACCAGGCTTTTCTTCTGAAGAGCCTGTGAATAAACTCAAACCAGTTGTTCGGTTAGTGTCCGAGCACATTTTCCATTTGCCACACTCAGGACATGAGAATATTTTCAGAATAAAGTTTATATGGACAACAAAGAAATGTAGAATCTCATTATTCCAATCTAATATTGATATCTTTATTTAGGAAAATTTTGCTTTTAATTTAATTTACTTTTTATTTAATTTATTTATTTACTCATAAATCTCTTACCATTAGATTTTGCTTACCTTCCAGAAAATAATAATTTAAGTAGATTAAATATAGATATTTACCCTAAGAGTCTGAAATAATAGACAGAATTGTTTATTACATTCTGTGATGGCTGTTGTTAGATGGTACTGAGTCTATTTTGACTAATTCATCCCCATGCCAGAACAGAATTTCTGTCACAGAAATTCTATAGGGTTTCCTTGGAAGCAGGTCACTAGGTCTTTCTCCTACAGAGGTGCTGCTCTGAGCCCTGAGATTTGAATGATAAGGTGTCAGCCATCAGCTCTTGACTGTGAGCCAGCAGTTTTTCGGTCAGCAGTGGAGCATGTACTTATTTGCATCATGAGGCTCCAGAACCAATACAAGCATCAGTCATATTATCACTGAGGTAGGTATAAATACTGACAAGCATATGTAAGGAAATAGAACTTTTTAAATGTATAAAAATACAAAATCATCAGAACAGTCGTTTAATAAAATATTTCTCATTCTATATTTGACCGTCTGCTCATCTTACTCTTCCTTTTGATGTTTCTCCAGAGATACATATATTACATGTTAGTGACTATTAGGTGAAGAATGACAGGCTCCCATCTATCCTAATAGCTAACTTCTTTTGCTGGCTCAGCCAAGGTGAGTCTTTTCTCATCCATCATACGCTTCACAAATCTAGGACAGAGTTGCTTCACTGCACTTTGGGTGTACTTTCTTGTCTGGTGATCATATATTTCACAATTAATTGGAAGTATAATATCAGCTTAAGTCAAATTTTTGAATTTCTGGTCTGATGCACCATCCCCAGAGAATAGAAACCATGTCCTATTGTACAGATAACTTTGTAATTATTTCCATTTACCATAGCACAATCTTTACAGCATGTAGCAATTACAAAGCATGACCACAAAAAAATGTCCTCTTTTCCCACAGTTCCTCCAGCATAAATCAGAATAGAAGGCCTAGAGTTATCATAACTTAGTGTATAGATTAAATAAAGTCTGGTATCAAATTTCCGTAAAATTATATGGTCTAACACGATATTTTGTATATTCTAAAGAACTTTACACACTGAGGTCAATCTTCAGGGGGTTTTGTTCTTTTCTTTTTAGAACATAACCTGTGTATTATAAAATAGCAAAATTTACACAGCTCAGCAGGATAATTTGCATTTTCTATCCCAAGAGAAAATATCCAAAAGATTGTTCACATCTAAGAAAGCTGTTTGTTTTTCTAATTAGATATTCTGAATGTCTTATGGAAACTTGACTGCTGAGCATTAAAAAAAAACCTTGCTAAACATGAGCATCGAAATCGTGGAAATCCTTTCACAAACTATAACGAGAGCCCTTTATCATTTGACTTATTTTCCTGAACTGGAGGGGTCTCACTGCAGGTGATTCCCCGAAGGGCAATCATGTATTATCAGCAATGCAAGACGAAGTCGACCTACAATTCTAAAAATAAATCTAATTTTCTGAATCTTCAAGTTGATGAGCTGGCTTGTTTGCTATTTACAAAGGAAATGAAGAACAGGATATTCTGTAGGGCAGGAGATAGCAATGAGTGCATAAAAGACACTGTCATCCAATCACCTCCAAAAATGTCAATAACTTGAAAGAAGACTAAAAGCTTATACTGGCTGCTGGGTATAGGCAACGCCGATCAGGTGTGACCAAGAAACACTTCTTCAACACAAGGTGTCAAGCAGTGGATGTAATGTACTGCAATAACTTCCGGGTCTGCAAGCTGGATATCAGAACTAGCTGGTAACCAGCTACCACTAACAACTGCTATGGAAAGGATCGCGTTAGGTGATTATGGATAGCATGGGCAAGAAATATGGAACAAAATTCAAAAATCATAAAAGAGAACAGGCTTATGGGTGGACAGAGATGAGCAGAACCATCGAGACTATGGTCCTTATTTGCTGTTATTTTAAGAAAAATAAAATAACATCTATCTATATGAAATTAATTGGCACATGCTACACAAAAGATTAGGTAGAAAGCTTAAGGGACCGTGTGTATATGTCAATTGAAAAGTAACAAAAATGGAAAAGGAGCATGGAAATGGTTGCACAGTTCAATGTCGTACACACAGAAACCGTTGAATTGGTCAATGTTTTGTTATGTATATTCTCAGTAAAAGCAATCAACAGCAAAATAAAATAAATTTGTGACACCAGTGGAACATTCTTAACTTTGTACTTAATCAGCAATGGGTTCTAAGCCCGATTTTTGAAATAACCATTTATGCTACCTTGAAGAAATAACTCAGTATATAAATTGAGGTTCAAGATAACAATTTCATTGTTACGTAGACAAATGAATACAATGCTGTATAAAATGTGCTTGTAGATTAATAGCTTATCTATTTAATGTTGCCCTTCTCTCTACTTAATCATCTTGTATAAGCATTTCCTTGACAGAAAAACTGAGAAAAACTGAGTTGGTGTTTTATTTGACAACATTTATTGAGTACTTACTTGTACAAGATCCATATTAAACTCTGGGGAGAGCTATAGCAAGGATGATCTTGAAATACGATATTTCAGAAATAAACTTCCATACCATATTTGAGAAAATTCTCTTCTATTGCAGTTAAGGTTATCACCCTTTCTCATTTCGCGGAGTAAAGCATCACTGCACTTGTACCTTGGTCAATATTTTAGTAAATTTTGGCAGTCGTGTGTAAATTTGTGTAAATATAACCGCTTACTTTTATGGCAATTTATAATTTTCAGTCTTCTGGAGTCAGAACTGGCTTGTAAGAAGAGCCCAGATCTCACGTGTGTAATGACTTGGATTCTTTATGCATAATTTCTAAGACTCAATTTCTATACACCAGGGAGTATTTCTGTCATGAAGGGGTTTTTTAATCTTAATTGACACAATGCGTATGGCACCTTTAAAGCCCTGGTGATGTAGTGGTTATGCATTTGACTGTGATCCAAAACCATCAGCTGCGCTGCCGAGGACGTTCTACCCCCTTTAAACAGCTACACTCCTGGAAACCCACTGGGGCAAGGGGGCAGGGAGTAGGGGGCTCAGAAGGGGGGGTGTTCCTGTTTGAGTCAGCATTGACTCAATGGCAGTGAGCTTGGTTGTTGGTTTTATACATCTTTCCAAAAGTTCAACGACATAGAAAGTGATCAATAATTATTGACTATTTTATTATCACTGTTATGGAATGCCATGAAAATAACGTTTTCTTCGTTCCCAAGAAACTAAGTCCTTAAAGTGATATTTTTGCTCTTTAATACCTTAAAAAGGTTTTGTTTGTTTGTCTGTTTTTGATAGCAAATTTAATGCATATTTTGATTTATTGACGGTTGCTTTCATGACGTTGATTGTGGATCCAAAAAGAAAATAAAATCCTTAACGATTTCCATTTATTTTCCTCACTTAACGCTATGTTGTTTATTGATCCAGGTGTGAAGAATTTTGTTATCCTTACACTGAGGTATAATCCAGAATGAATACTGTATTCTGTATTCTTTGATTATCATTAACAAGTTCTCCATGATCTTGGCTTTCAATGCATATTAATTGCATATTTGATCAATTTTAGACTGAAGAAGTTCACAATATTCTCCAATTTCTTCATCGCTCACTTTAGTGGGTGATATAAAATAATAATTGTATTATCTGCCTTGCAATCCTATAGGTAGTATCTTACTGTAGCGGCCTGTGCTTCAAACATGATCTTGAAATGTTCTCTTTGAACAGAAAAGTTACATCATTCCTTTTCAATTTGTCATGCTCTGCATTCCACATGATTGTCTTATACAAAATACCCAATGCCAGTGAACTTTAGCTCACTAATGTCAAGGACATTGATCTTTATGAGTTTCTTTTCTTTTTTGATAAATTCCAACTTTCCTAGGGTCGTACACATTACATTCCACATTCCAATTATTAATGGATTTTTGGAGTTGTTTCTTGTTATTTTGAGTTGTGACTCATCAATAAATGATGGTCCCAAAAGTTTTTCTTTAGCCATGTCATTTAAAGTCACTTTACTCTGAAGAGTCAGCTCTTCCCAGTCTCGTGTGAATACCTTCCAACCTGAGAGGGCCATCTTCTGGCACAATATCAGAAATGTTTCAATGCTTCCCAAAGTGGACTCCCCTCTTCATTGCCCCTGGTCTGTCTTAGTCTAAAAAGCTCCTGTAAACTATCTACCATTAGTGATTCTGCTGGTATTTGAAATACTGTTGATATAGCTTTCAATATCACAGCAAAATGCAAGCTACCACAATATGACAAACTGAAAGACCTGATAAATGATGGTTATGACCTATTGGAATATAGTCTATAAATGTCAGAAAATGGTGCTAAATTAATCCACATGGAAGATTGGCATCTAAATTATTGGAATTTTTCAGTAAGCTTCTTTAATTATGATTTGAGGGCACCCAAAAGCACTGCAGAATAATGACACAGAAGAAGTTTCTTACACATATTCTTAACAAGAAATTATGTCAGTAGTAATAACCGAATGTTTTTCAAAAGTACTTAGAAAACTAATAAAAGTTTATATAATAAAAAGAGCAGAATAAAATAAAATGAAAACCTATTCAATAAGATAGTAAAATGATTTTCCCCAATATGTTTTCAATTATGAGGTAATATAGATAAATATTCGTTGTTATAACCAGTAAAAGTCCAGTCCTTTCAATTTATTTATGGAAGTATAGTAAAGCAATGGAAATATAAAGTTCATTTAGCACTTAGAAAATGTTTGCTAGTAGCAATGAAAAATTTTATATTTTGTTGCTATTATTGAGAAGCACTTTCCCAATCTAGATTGCTTCATCTCAATAACCATAATCAAGTTATGGAATCTTGTCTTCTGCAGTAGATATTGGACTTTAAAGTTAAGCCCAATATTTCTATCTTTCCAGTTAATTTCATTTTTTCTTATTAATATTTTCTAACTGATGAAGTCTACAAGCTAAAACAGTAAGTTGTAGAACTAGGGATCTGTTGTTTCCTGCTGTAATACATTTATCCAAAATACACCTCCATATTTCAAGCACTATAAATTTTCCTAAAATCACATATAGGCTGCTTTCTGCAGAGTTTAAGCTGAAAACTGATAACAATTAGTATATATGGACTTATGTAAACATAGTGCATATATGTATATGTAGTATATAGTACATATATATGTGCTTACAAAAACAATTTTGTATATTATAATAAAAATATGCTATTTTATTAGTAGGTTAATTTAGTAGTCAAGTCAAAAAAATGTTTTGGGAAATATATTAAATATTAGTTATTTGGTTCCATGAATCTGTTCATGCATGATTAGACCTTAGAATATAATGCAAGTGCCGTATTTCTCTCATATTTTCCAAAGTTTAAAATATACCAGAATTACCATTGTTGTTGTGTGTATGTGTATGAAGATAGAACCTGAATATATTGATAAACACTGAGTGCTTATCTATGCCAATCTAAGTTCATTGGTTATGGAAGAGCAAAGCCTTCTGTCACTAAATTAAAGAGCTCAGTTGTGTAGCTCTCTCTGAGGCCTGGATGATGGCGCGGCTAACAGTACTGGCCCATCTTTGTCCAGCTGCAATCCATACGGCCGAAAGAAGATCTGACACCAGCAATTGTATCTTATTTCAGAAATAAAGAGGAATATTCAACACATCTGGAGGCAAGATAAAATGTCACAATATCAGGAAAGTCACAATAGGCCATATTCTAAAGCACTAAAGTAAAAGAGAAAAAGAATTGAAAAATTAGAATTACTTTTGGAGGGCTATATTATTTGCCACCAGTTCTTCCCATTTCAATCAAGAGAAAATGAACAGCGTGTTCTTCACCGAACAATGATACTACTCATATTTGCGACCAGGTGAGTGCATATATGAATTTACCATCATTGTTTGCCCTGTATGCTGTCCCCCACATATATAAACTCTAATCGCTGGATTTTCCACATTTTCAGTTTGGGTTTGTTGTGACTATTGCTTTTTGATCCTTTAACCAGAGCAGCACTGGACTGTGATACTCAGTGTCTTTTTCTACTCCTGATGAACATGTTAAAAGGACTAGCATATAAGGAGACCGAAACTTTAAACTAAGTGAAATGTTCAGTGTGCCAATATTTTTCAGGAATGAAGAGAACATTTTAGTTTTCTGATGCTGTAGTGTTTACACATTGGACTGCGATCTGCATGGTCTCAGTTCCAAACCACCAGCAGCTCTGCGGGAGAAAGCCTGGCTTTCCAGTCTCATTACAATTTGCAACATTATAGCAAATTACTTTTGACAATACTACTTAATAAATATTTTTCCAATATGGATAATATTTTATTGAGCTGAATCTCAAATCCCACAAGCCTGAGTAAAATTTCAGCTAAAAAAATGAGTTTATTATCATTTTAAACCTCTGTGTAAATTTGAGGAGCAATGTAAATAGATGTGACAGAAGCATTTCAACAGATCACACTTGTGAAAGAGCATGAGCATTGAGTTTGTGTTTTCATGTGCATAGCAAATATAATAAATATGTTTTCCCCATAAATAGGCAACCAGAAAGAAAAGGTGCACTCAGTCTTTTTTTATAGCTTTCAGTCAGATGGTGTTAGGAAATACCAATTTAAGCACTCTTTACCAATTATTATTAGTCAGTCACAAGTCAGTGTGGTGAAAAATATTCTCCCATTTCATAAAGCTCAATGAGACTTGAATATTTTTTCCATTCTCTTTGTGAAAAGTGAAGCAATTTTTAAACATATGTACATTTCAACTGGAGAGCCTTTGCTTTCAAGTGAAAATTAAATACTTGTCTTGAGTCAAAAAGAAGATATTAATGAAGAAATTCCAACGGTACCAATTATAATGCATATCTGTTCCCTGAAGTAAAACGTTTTCCAAATTGAAGATGGGACTTGTATTATTGAATTTGGCAGTATTCTGATATTTCACATTGCTATCTCCAAGAATCACAGAAGTGATTACTAAGAAACAAACCCTTAGCCGGAACCCATGCACACATAAACACATACAAATTTTAAATAAACTATTTCAAGTATATATTCCCCTTAACAAGTGTAGACATTTTTATTACAATATCAATGCTCCCTAAGAAGCAGTATGAGGCTTAGGAAATATATGAACTAAGAATTTTGAGATTTAACTTTTTATAAATCCATGCAGCTAATAAAAATTCACATATACCTATATATATACCTATGTTTATGTACATGTGGATATGTTTATGTATATATGATATATTTGAATTATATGTGTATATGTAAGCAAATATATACCTATATACATGTATGTATGTTTATACACATACACACACATACATATATGTAATGGAGCTCTGATGCTGTAGTGTTTACACATTGGACTGCGATCTGCATGGTCTCAGTTCCAAACCACCAGCAGCTCTGCGGGAGAAAGCCTGGCTTTCCAGTCTCATAAACAGTTACAGTTGCAGAAACCAACAAGGGTTTCCTCTGAATCAGCCTCGACTCAGTGGCAATGAGTGAGTTGAGAGCATATGTGTATACAAATTTGTTCTCTTTCCTGTTCGCTTGAAACATATTCCAAACACGCCACATAAAAACACCAGAATCTTTCCATTATGTTGCCTTTTCATGATCACATTTCTTTCTACTTTCACAAAAAAACATTCAAATTCATATTTCAAAATCTACACTCATATTTCTCGGCACTCATCTTTCCCTGACTTCAATATCATTGTAGTCTAGGTCTTCCTATTAACTTTTCTTTTGCTTGGCTATAGCACAATGCCATATTTGGGACGCCAATGATTGTTTCTTGCCATTAGCCATTATTTTTGACTTTTCAGTTAAAAGTAACATTCTTTCTGAGGAGAAAACCAAATCTGTTACTTCAAAGACAACATGATATCCTAATGTTCCTCTTCTATCCAAAATATTTTTTTCTGAATTTACTGCACCCTCCTTTTTTTTGCTACTTTTCAATCACAAAGCAGCAGTTTTTATCTAATAATACCCTAATTCATATTTTATTGATGGATACTGAAGTCCTAGCACCTGCAATTGAGGAGAACAGTCTTCTTCATTTATATTACAGTGTTTAAGACTCTAGACCAGCCATGAAGGGATTGATTTTGTACAAGCGAATAATTCATGTACTGTGATATGGGTTAGCCTACATTGGCCTAATACCCCTCTCTCAACAGGACTTTAAAATATTAGTACCGGGCCTAATCAATGACAATATTACTGGAAGATTTTTATGCCCTGGGGGGATGATCAATAAGATTCTACCATAAATTAACAAGGAGGTTTTGAAAAGAAGAAATGGCAGATTCAAACAAACAAACAACAACAATGATCCAGGAATGGGTCTTGGGCTCACACGGAATCCTGACTCCAATTGAAAAACAATTAGTTCTTACATTATGGCTCTGATAGATACTCACCTTATGCCAGGGACACAGAATATATGGGTCTATAGAAAAATGTGGTGAAGAAATCAGATGGTGCCCGGCTATCAGACAAAATAGCATCTGGGGTCTTAAAGGCTTGCCTCCAAACAGCAACCACCTAAGTGAGATGTCAACTAAATCCACATGGACGAAGCGCACCTTCATCAGTCATGGAACAATTAGGATCCATAAAATCTGAAGTCAAAGAAGGGATTGGTATCAGAGCCTAAATTGTGAGATCCCAGTTTGCTGAAGATTATGAATCATAGTGGGAGCCCAGGACACATTTTTGGGAACTACATAGGAAATAAGCCTCCAGTGATCTCCCTCTATCCATCAATAAGAGGTGGGAGGAGAGTGGTTACTGAGCTAAGTGCATTGGAAAGATGAGTATAGAAGATGAAAGGGAAAAACCTGATTTGAACAGTTGAAACTTTATCAGTTGATCCCCGTCTGATGCACACTGAACCAGACCTGGTTTTCAACATTTTCCGTAGGTTTGCTTTGTTTTGCAATTTGTTTGTTCATATTAGGGTTTATCTCGGAGGTGATATGTCATTGGTCGTCACTCTCTTGAAATTGTGTTGTTTGTTTCTGGCTTTCCATATATAAAACCCAGGGTTGAGGAACCTATAGAGAGAGCAGAAGAATAAGGGTTTCTGGGGGAATAAGGACAGGAGTGGGAGGAAAGGTAAAAGGGAGTCCAGGAAGGGAAAAATAATGTTTGGAAACTGATTGTGGTAGCAATTGCACAATGCTGCCTGAGGTGACTCAACTATGGAGTGCTATGTGTCTCAACTCCCAATTAATAATGATTTTTAATTGAAAAAAAAAAGCCATGATTTTCAACTGGGTTTCTAGTAGAACCCAAATATATCTTGGTTCAGAAGAGGTAAATAGATTAGAAAGGAGAGGGAGAAAAATGGCCTACATTCTATTCACCTAGTTTCCTGAATCCTCTTACTTTACTTCTTTTGGGAGTTTACAAACCTATTTCTCTCTTGGCACCCATCTCTCTACATATTTTCATTCTTCAAATCAGCCCTGGAATTGCATTACTTAAAAGGGAGGAATAAACAAATATCATACAACAGTGCCACCTCCTAATTCACCCTCCTTCCCCAAAAGCCCAGAATGAATTGCCATTGATAAAGAACAGGATGAAAATGGCCAATAAAGTTAAAGAGCTTAATTTATATCTTAAATTCATATCTAAAACATATTAATTAATATCTTAAATTCATATCTTAATTCATATTTTAAATTAAATCTTAATATGTTCTCCACATGCCCTTTGTCCTTAAGTTCTCCAAGCTGGTTTATCGCTACTTTGCCTTCACATATTCTATTCCTGTCTCTTCATCCCAATCTGAAGTCTCTTATCAGAAGCAGCTTTAAAAAGCTGATCAGCTTTGACTCTATTTACGAAAGATTGCATTACATAAATAGAGCCACTTTTTCCTTCATACTTTCACACTATTCAGTTTAAAGTCAGTATATAAGATATGCTTGGGTAATTAATTAATTAAATCAAGTTTAAAGCAAATGGATATGATACTCTGAGAAAGATGTGTTTATTCTTAAGGTAGTTTAATAGGAAGGTTATTGTTGTCACATTTTATAAGTGAGAATATACCAGATTTTAATAATTCCCTTACTAAGTAATCATCAAGCATAATTCATATATGATTGAAATAAAAATGTCAAAGTAGAGCACTGTGTAAGTTTTATTCTGTGATATGACGATTTTTCATGTGATGATTAGGAATTTGACAAAATATTGAAACACATGATCAACTTTCAAGCAATTTATATGCAATATGAATCTAAATCCAAACATTTGGATTTAGAAATCCCCATAATGTATAGTGTGAAACATAATTTTTAAAAACTTGTCAACTTTTAGTAAAATAAAATTTGTTCTTAGGCAAATAATTTCAATTGTTAACTTAAGAAAACATTCAGTTATTCTTTCACTTGTGAAGACATTAAGAAAGTCTTCATTAAATACTGGATCTGAGCCCCAGGAGGTCTCATCAACTCAGCAATATTTTGGCTGAGTCATCAAAATACACACAGCTAAAAGCATTCATTTCTCCTTAAAAGTATTCTTGAAAGCTGTGCTGTTTCAGAATCAGAAGCAAAGTCAGCTGAAAAGGTACAGTCAAATTCACCTTTAAGTGGGAAGAAAAAAAATCAATTTATAGTAAAGTGTTGTTATTTATTATATGACAGAATTTAATCCAACTAGGTTTTTGTTGAAATTTGATATATCACTTGATCCTATATACCTTTCATATTGAAATGTTTAGTCCTATTTCTACTTTTTCAACTGTTGGACCTAATACTTTGTCTCAGAAGGTTTATGTAATGCATTGCAAAGCCCTGACTTGCAAAAT
Organism: Echinops telfairi; assembly: GCF_000313985.2. Lineage (NCBI taxonomy): Eukaryota > Metazoa > Chordata > Mammalia > Afrosoricida > Tenrecidae > Echinops > Echinops telfairi. Next base: position 55,903,140 of record NW_022103896.1, on the reverse strand, counting down.
GATGTAAGAAATAACTTTAAAAGGGCAACAGCCTTACCTGACAAAGTTGCTTTTGCTGCAAATTTGAAAGCATCCGTCCTTGCCTGATCTACAAGATCATCAAGACCTAGTTTGTACCAGCAGGAATGTGTCCCCTCTGATGGCTACATTACAGAATAACACTTCCCAGTTCCTATAAGTCAACTACATTGAGAAAGATAATATTCCTTGACATCCTCGATGATTATTTGATTTTTAATTTAAATTATATTTACAATCCAAACCGAAATAATTTGCGTACCATTCCTCAAAAACATACGAGTTAAATTGTAGGGATTTAATAGGAGAATATGTTTAGCACACACTCCTGAGTATGTAAAAAAAACCCTAAATAATTTTAAACGTTCTTCAACCACATAAAAGCAGTTAAGTCTCATCTCCATATGTCTGGCACTGTGTCTCATTAATATTAAATAATAAGATACTGATTTCTGATCCTTTCATATGTAACTCTTATAGATAATGTCTTGAAAAATTACAGGTGGCATCTTTTAGACAATTCTTTGGTTCAAAGGAGACATTTCAAGATGAAGATATCTACATATTATTATGAGTTCCAAGAAACATATTTTAAGTAATAATTTGAATTTCTCTGGTTTGGTGATGATGGTAAAGGTAATTCTTTGAGTTTTAAAATAGACATATTGTTCTTAATGCCTTAATATTCTGGCTGATATAATGGGAAAACATCGTTCTACTAAAATATGTATGTTTTTTTTATTTTTTTCTCTAGGCAATTAAAGTATTTTCCCCTTTCTTAGACAATTCTAAATATTCTCAAGATAACTTCTTTTTTAATGTTTTGTAATGAAGTCAAATCTAGACTGTTCTTTAAAATACAAAAAGTATTTCTATAAGCATGTTTTAATAACAAGAAAAGTAATACAGATATATTGGTTGAGAAATCTACTTGATTTTACTTGTGCATTTTTTTTCCTAAATTTTGTTCTAATTTTTCAAAATTCTATATTTAGAAACACATAACTCTTCCAACAAAAACTTATTTATAATTATATATTAAGTTTCATTTATTGAAGTTAATAATTATGCTTAAAATTAATAGATATTGATTTTGAGAGAAAACTGCTTCAAAGATATTTTAGGGTTTTTTTATTCAAAAATTTTATTGACACATGAACAGCACTAGTTTAATCATTAAAATATATGGATTTATATTATTGAAATTATGTTCTTTTATGCTAATTATTCAAAAACATTAATGAGGGTGATTAATCAGGATGACAGATGCTATTTTAGATGCATTTTAAAAAACGGTTTAAAGATATATCATTTCCATTTATTTCATCATTATATGCATGTCTATCATACAAATTATGATACTAGAATGAAATAGAGGGTGGTATGGATAAAGGAGAATTAAAAAAATCCCTCTATTTAGCTCTTCCTAACCTGGCAGTAAATTATTGTCATATTGTTATTATTATGCTAGTTTCTGGAACTGTTTTAGAAATAATATCTTTCAGAATAAGGACTAATTTTAAAAAGAGAAAACTGGTACTGTTTTTACCTATGAAATATTCTAAAGATTTTCAATTAATAATAACAATAAAAGCTTTCAGTATTTTAAATGTTTTCTCCATGTGTGGCACTGGGATTAGATCTTCCAATGTTTTAAAAATAAAAGCTGCATAGATTAAAATTACCTTATTAAATTTGTTCACGGATGTGACCTAAGTACTCAGAGAAATACCTCATAAGTATAAGATTCTCAATAAATATAAGTTCTGGGATAGGACAAATACCAAAGTACATTGAAAATAAGGACCAAAGTATATATGGTTAGATTAGAGTTGTTCATATTTTTGCTAGAGATAGTAGTTTCACATCTTTTTTTCTTTAACTACACAGTATATCTTTTTGAGATCTCCACTCACTTGTGTGTGTCCAAAAGTTTATAAATTCCTCCTATTACATTTTAAAAGTGCCTATTAACAGAACTATTAATATTTCTAATAATTGAGATTCAATTATCATATTAAAATAACTGTGCAAAGCAAACATTTTCTGATTTTTATAATTACTTTTGATAGAAATCTGACAAATTGTTTTGAGATTGAATGAACTGACTTCTTGATTTTTGAGACATGTCTTATGAGCATACGTCTCAAAGCATCATATCTATATTCACCTATTTGTCAGACTCTCAACTTGAATAGTATTTTCATCTGGTAGATAGGTCTATATTTGTCTCCAAAACAGACTCCTGATTCTCATTTACAGATTTATCTTTCATGGGCAACTGGAGCTTACACCTCACTGGGAGGTCATGACAAGTCTCACTTATCTGTACAAAGGGTGAAGTGCAATCTGAAATAGAACTGCCTGTTCTTACTTTGACTCACAGAACAAGTATAATATGTACAGAAAATGCTGTCTCGTAGAGCTGATGACGAAAAGATGACCAGGGTATCACCATTCTTGCCCAAGGAGGTGCTGATATTCAAAAGACTTGGCCTGAGACAGAGGAAAAAAGAAAGGAACATAAAATGGGAAAGTATACATTTTATGAGATTGACTTTTTAAATTTCCACTGCTTTAAAAAAATTAAGATGTCTGGCTTACAACATGGTTGCTTCTAACATGCAAAATGTTGAACAGAATCCATGTGGTTGATGATCATATAAACACATATTTCCAAAGCAAACTTACTGTCATTGTGTTGATTCTGACTCATTGTCACCCCATAGGATAGAGCAGAAATTCCCCTGTGGGTTTCCAAAACTGTTAATCTTTAAGGGTGTCAAAAGCCTCATCCTTTTCCTTTGGAGTCACTAGTACTTTAGAAATTCTGAGTCTGTGCTTAGTGCCCCAATTTGTAACTCACTAGGCCCACAAATGTGTAACCACAAATATATATATATGAATATATAATGCCATGTGTATTAATTTATCATGTTAGTATGTTCACTTACATGATTAAATATCATGACTAGGTATAGCCAGATATAGAAGCTGCATGCTTTGGACACCACAAAATTTACCTTAAATTAAAAGCTTTGGGGGTTAAGCATTGTAAGGTTACGTATTCATGGAATATAAAACCAAACACCAAACTCCCTGCCATGGAGTTTTGTGACCCTCCGTGGGTTCCCAGGGCTGTAACCCTTTGCAGGGGTAGAAAGCTCAATCTTTCTTCTGTGGATCAAAGCCCAGTGGGAACCACCACACCACTAGGGTTCCTATAGGGATTATCGAGGATTAATATTTGAGTCATTGAAGATGAACCCCAAGCAGCAATGTCTCCAAATGGTGTAAGTCCTCTGCATTTTACTATGAATTAAACTTTAGGAATTGATACAATCATGAACTTTTATTCACCTGTCTTATCGCTGATTACCATGTATAAAATTTTTATCAGTATGGGAAACAAGAAACATTAACTGACATTAACATTTCAGAAATATAGAGCACATTCAAAAGAATGCATAATGCAACCCACCCCTCAAGTTGAAACAGTCCCAATGCAGTTTTATTTTTCCCACCTGATGCCCATGAATTATACTTTTGCAATTTGTTGATCGAAGACTATTCAACCTTTGAGAAATGTTTCCTTAAGTGATTTTCCAAATTTATAAACCCCCCTGAATTGCTTTATCATAACAAAATGTAATGTTGGTGATTTGATATGCGGCTGAAAGGAATGGAAGACCTCTGCCCCTCTAATTTCCTGAAGTTCAGGAATCATAAAAACATTTCTCTGTATATACAGGCCATGAAAGCAAACAGTTCAAACAAACAAACCAAATTCTGCAGTTTTCGACACTAAAGTCAATTTAGATTTGACTTCACTCTACCCCTGGCCTTTGCTCTGTTCTGTGCTATAAACTGTTGTGCAGTCTGAACCACAGATCTTTACTCCAAGGTAAAGAGGAGGCAGCAAGTGCTATTTGCAACATACTCCTCCTTTCTATGGTAGAAGGGAAAGTGAAGAAGGACTTGCAACAAGTTATATCTGACAAGATCATATCCCTCTGCTTATATCTGACAAAATCCACTCACTCCTTATTACCAATGTAATTTAAAAGACCTAGGACATTTTGTAATTGGAGGGAGATTCAGGAGAAAATTCATGCAGAACTTTGCTTGCTGCAAGTGAGGAGGACTTGAACCACTTACTGATGAAGATCAAAGACTACAGTCTTCCAGATGAATTACAACTCAACGTAAAGAGAAGAAAAAAACCACACAATGGAACCAAAAGGCAATATCAAATTAAAGGTTAAAGTGGTAAAGGAATTCATTTTACCTCAATCCACAACCACTGTTTATGAAAATAGCAGTGAAAAAATCAAAGGGCACATCAATTGGACAAACTTGTTTCACTAGACAGCTTTAACATGTTAAAGAGCAAAACTGTCACTTTGAAGACTTGAGTGTGCCTAACCCTGGCGATGATACTTTCCATGAGCTGCTTTTAATGAAAAAGTTGGACAATGAATAAGAATAACTAGAGAACTCATACCTTTGGGTTATGGCGTTGTCAAAGAAAATGAAGGCGCTATGAAAAAAAGCACACAGCACTCTCTTGGGGGAAGTACAAGGATGCTCCTTATAAGCACAAATGACAAGCCTTTGCCTTGGGTACTTAGGGGAAGCACACCAGTCTTGGTAAGCAAAGGATCAGTGAAAAAGAGAAAGACCGTTAACAAGACGGATTCACACAGGGGATGCGACAATGCTCTTCCACGGGACAGTAACTAGGAGGAGGCCACAGAACTGGACAGCGTTTTCTTCTATTGTACATGTGATTGCTGTGAGCAAGCCTTAACTCTATGCAACAACACTACACCTGTTGGAGGTTCTGAGGTGTTCACATTCTCTTTGCATAAATGCTGATATCTCCCCATTTTTGTTTTAATATAAGCTTTATTGACTGGAAGAACTATTTTTCCTTTTTACAACCAACAGGGCTAATATTTGAGCTTTCCTTGTCCATAAGCAGTTGAAAAATAGTTATGTACACTACCTTAAAATTCACTTGGTATTTTACTTGGAGTTGAAAGAATTTATTGTTCATATTAAGGATAATTATCTTATTTAAAAATTTATATTTCCTATTTGAAGACATGAACCATCGCTCCATTTTCTTAAGAATTCTTTAATGTCTTCCAATAAAATTATGATTTTCTCTATAAAGGGATTTCATTTTTAGTTTTATATCTAATACAAAAGAGACTACATATGGCAGCAGCTTAGTTCTAACAATTCCCCCCTTTATTATAAAATTTAGAGTGCCAGAAGGAAATAAAAATGAATTAGTCAAATTTTCAATAAACCAAACTACATGTAGCTGCTACTCAAGGTGGTGAAAGTAATTGACTAGAAGCCTCATGTGAAGGATCAACTGAGAGGTGGGGAGCAGGTGGTGACATAACTCAAAAACAGCCAGTGAAATGTATTCCTTCAAATAAAGAGCATCATTCTGAATGAGAGATGTGTCTATATGATTTGAGGTAGTTTATACCATTGTGGAATCTATGCATTTGGGTTGTGGTGAGTGAGCAGAATATTGAATGTATCATGCACTGCTAGCAGACAAATAGGTGTGTCTTGGAAGAACTGAGGGCAGAGTGCTCCTTAGAGGCAAGAACAGTGAGACTTTGTCTTATATACTCCAGTCCCTGGAAGAGGACATCATGTTTGGTAAATATAGATGGGCAATGAAAAAGAAGGCCCTTAAAGACATGGATTGACATAGTGGCTGCAAGAATGGGGGCAGGCATACGAACAAATGTGAGAGTGGTACAGGACCCAGCAGTGTTTCCTTTTGTTGTACATAAGATCTCTATGGGTTGGAACTGATTGGATGGCACCTAAATGCACCTATAGCAACAATAATAAACCACTGTGGAGTTTCGGTGTTCAGCTGAACCAACAGCTGATTTTTGAAAACCCCTATAAAAGTACACACCCTCAAGGGGAATGGTTCCCCATTTGACAAATGTAGGGTTGGATTAACAAATTCCTTCTGAACATGGGTAGGTTCTGAAATACAGAGGAAGTACAGTTGCACCAACGGAAGTTATTTATTTGTAGAACATTGTTCCAAATTGAAATGGAAAAATTGGGAGTAGTGTAAGATTTATACTGGAAGACTAACTTGTCTTTCCTTATATTGAATAATTGGTTTACATATATGTAATTAAATATGATGAAATATAAAAAACCAGTACCAATTATTACCATTACAATATTCTAGTGGAAAATAATTAGATTACATCAACTGCTGGAGAAATTTACGAAGAATTTGACAGATATTAATAATAAAAAATTATTTCAAAGTTTGCATTACTTTTCTCCAGTGATGTTCTCTTTAGTAGGAGTTCACATTATTATATGAATCCATGTTGTACAGATTCAAGGCTCTATTTTATAAGCATGATGTTTTATACCATCAATCTCTAAATATGAATCACATCTACTGGTTTTTCAATAAGAATTGCGAAGAAAAAAATGACAATAGGGGAAATAAGAAAACTCAAAATAATATTCATTTTGGGGGGGAAATGCCTAGTTGGATTGATCAAAAACAAATAAAAATAATACATAAATGACTAATATCTAAAGAGAAAGAGGAAATACTACTACATAATTATATACTTTAAAATTATAGTAAAAAATGATGTTGAGTTGATATTTATGTATTTGAAAAATAGAAAAAGACAGAAATATGTATTATAAAATAAAACATTAGTATTGGCACAAAAACAATTGTTTAAAGATCAAATTAGCCTTGTCTCTATTATGTAAATTAATTTATAAACAAAAAAACCCTTTCAATTTGAAAATTCTATATTCAGGTGATTTTACATGTGAATTCAACCAAATTCTAAAAACAGAGTAGATGTGATGATTGAATTTTCTTCTTCTGGTATGCTGATACCATCTTCAGTCTTTTGCCTAGCTACTAAGAGAGAAGCCTACTTTTGGCATTGCTACAAGGATGGCACAAAAAGGAGGGACAACCTGATCAGGCCTGAGGAAGAGTGCTGAAGTGCAGAGATGAAGGCTGGTTTGAAGAGTGTTTTTACTTGCAGTGCTTTGGCCAAGAGATAAGAATATGACTTTTGGATAAGAAGTTCTGGCAAGATGGTGACTGAGTAACACACACCAGAGGAACTCTACAGAGATCAGCATAGGAAAGCCACTGAGAGGGAAACTCCACTCTTCCAGGTCCCAGGAGGGGCATCATAAAGATAAGTAGACATAGCTCCACTAGGTTTTGAAGAGCGGTGGGCTTTTGGCTTACCACTATGGAAGCAGTCTTGGGTTTAGCCTTAGCCTTGCCACAGTTTTGGCCGGTGCTGGGCTACTTTGGCTGGCCCAAGGGCTTTCCAACACAACAGCTGGCCCCCACCTTTGACCAGGGTTTAAATACCTCGAGTCCCACAGTCAGGCGATCGGGACTCCACTATTTCTTTACTGTTTTCTCCCTCTCTTCTTTCAGCAGGCTTAGTTTCTAGCCACACACCCCCACCTCGGTTTTTGGGCGTCTTTTGTATTCTCTTTCCTTTCATATGGCACTGCTGACCTCTAGACCATGCCCTTCCACCTAGGGTAATTCCACCCACCTTCCACCTAGCTAGGTGAGCTCCTGCTTTCCCACCCATCCTCTGTGACTTTACATGCTACTCGGAAAATCCCGCCTGCCTCCCACTACACCCCAAACAGCTGGGGGTTGTCCCCTTTAAACGACTGGGGGAACTCCTGTCTCTAAGGTCCTTTAAGTGGCTGAGGGAACTCCTGCCTGCCATTTGTGATGCTCCACTCAGCTTGGGGAAGCTTTGCCTGGCTTCCACAGCTCTCCATATGGCTCAGGAATTCACTGCCCATTCTCCACAGGCCTACACATGGCTGAGGGAACATTCTCTTGCCTGACACTGTGCTTCACACAGCCCAAGACAGCCATCTCCAATGTTCCATGCTGCTGTGGGAATCTCCATCCAACCTACGCAGCAATCTTGCCAACTACGGAAATCCTGCCCACTAGCCATGGTGCTTAACAACAAAGTGGGAACACCCAACCCACCCTCCATTGTATCTGACACCCCTGCATATCCTCTGAGGTGCTCCAAACCTCCATGGGCCTCACCACCATGGCTTCCTGTGAGATCATCCAGGGTAGCACCATCCTTGCAGGACCACAACAACCCGACCAGTGTTTCCTGAGAGAACCATCCAAGGTGGTCTTCAAATAACAGAGTACTGGTTGGCTAGGGAAAGAGTGAAATGACAGGAGGATAAAGCAATAGCCTGACCTCTAGTGCAGTTAGCTGCAGGCAGTTTGAAGAAGCATTGCTACAGGTTTCCTAAAGAGAGAGTTCATTGCTCTTTGATTCTCTGGAAAATGGCTTTGGGAACCTCCAAAACAACACACAAACAGCAGCCAGCCCCAACAACCTCGATGAAAAAAAAACAGGAAAAATAAAAGAAAATGTTAGTAGAAGTACTGAACCAAACTATGTGCATAGAAGAAGGCGTTCTGTCACAGAAAGAAATCTTCAGAATGCTGCTTGGAGTCATACAGGATATGAGTGAAGCAATACAGAAAGAGTATGAAATGAAAGAGGAGATAAATAACCCACATCAAAGAGAAATTCAAGACCTAAGGGACAAGATAACAAAAGCCAGTAGCAAATGATCAGGCTTTGCCAGCAGACTTGAGGAGGCAGAGAATCACACCACTGACCTAGAGGATAACCAGGCAGATTTCAACAAATAGGAATGGTAGTCAAATAAGACAATCAGAGAAGCTGAAGAAAACCTGAAAGCCATGTCTGATCCTATGAAGAGGAAAAAAAGTAGAATTGGACTAGTGGAAATAAGACACAACAGAGAAGTTGACAGCAAAAGTAGCAAGGGATTCTTAGAGTAAAACTTGTCCAGCTGAATGAATGAAAACCTGGCAATCACTCAGGAGGCCGAAAGAACACCAGGTAGACTGAATCCCAAGAAGTCACCAAGGCATACAATACTTAACACATTGCGGATGGATCCCGAGTTTACTTGTGTTTTGCACACCATCTGTTACAGACGGATCACAAGATAACTCGTGATTTCTACATGCTGTCTTCAGATGCCATCTGTTTCAATATATTTTAACTACTTCGTTTATTTAGGTGTTTTAACTTCGTTTATTTAGGTTTTAACTACTTCGTCTATTAGTGAATGTATCAAACGCGATTGTCTTCATATTATTTTTGTTTTTTTTAGCATTTTAGTGCATTTTGCGTAAATCAAATAGTTACTATTTTCATCTTCAATTTCTGCCTACTTTTAGAGATGGCCTCATTCACAAAATGGAAGGAAATGAACAAATCTGAAATACTTTTGGAAGTTTTTGACGATTATTATTCAGATGTTTCTGGTGAAAATGAAGATGCGGATGACTGTGTGAATGAACATTTCGATGGTTCTGAGGACGCTTCCAGTGTCAGTGACATTATTAGACCTGTACGGAAGCATAAAGTGTCAGTGCTTTCAAGTGATGCTGACACTAATAATGAAGGTGATACTGTTTTTGTGAATGATTCATTTTGTAATAATGCCACTAGCAATTGGTGTGAAATTGACATTCCACCGCGTTTGGAAATGTTTGAAGGTCATCCTGGGGTTATTACATTTCCAACTCAATGTGACTCGGTTGCCTCTGTGACTATGGTTGATTGGTGATGACTTATTTGAATTGTTTTGCAAAAAAGTTGTGCACTTATCATGATCAAACCTCAGTGAAATGTAAAACATCACCTAAATCACTCAAGTGGTCTCCAGGTACACAAAAAGACATCAAGAAATTCTTAGCCCTAGTTCTTCTAATGGGACAAAAAAGAAAAAAATAGCTGGAAAGATTATTGGTCAACAGATCCTCTAATAGCTACCCCAATATTTTCGCAGACCATGAGTTGTAATAGATTTGAACAAATATGGACATTCTGGTATTTAATAACATGAAAATGGACAACAGCTCTGGAAGACTCTAAAATTCAACCTGTGCTGGATTCTTTCCCCAATAAATCCAGGACACTTTACAGACCAAAGCCACAGTTGTCTTTGGACGAGGGGGTGATTCCATGGAGAGGACGCCTGAGGTTTCGAACATACACCCCAGCAAAGATGACAAAGTGTGGTTTACTTGTTCGGATGGTGTGCGAGAGTGACACAGGCTATATCTGCAACCTGGAAATTTATACTGGAAGGGAAGAAATTGGAAGAAACTGTTCTCTCGGTTCTTGGCCCTTAACCTGGTACATGGCATCATATCTACCAGGATAATTACTATAACAGTGCCTCTACTGCTGTTTTACTACCGAAAAACAAAACTAGAGTCTGTGGTACGAATCCAGTGAGCAGAGCTTTACCGCTAACTCTAAAAGCCAAAGCATCAAGAATGAAGAAAGGTGACACAGCTTTCTGTAGAAAAGCTGACGTGCTTCTCCTCATATGGAAAGACAAGTGAGATATCAGAATGGTATCAACAATTCATGATGCTTCTGTCTCAAATACAGGAAAGAACAATAGAAAAACTGGAGCAGATCTATTGAAACCCGTGTGTATACATCAATAGAATGCCCACATGAAGGGAATTGATCGTGCAGATCAGTACCTCTCATATTATCCTATTGTAAGGAAAACAATGAAATGGACAAAAAATTCATCATTTATCTCATAAACTTTGGACTTTTCAATTGTTATAGAATTTACATTGCCCTGAATCCAGAGGGAAAAAATTAAGTACAAGCAGTTTCTCCTTTCAGTGGCAAAGTACTGGATTACTGATGATGAAAATGAAGGCTCTGTGGAACCAGAGAGAGATATGTCCATCCCAACCCCTAGTAGAGCAGAGAGAACACCACGTGAAGATCCACCAGGAAGGCTGTCAGGTGACCTGAAGCAGCATGAATCTGTGTTCACCTCAAGCAATGGAAAAAAGAAATTTCCAACTAGAGCCTGTAGAATTTGCGTTGCACATGGAAAAAGAAGTGAAACCAGGTATATTTGCAAATTTTGTAAGGTACTGCTTCACAGAGAAAAGTGTTATACAAAGTATCATACATTAAAAAATTACTAGGAACCTTTGTTTATATATAGGTCCTTTGCTAACTATGAAATAATTGTAACTGTTTAGGATAAGGTCTCCACAACTAATGAAACCAAAGGGCTAGGAGATAATTTTTCAGTGTTTCAGGGATAATATCTGCACACTATCTTTGTTTCTCAATGTAGTTGTATAGTATAGTAACAATAGTACATTGTATTTCAAAGGAACATATCAACAAATGAACACTGGGGAACAAAGAATGTAGTTTTTGTTTGCTATACTGTATTTATTTTTACTGTTTTTCAAAGTAATATGGATTATGCTGATTATTTTTACAAGAAGTTTATAATTTCATGAAGAATATAGTTCATAAAAATAATAATGTTCTGCATTATTTTTGCAAAATATTGCAAAATATTGTTTCATAATGTGAGACGCTTTATATTCAAAAACTGAAATATATAAATGAATATGATAAAAAGTTCATGTGATGTAAACCCATTTATGGTTTAATGCAAAAAAAAACCCAAACAGCCGAAAAAATACATGGTCACTTGGGTAAGTTGATAAAAAATATCTGTTCTTTAATATGTTAAACTATCCAATTGTGAGGAAAAGGAGAAAATCATAACAGCAGCTTGGGGTAAACAAACGGTCACCAAAAAAGAATATGCTCAGACATATCAGCAGACACTATGGAGAAGTGGTGAATGGAGTAACATATTCCCAAAATTGATTGACAATAACTCAAACCCAAGCATACTCTATGCAGCCTAATTATCTATCAAGATAAAGGGAGAAATAAGAGTCTTTCCAGACAAAGAAAACTCAAAGAATATATTAAAAGAAACCCAGCACTACAAAAGATCCTTGCCAACCCAGTAGGGACAGAAGAACAACACTCACTGAGCACAAATAGAAGACCACCACATAGAACAACTCCACCCAGAGGGCAACAAAGAAAAAACAACCCTCAAAGTAGCATTGCTTCAATGATGGAAAGAAGGCAAGAATGAACCACACATGCACATGAACAACACTTCCGCAACACACTGATAAGAATGGAGGTAGGAAAACACCCAACAAAAAACGTACAAGATGACATCAGAGTCCACAGATGGATGTAATAGCCCCGAATATCAATGGGCTGAACTGAGGTGTTAAAAGGCAGAGGTTAACAGACTGGCTTAGAAAACTCAACCCAAGCGGCCATCTACCTCAGAAGCAACAAAGCCCACATGGAACAACATATTAGCCTGTGTGGTCACGAGGTGTCGAACGGATCACTGAAGACAAATGGGTGCATAAGCAAATGTGGCGAAGAAAGCTGATGGTGCCCGGCTATCAAAAAGTATAGCGTCTGGGGTCTTAAAGGCTTGAAGGTAATCAAGCGGCCATCAAGCTCAGAAGCAACAAAGCCCACATGGAAGAAGCACACCAGCCTATGCAACCACGAGGTGTCGAAGGGATCAGGTATAAGGCATCATCAGAACAAAAAAATCTTACTATAGTGAATGATGGGGGGAGTGCGGAGTGGAGATCCAAAGCCCATTAGTAGGCCACTGGAGAGCCCCTTGCAGAAGGGTCTCGGGGAGGAGATGAGCCAGTTAGGGTGCAATGTAACAATGATGAGAAATACAACTTTCCTCTAGTTCCTAAATGTTTCCTCCCCGCTCCCACTACCATGACTCGAATTTGACCTTGCAAGTCTGGCTAGACCAGAGGATGTACACTGGTACAGATAGGAACTGAAAATCCAGGGAATCCAGGGTGGATGAGCCCTACAGGACCAGTGGTGTGAGTGGCGAAACAGGGAGGGTAGAGGGAGAGTGGGTAGGAAAGAGGGAACCGATTACAAGGAACTATATGTGACCTCCTTCCTGGGGGACAGACAACCGAAAAGTGGGTGAAGGGAGACATTGGACAGGGCAAGATATGACAAAATATCAATTTATAAACTATCAAGGGCTCACGAGGGAGGGGGGAGCGGGGAGGGAGGGGAAAATGAGGACCTAATGTCGGGGGTTTAAGTGTAGAGAAAATGTTTTGAGAATGATGTACAAATGTGTTTTACACAATTGATGTGTGTATGAATTGTGATAACAGTTGTATGAGCCCCTAATAAAATGTTTCAAAAAAAAGAAAAGAAAACTCAACCCTTTGATCTGCTGCCTACAGGAGACACATCTCAAGATTACAGATAAAAATAAACTGAGAATTGAAGGATAGAGAAAAATATACAAAGCAAATGGCAATTCAAAAACAACAAGTGTTACCATCCTAATCTTGGAAAAATTGATCTCAAGGTACAAGTCATAACAAGAAATAAGGTGGTGCAGTATATAATGCTCAAGGGAACAGTAGACCAAGAACCAGTGAGCATAATAAATATATGCGAGCCCAATGAAAGACCTGCAATATTCATCAGTCAAATGCTCCAAAAGATGAACAAAGAAATTACAGACTCAAAATTATAGGAGATGACTTTAATACACCACTCTAAGGAAGCTAGATCACAGAGAAAGAAGCTTAACAAGGAGCCTACTGATCTAAATATTACAATTAGATAACATGACCTGATAGATATTTTTAGAGCTCTCCTCCAAATGCAAAACAATTCACTTTCACATGGAATGAAAAAGGAAGAGAGACTTATGATTGATGTGCTAACACAAAACTTACAGCAATTAGAGCAGAATCAACAGGACAATCTTACTAATACAAAAGAAAAGAAATAATAAAAATAAGAAATGAGATTCATGCGGAGAGCAAGAAAACTATGGAAAATATTAATACAGCCAATAGTTGGATCTTTGAAAAGATTAACAGAATCAAGAGATCACTGGCAAAACCAACCTGGGAAAGGAAGGAACAAATTTCAATAGCAAGGATGAGGATGAAACAGGGGACTGATGTCCATACTCCTTCAGGGGAAATGTTAGGTAGCCAGAAAAGGTGTTGTCCTTCTCCATGCCAAGGTCTCCCTTCCCCCCTTACAAGAAGTTGGAAGCTGATAAAGGCTAGATGGCATGCGTAAATTCAGAGCCCAAGCCAGAAAGGAGCAGTACACCTAGGTGGGTGAGACACCTGGGTGGGCCCTAATCAAGGCCAAGTGGGTTTAATTCAGTGCTGCAGGGAACAACACTGGAGACACAGTTTGGGAAGTGTGCCCAATCTGACACACCACACTGAGGTGAAACACTAAGGGCATGCACCAGAGCAGCAAGGGGAAAAAAGAAATGAAGTCCCCAGGGAATACCAAAATAGATTTGGGGGGCAGGGCATGGTACTCCACCAGACTCTACTGGACAATGCTCCTAAAATTCAACAAACGATTTATAAGCTTTTCTCTTTTTTGCCATTTTTTGTTGTTTTGTTTTTGTACTTTATATTGTCTCTGCAAGCCTATCTAGATAAAATATGCGGGATAAGCAAATTGGAGGAGAAAACAACGGGACCAACGATTTCAGGGGATCACAGGATAGAGGGAGGCAAGGGAAGGAAGTGGGGTGTCAACAGACCCAGGGACAAGGGAACAATGAGTGATTTAAAATTGATGGCAAGTAGGGCATAGCATGCCTGGTTGGGTTTGATCAAGGGTAATATAGCTGGAATAGCTGGAACCAAAATTAAGGCCAAACATGATAGTGGGACAAGAGGAAAGTAAAAGGAAATAGAGGAAATAACTAGGAAGCCAAGGACATTTATAGAGGTCTATATACAGGAATATACATATGTAAATATATTTTTATATAATGACATGGAAATAGATCTATGTACATATATTTATATGTTAAGTATTAAAGTAGCAGACTGGTTTTGGACCTCTACTCAAGTACTCCCCCTATGCAAGAACACTTTGTTCTAATAACCTGGGATTCAGTGATGCTCACCTTCCTGACAGGATCACTGAAGACAAAATGCTTGCATAAACAAATGTAGTGAAGAAAGCTGATGGTACCGAACTATCAAAAGATATAGCATCTGTGGTCTTAAAGGCTTGAAGATAAACAAGTTGCTATCTAGCTGAGAAGCAACAAAGCCCACATGGAAGAAGTACACCAGCCTCTGTGATCATGAGGTATTTATAGGATCAGTACCAGGCATCAAAGACCCAGAACAAAAAATAATATGGAAGTGAATGAGGGGGAGGGCGGGATGGAGACCCAAAGCCCATCTGTAGACAATTGGACATCCCCTTAAAAGAAGGGTCACAAGGAAGAGATGAGCCAGTCAGTGTGCAGTATAGCACCAATGAAACATACAATATTCTTCTAATACTTTAATGTTTCTTCCCCTCCCCCCTCCAACTATTATGACTCCAATTCTGCCTTACAAATCCAGCTAGATCAGAGCATCATGTACACGAGTACAGATAAGAGCTCAAAACACAGGGTATCCAGGACAGATCAACCCCTCAGGACCAATCTATGAAAGCAGCGATACCAGGAGGGTAAGTTGAAGGTGGAGAAAGAAAGGTGGAACAACATTGATCACAATGAATGACATATAACCCCCTCCTAGGGGGACGGACAACTGAAAAGTGGGTGAAGGGAGACAATGGTTGATGTAAGACATGAAAAACAAATTTATTAATTATCAAGGGTTAATGGTGG
>NW_022103896.1:55877826-55887326 GCF_000313985.2 Echinops telfairi | reverse complement strand
TAAATGTGCTTGACACAATGGATGTATGTGTGGATTATGATAAAAGCTGTACAAGCCCCCAATAAAATGACTTTTTTTAAGAAAAATTATTTCTTACAAGAAATATTAAGATGTCCTTCTCTGGGGACCAGAGTATGTAAAACAAAGTCTTACCATACACATAGAATGAACTCTGGTAGCTGAAGATTGTCTTTATCACGTTCTACAGTGTCAGTCTCACATATTTAGGTAAAGGAATCATGTTGTTGGATGATGAAAACTGAGTAGTAAAACATGTAAGCTTCTTTATCCAATAAAATTATGACTAAATTTTGCAGGCGTATATTTCTAATAGAACCCCCAAACCCAGTCTCATTGAGTCAATTCTGACGGATAGTTTCCCTGTATAGCAATAGCTGTAAATCTCCATAGGATCAGGCAGTCTCATCTTTCTCCTGTTGAGCAGCAGGTGAATTTGATCTGTCCACCATGTGATTGCCAGTCCAATGCTTATCTGAGGACAGATACATAGGAAATATGTCAAATGTGGCTGATAATTAGATTGATTCAAAATCTCACATTCAAAGTGACCAGCCTATCTTTGAAGGTTCTCAGTCTCCATTAGAATGTGCATGCAACATTTATTCTTACACAGAATTTTGTCCTGTCATGTTAAATTGCTAGCTTGCTTTTGAACATTCCAACTTGACCTGGTGTATAATTAGTCTATACATTTTATAATGCAATGAGCATTGCCTTTATATCTGAGAAGGGAGAGATCAACAAAGGATCAGCATTTTTGCACTTAGATTCTTCATTTTATATTTAAAGTTAAAGGAGTTTTGTCCATCCTTAATGTCAGCGATCATATATTAAGACTGGCTGCCATCATCTTCAAGGTTAAAACTAATCCAGATATATTGGAGAGCTTTAAATCAATGGTATCACAAGGACATAAAGGAAAAAAATATTTATAGTTTTGAGTGATTGGCTTTAGAAAACCACTTTTTATAAATCACTGATCCTTTAAATAAGCAGATCTTATCAAACAAATCTAGATGTTAGAGATTTCAATTAGAGTCCTAATAGCTTGTGTTGTACTATTCCAATAATTTAAAAGTCCAGTGGTTTATATTTGGGTTGAATAATAATTTCCATGTATTTATTCAGCACTCCTGTATGCCCTGTACTACTACTTTCAATACTGAAGTGTGTTTACCTCAAACAGTTTACATAATATTCATGTTTGAAAATTTTCACTCAGTTCTTGTTTTAAGTAACTGTGAGGTGGAAAATGTGCTGCATCTTAGTTTTAGGATACAATTTATGTGCTTGATAAAGAATTACTTTTGAAGGTAAATGCAAATATTTATATAAAATAATCTTATTTGACTGAGCTCATGGAATGAATATATTCTTAAATGACATCATACCTTAAGCAATGTACGCTTTCACTTTATATATAGTTTGTCAAACATTTGACATGTATTTTCTAATTTCACAGTGAAAATAGTCTGCTATGTGTTTAGAGCCATGACAATTAAAAGTAACAGCCTATCTAGCACTGGTGTGGTGATTTTGCTTTGATTCAACAGCACTCCTAATTATGGTTAAGAAAACTCTGGCTCTTTCTTTTAAATATTTGGAATGAGTATTTAACCTACACCATGGGGTCCTCATTTGTACATCTCTCTGTAAGGATGTCTTCATATTATATTATTTGAAGAATATAAATGTAATGTGCTTGGCACAGCTTATGTCATGTCACAAAAAAACACTGGATAAATAGCAAATATGAAGTGTATCACAATTTCAGTAGTTATGTGAAAATAATATGGACAATGACAAGGTGTTAGGCTGGTTGACTAGAGAAACAAATCCAGAGACATTCCTATAAGTGAATGAATGAGCATTATAGCAAAAACTAATTATATATCAAGAAAACATCCCAGGCCAGTCCAACCCAAGTCTATAAGTCTGATATTAGTCAATATATCCCCCTTCAAACCAACCCAGTCACAGAAACTGATGCAGAATGCGGGAATACCATAGGTCGATGGACGCAAGATTGGTGGAAATATGGCAGGGCTCAGCCAGCTCTCAGGATGGCCAGCAAGAAGGAGAATCAAGGGAAGCAGAGAGGGGAAGTTCCCTGGTCCCTCCTTACGAGAAGGCCAAGCCCACAAGGAGGCACCATCAGGCTGTGACATGTTGGATACCACCCCTACATTTTTATATCTCTTCAAGTTAACGTCAAACTATGTAACTACCACAGACAACAGCAAGCAATATCTTGTTTTCTCATTACTAGTGAACATGAGATGGTAAAAGGTATAAGGCATTCTTCAAGTAAATCAGAGGGGAACTAAAAACCCCAAATCTGCTTCTGTTCAGTCAATGAATATCCATAGAGCCCCCATTTGACACAGAATAGCCTTGCTCCATATGCGTTTCTTTTGTGATAATCTTTATAGAAGTAGATTTCTTCCATAATGACCACCTGTAATTTTGAACTACTACACTTTCATGTAATAGCTAAGAATAAACCACTTGTTTTTCTCAAACTTAGCTTGCATTTCCTTAATGTTCATATTATTGTCGATGGTGATTTTCTTCCTCTAATCTCCACAACTCTTCCAACATTTCTATAAGTCGTAAACTCTAACTGCTATTTAGCACATACTTTAGCCTTACCAGAAAATCTTTTTCAAATCATAGTAAACATTTTTCTTTTTAAAACTTCCCTCCTACATTGTTAATTTCTGTGTTCTTACCTGCCTATCTTCCTTGCGAAAATATAAATGTTCTCTGATAATGAGGCGATCCTCACAATATAGCATATAAAATAAGAGCCAGTGGACCAATGGAAGGAGTTAGATTCATTTCATGTGTGTGAAGTTAATGGCTAAACATTGTGGCACTGGCCCAAATGATTAGCAACTAGAACCTACTCAGAGATTCATTGGAAAGCAGGATGAACAATCTGCTTCTGAAAGATCACAAGATTGAAATTTATGTCAGCAGTTCTCTGCACACATGAGGTTTCATGAAATGGATTCAACTCAATAGCAACTAACAACAGTAGGTCTGGGTAGAGATCTGATAGGCATACATATTTACTGAATAAAAATATTATCTGCACAAAGATTTACATAAAACACATTTTAGTACATATATAACACTTCTAAATAGTATACATATAATAACTGATTAATAATTTAAGAATAATTGCATGAGACTATAGCTAGTTTCTCTGTTTCCTAAAACAAAATTTGTAACGTTTGTAAAACTCCATTTACAAAGTTATAAATTCAGGATGACAAAATTGGTGAAATCTGGATTCAAATTCAGGCCCTCTACATCCATACTCTCTGTTGTGAATCATGACATTAGGCTTCTCTTCTGCACTTCAATGTTGTTTTTATAAGTTAATGGATAAATGGATGAGCTTATGAACCAATAATTGAGCAAATAAGTGCAGGACTGATGTTTGTAGAAGTGTTATAGTGGTACATACCTGAGTGAGTTAGTTTATTGTGCCAACCTGGCCTATAAACACATATAAGATTAATTGAAGGGCAGAGGTATAAATGGCTTGGTGAGCCTCGCCTTTCTAGTTCTCAGGTTTCTTGCTTTGTGGTGGTCACACCAGGGTGCAGCTGCCTTAGCCAGTCCCCTGCTTCAGCTTTCAAGGCTTACTTCCTGCAAGACATCCCCAAGGAGAAGCCACACGGACCTACCCCAATGCAGCCCTGGGTGCTGGAGCAGCTGTATGGAGACCCCTACCAGCACAGATGCTTACACATTCACTGACTCTGCTTTCCTCCTGCAGTTGGCATCATTGCCTCTGTTTTGTGAGATGGAGGAGGACTTTGTGGATTGGTGTTGGACATATGGGTTAATGGGTTCATGTTGGACTTGTGGGCTTGGGCAGCACTGGGTTGGGATGTTTTCTTGATGTGCACTTAACCTTTATATAAAACACTCTCTTATACATGAGTTTCTGTGGATTTGTTTTCTCTAAAGTACCCAGACTAATACAATACCTCTGAATCTCCAGACTTCAAATCTTAAAAGGACTAACATACATGCACTCTAAGAGTGTCTATGTTGTTGCAGTTATTAAAATAATTGGAAAAATTACAATGGAATATGCTTAGAACTTGTGCCTGAATTTAATGGAAATCCATACTCTGAACAACAAAGAACTTCATAGGAAAGCATAAAAGTCGCATTGGTATGTGGTTTCTAATCCCTTTGTGGAAAATAATGACGAGAAACAGTAAAACAGGTAAACAAGATTCAAAGGGAAAGTCTTTCGCTGCCCATGATGGTCCTGAGTATAAGGATCAATTTGATACATTACAAAATATTTGTAGAATAAATTAGTGTTAGCACTTCCTTAGTGGCTAATATAGGAATCAGAGGAACATTTGCCTTGTTTCAAATATATCTGTTATATCTGTTATATATCTGTTATATCAAATATATCTGTCACTCTCCAACTATCTCATCTGGGGAATTACCTATCTCTGTCTTTTTTTTTTTTCCTATGTACTTTAAAGGAGAGCAATACAGTGCTTTACACAACAATATGCTAAAAATTTATACAAATTAAATTAAAAGGACAACTACTTTGAAAAACTCTTTCCAAAAAAAGCCAGAAGGGAAAATATAAAATCCACACAGCCTTATCAATTTAAAGTCACTTTAGTATTTAAAAATAATTAAATGTATTTCACTACAACAAATCAAAAGTAAATATCATGATTCTTTAATTGATGCATTGTAAGCATTTCACAAAATTCAACACTTGTTTTATGATAAAAACTCATTAGTATATACAAAACAAACTCACTGTTATCCATTTGACCCACTCGTAGAGACCTTGCAAGTATTGCCTGTGTCGTTTTCTGAAGCTGTAAACCTATACAAGTGTTGAAAGCCTGGTCTTTCTCCCACAAAGCCGCTGGTGGTTTGGAACGGCTGCTCATGTAGTTAGCCACGACAATGCCATGCCGCCAGAGATCCTCTCAAAATGTAATAAAAATGATTTATTCTCATATTCATAAAGTGCACATATGTAAAATATGCCCGACATAGTACTTAAGAGATGACATTGACTCATTTCCCAGGATATTGGGAGAAAGAGAGGATGCAAACATTTCTAGTCAAAGTTTCGGTATAGGATGTCAACAAAAAATGTGGAGTAGAAAACTCCAAAAGTCTGACACTCCACAAAAGAATTGAATAAACTGGTAAATTCAGACAGAAATAATCTTTTCAGAACTCTGCAAGCCAAACAAAAGCTTTCAACAGCCAAGGGCATATGTAAGGGAGGTGATAAAAAGACAAGCAAGAAAGAATCGGACAAAAAAGAACAAACACATAATAGAATCTCTGTAAAACAGATTTTACATGTTTACTAGGACCCATCAGCCACTACTGACTCATCACAACCCCACTGCGTGCCAACAGCAGAGGAGAAACGATGAGGAAACGGGGTCACCCACTCAATTGTTTCAACTCTCTGAAGGTCTACTAAAATATTCCATTGGTCTGTCATTAGTAATCTTGCTTACCTAAGTGTAGTGGAAGATCAATAACCTTATTCTTCTTGAATCAACAGTAGCCATGGAAACAACACTCAAGAAACCAAGCATTCATAATCTGGGCAAACCTGCATCAAAAGACCTTTCCAAGGCCTTAAAAAGCAAAAATGTCACCTTGATGACCTGTTTAACATCTATGTATTGACTTATAACTAGGTGAAACTGAAAGAGAAAGAATGGATTCATTTATGCAAACAAATCCATCTTTATAATGATGCTTCCTAAAATTAGGTTGTCAACATTTTTCCTGTTTATTTTGGACGCATCATGAAGACCAATCACTAGAGAAAAGACGTCCTGTTTGGTAGAAGGTCACTACAAATGAGGAAACCCTACGTGAGATGGATTGACGCAGTCAACCCAAACGCCCCTGCATTCACTCCAACATACCAATGGCCACAAAGATGTCTGAGGACAAAGTAGCATATAGTCTGGTAACACATAAGATCTCTATGAGTCAGAGTTTACTAAAGAAAACCTAACAATAATAAAAACAATGGAAGTGAGGAAATATGGTCTTTATTTGGGACATCAGTGTTCATAACTAAATGATGGAATTCTTTCTATAAAAAAAGAGTGATATTGGGCATCAATTAGTCTACACTCTGAAAGGAGATGAGGATCTTGACATTTCGGTAAATAATATTTTTTTCATCATCATAAAAAGTCACATAATCCCTTTTGTTCAGTAACAATTAGCTCTAAATCTATTGCCATCATGTTGATTAGGACTCACAGCAATGCAAGAGAGCAGCACAGCAGTAGAAAGTCTTTCTCCCATCAAGTGATTGGTGAGTTTGAAGTACAGACCCTAAGGTTAGGAGACTGGAGAGGCTGGACCAGGGCTAGAGACACATTCATTGGAAAATGAAAATTGGTAAATACACAAATCCTAAGGAATTGGATACAGTGTACTCCCTGCATAGGTTAAAAAGAAACTGGCGTCGTTTCCCAATAATGGGGTTGCTAACAATTATTATTGCTTTAAATAATGTTGATTAACTTAAGCATTATTGTTATTGATGTCAAAACTGAAAACAAAACAAAAAAAATCCACAAAACATTTTTTAGAAGAGTTTTTAGAACACTCTTTGAAATAAGGCTGTATATAATAAATATATCGTTTTCTAAGATGGGCCTATAGACCATGTTCTAATGCTTAAATTACCCTTTTTGGAAAGAAACTGAAGATAACAATAAATAAGTATGCTGGAATCTGGAATTTAAAAACACATATTCGAATTATATGCTTTCTATTTCAACCTCTAAACATTATCAACATTTTCATGAGGCTTTAGCTCTGCTAATATGATTTTAGTAATAGTTGGCCCCAGGACTGGTATTGAAAATATATCCTGATTATGTTGCAACTATAACATTTGTTCACATGGCATTGACTTACATACTTCAACACCTAAAGTACTTCATTTTCATAATTTTATTACCACTGGATTTTCTAATGAAACTTACTTCACGCGCTTGCAAAATTTGAGCTGCTTTTTAACAGCTGGAACTTAACTATTATAAAATAAGTCAGCTTTGTCACAACCATGTATGTAACAAACATGCAAATTTCACAAGAAAAGGAAAAAGAAACTTCACTTTGACTGACCATGAGACCGGTCACTATTCATAAGAAACTATGGTTTGTGTTACCAGCCTTTCTCAATCAGTATCTTGTTAGTCCTGCGCACATGGTAACGATGCTGACAATGAGCATTCTCATTCCTATTTTACAAATGAAGGTCTTGAAC
This sequence comes from Echinops telfairi, assembly GCF_000313985.2. Classification (NCBI taxonomy): domain Eukaryota; kingdom Metazoa; phylum Chordata; class Mammalia; order Afrosoricida; family Tenrecidae; genus Echinops; species Echinops telfairi. The sequence continues at coordinate 55,879,981 of NW_022103896.1, read as the reverse complement.
TCTGACTGTTGCCTTCCATCGATTCAGCTCATTATTTTCTACTGTAATTTTAACTCCTACAGGCATCTGGAATCTAATCATTGAGATGCCAGCCACAATGCATTTTCTTAAAATTCTACCGCATGTAGAAATTTCAAGTAACTCCCGGTAGTAATACATCTAAGGGAATGAAGGCTTTCTCTTCTGGTTGAGATAATTATTTTTTATATGTATTTGTTTTCTAGATAAATCAAGAGCAATAAAAAACTGAATTGTATCTCCCAGGACCCATGAATAGGCCTGATAATTAGATAAACAGTTTCAGGTTTTGAAAAGAGAACAGGTTTCCTAAAGAGAACAGCTTAGCAATTTAGTAATTGACTAGCTATCAACATTTAAATTAAATTCATCTATCTTGCTTAAGATCTCTCAAACCCAGGACTTTCCCTCTACCTCCATGAAGTAATGCATCCATTAATGTCTTTGGAAACCTTTGTTGGATGTGTGTGGTAACCCTTGAGCTTGACCTAAGTGCGTTCTTGCTTCCCACTTAAAATCCTTTCTCATTTCACAAAGCAGAATTTAGCATCACAAAGCTGAAATCTAAGCATGTGTTTTCCCCTCCCCCTGCATAAAGAAGCAGTGATTCATTATTGTCCAGAATGAAGTCAAAACTCTACCACATCACCTCAGATTCACCCTGACTCCATCTGCAATCTTGACCTCTCCCATTCTCTCCAGCAGGACCCACACTCCTTGTAATACCTGCAATGCTCCTTTCCCCACCTGAAGGCCTAGTGCAGTTCTCTGCGGCACACAATTCCAGGGTGGGGGTCTGGCTGGTTCTGGTTGGCGCCGGCGCTGTAGTCCAGTCTTTTCATGCATTCCTCCAAGTGTTATGTTTCCCTTCTGGTTTGGCACATCATGGTGGGGTCTGTATCCATGTTCCAATTCTGTGGAGACACAACCAATACTCTCCCCCTGGGTGGGTTACTGCCCTGTTCCCCCCATGTCATCACCTCAGTTTCTCCCCACCCTGCTTCTCCCTCCTCCTTCCCCCAAACCCAGACAGAAGCAAATCAAGAAGGAAAAAGAGAAAGGCGCAGTCAGTCTAGACTCCATAAGGGCACAGCAAGCCCAGAGGATGAGGTCCCTGCATGGAGCTGCTAAGGCACAGAGAGGACTGTGGGACTACCAACAGCTCAAGACATGTCCCCTAACTGAAGCATACAGAGACAGGGGACAATAATGGGGACACATAGCAGGGGAACAGTTGGGAATGGAGCATAACAGATCAGCAATTGGATTAAAGCTGAGCCACAGAGCCCCTGAGGAGCCCCAAGAATGGACTTCAGGCAAGGAGGGACAGCCCCAGGATCTCCCTCATGCTATGGGGGAGGGACTCATGGGGGCCAGCAAACAGACCTGGACCTATGTAGGGTTCTTTTTCTTTTCCTTTCATTTTTCTCTTGTCTTTTTCTCTTTCCTTTTCTTTCTTCAACAGTAGGTTTTCTTATTGATCGGACTAGGACATGGATGGGCTGCATAATTATATGGATTGGCCCATGGGAGGGAAGCTCAGGGAGAAGGCAATGGGGCCAATGGCCCTGGAAGGTAGAGGGGGAAGAAGGAGGTGGGGAGAAGGGTGTGGTGAGCCGAGGGCATCATGGACAGGGGAACAACTAGGGAAGCAGAACCAGCATCTAGGAGAGGGTGGAGATCCTGTGAGGATCAGAGCAACACCAAGCGAGTGGAGAGGAAGCACTAAGAGGTGGAAGAAGGGGACAAGTGATGGCAGGGCAGATGGAGTCAAAAGGAAACAGAGGTAAACTCTAGGAAGCAAAGGCATAGATAGGGAGATAAACAGAGGGGTGTAGTTATGTAAATACATTAATCCATAACAATGGAGGCATTGACCAATGTACATATATTCATAAGGCAATACACTGAGGCTGCAGATGGGCCTTGGGACTGGGCTCATAACTTCCCTAAATACAAGAACACTTTGTTCTAACAAATTGGCATTCTGTGATGCTCACCCCCTCACCCCTACATGACTGCTGAAGACAAAATGGGTGCATAACCAGATGTGGTGAAGACAGAGGATGGTGCCCGGTATTAAAAGATATAGTGTCTGGCGTCTTAAAGGCTTGAAGTTAAACAAGTGGCCATCCAA
>NW_022103896.1:55872557-55877675 GCF_000313985.2 Echinops telfairi | reverse complement strand
TTGGAGCAGAGACCCACAGCCCATCTGTGAACAATGCAACATCCCCCCACAGAGGGGTCGCAGGGAGGGATGAGTCAATCAGGGTGCAGTAGAGCACTGATGGATCACACAATATACCTCTGATCCCTTGAGGCTTCCTTACCCCTCTCTATCATGACCCCAGATCTTGGTTCATTGGCCCCTGCAGTTACTTGAATTAGAAGACACCTTCAGCCTGACAACTGACCCACAAACTTGTAACTTGATAGTCTCTACAATTGTGTGAGCCATTTCTTTGATATGTACTTCTCTGTATAGAAGAGGGCAAAGCATGAGGTATATCATTGCTAATATCAGATAGAACTTGGCTGAAAACTGAGAAAAAAAAGTTTAATTGTGTTTTCTTTGCTATGCAAAGAAATTCATTTGTTTATGAATCATAATAAGCTGTGGGTGCCATTGCGAAGGATAGAATTCCATAACACTTCATTGTGCTGATGCGGAAACTGCACATGCATCAAAATGCAGACAATCAAACATAACAAGGGAAACTTGAGTGGTTTAAAATGAGGAAAGGTGTGTCTCAGGGTTGTCTCCTTTCACCATAGTTATTCAGTCTATATGATGAGCCAATAATCCAAGAAGCTGGCCAACATGGTGAACGTGGCATCTGCATTGGGGGAAGGCTCATAACCAGCCTTCAGTATGTAGATGATGCCACTTTGCTTGCTGAAAATGAGGAGCACTTAAGACCTTTGTTGACAAAGGATGGCAGCCTTTGGTATGACTTACAACTCCACGTAAGAAAACCAAATCCTCCCAGCTAGACATCATGGATAAAAGATCAAGATGTTCAAGGATTTTTTTGATCCACAATCAATTCTTCCAGAAGCCTAAATCGAGAAATAAAATGAACTATTCTATCGAGCCGATCTGCTGCAAAAGTCCTCTTTAAGGAGCTGAAAAGCAAAGTCATCTCCAGGAGGACTGAAGTCTGCCTGACACTAGCCATTGTACTTTCAATATGCAAGTGAGATTTGGACAAGGAATAAGGAGGACTGAAGAAGAAGAATGGATGCATCTGAATTAACGAAGGCAGCTGAAAGTCTCATAGACCGCCAGAAGCACAAACCAATATGAATTGGAAGTCGTTTCTCGTAGTGGGGCCACTGTGCACTGGTTGCGTAAGGTGTTGATTCTTTATGGGAGTAAAAGCCTCATCTTTCTCTCTTGGAACACCTGGTGAGTTCAAGTTGCTGTGTTTGCTGTTAGATGCCGAACCCATAACCCGCTATGCTGCCAGAGCTTGGTACAAAAAAAAAAAAAATCTCTGTCGTAAAGTCCATGCTGACTCATAGTGACCCTAGAGGACAGGGTAGAACTGCCCCTGTGAGGTTCTGAGCCTTTAACTCTTTACCCAAGTGGAAAGGCCCATTTTTCCTCCCTTGGAGCTGGCTGGTGATTTTGAACTGCTGATCTTGCAGGTAGAAGTGCAAGGATATGTCAAAATAATAATTTATAAATCATCAAGAGTGCATGAGGGAGGGGGGAGAGGGGAGGGAGTGGGGAAAATGAGGAGCTGATGTCAGGGGCTTAAGTGGAGAGCAAATGTTTTGAGAATGATGAGGGCAATGAATGTACAAATGTGCTTTACACAATTGATGTATGTATGGATTGTGATAAGAGTTGTATGAGCCCCTAATAAAAATATTTGAAAAAAAGTGCAAGGAATAACTACTAAACCACTAAGGCCCCTTCTGGCTACTCGGGTTCTAAAATATTGAAAACAAAACTGAATATATTTATTTATTTATAAAATGGGGAGTGTGCAAGATCCTTATGAAAAATCCTAGCACTTCTTTAACATGTTATTGTAATTTATTAAATATTTTAATTGACTTAAAATAAAGGCATCTGCTAGTACATGGACAGTAACTACTTGATGTATGTGTATACCTTCAGGTCAAATGAACCCTTGTTCAGTCCAAGGCCAGTAAGTATCCCCTCCAGCTCAGTCTTGTTACAGAGTGAACGGAAATTATTTTCTACCCATTTCACACATTAATGCCAATCTAATGTCTCCTCTTCTTCTGGTTTGAAAATTCACTGCCTTGCCAGAAGAATAAAATTTGCAATATTAAAATATACTTTACTCAACATTTTTATGAGCCCGGTATAAACTACTATCATTACACGGTACAAATCATGTAATTTGTATATGACTTGCATGGCTATGGACGGATAGATAGCATAATTATATCTAATGATAAGTCTAACTTGAATTTACTGTGTACCTACAATATGCCGAGTGATGTGCCGTGTGTTTTATAGTCGTAAGAGGAAAATCTTTGTGAAATATTACTTGTGATGGTGAGATTTCATGACAACTCAAAGTACCTTTGTGAAGATTGGAGTCCAAGAGATCAATCAGGTCACAGCCTGGTGACCTCCCTTGTTAGGTCCTATTTCTTATGTCTAAGGTTGGTGGCCCACGTGGCCTGCCAAACGTGGTAGTTGTCAAGACCTGCCACATTCGTGCAGACCTTGGATCCACATGACTGCACCCACAGGCCTGTGATCTCCCAGGTTCCTGCTTTGACTTCCTGCTCCATCCACCATGGCTGCATGAGCCCTAGGGCCTCCCTTCAGCATCAACTCGTGAGCTTGAGTTGGATGGGCTGGGCCCCTTCCTTGATATAAAATCCTTTTTTGATATAAAGCTTTTGTTTCTTATACTTAAGAGCGTCATTGGATTTGTTTCTCTAGAAAACTCAGCCTAACACATTACCTAAATTATTTTTCCTTTAGAGTAATTTTTTCTTCCACGTCAGTCCATCTAGCTGCTGAAATATGGCAGTGGCACTGAGGACTAGTCTAGTGTAGGAAGGAAAGAGGGGTGGTATTTAAAATAAGATTGCCTCTCTATTTTTTGTTGCCTTGCAACTATTTTTAGTTTGTAAAATAATAGTCTTGGAATTTTGGAGAGAACAAAAGGTATTATTTTCATGAAGTTTCTCAAATTTGAATTTGAAATGTTAAGAACCAGAACCTAAAAGAAAGCCCAAAGTGTCAGTCTTATTTACTTAAACCCATGGTTGTCGAGCAGATTCTGATCATAAGCCAGAGTCGAACTGCTCCCTGGGGCTTTTGAGACACAGAATCTTTGGGGGAGTAGATGGGCTTCTTTTTCACCCAAGGACCCTGCTGGTGTGTGTGGACTCAATGATAAAAACTCTTATGTCAGACATATTTTATAGTTTATTTTAAGAAACCTGCCCAAACTGTGAAGAAAACTTTTGGGACTCAATCCTCTATTACCTTGTTTTCATGAACTGTCTTTCTTCCCCCGAAATCTAATTTCTGTGATTATTAAGAGATAGAGGAAAAAAATTTTTAAAAATTAAAAAAATTTAAAAATTAAAAAAAAAAAGAGATAGAGGAGAAGATCTAAAAGAGCAAGGAACTGAATGATCAGAAAAGACTCCTGGATTTTGCCATCAAGTCCAGTGATTGCATACTGATGGTGGAAATGTACCAATAGATTGAGTCACTAGGTGGTATGTTTCAAAGTCTGAGAACTAGGCAAGATTTCTTGAAATAGTTCCAATTAATAGTGGAAATAGTGTGTTCATGATAGAATAGAAATGATCACGGAGGCCTTAATAAGTAGGGGAAAGTCCACTGATTCCTGTTCAGAACTCCTCTATACAGTTTCTGCCTTCGTAAAGCATTATGGGAGCAAAAAGCCTCAGATTTCTCCCATGGAGCAGGTAGTAGGTTTGAACAACCGACCTTGAAAATAGCAGTCAAAACATATCTGACAGCTTCACCAAGGCTGGTCAATAAGTAAAAGATCCTGCATAAAACTATATTAGGCTAAACATACACATTTACATACTGAAAATTGCCCCAAGAATCATAAGAGCAAGGGAGTGGGGTATCAGAAAAGTCCTAGATTTGGAAGAAGAGGCGTGTACGACACAGTGCTAACAGCTGGGATCAATGGTAGGTCCCTGGTGAGTAGCAAGTTCTTAGTGCAGCTATCAAAGGACTTGATCGGAGCTGGAGCTATGTAGCGTATCGGTGTAGGACACCAGTGAACTAGTGGCCCACATTTGATCAGAATGGAGACAATAGAAAGAGAGACTAATGGACATATGAGCATAGAGAATTCAGCTCCTGGTCAGGAAGAACCAATACCACACTTTATTAACAATAATCTCTCTGAAATGTTGGGGAAGAAAGATGATAAGAACAGGCATATTTTTAAAACGATATTTTCTAAAACAGGTGCGCGATTCTAGCTGCAGAGTCAAACGAATCCAGGGTCCTAGTTAAAGATGGTAGGCTGTTGAGGACTCCTAGAATCCGTAAGCAATAAAGCAGGCCGTTGTTTTAAACACAAAGAACAGAAGGTCAGGTCGTCAGTCAGATAAAGAATTGATACCCAGCAAAAGGCGAACAAGCTTTTACACAAAGTCCACTTTTATTGGAAGAAGGGCAGAACCCTGAAACATGTCTTGTAATGAGGAATTAACTAAGTCTGAAGTGTCAAACTACTGACAGGCATGGCCTACACAAGTGGACACAAAACCTTAACTATCATTGAAATTGAAATAAAAATTGCCATAAAATACATAATCATGTGCATACCTACATATGCACACCAAGTTTTCTCTACTTGAATGTGGTAAATTGGAGGGACTAAATGGCAATGCCTGTCCTACTCTGATATTCATCTCTATTGTCCAGTGTTCATGAATATTAAAAAGGTATGGAAATATCTTCCTTACCCACCATCATTGCCTGTGTAGTTTTCAACCCATTTCATATTGTTTTACTATATCATGTAAATTAAAGAAAGGGAAATGAGAAAGCAAAACATAGAAGCATTATTATAAAACATTTTATGAGAAACTGAAGTGATTATCTACTCTAACTTCTCAAATTCAAATAGGACTTACCTAGTCCATTATAGTCTGTTATTTTGATCTTAGAATAATTTAGATTGCTACCAGTTAAATTAAACAATAAAAATGATCCTACGGTTCTTTTTTAAAAAAATCATTTTATTAGGGGCTCATACAACTCTTATCACAATCCATACATACATCAATTGTGTAAAGCGCATTTGTACAT
>NW_022103896.1:55858032-55871479 GCF_000313985.2 Echinops telfairi | reverse complement strand
ATGTACCTATATTTATAGGTTTAGTATTAAGGTAGCAGAAGGACATTGGGCCTCCACTCAAGTACTCCCTCAAAGCAAGAATACTTTCTTCCATTAAATTGGCATTCTATGATGCTCACCTTCCCAACACAACCGCTGAAGACAAAGCAGGTGAATAAGCAAATGTGGAGAAGAAAGCTGATCCTACGGTTCTTATTGGAAATGGAATTCCAATGAGGTCGAAAGAGAGGATATATCATCAGGTTATATTTTAAAGATTTTTCCCCCCAGTTAAACATGTTTGTCCTTTAATATAAGTTCTATATATTTAGAGTGTATTGTTCTGATTTTAAGCTACTGAATAATATTAATATAATTTATCATATCTTAAATATAAGTTGGGATCATTCAATACAATTTTAATACTATAAACAAAATTGTTTCCAGTTATTTTCAGTATTTTCTTAACTATTATTCAGGTTTCTTCTATACATTCAATGTATTTTCAAAAATTTTCTTAAAATATTATATATTTTGGAACATTGTATTACCTGTTTATTCTTATTAAGTATGATATACCACATATACACATAATACATTTAGATAATTTTAAAAACAATTAGAATATTATATATTTATTTATAACCTTAGTTCTTACAAAGCTCCTCTACATATATTACAGCATATATTCTTAATAAATCTCTGAAGCAGATAGGTCATTACTTTCATGGAGATAAAAAAAATCAGTTCAAGAGAAGTTATGTAAATTTCAAACCCCCAGGAAGTCAAAGACTTGATAATTAAACTCAAATTTTCACACACTGAATCTTAGGAGCAAAATATCATTCTCCCCCATCCTAGGCTTTCATGTCCTTGTATGATCTTTTCATTCCCAAGCCAATAGCCCAAGGCTTAATGGAAGAAGGCAGAAATAATCTTTTTTATAATAACTTCACTGTAGAAATGCTGACAGGTATCTCTGCTGAGTGGAAAGATCACAGAATGTTAACATAGCCATTAATTAAAATACTGAGCTGAGAAAAGTGGAGAGACAGACATGAAGGTGCTCTTAAAGAATGGGTAATGTGGGCTCAATGGAACAGAATTTGAATCCTGTTATCATCTCTCACCTTTCGGTGATACTTTAGGCCAATCAACCTGCCTGGGCTTTACTGTGATGAATGATGATATTTACAGACAAGACTATTCTATAGTTTCACTTTAAACTACAAACATTCCGAAATCAGATGACTGTAAAACCTTTGTTTCCTGTAGGTTTCTTGTTCTGAGGGAACCAATGGAAGTACTTGCAGAAAAGCCTACTCTTGTCAATTAATTTTATCTGTGGTTCAAGACTAAGTTTTGGAAAATATCATTTTAAAAATATGCCTGTTCTTATCATCTTTCTTCCCCAACATTTCAGAGAGATTATTGTTAATAAAGTGTGGTATTGGTTCTTCCTGACCAGGAGCTGAATTCTCTATGCTCATATGTCCATTAGTCTCTCTTTCTATTGTCTCCATTCTGATCAAATGTGGGCCACTAGTTCACTGGTGTCCTACACCGATACGCTACATAGCTCCAGCTCCGATCAAGTCCTTTGATAGCTGCACTAAGAACTTGCTACTCACCAGGGACCTACCATTGATCCCAGCTGTTAGCACTGTGTCGTACACGCCTCTTCTTCCAAAATTATGACTTTTCTGATACCCCACTCCCTTGCTCTTATGATTCTTGGGGCAATTTTCAGTATGTAAATGTGTATGTTTAGCCTAATATAGTTTTTATGCAGGATCTTTTACTTATTGACCAGCCTTGGTGAAGCTGTCAGATATGTTTTGACTGCTATTTTCAAGGTCGGTTGTTCAAACCTACTACCTGCTCCATGGGAGAAATCTGAGGCTTTTTGCTCCCATAATGCTTTACGAAGGCAGAAACTGTATAGAGGAGTTCTGAACAGGAATCAGTGGACTTTCCCCTACTTATTAAGGCCTCCGTGATCATTTCTATTCTATCATGAACACACTATTTCCACTATTAATTGGAACTATTTCAAGAAATCTTGCCTAGTTCTCAGACTTTGAAACATACCACCTAGTGACTCAATCTATTGGTACATTTCCACCATCAGTATGCAATCACTGGACTTGATGGCAAAATCCAGGAGTCTTTTCTGATCATTCAGTTCCTTGCTCTTTTAGATCTTCTCCTCTATCTCTTTTTTTTTTTAATTTTTAAATTTTTTTAATTTTTAAAAATTTTTTTCCTCTATCTCTTAATAATCACAGAAATTAGATTTCGGGGGAAGAAAGACAGTTCATGAAAACAAGGTAATAGAGGATTGAGTCCCAAAAGTTTTCTTCACAGTTTGGGCAGGTTTCTTAAAATAAACTATAAAATATGTCTGACATAAGAGTTTTTATCATTGAGTCCACACACACCAGCAGGGTCCTTGGGTGAAAAAGAAGCCCATCTACTCCCCCAAAGATTCTGTGTCTCAAAAGCCCCAGGGAGCAGTTCGACTCTGGCTTATGATCAGAATCTGCTCGACAACCATGGGTTTAAGTAAATAAGACTGACACTTTGGGCTTTCTTTTAGGTTCTGGTTCTTAACATTTCAAATTCAAATTTGAGAAACTTCATGAAAATAATACCTTTTGTTCTCTCCAAAATTCCAAGACTATTATTTTACAAACTAAAAATAGTTGCAAGGCAACAAAAAATAGAGAGGCAATCTTATTTTAAATACCACCCCTCTTTCCTTCCTACACTGGACTAGTCCTCAGTGCCACTGCCATATTTCAGCAGCTAGATGGACTGACGTGGAAGGAACAATTACTCTAAAGGAAAAATAATTTAGGTAATGTGTTAGGCTGAGTTTTCTAGAGAAACAAATCCAATGACGCTCTTAAGTATAAGAAACAAAAGCTTTATATCAAAAAAGGATTTTATATCAAGGAAGGGGCCCAGCCCATCCAACTCAAGCTCACGAGTTGATGCTGAAGGGAGGCCCTAGGGCTCATGCAGCCATGGTGGATGGAGCAGGAAGTCAAAGCAGGAACCTGGGAGATCACAGGCCTGTGGGTGCAGTCATGTGGATCCAAGGTCTGCACGAATGTGGCAGGTCTTGACAACTACCACGTTTGGCAGGCCACGTGGGCCACCAACCTTAGACATAAGAAATAGGACCTAACAAGGGAGGTCACCAGGCTGTGACCTGATTGATCTCTTGGACTCCAATCTTCACAAAGGTACTTTGAGTTGTCATGAAATCTCACCATCACAAGTAATATTTCACAAAGATTTTCCTCTTATGACTATAAAACACACGGCACATCACTCGGCATATTGTAGGTACACAGTAAATTCAAGTTAGACTTATCATTAGATATAATTATGCTATCTATCCGTCCATAGCCATGCAAGTCATATACAAATTACATGATTTGTACCGTGTAATGATAGTAGTTTATACCGGGCTCATAAAAATGTTGAGTAAAGTATATTTTAATATTGCAAATTTTATTCTTCTGGCAAGGCAGTGAATTTTCAAACCAGAAGAAGAGGAGACATTAGATTGGCATTAATGTGTGAAATGGGTAGAAAATAATTTCTGTTCACTCTGTAACAAGACTGAGCTGGAGGGGATACTTACTGGCCTTGGACTGAACAAGGGTTCATTTGACCTGAAGGTATACACATACATCAAGTAGTTACTGTCCATGTACTAGCAGATGCCTTTATTTTAAGTCAATTAAAATATTTAATAAATTACAATAACATGTTAAAGAGGTGCTAGGATTTTTCATAAGGATCTTGCACACTCCCCATTTTATAAATAAATAAATATATTCAGTTTTGTTTTCAATATTTTAGAACCCGAGTAGCCAGAAGGGGCCTTAGTGGTTTAGTAGTTATTCCTTGCACTTTTTTTCAAATATTTTTATTAGGGGCTCATACAACTCTTATCACAATCCATACATACATCAATTGTGTAAAGCACATTTGTACATTCATTGCCCTCATCATTCTCAAAACATTTGCTCTCCACTTAAGCCCCTGACATCAGCTCCTCATTTTCCCCACTCCCTCCCCTCTCCCCCCTCCCTCATGCACTCTTGATGATTTATAAATTATTATTTTGACATATCCTTGCACTTCTACCTGCAAGATCAGCAGTTCAAAATCACCAGCCAGCTCCAAGGGAGGAAAAATGGGCCTTTCCACTTGGGTAAAGAGTTAAAGGCTCAGAACCTCACAGGGGCAGTTCTACCCTGTCCTCTAGGGTCACTATGAGTCAGCATGGACTTTACGACAGAGATTTTTTTTTTTTTTGTACCAAGCTCTGGCAGCATAGCGGGTTATGGGTTCGGCATCTAACAGCAAACACAGCAACTTGAACTCACCAGGTGTTCCAAGAGAGAAAGATGAGGCTTTTACTCCCATGAAGAATCAACACCTTACACAACCAGTGCACAGTGGCCCCACTACGAGAAACGACATCCCTCACTGACCCATAGTGCTATGGGGACACTGGAGACAGGGTGAGGGAATTGTGCCTGATCTGACCCCACCACACTGAGGCGAAACACTAAGATCATACAACAGAACAATAAGGGGAACAAAGCAACGAAGTCCCAGACTGGATCAGAAAATACTCCTAAAGGGCAACAAACAGACTTTGAAGTATTTATAGGCTTTTTTTCCCATTGGTTTTTGTTGTTGTTATTGTTGTATTGTTTTCTTTTGTTGCTTTGTTTTGCTCTGTCTTGTTTTTGTGCATATTATTATCTCTGCATGTCTACCTATATAAGATAGGCAGGATAACCAACCTGGAGGAGAAAACAACAGGAACAATGGGAGAGGGGGAGGCAGGGGAAAGGATGTGGGTGTTAACAAACCCAGGGACAAGGGAACAAATAACCCAACATTGATGGCAAGGAGGGTGCAGGAGGGCTAATATGGCTTGATCACGGGCAGTGAAACAAAGAAGAATTACTGAAACCCAAATGAAGGCTCAACATTATAGTGGAACAAGAGGAAAGTAAAACAAAATAGAGGAAAGATCTAGGAGACAAAGGGCATTTATGGAGGTCTAAATACAGGCATGTACATATGTAAATATATTTATATATGAGGGTTGGGAAATAGATCTATGTACATATATTTATAGGTTTAGTAATAAGGTAGCAGATGGACATTGGACCTCTACTTAAGTACCCCCTCAATGCAAGAACAGGTTGTTCTATTCACCTGGCATTCCATGATGCTCACCTTCCTGACATGATCGACGCTGAAGACACAGCAGTTGCATAAGCAAAGGTAGTGAAGAAAGTTGATGGTGCCCGACTATCAAAAGATATAGCATCTGGGGTCTTAAAGGCTAGAAGATGAACAAGCATCCATCTAGCTGAGAAGCAATAAAGCCCCCAAGGAAGAAGCACACCAACCTGTGTGATCACTAGATGTCGATAAGATCAGATATCAGGCATCAAAAAAAATCTTATCATTGTGAATGAGGGGGAGTGTGGAGTGGAGACCCAAAGCCCATCTGATGGCAACTGGACATGCCCTTACAGAAAGGTCGTGGGAAGGATACGAGCCAGTCAGGGTGCGTGTAGCACCAATGAAACATGCAACTTTCCTCTAGTTCTTTAATTCTTCCTCCCCCCCCTACCCCCACTGTCATGACCCCTATTCTACCTTACAAATCTGGGTAGACCAGAGCATGTACATAGGTACAGATAAGAGCTAGAAAAACAGGGAATCCAGGACAGATAAACCCCTCAAGACCAAATTAAGAGTAACCATACCAGGAGGATAAGGGGAAGGTGGGGGGGAGATAGGGGGAACTGATCACAATGATCTATCTATAATCCCCTCCCAGGGGAATGGACAACAGAAACATGTGTGAATGGAGACATCGTTCAGTGTAAGACATGAAAAAATAATAATTGATAAATGATCAAGGATTCACGAGGGAAGGAGGGTCAGGGAGGGAGGGGGGAAATGAGGAGGATGTAAAGGGATCAAGTGGATAGAAAACTGTTTGAAAATGATGATGGCAACAAATGTACAAATGTGCTTGACACAATGGATGGATGTACAGTATAGATTGTGATAAGAGTTGTATGAGCCCCAATAAAATGATTTAAAAAAAAGAATAAACACTCAGAATGTAAAGAGGGCAGTTCTACTCTGTATTATAGGGTCAGAATTAACCCAATAGAAATAAGTTTTATGTAATCAAATACCTGTATGCATAAATACATATATTTACTGGACTTTAAAAAATTCATAGAAAAATCAAATTCAAAGATAAAATGATCCCATGAACTTTTTGAAGTCCCTATGTGCATGTATGTGTGTGTCTGCTTACGCTACCTATACTTTCAAAATGTATCAAGGTAGCAAATTTTTGACATAGATTTTCATAATTCTTTATCTTCTATACTTGACTATATCTTGATCATGTGTCCTATTCTCTAATTAAAGCATTTTCTTTGTTTTCTCTAATATTTTTCTGAAAATTTATTCTGACATTTTAATAAGTATAGCATTATAGACCAACAACGATTTTCTTCTCTATTTTTGGTTTTGTTTTGTTTTGTTTTCTGAAATGATTAATTTGATAATATACTGCCAGTACTAAATATAATTAGTACATGTATATTTAGGGAGATGAAATATGTCCCTTACTATTGAAGAACAATACAAAACTAAACCACTGCAGTGGTGTCAATTCCATCTCATAGTGACTCTGTAAGGCAGGAGAATCGCTCCCTTATGGTTTCTGAGACTATAAATCCTTATGGGGACAGCCTTACTTTTCTCCCACAAAGCAGCTGGTGCCTTTGCAGAGAAGACCTTGAAGTTAACAGCCCAGTGTGCCCCCCACTACACCACTGCAGAAGCAGTGAATTATTCAACCTGGCTCCTCTGTCACTTCCACCACACACCTGACATGGGTCTTGGTAAGAGACAGAGGAAGACGCTGATAGGATTCACCTGTGAGTAATTAACAAGGCCCAGTGGAGTGCCATTCTGCCGGGTATGGGAAAATCAGGAGCTAAAGCATGAAGCATGAACCAGAGTGCTAGACATCCCAGCCCTCAGAGAAAGTAAAGCTGAGTGCTTTTAGGAAGGAGGATGGTTTGTAGAGTAGGGTCCCTCTTGACCACTTAACTGGGAGATCTGGGTTTGCTAACCCACAGAGCTTAATTCCTGGTTCTTCTATTGCTGCTGCTCCTGCCACTCATTAGATGCCAACACTGACTGATGATGTCAGTGGAGTGGTATGCCCTTTGTGCATTTATTAGCTGCCCTGAAAGATCTTGATTGAACAACATATCCTGAGCATGTCTCACTAGCATTGGGAGGGGCATGAGTTAGCACTACAAAAAAGCAGCCACTGGGTCTAAGCAGGCATTCCAGGTACATTTTTCTGCCAACCTGAATGATATGTTTCCCCCACTGATAGCCAGGTTACCACCACACAGCCACAAGCTTTATGGATGCCCATCTCTCTCCTCTTTATCTGAGTTTCAGGTATCTGAGCAGCATGCTCTTAATAGTTTCAGCCCAGTTTCCATAGCCTACCTCACACTCCTTCTAATTAAGAGGCCCCAGAACCACTCCTTCAGTGGAAAGCTTCCTGCCCAGCCCAGCTGCGAGAAGGAAGAAGCAGTCCTTCTGCCTGACCCTGTGTACATATCCTTCTACATAATAAAACCCTGTGTACATATCCTTCTACATAATAAAACAATCTCTCTCGGGGTTATTACTTGTCCATGTCTCTATCTCTTTGACACCCCGATGCAAAGAGCATCTCTATATTTTGGATGGAGCCCACACCACCTAGTCTGTTAACTTTCTTAATAAACTCCTCATCATGAGTATAGTCTGTGAGTTCTGGATAGCCATGGCAGTGACTTACAGGTTGTAGAAGGAATGTTCACACAAAGTATCTGTAAATACATACATAAGGATTTCATTTCAATGAATTAATTTGTGTTTATTTATGGCTATATCCTATGTTTATCCATTCAGAAGCAGATTTATATTTGGGTTATTATATTCCACTTTGATTAATAATGATAGTGAAATAATTTCACTGTTTTTGTTCAGTTTTTTCTAATGAACTTCACCTAATATATTTTAAATTATAATTTAAAATATATTATTATTATATTATATTATTATAAAATAATCATTGTCAAGTGATAAATTTATGTGTGAATTCCTACATAATTATGTTGCTATAAATTCAGGTTATAAAACTAAAACTGTTCATATATCTCTTCATAAAGCATTAATATTTAATTGAAGGGAGTGAATCTATGAAGAATGAGCTTGAAAATCATATTAAATACAGTTTTCTACCAGTGGGAATAAATTTTCTGATAGAACCTTAGGATTCGGGATACCATCATTGAGTCTCAACATCGATCAGAAGAGGAAGGCCTAATTTATTCTTTCTTTCACCTTCACTTTCCTTTGTAATTTAACACTAATCTTCTTTACATTTAATATATAATCACTAACGCAGTAAGATACATGTGTTTCTCAGCTACAGGAAAATAGGAACACATAAATAGATTAATATATCCAGCACTGAGCTAAGACTTTATAGTGGAGATCTTCAAAGCAATAAGTGCATGGAAATTAAGTTTTAATGGAGTGTTAAAGAAGACTTAGGTTTGAGACTAAACAAGAAGACAAACTGGGTCTATAATAAACTTTTTATCATATAATCAATTCTAATTAACTTCAAAATTTATCAGATGGAATTACACACGTCTTACATTCATGTTGATGTGAAGTCCATCAATCTATTATATGATTCCCTCAAAGAGAGAGGGTATGCTTAGGTTTACCCAGACTCTTTAAATGTTTATCATTGATCTAATCAGTTATTTATGCTTCTCCTTTAAGATAGATTAACCAATACTGCTTGCTACAGTAAATGCAGAATGGCTCTTCCCCAACTTTGCAGCTTCACCTAGTGTCATCCTTTAACTCGAAAGTGCTGCCTCAGCAAGTTCTGTCTGTGCCGATGCTTTTAGAGAGTGAATGAGAAGTCCCAGATTGTCCTTGGCACCATCCATCACCAGTACCAACTGCATATCACTGACAGAGGAAATGCACCTGTAGCTTTAAAACCCGAGTCAGGGTCAGAGGCAGCAAGGGTCCATCAGATCAAATGCATGCACTTGGTTCCAGGATGAGGAAAATGGAGTCTAGTCACACAGAGCTCAGAGACCCCTGCACATCTACTGGTCACTTCTCTGCGATTTCATAAATTTGACATTTGGCATTGACAAGAGTAAAGAAAAAAATCTATTATCTGATTCTTCTGCACGTTAACGATGTATGTCTGACAGTAAAAAAAATACCGGGTTGACTTTTGTGGATACGATTACATGTCAGCTTAGCTTGGCCATGGTTCTCAATAGGTTAGCAGTTATGATGTTAGTGGCAGTTATGCAGTGATGAAATGTGATAACTATATAATGATGTAATGGGTCAGTTACATAAGGTTTTAAGATCTGATGTGGTCATCTTCCATTTTCACTTCATGACCTTGTCGTTGGAGCTGTGACAATAAGTGTAGAATAGAGGCAGTAAGCCGCTCCATGGCTGTTTTGCTGGCTCTGATAGTTGAGAGTACATGCTGACTTGCCTGGGCCATTCTCAGTGGGTTGGCAGTTATCTAATGACATAACCTGACAGCAATGTAATTGTATGGATATGGCTTCCTGCCCCTTTCTCCAAGTTAATATGTCTTATTAAATCTGTTTTTCAAATTCATATCTCTTAACCTAAAACATCGTATGTGTGGCTTTTATGAACAGCTTTTCATATAACATTGGGAAAGAAAGGATAGATCTTATATGAAGGTAATATATATCTTTTGTATTATGAATATTTTATCTCTGCGAAGCATAGGAAAGAGATATGGAGAGCCAGAGACTATTTTATTCTGAATCAGAAGTGAATAATAAATTGTCTGCTGCTTGCTGTCAATCCTCTTACATGACTGCCCATGGTTTTTTATTGTTGTTTTTTGACGATTCAGTCCACCTAAAGTTGCTGCAATCAATACTGCCCATTTATAAAAGGGTCCTAAAGAGTTTTAATTTTGCATTTACATGACTCAGCAAGTAATCAAACTTGTGTCTCAGATCTAACACTTACACACTTTCCTGTGTACAATCCCCCTTTGCTATTTTCTTCAACATCTGCAGCGTGTTTAAAATTGGTGGGTAGTGACTCTATCTCCACAGTTTGCTCCAAGGCTTCCTTGTTGTTCTTGTGCTGGTTGGTAGGTGCCATCCAATGGGTCCCACTCCACAGCGACCGTATGTCCAACAGAACTCAACACCGTCCAGTCCTGCGCCTCCCTCACAGTTGTGCCTATGCTTGAGGCCATGGTTGCCGCTGCTGTGTCCATCCCCAGAGGAAGGGCTTCCTCTTGTTTTTCCACCCTTCCCTTTGACAAGCATGCTATCTTTCTCCAAGGACTGGTCTTTCCTGCCAACATGCCCAAAGTATGTAAGGCAAAGCATGACCACGCCTGTCTGTAAGGAGCACTCTGGCCATACTTTTTCCAAGACAAATTGGTTTGTCTTTTTAGATTCCGTGGTACTTTGAATATTGTGTGGGAGCCCCACAATTCAAATGCATTGATTCTTCTTCAGCTCTCCTTATTCCATTTCCAACCCTCACCTGTGTATAAGGCATTTGAAAAAACCATGGTTTGAGTCACGTGCACCTTAGTTCTCAAAGTAAAATCCTTACCTTACAATATTCGAAATAGTTCTTGAGCAACAGATATGACCAATGCAATATGTCATTTGATCTCTTGACTGCACAAATAAGCATTGTTTGTGGATCCAAGTAAGACAAAATCATTGGCAACTTCAATGTTTCTCCATTTAGTATTATCTTATATATTTGTCCAGTTGTGAGGAGTTTGATCATCTCTACACTGAATTGTAATCCATATTAAAGCCTGAAATCCCTACTCCTCCCTTTCAGCATGCAAGATTATGTAATCTGCATATCTCAGGTTGCTAATAAGATTTCCTCCAATCCAGATGCCACGTTCTTCTTCATACAATCCAGCTTCTCTGATGATTTGCTCAGCATACAGATTGAACAAGTCCGTTGAGAGGATACAACCTGGTTGCATGCCATTCCTGATTTTAAACCATGCAGTTTTCCCTTGTTCTGTTCACACGACTGCCCTCAACATGACAGCCTTCCTCTTCAAAACATTAAAGAGGTTTTGTCAGCAGATTTACCCAACACAATTCCCTTCAACTACAAGTCCCAGTTTCCTGACTGTACCTTTATTAGCTGAAGACTACAATTAACTGTGGGAGAAGATTCATGAGGAAGGCAATCTGAACATTATTTCACAAAATATTTGGAAGGGACTTCAGCCTGTTTAATTGTTTTTCATTATTAGATCCCTTTCTTGAATTTGGTCTTAAAATTTGAGATTAGAAGCAGAGCAGGACCCTGAAACCAATACACTCAGTATTTCTGGACCATTTCTGGAAACAGAGCGGCCAAGAAACCTAGTTTTGAATATGATGAGTGGTTGCCTATTTACGATACATCAAAAATATTTAAAGCTTTGGTTTGAAGTTAACTTCACTTTGAAGCATGTGTTTAGTCCATCTGTTTTTGTGCAGAAATGGAATGTCATCTATTCGAGAAGCTGTGGTTTTAGTGTTTTGTTTTTCTTTATTTTAGAGGAAGCAAACAATGTTTTTGTGCATGATAAATGTCAAAGAAAATGCAATGTTTGGGGTATGTGCATACAAAATGCACATAAAAATCTATTCTCAGTAATGGTAGGCCGGATTACTAGGACTAAACCAAAATATGTAAATTTGCATGAAATGTTTTAAATATCACCCACCTATAATCACTGAATAGCTAGCGATAATATAAGCAAATAAATAAAATCCAAAATTTGAGATACCAAGAGGGTGAGGCAGGAGGGTTTCATTTAATATGTTCATGGGTTCTTTCCACACCAAAGTGCTTAGCATGCCTGTGCTAAAAGTGGGTGATTACCAGCAAGTTCGCTCAGTAATACAGGTTTCTTAGTCTCATGAGCATGTTCTCAAAATAATAAAAGGTCCAGTCAGAAACAGTGGTTTTCAAGGGAACCTGCTGGACTAGTTAAATTCAAGGCAAAGAAGTGTGCTTCAGAAGGCAGGGAACACTATTTTGTGGAATTCCAAAGATCCATCTTGATAGGTTTTCAGATATGACACAAGAAGATCATGGGAACCTATAAAGACATTTTAAGAAACGGGAGGTGGATGGGGTAGGGGGAAACAGAGCGGGGAAAGCTAGGAAAGTTGTACTGAGAACTTTTCCCTTCATTATGATAAGATACCTACTACTTTCGGGGCGTACCAAGGTCTGTTCTATTTGTTGTTGTTGTTGTGATTGTTAAGGACCATCCAGTTAGCTCTGACCCATAGTGACCCTATGCACAGCAGAAGGCAACACTGCCCGGTCCCCTACCTGCCGTCCTTGTTCCTTGTTCCTATTCAGGTTCATTGACACAGCTCAGTGTCAATCCATCTCCTTGAGGGGCCTCCTCTTTTTTTTGTTTTTTGCTTCCCTTCCATTTTACCAAACATGATGTCCTTCTCCAGGGACTGGCTTCTCCTGACAATATGTCCAAAATATATGCAATAAAGTCTTGGTCTCCTTGCTTCTAAGGAGCATTACAGCCTTACTGAGAACTATTTTAGTAAAACCTTACTCCATCTACCGCACTACCCTAGTTTGTTACTTCAGAATTCTTTTCGATCCCCAAAAGAACCTTTAAACAGAGCACCAGTTGAGCCCTTCATGGATGCTGAAAGTATCCTTTTGGCCTGTGGTAAATTAAAGGGTGCAGAATTCTTCAGGGAAGAGCTCAAGGGATGGAAAGTGTTTAGAGGAGTATAGACATTAGTGGAGGGTATGTTAAGAATCAATAGCTTCATGATTAGATATTTTTGTTTAATAAAGGTTTCCAGGATTTTATAGCAATGTATTTTTATTTACGCACCTAGTTACCAACGGCTTTTGGGGCTTCATTGTTATCAAAATCCCATTAGAAGAAAAAATGTATATAATTATGGCCACATAGTCCCTTATTCAGCCTCTGTTGAGAGATGCTTAAATTCATATCCTTCCAGAAAATGTTGAGTGGGTAATTTGGGGGGCAGGTTGCAATTCTGTACAACCATGTCTACATATGTAAAATTCACACAATAAAAGCACCATTCATAGACTTGTAATATTTTTTTTTCAACTCATCGTTTTATTAGCGGCTCATACAACTCATCACAATACATACATACATCAATTGTGTAAAGCACATTTATACATTCATTGCCCTCATCATTCTCAAAACATTTGCTCTCCACCCAAGCCCCTGGCATCAGCTCCT
>NW_022103896.1:55838636-55857016 GCF_000313985.2 Echinops telfairi | reverse complement strand
GCTTTGTCTTCAGCGGTTGTGTCGGGAAGGTGAGCATCATAGAATACCAATTTACTAGAAGAAATATTCTTGTGTTGAGGGAGTACTTGAGTGGAGGCCCAGCAAACTTAGTATTGTAAGGAATCGGCATGACACCTGATGTGGGATAATTGCTCAGTTTTTGAAGGGACCAGACAGACTTTTACAACCTACTTAAATCATGTTTGCTATAAGAGATTATCCTGTATCCATTGACTTCAGGCCATAACCACCCTGTAGGTCACAATGGGACTTTGGCAGAGCGTTTTCAAGGCTGTAATCCTCATTGAAGCAGACGGCTTTCTACCTTAGAGCAGCTAAGGGTGGATTCTAATCACTGATTCGGTTAACAGCTGAGCCCTTAACCATTCCACTACCTTAAGACAGTAAAATATATACACAAATATAGAGGCCTACTTGTATAGAAGAACCATTTTCTCTAAAAAGATTCACCATGTATGAAATGCTCCCCAAAGTCCAGAGTATATGATACTCATTCTCTTAAGAACTGAGCCACCCAAAAGCTGAGCACAACTCTATGTGTGTGTAACTTTTCTCAAGCTGTACGTTCAGCCAATCAAACCCACACACGTTTTAACCTAGGAAACAATTACTTATATGTTTTTGTTGTTAAATATTTTAATACCTCATAAAAATAAATAGCTACTATGGAACAGAAGCCATCGTGATAAATAAATGTGTGATATACATTGGTTCTGTAGAAATTAAAATAACCCAAATTAAGCTAATCATCAAAATGTGAAATTATTAAAAACACACCTCAGGCTTAAAGAGCATCATGTTGCCTCAATTTGATATGTTCAGTAAATTTAGAATCCTGGCATTTTCAGTGTATGATAAACCAGAAGGAGAAAAATAATAGAGTGCATTTCTATAATTTTTTTAATTTGGAAAAATGTTGGAAGTTGGCATCATCTCTAGAATAAGAAACATGTAAAAGCTCTGCTTTTTAAACTGGCTGGCTTTGATTTAATATTACATTACTAGCATGTTTTATGAGTTCTGTAATATCAGCCTATTTGGTTCATAATGAATAAATGATGAATAATTCATAACATGTAAAAATTAATCAGGAAGGCGCAATTTTAGAGACCTCAATCTAGATAAAAACAAAGTGTCTATATAGATCATGAGGGGCATTTTTTAAAATAATACAACTTTTTTGGGTCAAAATTAGTTTTAAAATACAATATGTTCTGTAAGATCAAAAGCAACCTTTTTAAGTAAAAGGATTTATCTCAATGCATACATTATCACCATGATTAGATTTATGCACCAGTATTCAATATAATCATGGACAGGCAAACAATCTTGCCCTACTTCTTTTCCATCTAATTTTAAATCACAGTGAATAATAAATCAGTTGAACTGATGACTTGTATAAGGTACTGAGTTCTTTGGAGAAATAACACTATTTCTTATAAATGCTATAACCTTGCAAATGTGCAATAGTGATTGGTATTATGGTTAGGAATTTATAAGTAGGCTGTGATGATACTGCAAGCCCTTAATCTAAAAGACAGAGAAAAAGACCTACTTAAATATCATAGCTTTGTGGGCTATGATATTAAAACCTTATATAAATATTTTAACCTAGCCAAGGATTTACCCCTATATGGAATTTACTACTCATGGTAATATCTAGCATTTTTAATAATAACCTTATAACCTTAGCTTATAACCTTAGTTTAAAATGGTCTTGAAAGGTCCAGTCCCTGTACTTTGAGGTAAATGGGGTGAATTAGCGTCCTGACTTTCACCAGTGAGATAGGTTGTCTCGCCTCTATATAGTGCACAGATCTCCAAGGTTAATGGAGATAACTTGGAGAACTTTTGTTATTGGTAACTGAAAATATCTCATTACAATGGATAAAAACAGAATCTGAAATGTATGATTCCTCTACTTGAGTGTGTGAGACAGAAAAGAAAAGGGAGTGGCAGAGAGATGGGGATTTATAAACAGAGACTTGACCTGAGAAAGGAGCAAGGCAGGTGGTGGATTTGGGGAGAGATTAGAATACTTAGAAAACTGCCCCCAGAAAATGACTTTAGTCATTTGGCTCTGATGGTGCGATTTCAGTGGATTCCCCACTGTGTCTTCTTTATGTACCAGTGACTTTTCTCATTCCCAATCCTGTAGTCTTTGAAATAGAATCTTTCTTCTTTTAAACAGTATTTATAATGTTTAAGACTCAGTAGAGTCCAAATATATGTAGCAGACGTAAGAGTCAACAGTGTCAGTTGTAATGTATATTGCATTTTTAACGTTTGCTCAAATAACTTAAATCCAACTAGGTGACTACAGTGTTCTTGAGCTGCCAGGACAATCTGGCTCATGCACTAGTAGAGCCCACTTGTGCCCCAAGCAACTGTGAAGAGCAACAAAGCTGGCATCTCTGCTTGACAACTAGAGATGAGACAGCGAGGTCTGAGGCAACACAATTTGTATCTTAATCCCCCTACTCTCTCAACCCATGTCGTTATTGGGTGCCGTAGAGTTTGCTTCAACTCATAGCAGCCCAAAGCAAAACAAAATGAAACAGTATCAGGTCCTGGGCCTGCCTCATAATTGTTCTCATGTTTCAGTCCATTATCGTAGCCACCATGTCAATCCATCTTGCCAAGGGCCTTGCTCTTGTCTACCAAGTATGATGTCCCTCCCAAGGGACTGGTCTCTCTTGATAACATGTCCAAAGTATTTGAGATGAAGTCTCACTCTTGCCTCTCAGGAACACTCTGGCTATCCCTCTCCCAAGAGAGATTTATTTATTCTTTTGGCAACCCAGGAGAACATAAATAATCTTCAGTAGCATCAGCATTCAAAGACATCAATTCTTCTTCAAACTTCCTTATTCAATGTCTAACTTTTACATACACTTGAAGGAATTGAAAATTCTATGGCTGGGATCATTTGCACCTAGTTCTCAAAGTAACATCCTTGCTTTTTAACACTTTACAGATGTCTTCTATATTAGATTCACCCAAGGCAAAGTGTCACTTGATCTCTTGAATTCAAAGTCCATGAGCATGAGTATGGGTCCAAAAGACTAAAATGTTTTCTACATCACTATTTTCTCAATTTACCATGGTGTTACCTGTTCATCCGGCTATAAGGATTTGGGCTTCCTTTGCATTGGGTTATCATCCATGCTGAACGGTGGAATCCTTGATTTCATCAGCTTGGACTTTAGGCTCTTCGCATTTTCAGCAATCAAGGTTGTGTCCTCTCCATACTGCAGGCTCTTAATAAATTTACCCTCAATCCTGCTGCCACATTCTTCTTAAAATAATGCATCTTCTCAGATAATTTGCTCAGTATAAGTATGGTGAAAGGATACAACCCTGACACACACCCTTGTTGACTTTAAACCATACGCTATTCTTTTCTTTTCTTTTTTTTTTTTTAACTGTTCACACAACTTTTTGATCCACGTATGAGTTCCACATGAGCATTATGGGGTGTTCTGGAATTATCATTCTTCCAAGGCTATCCATAGTTTATTATGATCCACAGAGCCTAATGCCTTTACATAGTCAACAAAACACAAGAAAATATCTTTCTCCTATTCTCTCTTTCAGGTAAGATCCATCTGACGTCAACAATGATATCACTTGTTTCATATCCTCTTCAGAATCTGGCTTGACCCTCTGGAAGCTCCTTTCAGTGTACTACTGCAACCTCTGTTAGATGATCTTCAGCAAAATTTCCTTTCAGGTAATGTTAATTATATTGTTCTATAATTGGAGCACTGTATTGAGCCACCTTTCTTTGGAATGGGTACAAATATGGATCTTTTCTCATTCAATAGTGAGAAAATGATCCTGTCTGAATTTTAGATCATTAGTGGGGAACATTGACATGTAGCCAAGACTCTTCTAACCATAATTCCTTGTGATGTATTATACTTCTGGATTTACGCCTGCAGTTATAATCTCATTGTGTAGGGGGTTCTCTGTTCTAGGATTATGGTGGTCTGTATTCTTAGACTATACTTTAGGGAATGATAATTCATAATCTTCCTTTCCCTGGGAGTGTGATATCCTGAAAGACCAAAAGAACTCCTGGATATAAGAACCATCTCAGAATCTGGAAGAGAGGGTCAATTTCCAGGAGTATTTGACTAGAAATGCATTAAAGATCTCTGTGTGAAGTCGTACATACCAAAACCGGAGGCACAAGAGACTGTATCATGGAGACTATGGGACCGAGTAAAGGATCCAGTCTGAGACCAGAGGCTGAGACATGGACACCATGAGACAGAATAAAGGAGCAGCACAAAGACTATGGGACTTTGAGACAGAGAAACAGACAGGTTTCCTGGTCCAAAAAGACAGAGTCCAGGGGACTACATGCCTGAGAAGGAGAGAGACTGGTTGCTGATTGAGGAGAGGGATTGCTGGGGATATGACTATATCACTGCTGTTTACTAATCCTAACTTGTGGTCACTTCTTAACTTCCCTGATAAACTCCTACAATTTTGAGTGTGGATATTACATTGAATTCTGGAGCCCAGCATAGAAATAAGGTGCAATGGGAGAAGAGGTAAAGAAGGATGGAGTGTGGAGTCATTTCTACCCTTTGCTTTGTGTCAAGAGGGAAGCCATAGAATACCAGATATGGTACCCTGGTTGTTTACTGGACTTCTGCTCAAGCTTTTTCTAAATATAGGACCACATATCTTAAGATAACATCACAGAAATAGATAACATTTTTTTGGTTTTTGAGATTTATCCAGCAAGGAAAAAAAATCTGATAGACTGCAATGGGTTGGTTTGAGGGTACAAGGAGGGCAGAGTGAGGGATAAAGCTCAGGTTTCCAACATGTGACCTCATGAGTGATTGCGTAAAACTGTATTACTACTCTCTTATCACATGTGTTTAGTTGATCCAGATTCAGTTACTTATACAGCATTGAAATATATGAACGTAAAACATAATAAACTGTCTGTTAAGCCATGAAACTAGCACCGTCACTGTAGGACAGCACTTTAAGCCACTTATTTCCCTTGCACCCGTGTAAAAATTCTGTTCACCAATACAATGATTCCTTAGACCAGATATCCATAACATTCAGCGCATTAGACACTCTTTAACTACAGAAGGTCACAACATGAATGACATTTAGAGAAATGAAACAGTTTCTTGCCCTTCAATAGATATTTCCTGTACAGCTTAGCACTCTCCTTCAGCATATCCAAAAACAAATCTATATTCTAGCAATTTCAAGCAGAGATCTTTCTTCCATTGAGACATAGACCACCTGCTTAATATTGGTCTTTAGTTTTATACTTTCTGTTTTTTAATTTTCCATGACCAATCATGGACCAGTCAGACATGAAAGGCGAAGCACATGGAGGAAACCGACAAAAAGGAAATAATCAATTCTGAGCTCAGAATTGATTTCTATTATTTTGAGTTTATTGAATATAGTGTAAAGGTTTTCCTTATGTGGCCTATAGTCTTATTATTTTGGAAAAAACATTTTGGGGGCTCTGCCCCCTAAATCCTGAGGAGTTGTTATCTTTGCTCTAGTTCTTCAAAGAAGCTATACAAGGGCTTTCCCAGGTTTATTATTATTCAAAATTATTCCTGCTCTTGCCATAGCAAGGACTCAGGAAAGGTTCCATTTTCATAAGAACTGAGTTGATTAGCATCTTCTGCATAATTGAAGATTCACTGAAGTCTATTCCGGTGAAGGAGTCCCTACTGTGTAACTGATGAGGACAGGCAAAGTGTTCTTCCCTAAAGAAGGTGGGATATTCTCTCCACTTGGTGGGAGCCTTTCAGATATTTTCTGTATGCTTCCTGATCCTGATCTCAAATTGTTCCTGTAATTACAAATTCTTCCTGACTTCAAGTTCTAGTCTACTACATTCCTGAAAAAAAGCAAAAACCCCACATAACTCTGAGTAGAGCCTGTGAGATTCGAGCGGCCATTGCAATAAGTAGCTGAACCCAGCAGACAAGTAGATATTGCAATGGGAGAGTGGGGGAGCGGCTGGTGTCACAGGCTTAAAGAGACTCAAGATCTACAATGTGTATGACTCGGGAACACTCTGGCTATCCCTCTCCCAAGAGAGATTTATTTATTCTTTTGGCAACCCAGGAGAACATAAATAATCTTCAGTAGCATCATCTTTCAAAGGCATCAATTCTTTTTCAATGTCCAACCTTTACATACACATGAGGGAACTGAAAATTCTACGACTGGGATCATTTGCACCTAGTTCTCAAAGCAACATCCTTGCTTTTCAACACATTACAGAGGTCTTCTATATTAGACTTACCCAAGGCAAAGTGTCACTTGATCTCTTGAATTCAAAGTCCATGAGCTTTGTGCTGATGCTGACTCATAGCCCTTGTCAAAGTATATGTCATTTTGATACTATGCCAATACTAAATTGAATGTTAGGTGACCTGCACCACAGCTTTCAATTACACTATTGATTTGTACTAAGTAATTACCATTTCCTGAGTGAAAGTGATAACCATTATGGTGCACCCTTCTTATGCCTCTGCTGCCTCTGCTACTTGAATAGTAATCTTACACCTGCTCCATTGGCCGCTCTTCTTTCTTGGTGATCATAAGATTCCCTCCCTTATTGATTATGAGTTAAATCACTTATACTCAGAGGAATAAGAAAACTAACCAAGTCTTGAGTGTGTGTACTTTCCTCCTTATCAGCATGTTCTTGCCCAGACATGGGGTGGGAGTTACTAAGACTATATATGAATGACACATACTACATAATTTCATTTCATAACTGGTCACAAAGTAAGTCTTGTTAAATTGAAAAAGATAGAAATCTTATGAAGTATTTTCCCTGAAGGAAGACATTAATAGTAGGAAAGGGAAAAAAAACCTGGAAAATACACAAATATAGAAATTAAACAATACACTATTAAACTACAAATGAGTCAAGAATATCAAAAGATAAATCGCAAATATTAGAGTCAAGAAAAAGTGAAAGCATGATAGATAGATAGGTAGATAGACAGTTAGATAGACAGATAGATATAGAGAGATAGAGATGATAGGTAGATAGATAGATGGAAAGATAGATGATAGAAAGATAGATACATGTATACATAGATAGATTAGGATGCATGCATGTTTATAAAAAAGCTGTGGATAACAGTGAAAACCCAAAATCCATTTGTAGGGTGCTGACTTGGATTAAGTGTCTGACCACTGACTTCCCTTTAATCATTGCCCAGGAGTATGAAGAACCTTGCTGTCAGACAGAGTGCACTCGAAAGTGCAGTAATACAGGTGTAGTTAAGTTACAATTTAACACCTTATCGTTTGTCTACTTTTGGACACATTTTAAATGTGTTTTAGTTTTTTTTAATTTTCTGTTAATTTTTCAACTGAGTTTTTTTTTCCTCTTGTATTTTGCTATTGATGCTGAGTTTTGCTTTTTGTTTAGTTTTTGGTTTGGGTTTGGATTTTTTCAAGAAATGAAAATCCATAGAAAGAGTAAATGGATTAATAATTTTTGGGGGTTATCACTGGAGATGTTGGGGAAACTGGAGAACTAATAATAATGAGTCTGGGAAAGATGAAAATGTTCTACAATTGTGATGATAATTGCATGATTATTTTAATATGTTTAAACTAATGAATTGTATGATGTGTGAATTATATATCAATAAAACTGTTACAATTAAAATATAGCAAAAAAATAAAACTGGATACAGTGAAGGCAATGCTAGTTTATGGCAATAAATTTCCACATTAAGAAGTAACATCTAACGCAACAACTGTAGGATACAGAAGAGAAAACTAAGCCTAAATATGCCAAGAAAACATGGAAATAAAGATCAGAGCACAGATAACACATTTGAATACAATAAAACCAGAAATTGGTTGTTCCAAAAGAGCAATAACATTGGCAAATCTGTAGCTTAACTGATTATGCAAATATAAATTTAAAAAATAACAAAAACACCCAAAAGACAACATTGCAATTGATCAGACAGAAATAAATACAGATAATTATGACAAAATATCATAACAGCATTAAATGCAACTGGATAATCTAGATGAAATGAAGAAATTCCTAACCAGACTGACTCAAGAAGAAGCAGGGAGGCTCAAAAGGCCAATCACAAGTGAAGAGATTGATAGAGTCAGTGACCAAAAACTTCCCAGCAAAATCAAAAGTTCTAGGTCAGATGACATCATTGAGAATGATACCAAAATATGCAGTAATGAATTGACACCAAAACTGCTTAAAGTCTCTCAAAAGCTAGAGAATGTATACTCAATAATTCATTGTATGAAGCAAACATACCCTTTATGCCCGAACCAGACAAAGACATAAAAGAAAAGAAAATTACAGGACATATCTTTTCAGACTATAGCTGCCCAAACCAGGAACAAAATGCTAGCAAACATAGTTACACAGCACACTAAAAGAGCCATGCACCATGGCCACGAATGCAGATAGTTCAACATGAGAACAACAATTCATGTATTACCAGAAGAATCACATGATTATTTCTGTAGATGCAAAAAAAATCAACTGATAAAATCTAACACCATTCTTGATTCTAAAGAATATTAGGCTAGAAAGGAAATGTCTCAGTACGAATTAGGGAATATTTGAAAACTCAATAGTTGACGTTATACTTAATGATGAAAGACGGAGCTGGACCTTTCCTACTGAAATCAGGAACATGAGAAGGTGTCCATTATAATTATTTCTATTCAATATTGCTTTAGAAGACTTAGCCAGAGTAACAGATTAAATAAATAAATAGATAAGTAAAGAGAATATAGACCAGAAAAAAATAAAATCACATTATTCATTATTATGTACTTCTATATTAAACATTTCCTAAGGAATCCACAAGAAACCTTTAGAACTAACCAAAAAATTTTAGAAAATGTCTAAGGTACAATGCGAACAAAAAATAATAACTTGGATTTCTATACACAAGCAATGAAAAATGTGAAGGGAATTAGGGAAACAACTTTATTTATAATAACCTCTAGGAGAATAAAAAAAAACTAAAAATAAATCTAATCAGGGATGTGAGGGACTTATACAATAAAAAGCATAAAAAATTCCTGACAAAGATTAAAGAAGACTTAAATAAACGGAAATACATTCCATCCTCATGGATTAGAAGACTTCATATTGTTAAGACGTCACCATTACCCAAAGCCATCTACAAATTCAATGTCATGTAAGTGAAATGCTGACAGCTTTCTTTCTAGAAATAGAAAATAAAAATAAAATCTTATTTCTATATGGAAAGGCAAGAGACTCTGAATAGCTAAAATAATGCTAATTATACACACACACACACACACACACACACACACATACATACATACATGTCCGGATTTTAAAGTATGCCATATATTGAAAGAAAAAAAAATCACTATCATTATGCCAACTCAATTTATATCAAACCTATGAGCTGGGCCTAAGTGTTCCTATAGAGAAAGAGTAATCAAAACAGTCCAGACATGTAAACAATGGAATAGAATTAAAATCCAGAAGTAAACCTATGGCCAACTGATTTTTTACAGGAGTGCTAAGTCCCTTTGATGGAAAAATAAGATTCTCTTTAATAAATGATGCTGGAAAAACTGACTTTCTAAATTCAGACAAGTGAAAAGTTATTCTTGCCTCACACCATTCCCCAAGACAGATTCAAAATGCAGGAAGGACCTGAATGTGCAATCTAAAACCATCAAATTCTTAGAGACACCAAGGCCTAGCTTTCAACAATGGATTAGCTACTAAAATAACAAAGGCAAAATACAGAATAAAGAGGGTTCATATGAAAAGTAAACCATTTTTTTCATCAAAAGACTACAAATCTAATGCCATTCCAGCAGAATGGAAAAAATAATTACGGACTCCATATGGAGAGACAAGAAGCCCAGCTTAGGCAAAGAAGTCCTCAAAAAGAACAAAGTAGGTGTTCTTGCATTACCTGACCTCAAACCCTGCCACACAGCCACGGATGTCAAAACAATCTGATGCTGGCAGGCATCAAAGAACAAAAAATCATATCACTGAGAATGAGGGGCAGTCCAGAGTGGGGACTCAAAGCCCGGCCGGAGACAACAGGACATCCCCTTACAGAAGGGATCAGGTATCAGGTATCCAAAGATCCCAAACAAACAACTATATTGCAGGGAGGAGATGAGCCAGTCAGGGTGCAGTGCAGCAATGTTGAAACATACAACTTTCCTCTAGTTCTTAAATGCTTCCTCCTCTGCCCCCATGATCCCAATTCTACCTTACAAATTTGGCTAGACAAGAGGATGTACACTGGTACAGATAGCAACTGGAAACATAGGGAGGGAATCCAGGGCAGATAATCCCTTCAGGACCAGTGGTGAGAGTGACAATACCAGGAGGGTGTAGGGAAGGTGGGGTGGAACTGGGGAACAGATTACAAGGATCTACATATAACCCCCTCCCTGCGGAATGGACAACAGAAAAGTGGGTGAAGGGAAACATCAGACAATGTAAGAGATGACAAATAATAATAGTTTCTAAATTATCAAGGGTCATGGGTGGGGGGGGCATAAATGAGGAGCTGATACCAAGGGCTCAAGTGGAAAGCAAATGTTTTGAGAACGATGATGGCAACAAATGTACAAATGTGCTTGACACAATGGATGGATGGATGGAATGTGATGAGTTGTGTAAGTCCCCAATAAAATGATTTAAAACAAAAATAAACTGATACTGGAATAATGATAGACCAATGGATGAGGACAGAAAACTCAGAAATAAAAATATCTACATACAAATAACTGTTGTTTGATAAAGGCCCAATAAGCATCAAATGGGAAGGAGATGCCTTCTCTAATAAATGGTGCTGGAGAAGCTGGATATCCATCTGCGGAAGAAAGAAACAAGACCCCTCTTTACCCCATGCACACACACACACACACACACACACACACACACACATACACTCATGGTGGATCAAAGGTCTCTATGTAAAACCAAAAACTATCAGGATCATCAATGAGAAAACTGGGACAAATCTAAGTGCCCCAGCACCAGGAATATACAAGCTACCAGAAATACCAAAGGAAGTACACTCCATAGGAGACAAAATAGATGAATGGGACCTGTTAAAAATAAAACATATGTGCATATCAGAAGATTTCATTAAAAGAATAAAGCGAGAGCCCACAGATTGGGAAAAGATATTTAGCAACAACATAATGGACAAAGGACTAATTACTAAGATCTATAGTATACAATCAACCTACAACAAGAAAAAGAAAAACAAATAACCATCTGAGAAGGCGGCCAAAGGCCCTGAACAGACGATTCACAAAGGACGACATTTGATTGACTAATTAACACAATGGTCACTGACCATTGGGAAATGAAAGTCAAAACAGCCATGAGATACCATTTAACACCTATAAATGTAACCCAATTTAGAACAAAAACTGAGGACAACAAATGCTGGACTGGGTGTGGAAAGATTGGAATGCTTATACACAGCTGGTGAGCTTGTAAATAAGAACGTCCATAGTGGAAAACTATAAGTCAATTCCTAAAACAGAACGCAATAGAAATACCATGTGAGTCAGCAATACCATTACTGGGCATATACCCCAAAGAAATAAGAAGCAGATCACAAACAGACATATGCTCCACCATGTTCATTGTAGAACAGTGTACCATAGAAAGAAGCTGGAAACTTCCTAAATTTCCATCAGTAAAGATTGGATAAAAAAAACTCTGTTAAATATACAGAATGGAGTACTATGCATCCCCGAAAAAGTGATGAACCCATGAATGACCTCACGACATGGTGGGATCTGGAAAATATTATGCTGAGTGAATTTATTCAATCACAAAAGGACAAATATTCTTTGAGTCCACAGCTGCAGGACTGTGGACAGGACAAGCGTAAGCTCAGGCTTGTGGCACATACAGTCTACTGGCCAGGGTGGCCAGATAGCCTGGTAGTGAGCCTGACTTATGTTAATACCATACACCATCATCTCTTTCTATCTATCTTGAAGGTCACTTTGGCTAAGGGATCCTCACATCTCCTGGGATCAAATTAGTTAGGTAGGGAGGGTGCTGTCTACTGATTGGCTGCCATGCAAAGTTATGGGTAGGTCCCCCAGAGAGGCAGAGAGCCCTATCAGAGGGATGAGGGACATGGCTGAGAAAGTCAAGTCATAAGAGAGGATATGGAGCACACATATATGGGGGAGCAAAATTGCACGATTGTTGATAAATAAAATGGGATGACTGACCTCCAGTTGGAGGTAAGAATGACTTAAAATCATTTTTAAAAAACATTTGTGAGATCTACACAGGAAATAAGCCTCAGGTAGGGCTTAGGAATAAACTGATTATCAAACAAGTACACCAGAGAGATGACCAGAGGAGATCAAAGTAAAACCTGAAGTGAACGGTTAAAACTTGTCAGCTGATCCCCACCCTGATACATCAGGCCTGATCTGGTATTCAACATTCTCTGTGTTTTCCTTTTTTTCTCACATAGTGTATCATTAGGGGTGGCCCTCTTGAAATGCTGTCTATGATTTTCAGGAGATGAAACCCAGGGTTAGACAGTTAGCTAGCGTTAGCGAGTGTGACCCAGTCAGTGATTTTTCCTAGGCTGGGGATTTGAAAATAGAACAGTCTGAGAATGAGGAGTTTGAGAGAGTAGAGGAGAAACAGAAATACAAGTTTATGGGAGATACAACATGACTTCAAGATTTATCTCTCATTAATAAACTATAGTTACTATATCATTATTTGTTTAAAACAGATAACATTATTATTTGATTCTGAGTTCTTAAATTGATGTCTCAGAAATATAACATCAATTAATAAGCACAATTAATTATCTAGTTTTGCGTTATGGTGATACTGTACAGCTTTCAAAGTGCTATTACTCCATTTTAATCTGATTTGTAAAAAGAAAACAAGTAATACATTGACAGATAAAGGTATCAAAGATCACATTACTACAGTAATTTTTCAAAATTCATGTTAATAATTTCTTCAGTACCCACTGCTACTTCCACATCATCCTATTACTTTCTTTAAACGTAAACATTTTCTTATTATATTTGTTTTCTATGACTTATGCTTTTATGTTCACCTATGAAACATTTATGGTATTTATCTTTCCTGATCCTAAAAAAAATGTTTATAACCTTGATTTGATTAGTATAAGTTGTGGGTGATTGCATTTTCCTTCTTCACATTAACTACAAGAAATAAATTTGTTTTCATGACATAATTCAGTGTCTTAACAAATTAAAACGACTTAATGCGGACCATGACCCCGGGTAGCCTCTTCCTGAGATAATGTACAAGGTAGGAGAGTCAAGCTTGATTGAGTTTATTCAGGAGAACCTCATTTAAGCACTTCTCAGAGGCACAATTCAGACTTCACAGCATGTTACAAATTCATTGCATCTGCCTGGTGAGTGGGGGAAGATTAAAAAGAACATTAAGAATTATTTTGTTATTGTTGCTGGAGTTGCATGAAAATGCATTCAACAGTAACATGTAAGATGATAGAAAATACAAAAGTTTTTATTACAGTGCATTTTGGTTTAGCTCTGCCATAATTTAATTTAGAAAACATCATGTAGGTCTAGAGTTTCCACTTACGTTAAACTAAGAAAAAGAGTCGGTATCAAAAGAAACAGGGCTCAAATAAAATAAAGTCATAATGGAATAGAATGCAATTTTATCCAATCACTTTATTAGCACTAAAAAGTCAACCCATACTTAAATTAATTAATGTAGTACATTGACCATGATTTTCAAGAGTTTTACTGCTTTCTAAGAAATAGTTTATTTTAATGTTTTAAATTATTTTAGAAAAGCCCTGTAAACAGTTTTAATATTTCATGCAATATTTCATGTGAGCAATTATTTCACAAAGTTCTATAATGACTTTAAAAATGCACTAGCTTTGGTTTTTATGAACTATAAATGTTCACATGTTTTCTCATTTCTAAAGACCACTGCAGAAACCCAGTATGGATCATTTGTCTGTAGAGAACATATGTTTGAACTACCAGTTCCCTCACACATCAGTTCACTGATAGGTGCTTTCTCTTTTCCTCACATATTCATTAGAAATAGAAGAATGTGATTAAATTTAAATTTAAGAAATAAGTTATTAATTTTCCACATACTCTCTAATAAACAATAGCTGATAATGTGCATGTTAACCAAGTTCCAAGTCTTTATGAGAAAATAAGATGGATGGGTGGATGGACGATTGGAAAGATGGATGGATGGATGGTGTGATGGTTAGGGATTATGTCAACTACACACTTCTGGGTAAGGGTCAGGACTCCACCTATCAATTGTGTCACAGCAGCTTCTATGGCATCTTAAACATTTTTATATTAGAGAGGGAGTCCTAGGAGAGTCAAACTCTCTTTAGCCCATCACCTTATACCAGAGCTGGATCTTGTATGTGGCTCCTTGTGTTGGGTTGCCTGCTGATCCCAGGACCTGTCAGCAGTCTGCTAGCAGAGGATTCATTCAGCTGACTTTGGACCTCTGCATCCACCACCCTGTGCCCCTGCTGCCTCTGCTTTGTTATCTTTCTTCCTGTTCATCAGTTTCCATGATGAAGGAGAAGCCTGACTTCAGCTGGACTAGACTTACCAATCTCTACAGCTATGTAGGACATTTTTTGATAAATATCTCTATCTGTATATGATATATGCAAAAGTGACTGGTTATACTCCTGTAAAGAAGGCAAACTAACACAGATGAATTGATAGATAATAGAGAGGTAGAGGAATTGATGGATAAACAAATATGTATTTTTCTATATGAAAGTAATTTTTTTTCTTGCCATCAATTATGTAGAGCCAGACAACAAACAAAACCCCAAACCCATTGCCATCAAGGTGATTTTCATTCAAAGATGCCCTATAGTAGAGAGTAGACCTGCTCCATGCTGTTGTTGGTGCTGGTGCTATGAAGTTGTCTCAGACCCATACCAACCCTATGCACAACAGAACAAACACTGCACAATCCTGCACCACCTCCACCATCGTTCCTATGCCTGAGCCCTTCGATGCAACCACTGTGTAAAGCCATCTCTTTGAGGGTCTTCCTCTTTTTCTGTGCTTCACTTTACCAAACATGATGTCCTTCTCCAGGGACTGGTCTCTCCTGACAATAAGTCCAAAGTATGTAAGACAAAGACTTGCCATCTTTCCTCCAAGGAGCACGCTGGCTTTACTTCTTCCAATACTGACCCATGGTATTTTCCCTATTCTTCACATGCATCCATTCTTCTACAGTCTTCCTTAGTCAATTCCAGCTTTCATTTTCATATGATGCAGTGGACGATGCCATGGCTTGTGTTAGGCTCACCTTAATCCTTGCTCTTCAATGCTCTGAAGAGGTCTTGTACAGCAGATTTACCTAATGCAATATGTCTTCTTATCTCTTGGTTTATCTTCCATGAAGATACAAACAAGACAAAATCTTTGACAACTTCAAACTTTTCTCCATTTAATATGATGTTACCTAATGGCCCAGTTGTAAGGATTTAGTCTTCTTTACATTGAGTCAGAATCCATACTGAAAGCGGTAATCCTTGACCTTCATCAGCAAGTGCGTTGAATCCTCCTCACTTTCAGCTAGCACCATTGTGTCATCTGTGTACCGCAGGTTGTCAATAAAGCTCCCTCAAATCCTGATGCCACACCCTTGGTTATGCAGTCCAGATTCTCTAATGGCTTGCTCTGAGAGAATACAACGCTGACACACACCTTTCCTGAGTTTAAACTATGCAGAGCTGCCATATAAGTTTTCTGTAATCATTACAAAAGTAGAAGGTTATATTTTTCTCACAAAGAGTGACTGATGAGTTCAAATTGCTGCCTTTTTTGCTTAGTTAATAAGCACTTAACATCTGCACTACCAAGGTTCCTTAGATATGGTAGCAATGACCTCTAATAGCCTACTATCTCTCCATTGATATAGCAGAAAGTTGAGTCAATTAACAAATCTTTCTTTGCCATTGAAGAACAAAAGTGTTTACATTAGATGCTGATTAATCAAAAGGATAGAACAATGAATAAATTAGGCTTTAGATACAGTTATAGGGCAAATTATAGAAAAAGAACAATGAAAAATGTAGAGGATGTGTTTGGATTGTGGCATTGTTGAATTCAATCTACCAGATGACATACATATTGCACCTTGTTCCTGTTGTTGCTAGTAGATTACATGGAGCCAATTTTAGCTCATAGCAACCCTTGCTTTTAATGTTTAAAGTCATGGGACACAGAATAATGTACATGAATATTGTAACTATTGAAAAAGTATTTTAGAATTAACATGGCATTACATAGAATATACTCTGAAGTGATTGGTCATTTGAACATTTACATGGCTGATGTATCTCACAAAGTTTATCCACATTGTATTCATATCCTCAGGACAGGTTGAATAAACTTCTATGATTTGGTCATAGTATCTTAGCATAAGTTATAAAGTATTGCTATTAGCGTTCTATTTCATACATGCACAGGTTTATTGCAAACAACATATATGTAAGCATGTATTTGAAATCAATGGATGAAGTCTCTTAGGGGTTTACTTGTCTTAGTATCATTAGGGTGACTTAAAAAATAAAAATGAGGTCCAATCAAAATAGTGGCTTCTGAGGGGATCTGTGGTCCAATTAAATTCAAAGCAAAGAGATCAGCTTAGAAGGTTATGTAAACTGTTTTTCAAAGGGATTCCAAAGGAAATCTTGATAGATTTTTCAAAGGGCATAGAACAATAGAAGCTTATTATGAAACTGTTTAAAGTAATTAAAAACTGAATTGGTGAGAAAAAAATCAAGGGAACTTGTGTCAAAGGATATTTTCCCATCTAACAATGCACCTGCTCATTTTTCATTGTTAGCAAGGGCTAACCTATCATAATTTCTTTCACCAGAAACATTACCCCATCCACCCTACAGCCCAGGGCTTTCCCATTCATACTTCTTTGTGTTTTCAAAACTCAAATAATATTTGGACAAGATATAAATTGAAGAGCTCAGAGTTCATGGGGAAAGGCTTAGATAATTAGAAATACCACCTTCAGAAGCATATAGACATAGATACAAGAAACAATAACTTCCATATATTTGATCTTTTTATTTAATAAATATTTATATTTTGACTGTAGTAATAC
Source organism: Echinops telfairi (assembly GCF_000313985.2). Classification (NCBI taxonomy): domain Eukaryota; kingdom Metazoa; phylum Chordata; class Mammalia; order Afrosoricida; family Tenrecidae; genus Echinops; species Echinops telfairi. Next base: position 55,839,786 of record NW_022103896.1, on the reverse strand, counting down.
GTTTTACTTACCCTCATGCATAAACTCCAAGAACCGTATATCCAGGGCATCCACAGATCACTGTACTGTCACTAGAGCAATCATTTATTGACGACCTGTTTGCATATAACTTTCTTTACTATAGTATGTCTTACTCAGTTACTTCAGACGAGTATTATTGCTTTTGAAAGGTAATAAATAACTCAATATATTCTTTTAAGGGGACATTTGTCAAGAGTATAGTAAATACAAAGACAGAGCTTCAGGTTTGTGAGGCCTTGAGGTAGAAGGCTTATTTTTTATTTACTTATTTGCCTGGGAGATACTACCATCTTAAGGGGAGCAGTGGCTGGGTAAAAATTGTTTATCACTCTCTAGTTTAAGCCAAGCTAATCATTCCAAGCTTTATAGTGGCACAAACTTAGGCCTTGATTTTAAGCAGATATGATACCCACCCAAATGTGTTACTTGCATCACCAGAGTCTGAGCGTCTTGAAGACCAAAACCTGAAATATGAGCTCAATTATCTTTATCAAGCAAAGGAAACTGTCTAGCATATGTCTATGTTAAATAAATGCCATTTTCTCTACCAAAAAGTTTAAATGAATAATCATACTGATCAAAAAATTTAATAAAAAATCCTCTATCAAGAATGCTATTAAGATAAGAAGAAGAGGTGAATGAGTGTAGCTATCATGCCCTTATCAAATAGGAAATCTCAGCAGATGATTGGTTGCAATTAGACAGGACAATGTATTGTCTATCTTCTGAAACTATAAAAAATTGAGAGAAAATTTGGCAGGAAAATAGGATACATCTTAAAATCTTAGCCTCATACACCTTGTATCGATTGTCAACAAGTCTTATTGGAAGGCTGATAAGAATGTCCATGCATCAAGAGTTCAAGGGACCCTTGACATTCAATAAACTATTTTTAATTATTTGGTGATCCACTGTTCTTTTAGCTTGCCTGAACTTGCTCCTTTGCCAGTTGTAAGGGGAAAAAATTCTGTAATAAAATAACTAGACTTTCTTTTCTTTTTTTTTAAATTTTATTAGGGGCTCATACAACTGTTATCACAATCCATACACACATCGTGTAAAGCGCATTTGTACATCATTCTCAAAACATTTTCTCTCCACTTAAACCCCCGACATTAGGTCCTCATTT
>NW_022103896.1:55825834-55836855 GCF_000313985.2 Echinops telfairi | reverse complement strand
TGAATAAGCAAATGTGGTGAAGAAAGCTGATGGTGCCCGGCTATCAAAAGATATAGCATCTGGGTTCTTAAAAGCTTGAAGGTAAACAAGCGGCCATCTAGTTCAGAAGCAACAACGCCCACATGGAATAACTAGACTTTCTTAATCATTTTTTAAAATACCATTGGAATAACTTGTATTTACTTTGGGAATATTTTGCTTTTCGGTGTTTAACTGTGTGACTGTGGCAAGATGTATGTGCCTACATGGATTCACTTCACAGCAAACACCTATTGAATGTCACATAAAGAGCAAAAGGGGATTGCGTAGGAAAAGAATCAACAGAAGTATAACCTATAAAGCAATGTAGGCATTGCATGGTGTCTACATTGAATGGGATCTTTGTAACAAAGCATAAAACTATCATTGCCACAATTTGAATAACGTGCTATTCTTAATCTATTCATTACAACCTTTATGGATACAGCTGTGTAGAAAATATTTCTTTGAACCAGTGAATGTTAATAGCTGAACAAATACAGTTTCTGAGGCAGTTCCTAGGCTGTCTCTTTATAGGAGGCCTGCTGGCAAACCACAAGGCCAGCAGTTTGAAACCACTAGACCCTCCACTTGGGAAAGAGAGGTCTTTCTATTCCAGTTAACAGTGAAAGTCTCAGAAACTAACTGGAGTACTTTACTCTGTGCTACAGGGTTGCTAAGAGCAGGCATTGACTCAATGGCTTGAGGTGTGCGTGTGTGTGTGTGTGTGTGTGTGTGTGTGTGTGTGTGTAGCATTGTATAGTAAATCCCCATTTTCAATTAATTTAATTTCCCAGGCAACAAATTCAAACATACATATAATGAAGACTGGTGCTATGACTTCAAATGGAAAATCATTAAAGTTTCTAGCTACAACTTACAATCAAGCTGTTTCCTACTTATTTATGATCTGACTAAAATAAATTGTAAGTAAAAAAATTTGTTTAAGCTTATGAGTTTTTAAAAGTTTTTGCTATGAAATAGAATTGAAGCTAATTATTTCAGAAAATACATTTCTATGTTCAGAGATAATCATTCTATGGTGAGAATTATCAGGGCTGATTGGTTGTCTTGCAAAATTTTTCATTGATTTAATGTCATCACAGAAAGTCGTAGAACTGCTTTTAGCCTGAAGGTCCTTGTTGCTACAATGAATTATTGAAACATGCTTTCGATGTAGAAATTAATATTTGAGAATATTATACACTGTTGAAAGCTATATTGATGATTTCAAAATTCTAGGATGAAAATATGTCAGGCTAATGCATTATTTAATTGATTTTAAGCTTAGGGAAGAGTATATCTTAATATCAAGGCATATTAATTTTTTAAGTTTCATATATTACCATTTATGAATTTATTATATTAACTTTGAATGCCCAGAAGTACATGGTCTGCACAAATATTGGGATATTTTTGTTTAGAAACTATTATTTTAATGAGTAATAGTGAACTCAAAATGAATTAAGAATTAAGTTATGGTATAAACAAAGAAAATATAAAATAAAGTGAAGAAAGTGATACAATTTTTAAAATAAAGATGAACAAAGAAACAAACAGAACTAACAGATAGCTTTCTTCTTTATTTTCTCCTTTGGGAGAAAAAGCATAGGATGTAGGTCCATGTTATAGAAGGAACAATTACTATGATCTTTCTTTTTCTTGGCTAATTTCAACTCAGAATAATAACAGGGTTCAGTGAGATGACTAATATACATACACTTAGACATTTAATCCTATAATAAATAATTATTCTAGTACCATGAAATGAATCCTTTATCAGAAGAAATGACAGCAACAATAATATCCAGAAACCAAAGCATAGCTATCTCAAAGTACATGACTTTCTTTCAAAAACCTAATTAGTTACTCACCCAGATGTTTAGCAACAGAATTACCACTGTGAAATTCCAGTTACTTTTCTTTTGATACTTACAGTCTACATGTATTGATGATTTTACAAAGCATATATTCAGTGTTGCTCTATACATATGGAAAGTGTGAAGTGTGGGTAAGAAGGAGAGCAGAATCTATGTTTTATGTAAGTAAGCGGTGCCTTTGCCAGGGAGCAACGGGAAGGCAAGACTTTTTCTTCTCCCCCCTGCCGGTGATATGTGTGCCCCAACTCTGTGCTCAGGCTGCAATCTGTGTGTCAGAATGGTGGGAGAGCCATAGCTGACATTTTCTGACTTCATGTGGGGAACAGGAATCAAACTAATTAGCACAAGTGCAATTCTCATGAAGTAGATATCAACTACGCCTCTACTTTCCAACACTCTTTACCAATTCTTAAACCAACCATCCCTTCCCAAATCAACCTATGTTTCTCTGATGGGTTGAAATTTTCATTGGATTGACTACAGAAAACTCACTGAGAATACCCACAATTATGGGGTTTGGTAGGGAAGCTAGCAGGTTACCATTCAAGATCAAAAATACTCTGGATACAATTCTTCTGGTCAAGAGCCCTCCTCAGCAGCTCTCAGGCTTGTCTCTCTCTGGTTCTTGACTTTTCTGCCACGCAGCCCTTTGGCCTCTACTCTTCTTGGGTAAGTGTTAGGAAGTGCTTTTAGTGCTGCAGAGAACAAGCTCCACTCTTGACTTTGTCTGGATGGCAGTTTCTGCTTTTGGAATGGTGAATTCCATACCCAGGTTACTAGCAACCTTGATCTCTCCTTGTGTTACAGTTCTCTCCACCCAATTGGCCTATTTCCAACCAGCCACTTGATGGGGGTTAAACAGACCACGGCTAGAAGAGCCATATTAACTAATTCTCAGGACTGCACTGCAGTTCTGAACGCATAACAGCATTAAAGTTAAAAGGAAAGGAAAGTGACACCAGACAGCTGACAAATGATCGATTTCAAAAACCGTAAGAATGAATCTAAAAGAAATGACTAAAGAGGTGTAAGGGCTAGTTGTTTTAGTGGTCAGCCCAATTGACAATGGTCAATGCCTACATTCTAGATGCCTGCCTTTGGAGAGTTCAGGTTGCATATTTGAGTCTTAACTTTTCAAGTTAAAATAAAAATGTGAATATTCAACTAATCTGAACAGTAATTACCTTTCTAGTCATATTAGAACATGGAATATTTTAAGCAACTAATTAATGCTCAAGAAACATGATAGCCCAGTAGATGCTAACTGACCAGTGAGGGGGTCCGACCTGGCATCTGCTCAAGGGAGAAAGCTGTGGCAGTCTGCTCTTGTCAAGATCAATAGCCTGGAAAATACTATGAAGTAGTTGCACTCTGTCCTATACTGTTGCTACATGTTTCAGTCAACTCACAGGCAGTGGCTGGGTTAAAATAACCTCGAAAACTCTCGAGCACCCCATAATAAATTGCCTTTTTCGAATTCTTCTGTCTGCTGAAGAAGTGAACACTTTTTCATTTCATCACAAATCCAATCCTACTTTGTTCGTAAACAGCTTCCTTCTTTATCCCGTTGCCTTTCATCACTAGTGCTGCGAAAACTGCATCCCACCCTGCAGGTACGTGGAGCTCAATCTTTTATGAAACATAGGTCCAAGTTGTGGTGCCAGGCAACTTGAGTTTAAGCCTCAGCTAGTGTATATATGGCATGTGGTTTTGCACACCACTGTACAACATACCGTAAACAGTATAACACATATCCTGAGCTATATTTTACCATTTATTATGATTTTAATAAGATTAGATGCATTAATAAAACAGATCAGATAATATAATGGAGGCATTTAGCTGCATGTCTGACATAATTTGAATATGCAATGTGCTGATGAGTAAGCATTTGGAGAAAGATGAGGGTGTCTGCCCCCATCAAGATGGACAGAGCTGTGGAAACTCTATACAGTATGGGGTTACGATAAATCAGAATGGACCTGCTGGCAGTGGTTGTAAACGTTCACAGGTCCTCTGATCGTACAGCAGCTGAGCACTGCGAAGCTAACTAAAAGGTTTGTGACAGGAACCTGCCCAGTGGCTTGGTGGGAGAAAGAGCTGCAATTGCCTTCTATAAAGATCACAGATAAGACAACCTGTGGATATTTCTGCTCCACCCCATGGGTCACTATGAGTTGGAATCAACTCAACAGAACACAGCAACATTTTTGTTTTACACAAATTAAGCAAGAAAATATAAAATCATAAAGCTACTTTTCACATTTTGTAAATACATCTCTCTACTCTCAAATTGAAATGTACCAGATTTAGGAAAAGAGTCATGAAATAATTTAGACAATATTTTACATGCATAGTCTAGATTTCCATAGCCTCTTGTGGGGAATTTTCATCAGTTTTTTTTCCCAACTTCTGAGAAATTTTTATTCTGTTGTGTTTTATTCATATACATTTTATATTAGAATGCAATATGTAAAAATATCCAACAGAAATGAGTTTCAAACTCATCATATGTGACAATTACCTACATTTTTTCTGTCTGGCTATAGGACAATAATGATGACAAAGCTACAGTTATAGTGACAATCTCCAAATAATATGGAGTTAGTCTCGTGACATTCTGCTTTACATTATTTTATCTAATTTATTAAAATATAAAATTACAATTTTCAAATCATGGAAAAAAACTATATGCTTCCACTCTTCACTTACCAACATGGTTAGATTGTAAAGTCCAGGGTTTTATGAGAAAAATTTTCATTTAATTTTGTAAAAACCAAGGATGACAATATATCACAAAGAAAAGATGATTATAGAAGGTTACACTGGTCCATTATATTGATGACATATTATGTTGATTGGACCCACAAAGGATGATGTAACCAAGGTTTTAGACTCATTGGTACAACATCTGCATGCAAGAGGGTGGGAAATCAACCCAATGAAGATTCAGAGACCCTCCACCTCAGTAAAATGTCTAGGGGTCCAGTGGGGGGGGCATGTCGAGATATTCCTACTAAAGTGAAGGATGAGCTATTGCATCTGGCCCCAACAGCTAAACAGGAACATGATGCCTAGTGGGCCACTTCAGGTTGGTGAGGCAACATTGCACTCATTTGGGTGTGCTACTTCTACCAAATTATCAAATGACATGAAAGGCTGCCAATTTTGAGTGGGGCCCAGAGCAAACAAGAGGTTCAGACTGTCTTGCAAGCTGCTCTGTCACTGGGACCATACCATCCAGCAGACCCAATGGTACTAGCAGTGTCAATCACAGATAGATAAGCAGTGTAGAGTCTTCAGCGGGCCCCCCATTGGTGAATCACAGCATAGACCTCTGGAATTTGGGAGTAAAGTACTGCCATCCTCTGCAGATAACTAACTACTACCCTTTTGAACAACAGCTGTTGGCCTGTTACTGGCCCTTAATGGAGACTGAACACCTCACCATGGGCCACAAGTCACGATGATGCCTGAGTTGCCCATGATGAACTGGGTATTGTCTGACCCACAGAGTCATAAAGTTGGATGAACACAGTCACACTCCATCATTAAATGGAAGTGGTATATAAGAGATAGGGCTAGAGCAGGACCTTAAGGTACAAGTAAGCTGCATGAGGAAGTGGCTCAAATTACCACATTCTCCACTCCTGTCACAGTACCTTACATTACCCAGTCTGCACCTATGGCCTCCTGGGGAGCTCCTTATAAATTTACTGAGGAATAGAAAAGTCACGCTTGCTTTACAGATGGCTCTGCACAATATGTAGATGCCACTCATAAGTGGACAGCATCAGCACTACAGGCCCATTCTGAGATCTCCCTGAAGGATAGTGGTGAACAGAAATCCTCCCAATTAGCAGAACTTTGAGCAGTGCACCTGGCCGTTCAGTTGGCCTGGAAGAGGAATGTCCAAAAGTGAGACTATATAGTGATCCATTGGCTGTGCCTAATGGCTTGGCTGTGTGGTCAGGGAATTGGAAGGAACATCACTGGAAAATTTGTGGTAAGGAGGTATGGGGAAGAGGTATGTGGCTAGACCTCTTTGAATGGGCAATGAAAGTAAAGATAATTGTATATCATGTGAATGCTTCCCAAGGGATTACCTCTCAAAATAGGATTTTAACAAACAAGTGAGTAAGACACACACTGTGGAGATTAGTTCTGCTCTTTCTTCTGGCACTTCTGCCAGGGCCCAATGGGGACATGATGGAAGAGATGGATGTTATGCATGGATGCAGCAACATGGACTTCACCTCACCAAGGATGACTTGGTCACTGCCACTGCAGAGTGCCCCATATGCCAGCAGTGGAAGTCAACAGTTGGTCCAAGATATGGTACCATTCCTCAGGGAGATTAACCAGCAACCTGGTGGCAGGTTGATTACATAGGACCAATTCTGTCATGGAGGGGGCAGCATTTTGTTCTTACTGGAATAGACACCTACTCTGGATATGGATTTGCCTTCCCTGCACATGATTTTTCTACCAAAAACTACCATTTTGGGACTTAGAGAATGCCTTATCCAGTGGCATGGCATCCCACATAGCATTGGTTCAGATCAAGGGACTCACTATGCAGCAATAGAAGTGTGGCAATGGTCCCATGTCCATAGACTCCACTGATCATACCATGTTCCTCATCATCCTGAAACAACTGACTTGATAGAACAATGTAATGGCTTTCTAAAGACACAATTACGGTTCCTGCTAGATGTCAACACTGTGCAGGGCTAGGACAATGTTCTCCTGGGGACTGCATGTGCTCTAAACCGGCAGCCAATATATGGTGCCATTTCTCCAATAGCCAGGATACATGGCTCCAGGAACCATGGGGTGGAAGCTGAACGGCACCAATTAATATTACTCCTAGTGATCCATTTGCAGCATTTTTGCTTTCAGTCCCAACAACCCTATGCTCTTCAGGCTTTGGGGTCCTTTTTTCTGAAGGAAGGAATTTACCCACCAGAAACACAGCACTGAATCCATGGAACTGGCAGCTAAGAATGCCCCCTGGCCACATTGGGCTTCTCATGCCTTTGGATCAACAGGTCAGGAAGGGTGTCATTGTACTGAGTAATGTGACTGATCCTGATTACCAAGGAGAAATCCAACTGGTACTACCGAACGGAGGTAACGATCATACATTTGCAATCCCGGAGATTCCCTAGGCCATCTATTAATACTACCATGTCATGTGATTAAATAAAATGGCAAACTACAGCAACCCAATCCTGACAGGACTGCTAACAACAAAGATCCCTAGGGAATGAAGGTCTGGGCCACCCCACCAGGCAAAAAACCATAACCAGCTAAGGTGCTGGCCAAGGACAAAGTGTATACAGAATGGATAGTGGAAGAAAGTAGTTCAACCATTCAGTTATGACTGCATGATCAATTGCTAAAGCAAAGTTTGTGATAGTAAGTATTTCTCCATTATATATGTTTATTTAATATCTTTCCTTTGTTCATGTACAACATACCGGATACAGATAGGTTCAGTGTGTTTTCATTTATATGTATCATAGATATCTGATGTTAGGTGTAAATGTCATTTCATTAATGTCTGGAACTTATATATGGCTAAAGAATTGTGTACAAGTGCCACATCGGCAAGGGGTAGACTGGAATAGTCATATTTATTGTGCCGACTAGGCTTCCATAGGAACATGTGGGTGGGTTTTAATCATATTACAGCTTGATTGGATAGCAACTAGATAAATGGCTTTCCATGGCAAGTCCCCTTCCCTCTTTCTTTCTTCCTGGTGATCAGACCCTTGCTCTGCTGCCTGAGCTAGTGCTTTGCCTCAACTTTGTGCTGCACTACTGTGGACTGAGCCAACCTGTGGATTGTGTCACCATGCCATGCATTCATTGAGAGAACTTGAGATTCCATTGAAACCTGCTTCACCATATTTCTTGTGGATCCATCTGAACCTCTGCACTATGCTCCTGTGCTATTGGCCTCTGCTGTGCCTCAACTTCTCCTCTACCTGCTGATGCTACACCAACCTGCTCGTCTTCCCTGATGGCAGACTCTGCTGTCTGCTTCCTTGACCTTGGACCCACATGAGTTTAAAGACCTTCAGTCTATTAATGGTTCCAAGAAAGTGAGTTGTACTGAGCCCTCTGTACTACGGTGTGTACTAATTGGCTGTTGTATCCCTTCTTGCTATATACACCTATCCTTTTGTGTATACGTAATCATAAGTGTCCTGATTTTGTTTCTCTAGAGAACTCTGTGTACACAGTAAGGGTCAGCGTTCTCTTTGACAAAGTAAGTGAATATCCCACAGAAGAAGCCTAAATATTCTGATATATTAACATAAATAAGATGGCAACATTTTCACCCTTCAGAACTCACCATTAGAAAATACTATTTATACACACAGAGCATTTTACTCTTCACTCCTTAATATGAATTAACAAAGATTTCCAATTCTTAATAATCTCTCTTACATAAGATATATAAACCACAACAAATAAAGATTTTTAAAAAAGTGTTGAGGTATATAAGTAAATCAATTGATAGATAAATGATAGATATGATAGATATTTTGATTTATCAAAATTTCATAAGCAAAACTATTGGAGAGGAAGTAATTAACTTCTTTTTCTGTAAAGATAAAGCATATGGTATAGCAACAATAAAATTTTATTTTTATTAAGTTTAAAATATTGAGAATAAATAAAAATTTTAAATTATTCCCAAGGGAAAATATGATAATTCATAAATTAGAAGAAAATCTAAGTTGACAAAGTTCAATGATAAACAACAGAAGACTTTAAAAGTAAATTCCATCTCGTAGTCAAAGGATTTTCTAAATTAGCATTCTATTGTCATAAACCATCATTCAAGTACAATGATAGAATAGATGTATTTCTCAACATGCAAAGTCTGAAACACCATCATGCACTTCTTTGGAAACAACTGGAGTATTTATTTTAACAAAAAAGAGAAATATAAATCTAATAGAGTAAAAGCACATTTTGAGGGATGCACTTAACACCTCAGAGAAGCAAACAGAAGACCCCACATGAAAAATGCAGCATTTCTACAGAGAAACTTGATAAAAATCCATAATTCTTAGAAACCATAGGGGAAATAGAAAATGAATATACTAGAAGAGGACATTTGCCTAATTTAATATTCCAAAAGTTTACTCAAATATTTTAAAATATTATATATTGGGGGGGTAACTAAAACATAAATTTTCAGAAAAAAATAACAAAAATAATAATTATTAACTCCAGGGAAATTCAAAACATATGCAAAAAACTAAACATTTGTATACAAATGAAGTACCACTTAGCACAATAGTAGAAATATTTAAGTCCTAAAAACTGAAAATGCTGGATATGTATTTTTTCAAATTTAATTTATAAATTTGGGTATTATGGACAGGATGTAGTGGTAATTTAGGAACATGTCATTTAATGGGAAAAGGTTAATGTTAGAAATACCATGGGAAATACCCTGGATAGGGTTTAAAGCGTTAAAATCTTAGCTGTGGCAGGACACATTAAAAACGTATGGCATAGTATTGGGTAGAGGAGGTTTGGCTCATGTTGGTATTTTTGTTATAAATCTTAGCAATATTTACCTTTTCTACATTGCATGAATACAACAGTTAAATGAAATAATATCTTAAATTAATATCGATTTCTTCTGAGTTCGCTAATGAATGAAGTGTGCTCTCTCCCTTTTGCTATTAAAATATAAGTAGAATAAGATGAAAAGAAGTATAAAATCACCCTGAGAATTAAGGACTCATTATTCACATATAGTTAATACTAATTTCCACTAACATATACCCATCAAACACCTATCAGTTTTTATTTACTGCACTAGGGCGTTTATCATGTGGAAGGTTGCTCTGAGTTGGCACAGACTCTCCATGGCAGTAAGTTTGGGCAGTTTTTTGTTTTGTTTTGTTTTTTTGGTTTTGGACTATCAGTGTTTCAAATACCATCAGAGTTCCCCACGGTAGACAGATTTCAGTGGTGCTTCCTAAATAATATACATATAAAGAAAACCCTGATTATCTATTCCCCAAAACTAGCCATTGAAAACCCTTACAGATCATAAGAAATATCGTTTAATATTATGCTGGAAGACTGTTCTCTAAGAAGTCTTGTGAAAAAGATGGCCTTCAATAGAGGTGTGCAATGGACTCTTTTATATTCAAACCTATTATACGAACATTTTTATTAGTTATCCGTAATGCACATAGAACTGGTACTTTGAGATGGGACAACAATAGTTTATAAACCAGACACATTTCCATGCCTTTAGGTAAACTATACTGGAGTGCAAAAGAGGGGCAATAATCAAGGTAAATAAGTATGTAGTATTCAGTGGTGCATACAGCTTGTGTACAACTGCTAGCCTAAAAGATAGAGGTTCAAAAATACCCAATTGCTGTCATGAAAAAGAGGGTTGTTAATCGGCTTTCCTAACTATGTATTAAAGCCAAGAAAACCCTATGAAGCCTTTAAGACCCCAGACGCTCTATCTTTTGATCGGCACTCACCCTCATTTACAATGATATGATTTTTTGTTCTTCAATGCCTGATACATGATCCCTTCGACACCTCGTGGTCAGACAGGCTGATGTGCTTCTTCCATGTGGGCTTTGATGCTTCTCAGCTAGATGGCCACTTGTTTATCTTCAAGCCTTTAAAACCCCAGACGCTATATCTTTTGTTAGCCGGGCACCATCAGCTTTCTTCAACACATTTTCTTATGTTCACATTTTTCCTCAGCAATCATTCGAGAAGGTGTGCATCCTGGAATGCCAATTTAATAGAACAACGTATTCTTGCATTGAGTAAGTGCTTGAGTGGAGGCCCAATGTCCATCTGCTGCTTTAATACTAAACCTATAAATAGATGCATGTAGATCTGTTTCCCCACACTCTTATATAAATATGTTTACATATGTACATTCCAGTCTTAAAACCTCTATAAATAACCTTTGTCCCCTAGTACTTTCCTCTATTTCCCTTTACTTTCCTCTTGTCCCACTATCATGTTCAGCCTTCATTTGGGTTTCAGTGATTTCTCTAGGTTACTTTGCCCTTGCTGAATCCCTACCAGGCCTTTCACACCCTCCTTGTCACT
>NW_022103896.1:55816691-55824636 GCF_000313985.2 Echinops telfairi | reverse complement strand
TAAAGTAGAAGGCACATATTTTGAGAATAATGAGGGCAAGAAATGTACATATGTGCTTTACACAATGGATGGATGCATGGTGATGAGAATTGTACGAGCCCCCAATAAAATACTTTTTAAAAAAACAACCTATGAAGCAGCCCCACTCTTCAACACAAGATGTCACCATGTTTCGGATAGAATTGATAGCAATGAGTTTGTTTTTTGTTGTTTATATATTATTTTAGATCAGCGGTTCTCAACCTGTGGGCCACGGCCCCTTTGGGGGTCGAAGGACCTTTTCACAAGGGTCACCTGATTCATAACAATAGCAAAATTATGTGATGAAGTAGCAATGAAAATAATGTTATGGTTGGAGGCTCACCACCATACGAGGTGTACGAAAGGGCCGCAGCATGAGGAAGGTGGAGAACCGCTGCTCCAGGTGAAGGTAAATGCAAGAAGAAAGTGGACGCTGCATAAGAGCATATGAAATGTGGGAAGAAGGCTGTTTGGGGATTTTAGCTATGGTGATCAGAAAAAGCTTCAATAGGCATGTGAATCAAAAGTAAATACAGATTACGAAGAGAAGTCAGAGAAAAAAAATTCCTGGCAGAGAAAACACAAATTGTAAATTTTACCAATGAGAGACGAAATCAAAAAGATGTAAATAAATAAGATTTATTAAACTGAAAACTATGCGGCTGCTTCCAGAGCTAGTCAATAACACCGGGGGCCGGGGTGGGGGTGGGGTGAGGAATCATAGCTCTGAAACACAGATTAAAACCAGTTGGTACAAATAGACAAAAAAAAAGGTGAAAATGTTGTAAAAGACACAGACTGAAGAAAGATCTATTTTGTGTCTCTAAGATTGCAGACCTTAAAATCAGAAGAATGCAAAATAATCAAAGTGATAATAGCTGAGAATTTTCTGATATGATTGAAAAATATTGATATATTTCTCAGATTCAGACAGCAAAACAATTTTCAGGCATGAGGAAAAGAAATCTTCCTCAGCAGATAACATAGCCAGAGTTAGGAATACAGGAAAACAGTGAAGACGTTAAAAGGAATCAGACAGGAGAGAAAAATTACCAAATTACCCACAGAGGAGCGGCACAAGATTACAGAAAAATAAAAAGCAGAAGAGACTTGGGTGTTATCTACAAAATGGAGAGGAACTTGCAGTCTAACTAGAATTATATACCAAATGAAAGCTATGTTTCAAAAATAAATTTAACCGAAAATATAACTGCACAAAGGAGAGGCTAGGTTTACAGCATACTAATCTAGGATCAATTTTAGCAGTGGGACTGGTATGACTGTTGTTCTTCCAAAATGAAGAATTGTAAAGTACACAAGTTCACATATGAAGTATTCTAATGATTTTTAATGTTAAGAATGGTTATTTTATTTTATTTATTAGTTTTAATTTTTTACTGTGAATTGGGTAAAGTTCAAAATGCATTGCCTTGGTTTTAAAGTCAACAATTCATACACGCTTTGTTTCATCGCCTTCACTGCTATACCCTCAATGTACCACCATTTATCTTCAGAATATGTGTTGCCTTCAGCATAAGCCATTGCCCAGGGAAGGTGCAAAATAATCCCACAGTTGGAAACATGAGGTTTTCTGTGTCATACCGGAGCAGGCTTGAGAAACCTATGGAATTAGCTGTCAGGGAAAGACGCAGCAAAGCGAAGATGTGCTAAAGGGAGGCTAGGTAAGGCAATAATGGAGCAGAGTATTAGTTGATAATTTGACATGAGTTCTGGGTATTTTCTTGGTAAAACTATCCAATGAAACAGATGAGGAATGGCATAATTGTTTAACAGTGGAGGTCTTTTGTAGACACAGAACTTCCTGATACTGGGTTATATACAGGGGAATACACCTCGATGGGAAATATAGAGTGCGCTAGAAAAATAATATCTTGGTTAGGAAAAAAGTTAAGGCATTTATAGTGAACAGTATTAACCTTCATGTGAGATAAAGGAGAACAATCAGTTTCAGGACTGCATCCTCATAACACAAATATTGTAATGTATGTGACCCTGCATGTTACAGAGCAGAATTATTCCACAGACTTTTCATAACTAGAATATTTATGAAAACACACTACGTAGGCTTTCTTCTGTCGTTCTACTGAATGGGTTCAAATAGCCAAGCTCTCCTTTTGTATCTGTTGAGTACAAACCAGCCTGTTAGGTGGACCAAGAACACAGGATGTACAGAAGGAAATAGGGGGGGAAAGGCACTAACTGGGATTTCGGAACCAGTCAAAGGGCTTTCCCCCACAGTGCACTGGATGACTTGCTCTGACCCTTCTCTTCACACTCTTTGCACCACAGTCCCGAGGACTGGGTGGGAACATGGGAGTGAAGGGTACGGCACTCCAAGTAGGAATCTGTCGGGTGGGATGTTCAGTGAGTCATCTCAGAAGTCGCCATGAGGACATGTCAGGACTGTGAAGAAAGACTGTCCTCATGCTGAGCACATCCTTAGGATCTAGACCCTGCCTCGAGAGGGCCATTAGAGAGAGGAGAGAGAGTTCTGACCCCAGAATGAGTAAAATTGGGTGCCTTCTGAGAAGAAGGGTGGCTTGGAAAGAAAGGTGCTTTGTGACATTTATGAACACTAAGTGAATTTTGAAAGTATTGTAACAGCAGGGCCGGGGGCCAAAGGGCCATGTTGCTGAGGGGTTGAGGACCAGAGCGAGTTGCCTTTGCATAGGGCTGAGAAGAGGTGCTCCTGACCAGAGAACTACAGTTTCTAATCCTGAAATGTAACCCCCTAACTTCCCTAATAACACCCCAGCCCCATAATTGTAAGTACTATCTGAGTTCTCTGGAGCTATCTTAACGGATGATAGAAGCCCTCAGAGAAGAAGAGTGCAGTAGGTGTCAAACTAGTTGCCAGAATAGTTAGAGAAGGTTCAAGCGTGAAAGGATGGCTAACGTCTGTCTCATCAGAATTGGTCTTGAGCTGTTGTGCAGTTGGATTCTCCTTTCCTCCGTGTAGTCAGAGGCAACCAAACACTTCCCCACGCCATTCTTACAGTGATTACAAAGAGTTTTCTCTCCGTTTAGAGATGCTGGTGGTATTCTATTAATAAGTAACTGTGGACAGTGATTACATTAAGACAAATCTTTATAACTAAAAATACATTGAACTACACAAATGTATGGAATGATTTTATATATGAATTTTTAAGTTGACATTACTTACGGGTAAACCTGTCTTTATAAACGGGTTTTAATTTTGATATCTAAATGCAATATGATTAAAAAAAGAAGAAAGTCATGAGACTATCCGTACAAAACAAAACAAAAATTTATTCTGACTCAGAGCAACCTGATAAAATAGAGTAGAACTGCTACTTTGGGTTTCCAAGATTATACATCCTTACAGGAGCGATCCACCTCCTCTTTGTCCTGGAGAACACACAGGCTGTTGCATTAGAAGTAACAAGCTTGAGGTTAGTCGTCCAGTAAGAAACTACTACACCACAAGGTGACTTATTCTATGAAAAGCGAGTCACATTTCTTACAATGTGGGCCATAAAATATGTTTAAAGATTTCTTGGTGACATCAAAAATTAGGTTAATATTTTGAGGAGTGCCTAAGAATAAATGATGAGGTGATGAATATCAGAGCCTAATTCCCCTTTCCCTGATGCCTTTTGCAGTGACGACATAACCAGATAAAGGTGGTCTGGACATATTTTGGAGCTGCAGTAATTGGCACTGAAGAGAAATGCAGTTTGAAACCAAGATACAAGAAGAAGGTACTGAGGAGTGGTTATTTGCATACATGACGTGAAAACGGATTATGAATACAAGAACAAACATGGTAGAAATGTTAGAAGAGGCCAGGCGGAGGAAGTGGAATAGCCAGACGAAAACATGGAGTCATTCGTTGGAGAGCCAGGCTCAGCAGCCTTTCTGTGGGATTGGGAAAAGACAGGAGGAGTATAGCTAAACTCTCTGTAAAATGCTCGCTCCCAATTCGATAAACGATTGGGAAAAAATCCCTAAGAACTTCAGCTTAAAAATCTCGTTTTTAGGTTTCATCAGGATGATGTTTAAAGCAGGCTGTCTTACTGCGTGTCTTTGACGAGCCTCGGCAGCGGCTTTGGTGGTTTGTGGTGGTGAAAATATCAACCTGGACATGACTAGGAGGAAAAATAGGGTCAGGTCTCCATTCCAAATTCTCCTTGCCGGGTAACCAAAGACTTAAGAAAGAAAAAGGCAGTTAGCATAAGACGAAGAAGCATTCTTTATTTTCTCAAGAATTTGTCTACTGTTAAGACAATCCATAGATAGTTATACCGTTATTTATCTGTAAATGTTATGAATATTTCCTTTTATTTGGTCATGAATTATTATCTTAAAGTTTGGGAATTTCTCTTTTAAATTGAAATGGCTATCAGAAACACTAGCAAAAGCACTTTTTAATAAATGCTTCCATGTTTCAAGTAAAAAAGATAAAACTACAATTGTTTTTTTACTTTTATAAAAAAGCAAGAGGCACAATGCATTAAAGTTCAATATACAAGGAGTCCTAGTTTAAGTACTCTAGAAATATTAAAATTATGTCTTTTTAAACTAGAAACACTAATTTTCACAATGCTGAAAGATCTTAAAAGAACTTTGGTAGTTTTACATATAAGGTGTTGTTTTTCCCTTTTTGCAGTTGGCATAAATACATATACAAAAGAATATTAAACTCATATCAGAGAAATAAAGTAGGAAAATGCAATTAGAGTTGCATTCACCACAGTATTTATAAAGCGATATCTTGATTAATATGGATTCCACTTGAGTATGGTGAATCTCTTTTGAGGCTGCAACTTCCTAAGGAAGGAGTTGTAACTGTGTCTTAGAGATATATATTTTCATTTCTATTTATTTAAGCCAAAGAATGTTACTGATAATTGATAAAAAGTTTTTTTCCACATAGAAAAAGTTATTGAAAATTTCCTACTCATTAACTCACAAGCACTTGTAACCCTTTCTTCTGAGAAAGCTATCAATTTGGAAAGTGGTGTTCTAAACGTCATGTCCACTCACTTTTACCGGACATTCCTCATGAACTGCCAATGATAATAGCAATTAATGCCAATCTTGCCCCTAGTGAGAGATATGGAAAGCTAGTATGAATTAGATACATTTTTATGCAATATAGCATGTCCGACTCTATCTAGTCAAAGCATCTTGCCTGATGATTTTCAGGCAAATCATCTATTTGTTTTTCAATTTGATAATACATACAGATGATTTTATATTAAAAAGAACCCCTGGTAGCACAAGATGAGGCCACATTATTATTTTTAAAAATCAAAAATATATATCAAAATCGCTAAGACCTAACTGAAAATAAATTATTAGATCATTAATTACACATATGCCACTCACTAAAATGATCCGAAGATTTAGTGAGCAACACCATAGATACACAAATGCAAATACACATAGAGAAACACAACATGAACATCTGTGCCTATGCAATGAAAATTTTCAAATGATGAAATCCCTCTTATTTTCAATCTTGATCCTATAACACCCAGTCTCACTTGTCTGTCAGTTTTCCATGTTGTGGTGACCTGTGTGTTGCTATAATTCTGGAAGCTTTGTCCCTGGTCTTTCAAATATCAGCAAGGTCACCCAAAGTGAACAGGTTTCAAGAGAGTTTTCTGACCCAGAGCAAACAAGGAGAAGGAACAGATTGTCCAATCTGAGGAAAAAGCCACGGAAAAACTTGTGAATAGTTGAAAAAAATATCATCAGCTCCCGAAAACCTGTGAATATCAGCGGAGCACCGCCAGATATCCTATCCAAAGATGAGCCCCTCAGCTTGGAAGGCACTCAAATATGACTGACCAAGAGTGCATTCTCAAAGTAGAATTGGTAGACTATAACTCTCATAACCTTCATTTGCCATTGGGACTCTACTCAAAATGAGAAGAAACAATTGTGAAAAAACTTAATAATAATTGGAATTTGGAATGTATATAGTATGAATCTCAGAAAATTGGAAGGCATAAAAAATTAATTGAATGCATAAAGATCAATAGTTTAGACAATAATTAGCTGAAATGAACTGATATTGCCCATTTTCAATCAAACGATCTTATGGTTTACTATGCTGAAAAGGGCAAATTCAAGAGGAACAACATCACATTCATCATTTCATGGGGAAAGAGGCGGAGTTGTCGCTTAGAGAGCATTGAGTTCATTTCAGTGGTGGTGGGACATTTTGCCGGGAATAACAATAATGGTTGCACAACATGAAGAGTACAATCGATGGCACTGGATTACACATGTAGAGTGGGTTTAATTGGAGAATGCTTTGTCTTGTATATTTTTGCCAAAGTTGAAAAGGAAACATGAATAACAATGAGTACAAGGAAGAAGAAAATGTTCTAAAATTATTTATGATAAAGATTATAGAACTCTTCTTGATATGATTGAACTATTGAATTATATGATATGTGGATTAAATGCCAATAAAACTGTTGTTTGTTTAAAAGCATATTTCACAATCTATCTAGAAGTACATATATCATCAGCCAAAATGAGACCTGGGGCTGACAAATGAACAGATCATCAATTGCTCATTTGTAACTTGAAGATAAAGAAAATTAACCAAGTCCATAAGAACCAAAAGACGACCTTGAATAGATTCCCGTGTATTTCAAGAACAT
This sequence comes from Echinops telfairi, assembly GCF_000313985.2. NCBI lineage: Eukaryota > Metazoa > Chordata > Mammalia > Afrosoricida > Tenrecidae > Echinops > Echinops telfairi. The sequence continues at coordinate 55,817,950 of NW_022103896.1, read as the reverse complement.
CTCAAGGGTACCTTGGACTCATTGAATACTAATGGAGAAGAACCTGGAGAGTGGTTAGGTGATATCAGAACAGAATGCGTGAAAAACAAAGGTCATTAAAATGGCAGGAAGACAGAAACGGCAAAGTCTATAACAGGAGAGACTCAAGAACTTGATTCTGATTGTAGAATAAATAAAGCAAATGGAAGAAATGATACCCAAAAAAAGCTAAACAGTACCTAAATATTCATGGGAGAATTGCAATACCTTTCATTCTAGTTTTCCATGAACTTTCTCAAGCCCCTGGTACACATTAAACATGTCATTAAGGTATGTGAAATTCCTATCCAATTTGTTCTCACAATGTGTTATGGGCATCATTTTGTTCCCATCCCTATTCTGAGGCATATCCCTACATCAAGGTTGAGGGTGATACATAAGGTGGAAATGCAAATTAGTAAGAAATTTAATATTTTTTAAAACTTTCCAACTGTGACAAAATGTCTTCGCAACACAAATGGGCACATTAAGATGCTCCCAGCAAACAGCTGCATTATAATGACCATTTCAAATTCCAGAGACTCTCAACAACTATTTATAATGCAAACTATCTATAAATTTAACCACTTACATGCTAGATTTTGAGCTAGCCACAAACTTCCATTTTGAACTCATCGGGCCCTCTCTGTCTGTGGAAATAACTTATAAAAGATTGAAAGGTGCAAACAGCTGCTAAATAATTTCATTTACAAAAGTCAGGTATAATTGGATAGAAACACTTGTTCTGTTTTAAATATCTCTTCCCCCTACCCCAACATACTCTTAACCAATTAATACAAAGTAGAAAACAAACAAAGGCAAATAACCTGAACGGAAAATGGAGAGTTGCTCTCCTTTCAGCCCGTCACTCTAGAACAAACCAGTACCCACTCTAGTGGTTAGCATTAGTAATGCTACACTAGCACTCTTTTTTTTTTTTAACATTTTATTAGGGGCTCATACAACTGTTATCACAATCCATACACACATCAATTGTGTAAAGTACATTTGTACATCATTCTCAAAACATTCTTTCTCCACTCAAACCCCCAGCACCAGGTCCTCATTTTCCCCTCCCTCCCCGCTCCCCCCTCCCTCATGAACCCTTGATAGTTTATAAATTGGTATTTTGTCATATCTTGCCCTGTCCAACGTCTCCTTTCACCCACCTTTGGGCTGTCTGTCCCCCAGGGAGGAGGTCACATATAGTTCCTTGTAATCGGTTCCCTCTTTCCTACCCA
>NW_022103896.1:55790139-55815372 GCF_000313985.2 Echinops telfairi | reverse complement strand
AAAGCTTGTGTTTTCCAGTCTAGCCTGTTGGGGCACCATGCCCTGTCTCCAATGTCCACCCTCATCATTCCCTGGGGAACTTAATGGTAGCTTCTGGATGGTGATATCACACATCCAATTTTAATAGCTTGAATTTGGAGCCAATAGTATCATGGTTACAATAAGATATCTTAGGCAGCTTTGTAATATTGTATATAAGATACAAAAACAGATAAGAAAAAAATGTGAATTAAAATTCCAATTTGAAACAACGGAGAAAAGAATAATGTAAATCCCTTCTATAAAAATCTAAATTTTGACTATGAAATGTCCAGTATCTTTGCCTTTAAGTATAGACATTAAATTCTGAAGTATATATATATATTTTATTTGAAAAGAATTTATATTTGAAAATATGTATATATATTTCTTTTCAAATATAAATTCAAGTACTCCTGAGGAAATGAAATCATATATCCATATGCTGTGCAATAAAGACAAAGCAGGTGGGATATATTTCTATAATACATTGTTGATGTTCATACTTTCATAAAATAGGACCTGATTTTCAAGTTTAAGTGAGGAAAGGATTATAAAATATATAAACAAATTCACTGTCACCCTTAGGACCTTATCTATAATTTCTGAGACTGTAAATCTTTATGAGAATAGACAGTCTGATCTTTCTCCTGTGAATAGGTTGGTGGATTTGAACCATCAACCTTGAAGTTAGCAGCCTAATCACTGCCTATTCTGCAGTGCCACCAGCACTTGTATATAATGCATAGTCTAACTTAAAAGATATCCAATCTTAAAGTCTTGAAGATAAATAAGCGGCCACCTAGCTGCAAAGCAACCAAGCCCACATGGAAGAAGCACAGCAGCCTGTGTGATCACGAGGTATTGAAGGGATCAGGTATCAATCATCAAGGAAAAAAACTCACATCATTGGGAATGAGGGGGAGTGCAGAGTGGGGATCCAAAGGACATTTGTGGGCAACTGGACATCCCCTTACCGAAGGGTCTCAGGGAAAAGACAAGCCGGTTAGTGGGCAGTGTAGCAACAATGAAACATACAACTTTCCTGTAGTTCTTAAATGCTTCCTCCACCCAACTACGATGATCCCAATTCTACTTTACAAATCCAGCTGGACCGGAGGATGTACATTGGTACAGATGGGAACCGGAAACACAGGGAATCAAGGACAGATATCCCTTCAGGACCAGTGGTGAGAGTGGCGATACTGGGAGGGTGGAGGGAAGGTGGGGTGGAAAGGGGGAACTGATTACAAGGATCTACATATAACCTCCTCCCTGGGGGATGGACAAAAGAAAAGTGGGTGAAGGGAGACGTTGGGCAGTGTAAGATATGACAAAATAAAAATGACTTGTAAATTATCAAGGTTCATGAGGGATGGGGGGAAAGGGGAGAAGGGGGAAAATGAGGAACTGACGCCAAGGGCTCAAGGGTAAAGCAGGTGTTTTGAGAATGATGATGGCAACATGTGCATATGTGCTTGACACAATGGATGTATGCATGGATTGCGATAAGCGTTGTATGAGCCCCCAATAAAATGATTTAAAAAAAAAGATATCCAAGAGTGCTAAATAACTGACCTTGGATATCACACACAGGCAGAGAAATATTCAGCAAAAGCAATTTAGGTTACTCAGGAAGCAGTACTTGAGATTGAGAACGGCGTGCAGTTTAAAAGAATTAATAAAATCAGCTTCAAAGTATGATTTGATATGATGTTGGTGTTCTAATAACTTGGTAAAGACAGTATTAACAAATTATGATAAGAGGATTCACAATAATAGTTTTCTCTGGCGGGAACGGAAAAGTGAGCCGCACTGCAGTATCGATGGCAAAGAAAAGTGAGAAATCAAAAGAAGGTGGCTTTATGATTATACGCAAATACTATATTTCAAAATAATTGCATTATGGGGAATATACAAGCTTCTATAAACAAAAAATACAATAAATCAATCGATATAACCCTATCTGTAAAACATGCATAGTAGCATAATCATTTTCATTTTGAATCTAGGAAAATCCAAGTATTTCATTTCAAAGTAAATAGCTGTGTCTGTTCTCTATTTTATTTTGTGAAGCTATATAAAATGTAAGATATGTATGCTTCCCTTCTCTTCTGAATGTAATTAGCTGGGGGCATTTGATAACAGGGCATAAAAGGCTCAGTTTTAAAAGTTCCAGGCAAATTCCATTTTGCTGTATTTCTTTACATTTTTCAGCCACATTCTGAGAGGTATAAATAGATGTATTACCTTATTTACATAATGGGACTGTGAAGTCTGCATAGCTACTTGCATAGGCTATCGTGTTAGTGAGAGCTTTACAGTCTCAACTCACGTTTTAAGAAGGGATTCCAATATGTATTCAAATCAGTCCACTGTAGATGTGCATTTTTTTTCCAAAGGAGAACAAGAAACCAGAAAGAGGTGAAATAAATTGATTTCTAGCCCAAGTAAAGTCATTTAAATTGATTGGATAGCAATAAACACATAACATATGATTTTATTTTAGCTTTTACTTTGTTTCTAAAGAAAGTATGATAATAACAATTTTGATATTAATCTGACATCCTGCTCAATTCCCCAGTATACTAAAAGTTTGAAATTTCAAACTTTCCATTCTTAATAAAAAAGTTTCCAATTGCCTGACACATAACAATAAATATAGATGATGTAAAAATCTATTATCAGTCTTAAACATGCATTTTAGCATTTTTTCTATAAATATCCATTTTAGGAGGGGATCATTCCATTTATAGCAAATTAATTAGGCCCACTGATTGGTTAAGACTATTAAATGGTTTAATATGCCTTACTCTCTGAAACTCACATCAAAACTCAGAGAAGCCCAAATCAAGAAATAGCTAGGTTCTCATGCTGTGTTATACTTAGTTCTCAAAAAGCATAGCATTTTATAGTGCTAGTGCACTGTCATTTATGATTCTTTGTTACCTAGTTCAGAACCATTTTGTAAATATTGAAGCAAGGTGCTGTTAACAAATTCACATTATCCTCTTTTAAGGTAGAGCAGAAACTATTAAATTTAGAAATTTCAGCTCCACTTTCAGCTTCTTCCAATTGTTGCATGGTTGTCAAGATTTACGAAGGCTGCTGTCACCCCTAGTGACCCCACAGACAAGAGATCAAAACATTGACCAGCCCTGTGCCATCCCCACAATTGTTCCTGTGCCCATTGATGCAGCACCTTGACTGCACCACCACCACCACACACACCCTTTACGAAGACCCATGATGTTCTTCTCCAGGGACTGGACTCTCTTCACAATGTGTCCAAAGTATGTGAGGTGGAGTCTTGTCATCCTTGCCTCTAAGGAGCACTGTCCTTACTGGTTCCAAGATGACAGGTCGTTTTGTCCTTGCAGCATTCTGTGGTACTTTCAATATTCTTCTCTAGCACCACAATCCAAATACATGTATTCTTCCTTCATCTTCTTCTTCAATGTCCAACATTCACAAGCATATGAGACTAGGGAGAGCACCATGGCTTGGGTCAAGCAAACTTTAATCCTCAAAGTAATAACCTTGCTCTTCGATACTCTGAAGAGGTCTTCTGCAGCAGATTTACCTAATGGAATATTTCTTTTGATCTTATCAGAGGAGCTGGACTCCATGAAGAAGGGGGCACCAGGATCGGAGGAAGGCTTATTAACAACCTGTGGAATGCAGATGACACAATCTTGCTTGCTGAAAGTGAGGAGGACTTGAAGCACTTGCTGATGAACATGAAAGACTGCATGTAGCTTTGAGTATGGATTAAAGTTTTTTACATAATCTTGTATTCATATGACGTTTTAAAAAATTTTTGAAGTTGAATTTTTAAACAATATAAAGCTTGACCTACATAATATCCACTTCTATTGGGTCAACCACAACTCATAGTAATCCTATAATACAGAATAGAACTCTTCCTTAGGGGTTTTCAGAACTGCAAACCTTTAAGAGTAAACAACTTCTGCTTCGTCCTACGGAGCCTCGGAGCCTCGGGAGATCCTAAAGGGCAACCTTACGTTTAGCCTCCAACCCACAACCATGGCACCACCAGGTCTTCTTTTCCTATGGAAATAAGATACAAATAAGTGAATGCAATAGTAATTTTCCTGACTATACAAAGTATAAAAATTAAAACTCCACCTCTGTATTTAGATAGAAAGGCCCTGAAAAGTCATGATAGTCTGTTTTGTACTATGAACAAAATTTCATTCGTTAAGAATCTAATCTGTGGTCTGGAGGAGAAGCTGTAATTAAGGATATAGAGTGGAGTGTAGACTAGAAAGGAATGTTTACCTTATCAACCATTTTAAGTAATACATGCTGTGGTCCCCGGTTAAAATATATAACATGAAGGTAATAATTCTCACCTCATGCAGTTGTTTGAAAGAATACAAAACCTTATGTAAACGTATCTTATTGTCCCTGACAATTTGTAGCACTAAATATAAATGTGTTTCCCAATTTATTTCTCTTCAATAAAGTCATTTTTGTTGGGAATCCTTTTTTTCAATTTCTCAACTCGGTCTATATATGTGTAACTATGTGTGGTCCTTTACTCCTATTTTTGAATATTAATTTTTAAAATACTTTAATTGGGGGCTCTTACATCTCTTATCACAATCCATACATTCCTCCAATGTGTCCAGCACATTTGCACATATGCCGCCATCACCTTTTTCAAAGCATTCTCTTCCCACTTGAGCCCCTGATATCAGCTCCTCGTTTCTTCCCCCTCCCTCCCCGGCCCACCCTCCCTTAAAAACCCTTGATAAATTATAGATTATTTTTTCCATATCTTACATCATCCTCCGTCGCCCCTCACCCACTTTTCCATTATTTGTCCCCCTGAGAGGGTTTTCTAGTTTGATCCTTGTGATCGATTCCCCTTTTCTCCCCCCATCCTTCCTTAATCCTCCTGGTATCTCTACTCTTCCTGTTGGCCCTGAGGGGTTTATCTATACTGGATTCCCTGTGTTTCAGGCTCTTATCTGTAGCAGTGTGCATGTTCTGGTCTAATCCAATTTGTAAGATAGAATTGCGTTCACGATAGTGGGATGAAAGGAGCACCAAAGAACTAGAGGCGATGTGTGTGTTTCATTGCTGCTTTACAGCACCCTGACTGACCCAGCTCTTCCCTGTGACCCCTCTGTGAGGGGATGTCCGATTGTCTACAGATGGGCTTTGGGTCTCCACTCCATGCCCTCCCCCACTCACCTTGGGTGTGATTTTATTCTCTGTCTTAGATGCCTGATACCTGCTCCCATCAACACTTCATTATCACACAGGCTGGTGTGCTTCTTCCATGTGGGCTTTGTTGCTTCTAAGCTACATGGCTGCTTGTTTATATTCAAGCCTTTAAGACCCCAGATGCTATATATTTTGATAGCCAGGCACCATCAGCTTTCTTCACCATATTTGCTTATCCACCTATTTTGTCTTCAGCGATCTTGTCGGGAAGGTGAGCATCACAAAATGCCGGAGTGTTAGAACAAAGTGTTTGTGTGTTAAGGGAGTACTTGAGTTGAGGCCCAATGTCCATCTGCAACCTTAATTTTTAACATATAGATATGAGTACATAGTTCTATTCCCCTCTCATTTTATATATATATTTACATATGTAAATGCCTGTATTTAGGACTCTATAAATGTCCTTTGCCTCCTGGTTCTTTCCTCTATTTCCTTTTTATTTCCCTCTTGTACCACTATCATGTTTGGCCTTCATTCGGGTTTAGTAATTCCTCACTGCTACATTGCAGTTGATTGAGCCCCACTAGGCATCCTATGACCTTCCTTCTATTGATTTTAGTTCACTTATTGTTCCCTTGTCCCTGGGATGGTCCCCCCCCCCCCACTTCCTTTCTCCAACCTCCCCTTCTCCCATAGCGCCCCCAGAACCATTGATCCGATTCTTTTCATCCCTGAATTAGCTATCCCGCCTATCTTATCTAGATAGACATGAAGATACATTAATAAGTGCAAAAACCAGGCAAAGCCAAATAAAACAACAAAGGAAGTCAAAGCTAAAAAAAAAATAACAACAGCAGAAAGCAAGAACAAAATAATAATAACAAAAAGAAAATGGAAAACCCTATCAATAGTTCAAGAGCTGTTTGTTTTCCAGTGAGTCTGATGTGGTGCCACACTCTGTCTCCCAAGTCTATTTTTGGTGTCCCCCCCGGGGTTTCCATCACTCTGCTCCCCCTGCTGCTCTGCTGCATGCCCTCAGTGCCTCGCTCCAGCATAATGGGGCCAGACCGTGCACTATTCCTGCACTGTGTCTTCAGTGCTGTCCCCCACAGCATCCTGGTTCAGTGCAGGACACCGTGTCCCATGGTGGCTCCAGTCCTACGGTCCTCCCTGCGTGTTGTCTGCTCTGAACCGGAACATCATCCTCGGGGCTTGGTGGGCCAGGATGTCCTCTCCTCCCTCTCCATCCCTTTGCGTTTCCCCAGAGTGCTCTAATCTGATGCGCCCCTCTCCCCAAGCTGCAGCCCTGGTGCTGTTCTCTGAAGTGCATTCTTCTGAAGGGGTTGGGGGGCTGTCCACATAGTCGGGATTGGGGCCAGACCCGCAGATCTCTCTATTGGTTCCCTGATACATGCCCCTATGTTGTATCCATGTCTTGGTGCATCCACATATGTTTGAAGCCTGGTCTTTCTCTCCTTCTCCTTTGGAGATATAAACCATACCCTCCCCTTGGGTGGATTAGTGCCCTGCCCCCCTCACCTATGTCTTTCTTTTTAAATAAATTATACTTTGTGAATTAAAGATTTAATGAGTTTTCTCAATATATATACTGTCATGTATAATGAAATGACTTTTAACAAAGTAGATTGTGGTGAATTTCATAATTAATTATTTATACAATTATTTTACAGGTGATGAATTTATATTTCATTGTAATTGAAGCAGTGGAAAATTGAAGCTAAACAGAACATGTAAAACTAACTGCATTAGTTTTCCTTAGTCTCTTTTATATAAAAATCTCTATATCAATGTGAATATTAATAATTCCATGAGAAATAATATCATTAAGAATTTCAAAGATATATCTGTGAAATTATATAAATGTGCAAGAGCCTCTAGGTGCCCTTATCCCAGTTATTTTTTTAAACTGTGTATTATAAAAATGGTTCCCTTGTATAAAATATAATAGGACTTAAATTCTTCCAGAGTTTAAAATTCATAGAAATAACATTTTGTGGGTTTTATTGATTCCTGACTCTTGTTTCAAGAACAGAAAGTAACTCCAAAAACACAGTAACTTTATTTGAGCCAAAAGCTTAGGGTGAAATTTATTTATACTTCTGAGCTCAGCATGCCTGGGAGAAACAATCAGTGCGCCCTGGGGTAATTCCATCTTCTTAATACATGGGGTCACCAGTTTTAGTTTATCCCATGATTACTTTATAACCGCATGCCAAAGGATGATAGAATTTAGGAAGGCCTTGACTATTTCTTTTCTTCATCTGAAGCATTCTTCATTCCTCTTACTTCAGCTTCAATTCTTTCTTATTTAAAATATGTAGGAATGTAACTCCTAATTCACCAGTTTCACTAGTATCATATTTTCCAAATTCTGTAAAATCTTTATTACATAAAAGATATCCCTGCCTTGCCATATTGTCCTATTCATTTCATTTCTCTTTACAAAACCTCTTGACCATTTTCTAATATTTTCACAAGGCAAAAAACTTATCAACAGCCTTTTAAACGTTTATAAGTGTGTGCATGTTCATGATATAGGGACTGGTGGCCTTAACAGCTATTGGAAAGAGTTTAGGTGATTATGAGAGTGGATTTTATCATGACTGTGAGGTGCTTCTGACATTTAGTGGCTGGAAGCCAGGGTGTTAAATGTTATGTTTATTTTTCTACTTGATTATTAATGGTAATAATGTTTTCCAAAATGTAGTAACTACTTGCCTGATGGTATTGGGAATGATTTGGGGTATTATGTAGAATTCATATTTCTATTTAATAATATTGTTCATGATCCATGCAAATAAAGGGCAAAAGCTATCCAGACATATTAAACACTAGATGCAATACGTTTTTTAAGGCTAACTATGAAGGTAAGATTTTAATTAAGTATATTTTAAGGAAATATTAATAAATAAATTTTGAACACTGCAAATTCTTTATTACAAAACAAACATTGTCCTACTTAGTTTTTTCTTAAGAAACCCTTTCGACCCTTTTCTAATATTGTTACAAATCATCAAAACTTTATCAGTAGCCTTTTTAAAAATTTACATATGTACATGTTCATGATACAGGGATGGACATGATATAGTTTAGGGACTTGTCCTATATAAATTGACATATGAAATATATAATGATATATATATATAATTTATCATATATTGATATATGATATAAATTATATGTTATTTGTAACAATCGATTATAATATAATTTATAACAATATAGAATAATAATATAACAGTAACACTGAACCAGGTCATCAAATGATTGCTGCTTCAAAAACCTTGAGTTTTACTTGTGTGTATTTTAGTAACCCATGTTAAAATAAATATATTAATTTTTATAGTAATAAATAATTCTCCTTTTTAATTCAATCTATACTTTTCCACACACATAGATGATGGAAAAGTAATAGAAATAAAAGTTATTGATATAGCAAGCATATTTCATATTTAGAAAAATTTATAAAACCCAGATACATATTCCTGCATCTCAGTACTCTATCAAATGCAATCTAGCTCTTTAAAGTGTCTTTTTTGTTCCCCTTTACTCATGATTTAAATGTTTCCATTTGTGTCAATTGCATAATATGTAAGGAAAGGAAACTATTCATCAACTTTCTCTCCATTATTCCTGCTCAGTAAATCATTAAACTGAAAGGGAGTCAGGACTTACTTTAGCATCAGAGCTGCCTCATTTGGTCTTGTCATCTTCGCTTCTAGAGTGAAATCTAGTGAAAACCAATGCTCCCCAACTTGTGCCCCTGTCACTACATTTGCATCCTGTGCTGAAGTTCAATTCTATCTCCCAAAGTACGTGTCAGCATGACTGAACCAAGATGCTCAGTATCCTGCAATTCTCCATTGTATGATCTGACACCATTATCCTCTGTACTGTAAATCCTTGATTTTATTAAGGTTTACAATACATCTTCATTAAGAGACAGAATTCAAGAGTTATGGTAAGGAGGAAATGTCTATTCTATAGGAACAGGTTGTGTTTTAAGCCAGTCTTTGGGGATATAAGATGAATTGTGTGTGTGTGTGTGTGTGTGTGTGTGTGTGTGTGTGTGTGTGTGTGTGTGATATAAAGGGCATTAGACAAGTTACCATAGAGGAGAGGAACCTCATACAAGATAAAAGAAGCTGGCGTGAGCACATTCTTTGGACTCATGGTTCCTGTGTTGTGCATCTTCAAGATTCAGGAGAAGACTGGTACCAGACACATGGAGAACTCCGAGGGATGTCCAGCCCACAGATGTGGAGAGGAAACAAGGACCTTCTCCATGACCCACTATGGAGAGAACGACTGTTCCTAAAGCTGATGCCCTGAATTCAGACTTCTGATTCCTAAATTGTCACGGAATAGATTTCTGTCTGTTAAAGTTGTCTGCTTTCTATTCTGCTGTATTCCTGTTAAGGTAGCACTAAGAACCTCAGGAACCTAGTAACATGATTAAAGGAAGATTTGTTTTTGGACCCTACCATGCCAACATAACAGTTAAGAAAACATGAAGGATCAGGTGGTAGTTTGTTCTGTTGTACATGGGGATATTAGGAGTTGAAACCTACTAAATATTGACTTAATCTATACAAGCCAAAGAATGCTTGATCGGTGAACAGCAGTCTAACTAAGATCACCAGAAGAGGGTGATGACCCCTCAATCAATTTCCAGACTTGAGCCAGTTTATAAACCCACAACCCCTTGAATGACAGGAAGACCAGGTCCCTTGGGAGAAGGACCCTCCTATATCGCCAAAGTTTTATAGTGCTAGTCATTCTAGACTCCCACAAAGATTCCTACCACATCCCCGTTTAACTCACCTATTTGACCAGTGCAAAACAGATGGATCTTGGAGAATGATGGTGGATTATCATAAATTTAACTGGGTGGTAACTCCAATTGCTGCTGCCATTCCAGATGTGGTTCCATTGCTTGAGAAAATTAATACTTCTACTGGTACCTGGTATGCAGCTATTGATCTGGCCATGCCTTCTTCTCAATACCAGTCTCGAAGGACCACCAGAAGCAGTTTGCTTTCAGCAGGCAGGGGCAACAATACACTTTCCCAACTCTCCCCTCAAGGTACATCAACTCTTCCACCTTGTGGCCTAATTTAGTCTGAAGGGATCTTGATCTCTTGTCTCTTGCAAGAATGTCACAGTGGTCCATTATATTGATGACATTATGCTGACTGGACCCACTAAGGAAGATGTATCAAAGACTGCAGATTCATTGGTACAACATTGGCATGCAAGAGTGCGGGAAATCAACCCAGTGAAGATTGAGGGACCCTCGACCTCAGTTAAAATTTCTAGGGTGTCCAATGGTGTGGGGGCATGTCAAGATATTCTTATTAAACTTAAGGATAAGCTATCGCATCTGCCCCACCCGCACCCCACCCCCAACAACAACAATTGAACAGGAGGCACAATGCTTAGGAGGCTGCTTTGGATTTGGGAGGCAACATACCCCAGACTTGGGTAGGCTGTGCTGACCTGTTTATCAAGTGACATGAAAGGCTGCCAATTTTGAGTGGGGCAAAGAACAAGAAAAGGCTGCAAAAGGTTCAGGCTTCTGTGCAAGTTATGTTGCCACTGGGACCAGATGATCCAGCTTGCTCGATGGTGCTAGAGCTGTCACTCACAGATAGAGATGCAGTGTGGAGTCTTTAGAAGGTCTCTATTGGGGAACCACAGCACAGACTCCTGAGATTCTGGAGTAAAGTTCTGCCATCCTCAGGAGACAATGTCTCCTCTTTTGAAAAACAGCTGTTGGCCTATTACTAGGCCTTAGTGGAGACTGAATGCCTCACCATGGGCCACCAAGTCACCATGAGGCCTGAGCTGCCCATCATGAACTGGCAGATGTCAGACCCACAGATCCATAAAGTTGAGCTTGCACAACAGCACTGTGTCATTAAATGGATCTCTATACTAGATCCTTGCCCAATCTATATACTAGATCAGGCTAGAACAGGGCCTGAAGGTACAAGTAAGCGCATGAAGAAGTAGTCCAAATGTCTATAATCTCCACTTTTGTCACAGTACCTTCCTTCTACCAGTCTGCATCTATAGCCTCCTGGGGAGTTCTTTTTGATAAGTAGATTGAGGAACAGAAAATCTGTGGTTGGTTTACCAATGGCTCTGCATGATATGCAGGTGCCACTTGTAAGTGGACAGCAGCCGCACTACAGCCCCTTTCTGGGATCTCCCTGAAAGACATTGGTGAAGGGAAATTCTCCCAGTGGGCAGAATTTCCAGCAGTGCACCTGGTTGTTCAGTTAACCTGAAATGAGAAATGGCCAAGTGTGTGACCCTACACTGATTTATTGAGCTGTGGTTAATGGTTTGGCTACATGGTCATGGAATTGGGAGGAACATTATTGGAAAATGGTGAAAGTGGGTGTGTGGAAGAGGTATAAGGATAGGCCTCTCTAAATGGGCAAAGAAAGTAACAATAGTCATGTCTCATGTGAATGCTCAACAAAAGATTACCTCTGAAGAGGAGGATTTTAACAAACGAGTAGATAAGATGACACACACTGAAGAGACTAATTCTCCTCTTTCTTCTGCCACTCCTGGCAGGGTTCAGTGAACATATGAACAAAGTGGACATGTTGGCAGGGATGGAGGTTATGCAGGGGCACAGCAACATGGACTTCCACTCACTAAGGCTGACTTGGCCACTGCCACTGCTGAGCACCCCATCTGCCAGCAGCAGAAACCAATATTGAGTCCAAGATATGGGGCCATTCCTCAGGAAGATCAACCAGCAACCATGCGGCAGGTTGATTACACAGGACCACTTCCATCATGGAGGGTGAAGAATTTTGTTCTTACTGGAATAGACATCTACTCTGGATATGGATTTGCCTTCCCTGAATGCAATGCTTCTGCCAAAATGACCATGTGTGGACTTACAGAATGCCTTATCCAGTGACATGGCACCTCATACCACATTGGTTCAGAGCAATGAACACAATTCACAGCAAATGAAGTGTGACAATACTAGTCCTGTAATTCACTGGCCATACCATGTTCTTCCTGTCCCAACAACCTTATGCTCTTCAAACCTGGAGATCCTAGTTCTGAAAGAAGGAACTCTCCCATCTGGAAACACAGCGCTGATTCCACTGAACTGGCAGCTAAGAATGTCCCCTGACCACTTTGGGCTCCTCATGCCTATGGGTTAACAGGAAGTGTCACTGCACTGATTGGTGTGATTGATCCTGATTAGCAAGGGGAAATTGGATTGATGCCACATAATGGATGTAAAGATGAATATGTCTGGAATCCAGGAGATTCCCCAGGCCATCTCTGAGTACTACCATGTTCTGTGATTAATGTAAATGGTAAACTACAGCAACCCAATCCTGACAGGACTGTTAATGACCCAGATTCCTCAGAAATTAAGGTCTGAGTCACCCTACCAGGCAAAGAACCATGAGTATGCTCTTCATGGGCAAAGGGAATACAGAAAGAGTAGGAGAGGAAGGTAGTTCTACCCATCAGTTATAACCACATAATGAATTGGAAAAGCAAGCCTTATGATTGACAGTATTTCTACTTTGTATGTGCTTTTTGACTATCTTTCCCTTGTTTATGTATAATATACCAGTTACAAATAGGTTCAGCATGTCTTCATTTATATCTATACTAGCTATATGATGCCAAATGTAAGTATTATTTCATTAATGTCTGGAAATTATGGCTAAATAATTGTGTCCAAATGCCAACCTGACAAGGGATGGACTGATACTTAGGTAGGAACATGCAGGAGAGGTTTAATTGGGTTTCAGCTTGATTAGAGGGTGAGTGAGATAAATGGCTCTGCACAGCCTACCTTGTCCTCTTTCTCCTTGGTGATCGGACCAGCGTGCTGCTGCTTGAGCTAGTCCTTTGCCTCAACCTTGTGCTGTACTACCTGTGGGCTGAGCCAACCTGTGGATCATGTCCCCTTGCCATGCATTGCTAGGGCTTGAGGATCCATTGGCATCTGCTTCATGGTGCTCCACACTACTGGCCTCTGCTATGTCTCAAATTCTCATCTTCCTGTTTTTACAGCCCCACCCTTCTGTGCCTACTGCCTTCTGGATGACTCTGCCAATCTTTCCTGAGGACAGATTCCATGTCTGCTTCCTTCACCTTGGATCAGCATCCAGAGTGAGTTCTTGGACTTTCAGTATATTAACTGTTCCAAGAAAGTGAGTTGAACTGAGCCCTCTTTAATATGGACTAATTAGCTGTTGTATTCATTCTTAGTATATAAACCTATCCTTATATATATAATCATAAATGTCCTGGTTTTGTTTCTCTAGAGAACCTTGCCTAACACCGCACCAAAAAACAATTAACCAAATAAAATCATATTCAATGTCATCAAATATATTGCAATGCCTAGCATCCTTATAAACCACAACTGAAGCCAAGTCCTAACTCATAAAGACTCTGTATCAGGTTTATAAGACTGTAAATCTTTATGAAAACAAAGAGCCTCATTTTTCTCATTAGAAATAGCTGGTAAATTGAATCACCGACTTTTCCTTTATTCAGCTCAGGCTTAGCTCAGGGGCTGCTGGGCTCCTAGTGACCCTCTAAGACTGGATACAATTGCTCAGAATGTCCAAAGCTGTTATGGAAGCAGTTTGCCACATCTTTTTTCCCACAGGGCAGCTGGTGGGTTCCAATTATCAGCATTTTGGTTATCAGTAAAGCACCTAGTTGGTCAGCCAGCAGGGCCCCTGATATCTCACACAGCCAAATATAGATGTAGCTATTCCTATTCCTGGTACAATTGTCTAATGCTCCCCTGATTGCTGCACAATCCCATGAAAGCTTGTGTTATAATGCAATATCTGCTCATGGAAATGTGAGTCAAGCAAACAGAGCTCTAGTTATGCCTTGCTAATAACTACTGGAATGTAAGTCAATAGATTAACATTTTGACCTTTTTTCTGCAAAAGAAATATTTTCTACAAATACGATTACTAAAGTTAATTTTAGAATTTCACAGTAGTTTAAGCTTCATGTAGTCACTATGGATGAGCAAAATCAATTTAGAAACAAATGTTTGTAACCACATTACACTTTGCTCTAATACACTGCTTCTCAACCTTCCTAATGCCATGACCCTTTAATACAGTTCCTCACATTGTGGTGACTCCCCCAAACATAAAATTATTTTTATTGCTACTTCATAACTGGAATTTTGCTACTGTTATGAGTCGGGCAACTACTGTGAAAGGGTCATTTGACCTCCGAAGGGGTCACTACCCACAGTTGAGAACCACTGCTATAATAACTGCTTTTATGAAGGAGAGTTCTCTATGCACTGTGAAACCTTCCAAACTACAGGATCTCTTTTACTGCTCTTGAATCATCTAATCTGGAAGCCTCTCCTGACATATTTAATACAGTTTTCCTGCAATGAATCTTACGTTAATGTTCTGATCAATATGATTGGTCGTTTTAGCTATTCAAAAGAAAATCGAGCCTGACCTATTTAGTAACATGAAGAGACTCAGTGGAAAAATAAATATAAAATCATATATTTTTAAACTATGATCTCACCGTTACCTTAAGGTAAAGATTTCTATCAAGGGAACTGTCTGACCTTAAGGAACAGATAACCCCTGACATAAAAATGGCAAAATTTCCTTTCACCTATCTAAAATGAAGAGCATTCTATGGATTAAATAAGATTATACCTACTAAAGCACTTTAGAAATAAATACCTTTGTAGCCCTCAGGGATTATTAGATAAAAAGAATCTTAATGTAATCTTCTTACACAGCAGCATAGGCTAAATTATCCTCTGGTCAGAAAGACTTCACAGGTTCTTGATCACCTTACAAATTCAGCTCATGTGGGCATTTAATATGCATTTAATATGCCTCCCCCAACACCACCGCCATAAAAACCTACTTTTTCAAAAATCTGTGTATGATATTCATTATGCAGTTCTAATTTAGCTAATTTAGTCTCTCATGATTTGATACTTCAGTATCTTTACAGATTACTCTCCCTCTATCCTGAAATATATCTGCCATCTTTGTTTGACTGGATCTACTTCATCTCCGTTCTATCTCCATTTACTACAAGAGCAAACAGATGTAGGATTTTAGCAAATAGTGTAGAAACAAACTTACATTATGGACATTTATCAGTTTTATATTGTACTTACCCCTCAACTTAAATTAACGTTCTTGTCCCTAGAAGTCAAAACGAATTCAGTGAAAATAATTTCCCTTCTGGTCTAGTTATGTTGAATCCACGTATAAGCATCGTGAATAGAATGAAAGTAACATAAGCCCAGGTTGGTTTGTTTGGGCCAGTATGTTTCCTTCTAAAATAAGATACCTTCCTTACTATGTATATTGAAGTGATATTTTCACATGCAGTATCTTTAAGAACTTTAGTTATTTGAGCTGCTTCACTACAGTAACCTTCAAAGTCAATGTGCAGGCTAAAGAACTAAACTACTGCTCGTGCTTCTTTTTCCTGTTTTAGAAAATTCCATGTAATTGAAAAGTCTAAGAGGAGTATGAGCATACACTTGAGAAGAAAAAAAAATATGTATATATATATTTCATTTATTAAAGGTTAAACTCATTGAATATTCCACCAGCAAACCTTAACTGAAGGGGCCAGAGGAAGATGAGATAGAAAGGACATTGCTCATCTGTGGCCACCCAGGCCTTCTGATAATGTGCTCCACACGTTGACTGTGAGTTTCCTACTACGTAAAATCCCAATGAATAACTTAAGATAACAATAAGACATGCTACAGCTTCGTTTCCTTCTACAGCCAGGATATGTGAATGAGTTTCTGGAAATTAAATGGACTTGAATGAGTCGGTTTCAGAAAGTGTAAACTGAAATAAGACAAACTGCCAAATATGGGATATGTGTTTTTCTCTGGTGTACATTTTGGCAAATGTGAAGTGTCTCTGGAGCTTGCAAGTCTAGAGGTGATTTTCGGAGTTGTCATAGCATTCGTCACAGCAGAATCAGTAGATAGTTACTTTGGGTGAGCATTCTTCCTACTGTGGAGCTGTTTCATTCCTAAAAGCTCAGATTGGAATCTTTTTTTTTAAGGCATCTTAAAATTTTTCATATACCTTAATAAATCACTTTCTGCTTGAATTAGACTAGAAATTCAAGACTGCAACGATGAAATGCTATCAATACAGTCATTGGTGATATTGTTGTTCGGTAGCATTTACTGGTCCCGGGCCATCCTCACAATTATTCTTATATTTGAACACATCAATGCAGCAATTGATACTAGAAGTAATATAATCATTAAAAAATAAAAACTTCAAATAAATTGTAAGCTGAGTTTGGAGATTGACATTATAGATTTAGAGGCAGTGAAATGTTCACTATATTTAGGAGCTAGAATGCCAAAAATACATATAACATAATTGTGTAGCAGTTATTTAACTTACATTTATCATATTAAGGAAACCCTAGTGATGCTGTGGGTTGGGTTTGGGATCCTAACTGCAAAGCTGGCAGTTAAAACCCACCAATTGCTTCCAGGGAGAAAGACGAGGCTATTTTACCCAGTAAGGAGTGAGTCATGAAAACAATACTTAGGATGGTGATGTGGTGGTTCGTGAGGGGGCTGCTCACCACCGGGTCCACAGTTTGAAAACACCAACCTTTCCTTGGGAGAAAAATAAAGCCTTTGTGCCCAGAAAGATTTACAGCCTTGGAAATCCAGAGGAGCAGTTCTGCTCTGTGGATTTGCTATGAATCAGAATCAACTCAATGGCAGTAAGCTTGGTTTGAGTTTTGATAGTCATCTGGAATACCTACTGATGGTGGTGTGTGGGTAGGAAAATAGATCACTATGCAGGACATTATGAAGGGCATCAAGAACAATGACCACACAAAGGGATGATTGCTTCTAAATGAACTGGAAAGAAATATGAACTGTTTAAGATTTAAAACTTATAATTTTCATGGTCAATGAATTTCCTCAAAGGAATCTTTAGTTCTAAAACTGACTTTATATAGGAAAAAATGAGCCTGATACTGCTGTCTTAACTTGGTTACAAAACATTATTAAGTTTCTATCTCTCTCTCTCTCACACACACACTCAAATTAAGGTAATGATTGCTAAAAATTGTTATTGATTTGGAAATAATAATTTGAAGTATTCCCATTCCCAAAGTTCACTGAACCTCCCCATTAATTGTGTTAATTCCTCCATTTTCATGAGGGTGATCCTTTGTATTTAAAAACTCTAATAATCCACTAGAAGAATAAAAAGTAGCTACTGCCACCTCCATTGTGACTTAAGGCAATTCCATGTGTGTTATAGGAAAATTGTGCTTCATAGAGTTGTGCAATAGCTGTTTTTTCAGAAATGAAACGTCACCCCATTTTGAGGAGGAGCTTCTGGATAGACTAGAACCCCACCTGTAAGTTAGTAACCCAGCACCATTTGTACCCACCAGGGATTCCAGAGCCTTCCATATAGAACATGCTGTCATCTACTGCTCTCACAGCATGATGGGTGATTTTGAACTACTGGCCTTCCAGTTAGCAGGCTAATGCCTAAATGACAGTGACACTAGGCTCCTTTTCTCTAATGTTAATTGTTAGATGCTACCCAGTCAGCTTGGACTCATAGAAATATTATGCACAACAGAGCAAAACATTGCCCTGTGGTGTGCCACCGTGTTAGTCTGGGTATTTTAGAGAAACAAATCTACAGAAACTCATGTAAAAGAGAGAGTTTTATATAAAGGTTTACTGTGCATCAAGAAAACATCCCAACCTAGTGCTGCCCAAGCCCACAAGTCCAATATTCACCCACTAACCCATATGTCCAACACCAATCCAGAAAGTTCTCCTCCGTCTCACAAAGCAGACACAATGATGCCGACTGAAGGAGGAAAGCCGAGTCAGTGAATGTGTAAGCATCTCTGGGCTAGCAGTGCTCTCCACATGGCTGCTCCAGCATCCAGGGATGCATCGGGATAGGTCCATGTGTCTTCTCCTTGGGGATGTCTTACAGGAAGTCAGCCTTGCAAGCTGAAGCTGGGAACTGCTAAGGCACCTGCACCCTGCTCCGACCATCAAAAGCAAGGGACCCGAGAACTAGAGAGGCGAGACTCACTGAGCCATTTATCCCTCCACCCTTCAATTAATCCCACATGTGTTTATCAGCCAGGTTGGCACAATAAACTAACTCCATCCACCCCTTGCCAACCTGGCACCTGTACATAATTCTTTAGCTTCACAATTGCAACCAAGTAACACTTACACCTTAACCCTATAATCCTGTGAATTTTTCCCCCACATATGGAAGTCTAATTTTGGGTATCCAATTTATATACTGCCCACTTACATCAACCTAGTTCTCTGAGAAGACAGTCATCTTCTTCAACATGAAGATTCTTCATTCCAGTTCAAACCTTGTGAAGTCTGCATCCATAAGCAAAGTCAAATCCGGACAGGCCATGTATAAAATCAGCAACAATATGCACAAGTTCACGGGCTCAAAATTCTCCAGCTGGTCGAGTTCTGGTCACCCCAATGTGGGCTGCCTCACTCAGCCTCCACAGGGTGCCCATTAGTCGACTTGCCTTTAGACCATGGGCTCTCACCAATACTCAACAAGCCTAGCCCCCTCATGCTAGGTCATGAAGTTCAGAACAGTCGACCCTCTCTCATATTCTCCTTTTTTTCTTGTAAGCCAAGTCCACGGGGTCAGTGGCCAAACTGAACCTGTCTCTTTATTGCTGCATTTCTCCCACTTCCACTCAACAAGTATATCCAGGTTGTCACCCAGCAAGCATTTCAGCCTGCTCACAGGCTCCCTTTAACATTCAGTCCCAGAGAGGAGTTTTCTTCATGGTTCCAGACTTTTTCCAGCTTCTGGCAATGACTACTGGTTCCTGAGTACTCCAAAGCACTGGATGGGGCATATCTTTCTTTGCAGGCATGGCCTAAACCCATCTAAAGATCAAATTTTAATGGCTGAAATCAAGTGGGCTTACAAACTTTCTATTTTCCTACTTGCCATATTTTCTCCAGAAAACAACCAAGTAAATTGTGTGGCTTTATCTGACTTCTGGCTAGACAAAGAAGAAAGACTTCCATGAGGGAGAGGTCAAATCAATATCTACACACATGGTGGCCTCTCCCCTGCACTTTGTGAATTCTTACTGCTGTGACATTATGAGGTGGTATTTTCATAGTATTTTTATATGTTTAAAAACTCCCTGAATAAACAGATAATAAAGTGGCTTTTGTTAAACTAAAAAAAAAAAAAAGAGCTTTATATACAAGAGCAGTTGAACATTGAGAAAACAGCCCAGTCCAGATCAAGTCCATAAGTCTGATATTAGCCCATATGTCTGATACCAATATATAAAGTCCTCTTCCAACTCACAAAACACATACAATGATGTTGCATGCAGGAAGTGGTGCAAAATCTTTTGGGTGCAGTCTTGTGGATCCAGTGGCAGTAGAAGCATCTCAGTGCTGGCAGGAGTCTCCACATGGTTCCTCCAGTTTGCCAGAGCACGGGGATCTATCAGCATAGTGCCATGTCTCTTGTCAGTAGAGCGTATCCAAGGGAGTGAGTCAAGAGAGATTTTTCTCCAAGGAGGAAAATCAGGATTTCCCAGAATCCTTAGGAGGAGGCTATGCCCATACAGAGGACTCATTGGCTATATCCTGGCTAGACTCCACCTCATACACTCTTAGTCTTCAAATTGACACCAGATTATGTAACTACCACACCATCCAACAACCTTTGCAGCAGTACATTGACAGAGAGCTGCCAGAAGTTCAGGCCAGATTTGGAAAATGATGTGGGATAAGGGATGTTATTGCTCATGTCAAATGGATCTTGACTCAAAGCAGACAATATTAGAAAGATGTTTACTTGTGTTTTATTGACTATACCAAGACATTCACTGTGTGGATCATCAAAAACGATGAAGAGCCTTGAGAAGAATAGAAATCCCAGAACATTTCATCATGCTCTTGTGGAACTTGTACATGGATCAAGAGTCAGCTGTGGGAACAGAACAAGGGAAGAGTGCATGGTTTAAAACAAAAAAATAGCTATGCTTCAAGAGTATATCTTCTCAACATACTTACTCATCTATATGCTGAGCAAATAATCAGAGAAACTGGATTCTCTTAAGAAAAGGGGGACATCAAGTTTGTATGACTAACAACCTGTGATATGCAGATGACACAACTTTGATTACTGAAAGTGAGGAGGACTTGAATTTATTTCTGATGAAGATCAGCAGATGGCATCCTTCAATATGGATCACAACTCAATGTAATAAAGACAGGAACCCTTACAACTGAGCCAATAGGTAATGTCATGATAAAGGGAGAAAAGGTTGAAGCTGTTAAGCATATTCACAATAAATGCTCATTGAAACAGCAGTCAAAAAATTAAGTCTCATTGGATTGTGTAAATCTGCTGTATAAGATCTCTTTAGAGTGCTGGAAATCAAGAATATTACTTTCAGGACCAAAGTGTGCCTGATCCAAGACATGTTGTTTTTTTAATTGCCTTATATGAATGTGAAAGTTGGATATGAAGTTGGAAGACAACAGAAGCAATAGATGCATTTGAATTGAATGTATTGGAATTGATCCTGGACAAGACTATTGAAATTACTGTTGAAAGACTGTTCGGAGGACAAACTGATCTGTCTTGGCAAATGTAAGGCCAGAGTACTCCTTAGAGGAAAGGATGGTGAGACTTCAAACTTGGACATGTTGTCAGGAAAGGCCAGTACCTGGAGAGGGAATACATGTGTGGTAGAGCGGCATATCAAAAACAAATGGCCTTCAATGAGATGGATTGACACATTGACTGAAACAATGGTCGCAATCATAGGAAAAATTTTGAGGGTGGCTAAATTGGATACCCAAAATTAGGGGAGATAAAGGCATGAAGTGGTTGGCTTACAAACTTTCATAGGTGGGGGAAAAAATTCACAGGATTATAGGGTTAGGGTGTAGGTGTTACTTGGTTGCAATTGTGAAGCTAAAGAATTATGTACAGGTGCCAGGTTGGTAAGGGGTGGATGGAGTTAGTTTATTGTGCCAACCAGGCTGATAAAAACACGTGGGATTAATTGAAGGGCAGAAGGATAAATGGCTCAGTAAGCCTCTCCTTTTTAGTTCTCGGGTCCCTTGATTTTGATGGTCAGACCAGGGTGCAGCTGTCTTACCAGTTCCCAGCTTCAGCTTGCAAGGCTGACTTCCTTGCAAGACATTCCCAAAGAGAAGCCACATGGATCTACCCTGATGTAGCCCGGGGTGCTGGAGCAGCCTTGTGGAGACCCCTGCCAGCATTGAGATGCTTACACATTCACTGACTTGGCTACTTTGTTCTCTTCTTTCTTCCTGTTGCTTTAAGACCCTTTGTTTCCTTCATGAATGATGTTCATGATGTCTTATCAGGTCTCCTGTCATTAGTGTTCAGTGCATCAAAACTGTATATGGAATGTTCTCAAAATCTTGGTGGGAAATACTCAAGGTTGTATTTTGGATCTTGTAGACTTGTTTTAGTTTTCTTCAGCTTTATCTTAAACTTGAAAATAAGCAATTGATGGTCTGTTCCACAGTCATCCCTTGAACTTGTTTGAACTATTTATATTGAGATTCTCCATCATCTTGTCCCATAATGTAGTTAATTTTATTTCTGTGTATCCTTTTCCCTATACAGACCTACAAATATTTACTAAAGTATATGTGTGTAAGGAAAGGATCTAGATTTATGAGCATCAAGACAGCCCTTCACAATTGACTCCACCAAGAAAAAAAATGTCATTTTTTTTCATACTACAATCATCGTTCCCTAAGGTGTATACTTTACTTTCTGTCCTTAAAATCCAGTGCTCTTGTGTTGTTTTTGCCTCAAAATGACCCTTCTGTTCATGAGCAGCTATTAAGTCCATGATAGCCTATGGGGATGCTGGATGGGAGATGGGGAGGGATACACTGTGTGTCACCACTGTGAATCCAGAGGGCACATTTAGAAAGATGGCTATGTGGGAATCTTTGAAGTGTCTATATGCTTTTTTAAAAAAATTAAGAGCAACACTGTACTTATAGGTCAGCATTTTCTTAAAAATCTATAATGCTATACTTTTCACATATGAATAGGGTACATACATGTGCCTCTATAGGCTATTTTATTTCACTGATCAGAGTGCTATGCAGCCATACCATTTTATTAGTGCATAGTAAATGTTAGTCTTAATTTCAAGCTTTATAATACGTGACATGTTGTAAGACAAATCATCACCAAAGTAGTATATTTTTTCAGGTATTACCTTGCTATAACTTCAAAATGCCTATTGAAGTTTTTTTCATCTGATATGCATTAAATTTTTTCAGGAGGTTGCAATCATAATTGAAGCACTTGCTGATGAAGATCAAGAACTGTGGCCTTAAAGCATGGATTGCAACTCAATGTAAGGAAGACCAAAATCCTCACAAAAGAATAGGTAACATGATAAATGGAGAGAGGGTAGAGTGGGCAAGGATTTTTGTCTTACTTGGATCCACAATCAATGCTCATGGAAGCAGTGGTCAAGAAAGCAAAAGACATTGCATTAAGCAAATCTGCTTCACAAGACCTCTTCAGAGTCCTGAAGAGCGTGGATGTTATTTTGAGGACTAAGGTGTGCCTGGCCCAAGCAATGATATTCTTCATTATCATATGTGTGTGAAAGTTGAACATTGATTAAGGAAGATCATAGAAGAATTGATGTATTTGATTTGTGGTGCTGGAGAAGAATATTAGAAATACCATGGACTGCTAAAAGAACAAACTGATCCGTATTGGAAGAAGTAAGGCCAGAATGCTTCTTAGAGGCAAGGATGGCAAGACTTTGTCTGACATGCTTTGGATGTATTGTCAGGATAGATCAGTCCCTGGAGAAAGACATCATGTTTGGTAAAGTGGAGGGCTGGTAAGAAAAGAGGAAGGCCCTTGGCCAGATTGACACAGTGGCTGCATTAAAGAGCTCAGGCATGGGAATGATTGTGAGGATGGTGCCGCACTACACAGAGTTGTGTTCTGTGTGCATAGGGTAACTCTGAGTTACAGCCCTTTCAATGAGGCCTGAGTTAGTTAATTGTGCCAGCCTGGCCAATAATCACATGTGGGGCTAATTGTAAGGCGGAGGGATAAATGGGTGGTGAGCCTCGCCTTTCTAGTTCTCAGGTCTCTTGCTTTGTGATGGTCGCACCAGGGTGTAGCTGCCTTAGCAGCTCCCTGCTTCAGTTTGCACGATTGACTTCCTACAAGACATCCCCAAGGAGAAGCCACATGGACCTATCCCGATGCAGCCCTGGGTGCTGGAGCAGCTGTGTGGAGACCCCTGCTAGTGCTGAGATGCTTATTCATTTACTGACTCAGCTTTCCTCCTGCAGTCAGCATCATTGCCTCTGTTTTGTGAGGTAGAGGACTTTGTGGACTGGTGTTGGGTTAATGGGTTAATGTTGGACTTGTGGGCTTGGGCAGCATTGGGTTGGGATGTTTTTGTGATGCACACTTTGTTTACATAAAACTCTCTTATACATGAGTTGCTGTGGATTTGTTTCTCCAAAGTACCCAGACTAATACAAGGCCTAACAAGAACAAAATGTACAATTGTCAAATACTTTTGGATATTAATCTTACAGTCATGTATGACCAGTAAGATTATGGGAACTATTGTCTTTTATTTCTCTTTCCTTAGGTTATGATAAATGTATAGAAATTATCTATATTGTGAGATATTTTTTAACTTTTGATATATAAGTGTACACTTTATTTTTATATTAAAACTTCAGGGTGTCTGAAATATTTGTAACTTTCCAATTTTTCTCTTCTAACACAGGTTGGTTTTGTTTTACATTTTTTATTCTTCATGAGTGCAAACTTCATTGATTCTTTTCATTTTACATTATAATGTATTTTTCTGTTAATTTATTCTTATTAATTTTTATTGTTAAAATATCATTTTATTGGGGGCTCTTACAACTCCTATTACAAGCCATACATTGATTGCATCAGGTATATTTATACATATATTTCCATCATTCTTTTCTAGACACTTACTTTTACTGAGCCCTTGGTATCAGCTCCTCTTCTTGCCCTCCCCCTCCATTCTCGTGACCCCTTTATAGATTATATATTATTATTATTTTCGTATCTCACACTGACCGCTGTCTCCCTTCCCCCATAATTTCTGTTGTTTTTTCCCCATGGAGGGGTGCTTGTGGTTATATGTCAATCATATGTTGATCTGGTTATATGTCAAACCAGAGCTCCTAAAATGTTTGTATAGTATACTTTTATTTAGATACAAATACAATACTAAAGGAAAGTTCTTCATTTCCCATTCTATTATTTCTCCCCAAAACAGTTATACTCAAAATCTTACCCCTCAGTAGTGACAACTCTATTTCCCCTTTACTCACATCATATGCTTTTTAAACATTATTATGTTTTTTCTGTCAAACCCACATCCAATCCATCAGGCAATTCAGTTATTTCTAACTAATTTAAGTCAGTATCAGGACTTAGATAAGAAAAATCAACTCTCTCCTGGCTTATCAATAGCTTGCCATTTGGTCCTTTTGTTTCACCTCTTTCCACATTTTCAATCTATTCTTATTACAATAGCCAGAATGATCCTTTCAGATATAAGATCAATTACATCATTGCTCTGGTCAAAATCTTCCAATAGTTTCCCTTTTTACAGACAGTAAACATAGTTTTATTGAAGTGATCTCCATTGCTTTTCTGGCCTCTTCTATGAATACAATGCACTTAATTCACACCCATTAGCTATACTGGTCTCTGTGTGTTCTCACCCTTTAGCTATACTGGTCTCTGGGTGTCCTCACCCTTTAGCTATACTGGTCTCTGTGTGTTCACACCCGTTAACTATAGTGGTCTCTGCTTGTTCACACCTGTTAGCTATACTGGTCTCTGTGTGTTCACA
>NW_022103896.1:55787800-55790039 GCF_000313985.2 Echinops telfairi | reverse complement strand
GCTATACTGGTCTCTGTGTGTTCACACCCGTTAACTATAGTGGTCTCTGCTTGTTCACACCTGTTAGCTATACTGGTCTCTGTGTGTTCACACCCATTAGCTATACTGGTCTCTGGGTGTTCTCACCCATTAGCTATATTGGTCTCTGTGTGTTCTCACCCGTTAGCTATACTGGTCTCTGGGTGTTCTCACCCGTTAGCTATACTGGTCTCGGGGTGTTCTCACCCATGAGTTATACTGGTCTCGGGGTGTTCTCAAATACATCTGGCACTCTCTAGCTAGCACTAGATGTTTTCTTATTCCTAAAATAATCTTGTCTCATTTATTTGCTTAGATGGTTCTTTCATTTTATTCAGGGTTTGGCTTAAATGTCATTATCTCAGTGAAAGTTTCCCCAATTATCATGTTTTAATTAACTCAAAAGCATTTTTCAGAAACATTTTCCACTTTATATAATTCCACATTACTTAACACTTGCATCTCATACATACAATGTTTACATGAAATACAAATTCTTTTAATACAGTCCTTTGCTAAACCTTCATGAATTTGGATTCTGTTATCAATAAGAATAGTATACTCATATTAATCTAACTTATATGAGGAGCCAAATCATAGAAATGATTGTAATCAAAAGATGACAGATATACTTCTCATTCAGCACCTAATAGATTTGGCTGTGGATGACTTTTGTCACTCTAAATAAATTATTTAGTTTCCTAACTGAAAGTAAAATAAAAGCATATTTTTTTTCAAAATAAACATTTTAATAGCATATTTAAAGATGTGATTTATAATGTTATTGCTATGAATGTATTATATCTTATGATACTCAAGAGAAAACAACTACATGGCTATTAAAACTCTTAGAGAATTATTTAAAAATGTGCAGTGGTTTACATTAATGATATATCATATAATAATTCCAAGAAGAAAAGGATATTTTCTCATCAGAACTATCATAATATTCATCAGTTACAAAAGTGAGGTAATAGATATATCACTACATGGTCAAGTTACTAGGCCAAAAAAACTAACTGTAAATTATTTTTATGTGAAGATTACTACAGTCATTTAAAAAGATGATTATGGTATTATAAGGTGAGAGCTAACATGGGAAATTCATAGCTTTTTTATTTTAGCAGATATCAGGTTTCATTTCATCACAATGAGTTCACCATTTTCCTCTGTTTTCTACCCAACAGGAACATGATTACTTTTCAAAATGCATAGTCAGTGTGCAAATGCTTAAAGTCAAGACTATTGCATGCATTTTGCTCATTTGTTTTTCTTTGTATACCAAGATTGAATTCAAGTCTAGCAATATAAAAATCTATTTAGGAATAAAGGGGGAAATGATAATTTCAGTGTCTCGGAAAGCATATGTGAAAATAGAAGCAATGCTAATGTTTTTTCATGTTGAATAATGGTGCCCAGGAGTTTATTGTACTTTTACCTTTGTGCATGTTTGGGAATTTTTGTAATAAAAAGCTAAAAATAAATTTAATAAAACAGTGGCCAAAAAAAAGGAGATTATCATCACTTTTATGCTTTTAGAAGTCAATATGCTATTGAAAAATTAAAGAAAATGTATTTTAGGTCAGAATATACATGATCATAGTTAAGGTCAACCTGCTCCATGAATCTCTAATGAATACACACATGTACATGCATGCACACAACATGATATTCTGAAGTTTTATAACACATTTATCATACTGACTAGAGTAATATAGTTGATTAAATCATCAATGTCACTAGGAAGAGACTAGCTCTGCATATGAAAGCTGTTTACCAGTATGTAAAAGCTATATTTCTGTATTATTATGTGATGATCTTGCACAGGGTTTAATGTTTAAAGGAAAGATCATGAGTATTTTTATGATTCCACAGTAATAATGGAAACTAGGACTAATGGAAATCTATGCGTGAGAGAGGGTATCTCATAGATAAATATTAGAATAGCATGGAAAACGGAAACTTAAAAATAAATTACATAATCATGCCTTTATATTAAAACAAACTTCAAATCAAATGCACTGCAATTAAGTCAATTCCAGCTCAAAGCAGCCATATAAGGGAGAGTAGGACTGTCTCACAGAGATCGAAAGGCGTAAATCTTCCTGGACATGTATTGTGACCTCTCTCTCTCTCTCTCTCTCTCTCACTCTCTCTTTCTCTCTCTCTCTCTCACACACACTCACACACATACACACACACACACACACACACACACACA
>NW_022103896.1:55781067-55787700 GCF_000313985.2 Echinops telfairi | reverse complement strand
ACACACACACACACACACACACACACACACATACAGACACACACACACACACACACACACCAAACAACCTTTCATTTATCAGTGGAAACTTGAGTCATTAAGCTAAAGAAAGAAAGAAAGAAGGAAACAAGAACAACAGGCTTGACCACTTGGAAGTAAAGTTGTGATGGAGGCCTTTTAACATTCTTGCCCTATTTGGTTGGACTTTACACTGACAATACACTGTCAAATCCCAACAATATCTACTAACTTGTGAGGGGTACTCCCACTAAAAATGGGGAAAAAAGCATGTATTGGTGGAGCTTTCATCATATGCACTTTTCCTACGAGGTGAGTAAAGAGCAACTCACTATGAGATAGTGCATCCAGTGACATCACCTGGGAAGGTTCTCTTTGGTCACAGTGAGTATTTTCATAAAAGAAGTTTCACTCAAACCTCATTTTTTGTAATGGCCTATGTAAGAGAACAGCATATAACTGTGAAATATTGTTTCCTGCTCAGGAAAGATGCTGCAGAAACTGTTGTGATATTGAAGACAGCACTATAGGAAAGATTCATGTGTACGATTGGTTTTCTCATTTCAAAAAGATGAAATGTTGATTGATGACAAACCTTGTTGTGGACATCCATCAACTTCCTGAATAGAAGAAAATGTCAACAAAATTCATGCGCTTGTGTTCAAAGACTGAAAATGAACCATTGAAGAGATGGGGAAATTATCTGGACTATCTTGGAGCTTGGGTCAATGAATTTTAACTGAAGATTTGGGAAAGAGAAGGCTCACTGCCAAATTTGTGCCTCGGGTTCTGACTGACCAGGAGAAAGAGCACGGAATGCCTTGTTTTGAAAGAACAGCTTTAAAAGGAAACAAACTTTTTTTTCCAAGGTCAGTACTGGTGACAAGACCCCAACCCTGAAAGAAAACATCAATCAAGCCAATGGAATAAGCCAACATCGCTGCCTCCCCTGCTTCCCCTCCCCCCACCAAAAAAAAGTTCTTCAAGTGAAATCAAAGATCAAGACAATGCTTATTTGTTATTTTGGTGTGAGCAGGATAGTGCACTTGTAATTTGTTTCACCAGGTCAGACTGTTAATTAAGCTTTTTATTTAGATGTTCTGAAAAGATTGCGTAAGAAAGTGCAACATAAAAGGCCTGATTTGTGGCAGATGGAAGACTGGTTTTGCCACCCCAACAATGCACCTGCTCACACAGCCATCTTAGCATGCCAGTGTTTGGGAAAAACAACTTGCCTCTCTTTCCACACGCGCCTTACTTAGCTGACCTCACTCCATGTGACTACTATTTCTTTCCGCAAATAAAGAGGGATGTAAAAGGACAGCGATTTGGTGACATAGAAGAGGTGAAGAAAAGAAATGAGAGAGGTGCTGTCAGCCTTCCAAAAACATGAACTTGAAAAATGTTCCCAAGAATGGAATGGCAGCTTTGACAAATGTATTAAGTGTGTTATGGAGAGTACTTTGAAGGTGATAAGGTGTTTGGTGAAAAAATAATAAATGCATAGCTCTGAAAAAAAAAATTCCCGTTTGAGGGGGTACCCCCTTGTATGACACCCTACTTAAGACACACTGTTGGGATTTGACAGTGTATTGTCAGTGTATAGTCCAAGCACACTACAAGGGCCCTGTGGCATAGAGGTTATGCATTAGGCACCACTCTGCCTGGTCAGGAGTTTGAAACCACTAGAAGTTTGGAGAAAGACAGAAATGTCTGCTCTCCTAAAGATTTACACACTGGGAAACCCACCAGAGATCACAGTGAGTTAGCATTGACGCAATGGCAATGACTTTGGGTATGTTTTGTTTTTGATAACCTACCGTGTTTCCCTGAAAGTAAGACATCCCCCCAAAATAGACCTACTTACAGTTTTGCATCTTGCTGAAATAGAAGGCATCCCCTGAAAATAAGACCTCCCCAAACATAAGGCCTCCCCGATAATAAGGCCCTCCGAAGCTACCACAACTCTGTACTCTGGACTGTAGCGGCGGGCACCGCCGTGCAGCTCACTGTTGGCTGCAATGCAACCAGAGCAGACAGGAAGTGCAAGTAAATGTACCACAGATTATGAGTAAATGTACCATAGATGGTTGAACATGGAAATAATGGTAGTAACAAAATATTCTTGATACCGTAGGATTCACAGTTTGTCTAGTTATGCTGGTTTTTTATGACAGCTATTACCCTACCATATACAGGTAATACATTTCCTTTTTTTTTTTCTTCAACAATAAATGTGTACTGTATTCTTCTTCATGCAAAAGTAAGGACTCCCCTGAAAATAAGACCTAGCACATCTTTGGGAGCAAAACAATATAGGACAGTGTCTTATTTTTGGGGAAAGAGGGTATCATCTATCCTTGGATCTTTGTCAAATAATTATTATCAAATAATTAACATTAATTACAGGTAAAGATAGATCACCATATGAATAATACATTTACTGTTCATTATGTCTGTACAAACAGTTGCACAACCATTATTCATTTGGACCATCGTATATATAATTTCAGGAGCTCTTGTGGCATATAGCACATTATATATTGATCTCCTGCTAAAATTCATAAGTGGTTCAAACCCACCATCTGCTCAATGGGAGAATGAGGAGACTAAATATTTAATCTCAGAAACTCAAAGGAGTAGTTCTACCCTGTCCTCTTGGTTTACTGTGAATTGGAATTGACCCAATGGTATTGAGATTTTGGTTGTTCTTGTTTTACATGTATAATTATAATAGAAAGTCTAAACTTAATGGCCGTATTTGATGTTAAAAAGAAAGTGATAAATTACTATCATTGAATTTAGAATAAACAGCTTGACCATCCTGCCCTTCATCTCCTCATGAATATGCCTGGTAATTTAACATGTAAAATAAGGCACTACTAATTTCCCATTCTACAGTAGAGATATTTCTACAACTAGATTTTTGTGTTTTCTTTGCTAAAAGATGGAAAATTTCAATTGTAGTTAACCATCAACTTCAGAATATATTTTTCTTTGATCTTTATTTCTTCCCCCCCCCATTCGGTTTGACTTTACTATAGGTCAAACCATCATTTTATATACTGAACCAATTAAGTAAAGAGGGAAATAAAAGTAAAACAAGACCTCTGAATAGTAAATTCTCTGATAATTCATTACAGTTTTTGAAGCCTTTGGGGGTGCAACAGAGAAGCAAGGGAAGCAAAGCAATGAAGTCCCCGAGGAATCCCAAAAATTGACTTCAGGGGGTAGGGCGTGACACCTCAACAAATTTTATGGGAAAACACACATAAAGGTCAACAGACAAACCTGGAACTATTAATAGGCTTTTCTCTTGGTTTTTGCTGTATTTTTGTTTTGTTTTGGTTTTTTTTTCATGCCAATCTAGCCAATCTAGATAAGATAGTCAGGATAAATAATCTTGAAGATAAAACAAAGGGACCAAAGGTTCCAGAGGCATGGGAAAAGGGAAAGTGGGAGAAAGGAAAGGAGAACCAACACATTACAAGGGAACAACAAGTGATCTAAAATTGATGGCAAGGGGGTCTAGGTTCCTGGGGCTTGAGCAAGCGCAATGTACCCCAGAGGAATTACTGGAAACCGAATGAAGGTTGAACATGATAGTGGGACAGGAGGAAAATAAAAATAAATAGAGGAAATAACTAGGAAGCAAAGCACATTTATAGACGTGCAAACAGGCATGCACATATGTAAATATATTTATAGATAATGATAGGGAAATATATTTATTTGTTAAGTATTAAGGTAGCATACAGACATTGGACCTCTACTCAAGTACTCCCTCAATGCAAGAACACTTTCTTCTAATAACTGAGCATTCTGTGCTGTTCACCTTCCTGACATGATCACTGAAAACAAATGGGTGCATTATCAAATGTGGTGAAGAAAGCTGATGGTGCCCGGCTATAAAAAGATATAGTATAGTGAGGTAGTTAGTTTATTGTGCCAACCTGGCCGATAAACACATGTGGGGTATTGAAGGGTGGAGGGATAAATGGCTCAGTGAGCCTCACACCTTTCTAGTTATCAGGTTTTTCGGTTTGTGATGGTCAGACCAGGGTGCAGTTGCCTTAGCCAGTTTCTTGCTTCCACTGCCAAGGCTCACTTCCTGCAAGACATTCTCGAGGAGAAGCTGCATGGACCTACCCCGCTGTGGTCCTGGGTGCTAGAACAGATGCGTGGAGATCCCTGCTAGTGCTGAGATGCTTATACGTTCACTGATTCGGCTTTCCTCATGCAGCATCCTCCTCAGCATCATTGCATTTGTTTTGTGAGATGGAAGAGGACTTTGTGGATTGGTGTTGATCATATGGGTTAATGTTGGACTTGTGAACTTGGGCAGCACTGGGTTGGAATGTTTTCTTGATGTGCACTTAACCTTTATATGAAACTCTCTATTATACATATAAGTTTCTGTGGATTTGTTCCTCTAAAGTACCCAGACTAATACATATAGTGTCTGGGGTCTTAAAGGCTTGAAGATAAACAAGTAGCCATCTAGCTAGGAAGCAACAAAGCCCACATGGAAGAAGCACACCAGTCTGTGTGATCATGAGGTGTTGACAGGATCAGGTAGCAGGCATCAGAAGACCCAGAACAAACATACTGATGTGAACAAGGGAGGTGGGAGTTGGCGGGCAGGCATGGAGTGTAGACCCAAAGCCCATCTGAGAACAATTGAACATACCCTCACATAAGGGTCACAAGGATGTGATGAATCAGTGAGAGTGCAGTAAAGCACCGAGGTAACATACACATTCCTCTAGTTCTCTAACGCTTCCCTACCCCACCCCCCATCATGATCCCAATTCTACCTTACAAATCGGGCTAAAGCTAAGCATGTACTCTGGTACAGATGGGAGCTCTCAACATGGGGAATCCGGGACAGATAAAACCCTCAGAAACAGTGATTGGAGTGCCGATACCATGAGGGTAGGGGGAAGGTAGCGGGAAGAACAGGGGAGCCAATCACAGTGATCTACGTATGCACCCCCAAGGGAGACAAAAAGAAGAAACATAGGTAAAAGGAGACAGCGGTCAGTGTAAGGTATGAAAATAATAATAATTTAGACATCATCAAGGGTTCATAAGGGAGGGATGGTGGGGAAGGGAGGAAAAAAATGAGTAGCTGATACAAAGGGCTCAAGTAGAAAGAAAATGCTTTGAAAAGGATGATGGCAACAAATGTACAAATGCGCTTGACACAATGGATGTATGGATTGTTATAAGATCTGTAAGAACCCCCAATAAAATAATAAATTAAAAAGAAGCCCTTTGTGTACATAATAGTAATGTTCTTCTAGACTTTTATACAATATTGTGCTTGACTGTGTCCATTTGGGTGGTTTTAGCATATAAAGTATTGGCTTATTAGTTCTGATACAATTATATATTTTCCATTCACCTTTAAAATGAAATTATTTATGTAGATTTCCAAAGACTACATAAAATACTACATAAGAGTTAAAATGAACTACTTTGACACTGCATTTTACTTTCCTGCAGGACTACCCACTCTACATTTCTGCTCTAAACAGACTTTAATACTTAACCTCATTCTATTCAAAGCAGTTATTTACTATTTTCTGTCTTTGGCATTAGAATAAAAGTTCCTTCTGACATAATTATTTTACATAACCTCATATCTTTAGCATTTAATCACATTGTAGTCAATAACACATTTAGTTATATGAATAAATGGATGAATCACTTTATTGATGGATTATTGAAATAGTATGAAATAAATGCAATGCAATCTATGATCCAGAAAAATATAGTTAATCATATGAGTATAATAGAAGTATAATACATATTGCAACAAAAGTATTAGATCAGCAAAATCAAGGTCCTTTCAAATTGGCTTCACTACTACGGTCTGTTTGCGGTGCCAGTGCAATTTGCATTGAGCTGTCTTCTTTGTACCTACTAATACAATGCTAGGCAAGACAATGTGGAGAAACGTTGCTCCTTCATCAACAGCAACAAAATGAAAACTGAACTCACTGCCATAGAGTCAGTACTGAGTCATCACATCTCTTTAAAAGTAAAATTCTCAGATCTGTTCTTCTGGGTGCTCACCATCTAAAAGAGTCCACCCCTCTCGTTCTATATTATACTATCTCATCATACCCCAAGTTAATCACAAGTTTGCAGGTATTATGAAAAGTTCTTTTCACTCAACTCCTACGTTACATAGTAAGTTTTAAGAACTTCAAGTATGTGGAAAAGTACCTTCACTAAGTTGATGAATATCTGTTGTTCAATGTCTCAGAAAACAGGCTGGGCAAGTCTTGCTCATGGAACATGTTAAAAATAATGAGTACCTCTCCATGAAAAAGGTAGATAAAATTATGTGTAAATAATATATTAAAAGAATACATTTTAATTCTGGGATTGTACTAGATTTTATTCCACCTTAATTTTTTAATTAAATAAAAATGTCAAATATATTAGCAAAAAACAAATTAATACCTATTGCCTATTAACCTTATGGGTTTTTTCTTTAGTAATCTACTATAATGGGCCAATTTTTAAAAATCATTTTATTGGGGGCTCATACAACTCTTATCACAATCCATCCATCCATCCATTGTGTCAAGCACATTTGTACAT
>NW_022103896.1:55759551-55779830 GCF_000313985.2 Echinops telfairi | reverse complement strand
TTGTTTTCTGCTCCAGAGTGTTCATCCAGCCTCTCTTATCTAGATAGATCTGTAGAGATAATAAAATGCACCAAAACCAAGGCATAGCAAGACAGAGTGACAAAAGAGAACACAACAATGACAACAAAAAAGAAAACCAATGATGCATAAAATAATAAATTAATTTTTTAAAAAAGAAAAAGAAAAAAATTTTTAAATAAAGAAAAAAACCTATGAATAGATCGAGGTCTGATTTTTGAACTCCAGGCATGTCCTCCAGTCAAGTCCAATGGGGTGCCCACTCTGGCCCCAGAGTCTGTCCTTTGCACTCCCTTGGGAGTTCCCTGCTCTGCTTTCCCCATTGCGCTGCCACATGCCTTTAGTGTTTTGGCTAGGCGGTCAGCTGGTCCAATCCTGACACTGAGTCTCCAGTGTTGTCCCCCATAGGGCCATGGGTCAGCGAGGAATGTCGTGTCTCACAGTGGGATCAGAATTGGCCAATTTTATACTCAAACCTTTGAATCTAATTTTTCTCTATTTTCTAGTTCTTCCCTGTACAAAAAAAAAAAAGAAAGTGGCATCCGAGGGTGAAGATGCAGCTCAAATCAATAAGCTCAGCAATACTTTTAAACCTGGAAATTGAGTTTGCTGTACGGTAGTTTTCCATCAGTTCTCTGCATTAAAATCAACTTTCTTGAAAATTTCTGCAGTTGTTGAAACTTTGGCAAAAGAATTCTTCATTTTGGAAAGTGAATCATTATTTATTATATTTGGAAAAAGACTTTTGCTAAAAATAGAAATACAAAAGTGTGTTTGTTATAGAAGCTTGCTCAAGGCTGAAGATACACTTAAATTCATTCCAAAGCAATCTATGAAACTTTGAAAATACCAACAACAAAAAATAAATAAATTTAAAAAATTTTAAAAATACCCAAAACTTTGGAAATGTGATGGTATTGGGGCTTAAGCATTGGGCTACTAATCACGAGGTTGGCAGTTCAAACACACCCACACCTCTGTAAGAGAACGATGATGTCTCCTCCATAAAGAATTGCACATTCATAAACTCTCAGGAGCAGCTCTGCTTTGTCCTGTAGGTTCACATGAGACAGAAATGACTCGATGGAAGGGGTTTTAGGGTTATCAAATGCAAATTTGTATTGCCTTGATCTATTTTTTAATAGAAATATTACTATTCTGAGATTTGTTCTCAAAACCATTTTATTGAGTGTTAATCCAGATATCATATCATTCTATAGTTCCATTACATCAAACAATATTGTACACTTGCTACCATAATCAGTTGAAAAACATTCTTTTCCTTCTTGAACTCCTTGACATCAGCTCCCTTTTATACCGCACCCTAGAATATCTTATTCTACTTGCTATCCCTATAGATTCATCAATCCAGGGTTTCATAGTTTCATATACTGAAATACAGAGAAAAACATGTAGCAAAAATTCAAGAGTGTGACCTCCAGTGACCTAACACTCCTGAGATAAACCCCAAAATGAACAAACTAAAACTACTGAAAATGTTGCAAACCAGATTAGGCTTAATGTGCACCAGAGGGGGCATCAACTGACAAAGTTTTAACCGTTTGAGTCAGGCTTATCCTTTTGATCTTCTACAGTCATCTCTCGAATGCACTCTGTGTAGTAACCACGTCCCTCCCATCCCTCTGGTATGGAGAGAAGGAGATCATCAGAGGCTTATTTCCTATGTAGACCTTAAAAATGTATCTTGGGCTTTCACTGTCATCCATAGCCTTTTGTAAACCAGGTTCTCACAATTTAGGCTCTGATACTAGTCCCTCCTTTAGCTTCAGATTATGTGATTTACAATCCTTTGGTCACTGATGCTGGTGTGCTTCTTACATATGGATTTAGCATCTCACTTAGAGGGATGCTTGCTTGGAAACAAGCCTTTAAGACCCCAGATGCTATTTTGTCTGATAGCTGAGCACTGTCTACTTCTTCACCATACTTTATTATAGCACCCATATCTTCTGTGTTCCCTTCCAGAGGGAGAGTATTGGGCAGGGTCATGATGTAAAAATAAATTGTTCTTAAATTGGAACTAGGATTTAGTGTGGGCCCCAACTGTACCCCCCCACCACAAACAAACAAACATAGATCTTTTGGCTCAATTTTGAGATATTTTATGTGCAAATCATTACACTGTTTTAGTATTTAAAGGTGAGTTGTGTCTGTGGATATGTGTGTATTTGTGTGCACTACACACACACACACACAATTCAATTTTTCTGAGAAAGGACACTAAAAGATTCAGCAATTCACAACCAAGAGACATGGGAGATTATTTTAGCATATAAATCACAGGAGGTGTGATGAGAAAAGATGTCAGTAGAATATTTTAACGAAATTTCTTTCTCCTTAGTTGACATCCTGAAGAAAAACAAACAAAGGTGGAGTTGTTGTTCTTACTAGGTGAAATCAAGTTAGTTCCTAATCATAGTGATCTTAAGTAAAGCAGAGCAAAACAATGCCAACACTTTCACACTTATTATAAAGTTTGAGCCTGTGGTTTGCAGCCACTGTATTAGTCTACCTCACTGAGGTTCATCCTCTTACTTCCTGTTCCTCCATTGTACCACCCCCATGCAAGGGTGAGTTTGGGCTACTGTGGTGCCTTGAATGTTACTATAATGCTGAAAGCTATGGCATTGGTATTTAGGATCCCAGGAGGATCACCCATAGTGAACAGGGCTCACCAGCTCTTGCAGACTAAGAACAGACAAAAATAAGAACTAGGATGCACACTTCTGATGGATTAGCCACTGAAAACCCATTAACATTTGTGAAACATTGCCAGAGTGACAGAAGATGAGCCCCTCATGATGGAATACATTCAAAATAGTACTGGGGAAGTTAGACTGCCTGGTAGTAGAGGTAAACTTACTGACATGAATGGATTACAGCCTTGGGGACCTTTATTTGCTGATAGGGAATGACTAAAAATGAGAAGAAACAGCTGCAAACATCCACTAATAATCAGAGCATAGAATGCAGAAAGTATGAATCGAAGAATATTGGAAACCTCTCACTGTCATCAACTTGATACTGACCCATGGCCACCCTATAGGATAAGGTAAAACTTCCCCTGTGCATTTCTGTAAGTTTTAAGAGTGTAGAAAACCCTGTCTTTCTCCCAAGGAGTAGCTGGTGTTTTCGAACTGCTGACTTTGCAGTTAGCAATCCAACTTATATCATCATCATCAATGTATATCATCATTAAGTGAGCTAAAATGGACTGATATTGGCCATTTTGAGTAGAACAATCATATGGCGTACTATATTAGGAATGACACAGTCAAAAAAGGTTTTGCATTCATCATCAAAAATATCATAAAGACAGACAAAAAACTCTCAAACACATTCTATAAAGCAAGCTTAACTCTGATTCCAAAATCTGGCAAAGAGCACACAAAGATTGAAAATTAGAGACCAATATTGCTCATGAACATAGATGCAAACATTCTCAACAAAATTTTGGATAATAGAATCCAACAACAGATCCAAAAAATAATTTACTACGACCAAGTGGCATTCATTCCAGAGGTGCAGGGATGGCCCAACATTTAAAAAACCATCAGTGTAATTCACCACATTAACAAGGAAAAGAACAAAAATCACACGATCATATCAAAAGATGCAGAAAAGGAATTTGATAATATCTAGCACTCATTTTTTATTAAAAAATATTCAACAAAATAGGAATAGAAGGAAACTTCCTCAACATAAAAAAATCCATATATGAAAAACCAAGAGCGAACATCACCCTAGGGAAAAATTAGAAATATTTTCCCTGAAAATAGGGACTGGACAAGGATGCTCCCTATTACCGCTCTTGTTCAACATTGTACTAGAAGTTTTAGCTAAAGCCATCAGACAGCAAAAGGAAATCAAATGAATACAATTGGGTAAAAAGTGAAACTCTCACTATTAGCCAATGTTATGACACTATAGATAGAAAACTCAAAAGTCTTCACCAAAAGTCTGCTGGAAACAATCAAGGATTTCAGCAAAGTAGTAGGATACACAATCTACCATCAGAAATCATTGGATGCTTGTATTCCAGTGAAGAGAGCTACAAAAAAAAAAAAAAAAACTTCAAGAAAACAATACCATTAATAGTAACCACACAAAAGATGAAATATTTAAGAAAAAACTCAACGAAAGAAACAAAAGACCTATACAGAGAAAATTACAGAACACTACTACAAGAAATCAAAAAGACCTATGTAAATGGAAGAATATCCCATGCTCATGGTTAGACAGACTTAATATTATTAAAGTATCAATACTTCCTAAAGCAATCTACAGATACAATGCAATCTTAATCCAAATCCCAAATACATTCTTTAAAGAAATGCAAAAACGAATTACCAATTTTATATGGAAAGGCAAAAGACACAAGATAAGAAAGGATCTCCTTAGAAAGAAGAACCAATTCGGAGGCCTGGCACTGCCTGACCTGAAAACCTACTCCATAGTCATAGTAGTCAAAACAGCTTGGCACTGGTAGAGAGAGATATTTAGACTAATGGATCAGAACATAAAACCCATATGTGAATGCATCAGTATGCAGGCAAGCAACTAATGTTCAACCAAGAACCAAAAACTATCAAGTGGGACAAAGAGAGCCTCCTCAGCAAATGGTGTTGCACACACTGCACATCCATATGCATAAGAATGAAACAATACCCTTCCCTCTCCCCATGCACAGAAATTTACTGAAGATGGATTAAAGACCTATATGTAAACCCCAGAATTAATGACCCTATTGCGTGGCATATATAACTAGCAAATATAATAAAGAAGCACACACAGCAGATAAGTCATGTTGAAATAAATAAATCACTTGTGCATCTCAAAATACTTCTTTGAAGGACTAAAATGATAGCCCATCGATTGGGAAAAATGTTTTACCAATGACACAACAGAGAAAAGTCTAATTACCAAAATCTACAGAACTCTACATCAGCTTGATAAGAAAGTAACAGATGACACAATAAAGAAGTGCGAAACTCACATGAACAGGCAGTTCACCAAAGATGATATACAAATGGCTATCAAACACATGAGAACATACTCATGATCACTAGCCCTCTTGGGAATATAAATCATAACCACAATGATATACAGCCTTACACCTACAACGATAACCCAATTAAAAAAATAACATACAAACACACAGAAAATAACAAATGGTGGAGAAGTTGTGGAGAGAATGGAACTTGTATACACTGTTCGGAGATTTGCAAATACAACCAACCACTATGGAAAGCCATATGGAGATACTTCAAACAACTGGGAATTGAAACCTCATACAATCCAACAATACCACTACTGTGCATATACCACAAACAAAGGAGACAAAACATGTCTAGAAAGACAAGTAAAGACCAAGGGAAGGGAGCAGCTAGATTTCAGAAGAGG
Organism: Echinops telfairi; assembly: GCF_000313985.2. NCBI lineage: Eukaryota > Metazoa > Chordata > Mammalia > Afrosoricida > Tenrecidae > Echinops > Echinops telfairi. Next base: position 55,774,388 of record NW_022103896.1, on the reverse strand, counting down.
CATTTATAATTCTGTTGGTGGGTATATGGGGAGGAGCAAACACACATCCGGAAGGGACATTCAACAACAATTTTAGAAAACCCAGGGGGAGAATAAACCTCATATTATGTTCCTGAGTAGACACTTTTGAATATCTGCTCAACCCTCAGAGACCCATCTCATGGACTATGTACTACCATGACCCTAGTTGTTGCCCATAGAGTGAACATGGCATTCCCCACAAGCCATATTAGAAGGAGTCTGCTTGGATACCAAAGAGAATGATCAGGGAGGGCCCTACCTAAATATCACTTGTAGACCTTGGATTCAAGACTGAAACTCCCTTATGAGATAAGAAACCAATGATGGCTATCCCAAGACTGACATCGGTAGTGATTGGACCTTGGTTAAAATACCTGTCTTATGTCCATCCAATAAATGGAACCCAAAATCAACATACGTTTACTTCTTGAGTAAAAAAGCAGATTTTGTCTGGCCATCTACATGAGGCATTGTGTTAGCCCTTGCTGACTAGAGCAACAAATTCAGAGACACTCATTTGTGTATAAGAGAGAATTTCATATCAATAAGATTGGTACCTGTCATATTATTGTAAGGAGGGCATCAAATGAGTGTCTCTGAATTTGTTGCTCTAGTCAACCAGGGCTAACACAATGCCTCGTGTAGATGGCCCGACAACATCAGCTTTTGTAACCACACTTTGCTGTGGCACCCATATCTTCAATGTTCATTACACGAATGCGAGTATTGAATAGGGCAATGTCATAAGAATTGACGTTCTTAGATTGGTTCTAGAATTAAATGGAAGCCCAGAATTCATATGCTTGTCCTTGGGTTATACATGGCTCTTTTACTTTAGTAGTCTTATTATCATTTTATGGCAAAATAAATAATACCCATCAGCCCCCTGGTGTATATGGCGATTCCATTATTCACATCAACTAATTATCCAATGACATAGAATGTAAGAAACTGTTGAGAAAAGGAGGCTGTGCAATTATAGTCCAACTGTCACATGTAATCAATGAGTTGGGGCTTTGTATAAATTGAATATTTAAATGATAGGGCTATGTTTACATTAACCACGAGGGCTGGTGCTAGGGAAAATATTCCTGGAACAATTCTTTTTAAAAGCAACTTAACTATGGAAGTATATGATATGTGAATTTTAAATCAGTAAAACTATTGGATAAAAGAGAACATTTCAAGATATATCTTGAAGTACAAGGTTATCTGTATTAGGATAATATCTATATTCCTACAAGGCTGTTTAGTTAATAGTAGATTAATTGTACAAGAACAATCATAACAGAAGTCATGAGACTATTGACCAATGTAACCATTATCACTGAACAATATATATGGAAATCATTAAATGAAAACCTATTCTGTGGTGCAAATTTTCACCAGAAACACAAGATAAAATATAGTTACATTAACAGCTTTGGAAAAGACCTAGTATAGCATGCTTTAAACAAACATTCACAAACAAGGCATGTGGGGTGCCAGGAGTTTAGAAGCTCCATTAAGAAAAGAAGAAAGAAAAGAGAACCTCTGCAATTGAATAAGATCACCAAATTGACACTGTTGTAGACTCCGAAAAACGGAAAAGGAAAACTTTGCATCTATTATTATTTTTACCGCACAGGTGTACATGGCAAATTATGTTCATAAATAATAGACAATGTTAATAACCTCTCTTTATCAAGAGTAGACGCCTGGAAACAGTACAAAAACCCTATCATTCAAGTTCACAATAAGCCTGAAAATTTTATTTTTGTCTGTATTGTAATGATAAGAAAATTGAAGCACAAGGAGATTTATTTTTTAAAGCATGAAAAATAACAGGGATTTGAACTCAAACGTCTTTGGTTCAAAGATAATGCTTTTACAACTATTTTATAAAGACATTTTCTATTCAGTTATTTATGTATATAGGTATATCTGACTTTAGTAGAACCATGTCTCCATGCATTACATTTGCCCAACATTTTTTAAGATGATTAGTGTTTGTCCAGTTTGAGGATAATTTTTAGATGTAGTTGCTAGGAGTGCACTTCCAGGAAAATTAGACAATGATGACCTATCTTCTATAGTTTGGCTTGACTATCTTTCTAATTTCTCTCATTTAAGAGCAGGCTTTATTACAAATACACTAATTTAAAATAAAAGAAAATGTACCTATCTTCATCTGAATTCTCCATTTTAAAGGAAACCTATAAATATTGTTTTGATCTTAAAGTCAGTTTTATTCCAAAGAATTTGAGATTTCATATTCTGGTCTTCCTTGATTTTTCAATACAATTGAGAGTACATTAACATAAGAATCTGAATATAACATGAATTATGAGAAGACCTAATGAAGCTGTCTAGGAGGAATAGAGCCCCCATGCTCCCCAGAATCCAGGATGGTGCGAGCTCATTACACGTACTTTGGGCAGGGGATCAAGGACTTAGGCTAGAAGGACGTCGTCTTGTTAGAGGGTCAACAAAGAGAGGAAAGGCCTCAACGAGAAGGGTTGACACGAAGGGTTGACACGTGATTAAAAAATGGGCTCATATATAACAATGACCGAGAGGATGGTTCTTTGAATTGGAGATGAATCAATGACACATAATGGCAGCATATGGAATTAATATATACCACTGATTACTGGTGTAAAATAATATACAAAGTAATGACACAGTAGAGAAAACTCATAAGGATCATGTTGCAAAGATTACCTTGTAAAAATCCAATTATTAAAACCATGATATGTCTTCATAGTTTAAGAAAAAGTGATTTCAATATCAGTTTGCATTGGTAATATAAAATACCTTAGGGAAGTATTGTAGATTAGCAACATTCAATTTTAAAATGAAGATGGGCTGGAGAGTTCTGAGTCTTTAATCAAAATATACTTCTTGCAAAGGTTTGCTCTTATTAACAATAAAATACCAATGGGGAAATAAAATATTATCTCATGCCAGAAAAGTGAATTATTGTGATCACAATTCAAGGGAAACGAGAGTCAGACAATAGCAGTTGCACAGGCCCAGGAAAAAGTACTCAGGTAATTCCAAGAACACCTGGGGATATGCAGGCATTTGGATGCCTCACAGAAATATGTGATATAAACATTGATTGTCAGGACCCGGCCTGTATTAACTTATATTGTAAATGAGCCAGACCATTATGAACAAGCACTTTCATCTGTGAATTAGTGCTGCTAGATGACTACAGATAGATTACTTTCTCATAAGATAAAATCTTCCCTCTCCTTCTCCGATATATGTACTTTAAAAGGTCCTCATTAGCCTGTTTTTATTTTGCTCTATTTTGTTTTTTTCACAGTCCTTCAATTAATATTCCTACTGATTTTTTAGTACTAATAATATTGAGGTTTTTTTACAATAAATTATAACCAATGAAAATGATGAAAGTTTCCAATGATTCAAAATGATAGTTCTTCAATATTTTATATTCATCGTTAATCCCTTTTTCCCCATCATTACTCCTTTTAATTGTTACTGAGACACATTTTATTAACAGATTTAATGAGATATAATTCATGCACTATACAATTTACTGATTTAAAGTATAGAAGTTGAATAGTTTTTAGTACATTCACAGATATATACATCTATTACCACAGCCTATTTGAGAACACTTGAATTACCTCATCACATCATCTCATTTCCTCTCACCTAACCACAACCCCTAAATAGTGCTAATCTTCCTGTCTGTATAGATTTCCCTATTTGGGAACTTCATAAGAATGAAATAAGGTACTGAGATTGTTAGTTTATTGTGCCAACCTGGCTGATAAACACATGTGGATTAATTGAAGGGTGGAAAGAGAGATAAATGGCTTGTTGAGCCTCACCTTTAAAGTTCTTGGGACTCTTGCTTTCTCATGGTCGGACCAGGATGCAGCTGCCTTAGCCAGTTCCTTGTTTCAGCTTGCAAGGCTCACTTCCTGTGAGACATCCCTGAGGAGAAGTCACATGGACCTACCCAGATGCAGCCCTGGGTGTTGGAGCAGCCATGTAGAGACTGCTGCCGGTGCTGAGATGCTTACACAATCACTGATTCGGCTTTCCTCCTGCAGTTGGCATCACTGTGTGTGTGTTTTGTGAGAAAGAGGAGGACTTTGTGGATTGTTGTTGAACATATGGGTTAATGTTGGATGTGGCTTGGGCAGCACTGGGTTAGGATGTTTTCTTGTTGCACACTTAACCTTTATATAAAACTCTCTCTTATACATGAGTTTCTGTGGATTTGTTTCTCTAAAGTACCCAGACTAACACAGGTACCGTATATATTTGTGTATAAGCCAAGTTTTTTCAGCACATTTTTAGTGCCATTTTTGTGGTAAAATTAGGGTTTTCAAGGTTCATCTATGCTGTAGCTTGTATCAAGACTTCGTTACATTTAATAGTCAAATAATATTACTTATGTATTTTTAAACCTTCTAAAGACAATAATTTAATAAAAGTAGTCTCTGGCTTATGATGGGATCCCCTTTCATGATTCTATCATAAACCAAACCTCACTTGAGTCATATTTTTTCAATATCCTTTTCATTATTATAGCCTTTCATTGCCAGTCTGTTTATAAACCCTATCTTTGAACATCTGTGAGTAAACATCTGAGAATTCCATGAGCAAATTAGGTGCTGCAGCAATGTATTTAGCACCTACTGCCACTGAATTGGTTTCCACTTTTGGCAACCCATAGGGGCCTTCTAGGGCCGAGTGCAGTTGCTCCACAGGATTTCCCAGTAAAGCTTCGAGGAAGCCGACTGTCTCACCTTTCTCCCTCCAGGGTAGCTGGTGGGTTCAAATCACTGTCTAGATGCTAATACACACAAACACACAGGTTTCAAGTGAGGAGTTAGCCAAATCCAATATTATTCTAATTGGGGGCTATCTATGTCTCTAAAAGTCAGGTACAAGACATTGAGTTATAACATACTTTTTAATATTCTCTAAAATTAAACATGCCCAGTGTTGATTATGAGCTACCTCTCCCCCCCACCCCAATTATAGTCACAACATTTGTAATAAAGTAAGCCAAACTTTATTTTCATTGGTTTTCTCTACCCACACATGCCACTAACCATGAATTCTGATTAAGTGTAGCAACAAAATACCCCCGAATCTGACCACTCCCCACAATTTACACCTGTTTACATCATGCCTGGAGATTATTTTTCCTGTCCCCTATTGAAATACCTTCCTAAATGAACTCTCCAGTTAAAACTTTGCGTATTATAGTCCACTCTTGACATTATAAGCAATGTGGTCTTAAAAAATACGTAAGATGATTTCATTTGTATGATCACAAGATTTGAAACACTCACTTTATTAGTGGAGCAAGCTTCCAGTTGAAGTTTCTGTCCCTGCCCGGTGAGAATAATAAGTCAGGAGCCAAGCTTCCCACTCTAGCAAAAATATTAGAGAAAGAAGCACTTTGCATGTGACGACATGAAAAAACTTGCACAGAGAAGCAACTTGCAAAGGGAAGTGGTCGGTCTGAGCTGTCCAAAAGCTGAATAGTGCAGAGCAAGGGGGTTGAACTGAAAGAAATTTTAACTGAATGCAGGGTGTGATTGAGCCCATAGGTAGAAGCCTGGGTAAATTCTTCAAAGTCATCCAAACTTGGAATGTTGGGGAGGAAGAATCCTGCTTCTTTCCTAACCTGCTTCAACTTTAGCAATCACAATAAAACTCAAAACCTATAATGACCCAACAATACCAAACATAAGGTTCATCTCTCCTTTTCAATCAAAATATCCTCCCTAGGTTCATCTTCTTTCTCTTCCGGGAACACTAGTATCTTTGCATTTCTAATTCTCTTTGTAACAGATGCTTCTCTTGGGGTCTTTGAGTAATTTTCTTTTTTTTATTTACATCTCATACCAGAAGTCTGATCTCTCTCTAGATATCTCTACCTATATAACTATCATCTATCTATCTATACATCTATAGAGAGAATCTTGGCATGTATGGTGTGTGTGTGTGTGTGTGTGTGTGCTGTTAGGTGCCATGGAATCAGTGCTAACTAATAGCCCCTTTGTGTACAACAGAATGAAAGACCACCCTGTCCTGTGTCATCCTCAAAATTATTCTTGTTGAGCCCCTTGTTGAAGCTATGGCATCAACCCATCTTGTTAAGGGCTTTTCTCTTTTGCTGCCTCTCTACCAAGCATGATGTCCTTCTCCAGAGACTGGCCTCTCATGACAGCACACCCAAAGTTCATAAGAGCCCTGGCTGTACTTCTTCAAAGAGAGATGTGTTTTATATATATATATATTATATATGTGTGTGTTTTATATATATAATATATATTCATATAAGTGTGTATATATGCATGTGTGTATGTATATCTATATCTATATCTATCTATCTATCATCTAACTATATATCTGTATATCTTTTGTGGTAACCTGTTTTAAGTTCTACACATTCTGGTCAGTGGGTGTTCTGAATGTCAGGACCTCATCAGGAGTAATTGAAAGAAATAAACCTCATGTAGGAAGGCTAGGAAAGAAAAAATTACTTACAGATCCTGAAGAGAAAATATAGCATATGTCAATTTAGGTCCACACAGGGTGTGGCACCTTAGCATATGCACTGGAGTCTTATTGGTCAATTTCAAGATTTCTACTACTTTAGGGTATGAAAAGTCAGAAGTTCTCATTACCGAACTAATATAGGGCATGGCTGAGAGGGTCAAGGAGTACGTGGAGCCATTGAAAGGTAGGGCTACAAGAGAGTTTTAAGAGTCTATCAGAATAAACCATACAGCCTATGTTAAAAATGTGTGACAAGAGATGCATGGCCATGTCAGAAAGTGTGAGAAAGGGGGACTGAGGGAAATTAATATATGCAGATGGAGCCATTATTTAAGCTACAAATTAGCCTTCTAACTTACCATAGCATGATAGTTTTATTGCTGTCTGTAGTGATATTTTTTGCCTTCATGCTTACAGAAATCTTTCAGCTCACTACAAGATGTCCCTGATGCCAGAGGTCTTGCATTACATACCACTGCAATCTAGTACTCAAAACATGATCAAGTCGATATTCATTGAATGAATGTATTTGAAAGCACCAAATGATATTTTTTCTATGATAAATAAGGATTCCATATAGGGTCCTATGGCTAAAAAAATTCCTCTGTGGGATTTTTCTATCCTGGCCCTAAGAAATTGGGAAGACTTTACTAGGCCACCTTAGGAAGAAAACAGCCTTTCTCAGACTTATTGCCTAACCAATGGGAACAAGCTGTGAAGGGGAGACACCAATGACTCAGGTCACTCCTGTGAGGTTGCATTTCCGTATATTGCCCTCTGTGGCCAGGGGCCACCAGTGAGAGACTTGTCCCTATCAGGAGGACCTTGGAGACACTCTTCCCACTCTGACACAGTACTCTGTGTATTTCTCCAACTAGCTCTGCCCCCTACCCCTTCACCCACGCTGTCACTCAGGCCCATAAAATAGACAAGCCTTTCATCTAGCGCTCCCCCCATAGTGTAATGTCTCTCCACCTGAACTGATTCAGGTGCCATTTCTGGGAAAATGTGGAGCATGGAGAAGTCAAGTACTGATCTTTTATTTTGATCTTGTGTAGACACCAAACTACTACCATCTAAGTCACTTTGGTCTCTTGCTTATACCAACTCACTACCACTGAGTCCATTCTTACACATCATGTCCCTAAAGGACAGGATAGAATTGCTACCTCGGCTTTCTGTGTTTTAAAATCTCTCTGACAGGAGACAGGCCCTGCTTTCTCCCATGGAGAAAGCTAGAGGGTTCGAAATGGTTAACCACCAATGCTCTGTTCTTGCTTATAGTACCACAATGGTGAAAGGCTTGACTATTTACTTTCTGGTCTTATCAGATACTTGGGACACCTGGAAGCACAACTCAGTTTAGGTCTGAGCTCATCAACTCCATGAAAATTAGTAAACGCATTTTCTCAAGCTCTTATATTTTGGGAAATTTCTTTATAGGGATATGTACTTTTTGTGTGTCACTCTAGACATATGTTGACTTAACCCTACTTATCATTCAAGAGTCAGACCAAATATGAGTAAAACTGGAATGTGAAGGCTTCCCTTTAACGTTAGTCTTAGCTCTCACACTGTTTTTGTTTGATAATGTATTATTCTTTATTATCCTACTTAATGTCTTTGTCACCAGTCAAAACAATGTCAAATTCAAGGATGGTATGTTACTAATCACAAGAGTCCTGCTGGTAGGTGACTCTTTGTCCTAATAAACAGAAATTTTGGTTTCCTTGTTTGTTTTTCAACCACAATCAGAAGGAAATCATTGATGAAATTGGTCCCATTTGAAGAGCTGGATAAGACAAGGTATGTGTATTTCATTGAAACAAACTCATTTCCTGAATGGAAGAGTAAGGAAGCAGTAACCTACAATCTGTGCTGATGCACACTGTGGGCACTAATAAGAAAACTTATTAAAATGAATACAAAGTGTAGGTTTATTTCCAAGATGACTTATTTCCATAATAACAAAACAATAAAAGCTCCACTCTGATACACTCCAAAATACTCAATCCCATCATTTGCATCTCCAGTGTCTACTCCTTTGGGTGAGCATTAGAGCATTGATATTTGACCCTGAGCTACTGAGTTTACCATTTCAATTTCCTTCTCTGCAAAATGAACTGATTAGCAGTAGAAATGGCAGTGAAATAAGCCAACTGTAGAAAAATAATCCACTGTGCAAACAGAAATTGAAGGAAGAGAAGTAGAATATGAAATAGGAAATTAAAAGAAAGAAGTAGAGAACAATGAAAAAGAAACAGAAAAAGAACATGAAGAATCAGAGACTTAGCATTGTCTTGTAATAATTAAACCAGATAATTAAGTATATAATGTCATTGTTCTCCTCAATTTTACAAGCATTATTTGAAGAAATTTGGACTCAAAGAGACTTCATAAATATTATTCAGCATTATTCATTCAACAATCAATGTACTCTTATATATAACGATACCGAAGTAGATCTATGTACATATATTTATATGTTAAGTATTAAGGCAGCAAATGGACATTGGACCTCTACTAAAGTACTCCCTAGATGCAAGAACACTTTGTTCTAATAACCCAGTGCTCTGTGATGCTCACCTTTGCGACATGTTCACTGAAGGCAAAATGGGTGCATAAGCAAATGTGGTAAAGAAAGCTGATGGTGCCTGGCTATCAAAAGATATCATGCCTAGGATCTTAAAGGCATGAAGATAAACAAGCTGCCATCTAGCTGAGAAGCAACAAAGCCCATATGGATGAAGCATACCAGCCCGTGTGATCATAAGGTGTCGATGGGATCAGGTATCAGGCAGCAAAAACACAGAACCAAAAAAGTCATATTGATTTGAATGAGGGGGAAGGGCAGAATTGAGACCCAAAGCTCATCTGATTTAGTTAAAGTTTATTGTGCCAACCTGCCAATAAAAACATGTGGGGTTAATTGAAGGGCCAGGAGATAAATGGTTCTGTGAGCCTTGCCTTTCTAGTTCTCCGGTCTTTTGCTTTGTGATGATTGGACCAGGGTGCAGCTACCTTAGCCAGTTCCCTGCTTCAGCTGGCAAGGCTCATTTCCTGCAGGACATCCCTGAGGAGAAGCCACATGGACCTACCCCAATACAGTCCTGGGTGCTGGAGCATCCATGTAGAGACCCTGCCAGTGCTCAGATGCTTACACAATCACAGATTTGGCTTTCCTCCTGCAGTTGGCATCACTGCGTGTGTTTTGTGAGAAAGAGGAGGACTTTGTGGATTGGTGTTGGACATAAGGTTCATGTTGGACTTGTGGGCTTGGGCAGCACTGGGTTGGGGTGTTTTCTTGATGTGCACTTACCCTTTATATAAAACTTTCTCTTACGAGTTTCTGTGTATTTGTTTTTCTAAAGCACCTAGACTAACACACGATCTATAGACAATTGGTCATCCCCTTACAGAGGGTCACAAGAAAGAGATGAGCCAGCCAGGGTGTAGTATAGTATAGCACTGATGAAACTTTAATACTTCCTCCCCCCAACTATCATGACCCCAATTCTACCTTACAAATCCAGCTAGAACAAAACATGTACACTGGTACAGATAAGAGCTTGCAACACAGGGAATCCAGGACAGATAAACCCCTCAGGACCAATAATGAGAGTAGTGATACCAGGAGGGGAAGGGAAAGGTAGGGGTACAAATGGGGGAACCAATCACAATGATCCATATACAATCCCTTCCCAGGTGAATGGACAACCGAAAAGTGGGTGAAGGCAGACAGCAGTCAATGTAGGATATGAAAAAAAAAATTATAAATTATCAAGGGTGCATTAGGGAGGGGGTGGGAGAGGGGGGAAATGAGCAGATACAAAAGGCTCAAGTAGAAAGAAATGTTTTGAAAATGATTATCTCAACATATGTACAAATGTGCTTGACACAACAGATAAATGTATGGATTGTGATAAAAGCTGTAAGGGCCCCCAATGAAATGATTTTCTTTAATTTACTCAATGGCTATTATGGTCATTGTTCTAGATTCTGAGAATGTTCCTATGGACAATTTATAGTAGGAGGAGACTGATGATAAAGACAAAATATATAGCCTTGCTATCAGATAGAGTGCATTGGAAAGTACACTGATGCAGTTACGTTAAATATTAACACCTTATCATTTGTTCCTCTTTTTGAAAATTTTTGTTTTTATTATTTTTTTATCATTGCAATTGAAGTTTTTTTACATTTTAGTTTTGCTTTGGGATTTGTTTGTTTTAATTTTTGTTTTTGTTATGATTTTTCTCTATGTGAAATCCAGGATAGGTAATTCTATACAGACATTAAATTGATCAATAGTTTCTCGGGGGAGGGAAGTGAGAAGAAATGGGAGCTAATAACAATGAGCACAAAGAAGAATAAAATATTCTAAAATTGAATGTAATGATGATTTTAAAATGTGTTAATATATTTAAATTACTAACTATATAATATGAGGGGGTACACCCCTCCAAATAAAATTCTGAATTGTGCTAGGTCAAACAGAGTTTTTGTACTATACATTTTTCCTGCTAGGTGAGCATCAAGCAACTCACTCTGAGTTAGTGGACCCAGGGGTGTCGCCTGGGAAGTTTCTCTCTGGTCACAGTGAATTTTTTTGTAAAATCAATTTCGCTGAAACCTTGTTTTTTGTGATGGCGTGCAGCTGTGAAATTTTGTTTCCTGCTTGGGGAAATGCCACAGAAATTGTGATATTGAACACAACTTACAATGACGGTGTCGTGGGAAACTCAAGTGTGCTAGTGGTTTTCTCCTTTTTGTAAGGTGAAATGTTGATTGAAGACAAATTTTGTTCTAGGCATCCATCAACTTCTTGAATGGATGAAGATGTAGATTCGTAATGCATTTGGAGTTCATTCCACCAGGTCAGTCTGTGAGTTAGTTAATTGTGCCAGCCTGGCCGATAATCACATGCGGGGCTAATTGAAAGGCGGAGGGATAAATGGGTGGTGAGCCTCGCTTTTCTAGTTCTCGGGTCTCTTACTTTATGCTTCAGCTTGAAAGATTGACTTCCTACAAGACGTCCCCAAGAAGAAGCTACATGAACCTATCCCAATGCAGCCCTGGGTGCTGGAGCAGCCTTGTGGAGACCCCTGCTAGTGCTGAGATGCCTGTTCGTTCACTGACTCAGCTTTCCTCCTGCAGTAGGCATCATTGCCTCTGTTTTGTGAGGTGGAGGACTTTGTGGACTGGTGTTGGGTTAATGGGTTAATGTTGGACTTGTGGGCTTGGGCAGCATTGGGTTGGGATGTTTTCATGATGCACATTTTCTTTACATAAAACTCTCTCTTATACATGAGTTGCTGTGGATTTGTTTCTCCAAAGTACCTAGACTAATACAGTCTGTTAATTAAACGTTCTACTTAGAGTTGCACCTGCTCTTGCAGCCATCTCAGTGAGCCGGTTTGGGGCAAAAAGCATTCCTCTCTTCCCTATGCACCTTCCTCACCTGATCCCGCTCCATGTGACTTCTTTGTGTTTCCACCAATGCAGAGGGACACGAAAGGACAGCGATTTGAAAACATAGAACAGCTGGAAAAAAACAAGACAGGTTCGGTCAGAAATCCAAATAGATGAATTTGAAAAATGTTTCCAAGAACCGAATGGCAGATTTGACAGATGTATTAAGTATAATGGAGAGATTGCTTCATAAAAAAAAATTAAATACATAGTTTTTCAAAAAAAAAAATCCAGTTTTTTTTAGGTAAACCCTATATGTAAATAAAACTGTTCAAAACAGTTTAAAGACAAAATATAACATAGCAATATTTTTATTGTCCCTGTAAGATTGAGACTCTAATTCTTTATGAGAGTAGAGGACTCCTTTTTTCTCTGATGGAGTGGCTGGGAGTTTCAAACTACTGAGGAAGTGGTTAGCAGCCCAACTCATAACCATTACGCTATCAGGGGTCTCTGTATAAAGTAGAGATATGTGATTAATATTGGATGAACAATTGTTAAATTTAAAGGTCAAGAACATGATCTGATGAGATGACATCTGACCAGATATTTTTTGGATTCAAAAAAGATCATGTAAGCAAAAGTATAGCATAGAGGATTTAGAAGATTCTTAGTAAATATTAGTGGGACTTGAAGCACTTGCTGATGAACATCAAAGATTACAGCTTTCCATATAGATTACAACTCAATGTAAAGAAAATGCAAATCCTTACCTCTGGACCAATAGGTAGCATCATGATAAACAGAGAAAAGATTGAAGTTGTCAAGGGTTGTTATTGTTCTTGGATCCATAATCAATGCTGGAAGTAAAAGTCAAGAGATTAAACCACATAATGGATTAGGGGAATCTGCACACACTCTCTTTCAAGTGTTGAAAAGCAAAGAGTTTACTCTGAGGACTAAGGTGTACCTGACCCAAGCCATGGTATTTTCCATTGCCTCACATGCATGTGAAAGGTGAAAGAAGACGAAATCAGAATCAAGTGCTGGTGGAGAATATTGAAAGGGTCATGGACTGCCAAAAGAACAACAAAAACCTACCTTGGAAGAAGTACAGCCAAAATGCCCCTTTGAGGGCAAGGATGGCAAGATTTCCTCTTATGTACTTTGTACATGTTCCCAGGAGAGGCCATTCCATGGAAGAGGATATCATGCTTGGTAAATGAAAGTGTAGTGAAAAAGATGCAGACCCTTGACCAGATGGATTGACACAGAAGCTGCAACAATAGCTCCAAAATAAGAACACTTGAGAGGATGGCACAGGACCAGGTAATGTTTCTTTCTCTTGAGTCAGAACCTACTCGATGGCACTTAACCACATCAGTTTCTTTCCTCATTCAATATTCATATATATAATACATATGATACCAGTAATGTAGTTACATAATATTGCGTTAGGTACCTGGGATCCCTTAACAGTAGGCCACAAAGTGGGTAACTGTTAAAAACAAGCATTTATTATTTCACAGTTTGGGAGCCTGATCATGTTGCTTTCTTCAGAGGCTTTGAGGGATAATCTGTACCTTGTTTTTGGCCTAGCTTCTGGTAGATCTGTTTACCTGGTTTACAGATACAGGATCACATGTGTCCTTCCTCTGCCCATCTCTATATGTCTGTCTGTTTAGTAAGAACAGCCCTTAAATGGGATTAGTTCCCACCCTACTCTGCTATGGTTTTAGGTATACTAAATGGATAATATCATCAAAATTCCTTTGAGTAAACAAGGGCAAGTTCCTAGTATCTGCAGTGAGCTATTCAAGAAATCTGTTGGAGTGAATGCCATTCAAGATATAGCTCATAAGTAAAAAACAAATAGACTTTAAACATCAAGATGTCTAGGTTTTTATATGAAGCCCAGCACTAATTAATTGTGTGAGGAAATTTGGATAATTTCACTTTCTTTTTAAGGTTCAGTATGCTAATCTTCAGAAAAACAAGGCGTAAGAGTTAATGTCATTAAAATTAAATTGGAAAAATAATCTGGTGATCTTCTGTCATAAAAGAATGCAACGTAGGATACCTTATAGGGCAGATCTATGTCCTATCGAGTCTCAACAAATAGGAATTGACTGGGTGGCAAAACACAACTTACAGAGAACGCCTAACATATAATGACTATTTTTAGATAAGAACTCACACAGAGCTGGAAGGTGGTTTTGGATTGCATGTTTAAGAAGTATTAATACCCAAATCTATGTCAGTTACCCCATTATATCATGCTACTTGCTATATCTATGCCTAAGGGCTATACCTAAGCCTATTTTCAAAATTCAGATATCAATTGTATCTCAGAAAAATATAAAACCCTATAATAACCAAAAATATAACTCACTGCCATTGATTCAGTTCTGACCAATGGCCACCTATGGCACAATGTAAAATCCCCTGTGGGTTTCCGAATCTGTAACTCTTTATTGGAGGAGAAAGCCTTTTCTTTCTCTGGTGTAGTGGTTGGTGTCTTTGAACTGCTGACTCTGTGTGCAGCAGATCCGTGTATATAAGCCACTCCACTATGGCACTACTGCTGCTTATGGTGAAATCTTCCAGTGTAACCACTAATTGGAAAGAGTTGATTTGCAAATATGCTTTCTCTCTAGACTGATTAGTCTGGCTTGCTTACCTTTTCATTTGTTTTTTAGTTAGAGGAAAGCATTGATAAAAATAATAGAAAACCAAAATAATTTTAAAACACTTTTTAAAAGATACCAAGTTTTAGGCAAATAAGACACTTTAAGACCCCAGACGCTATATCTTTTGATAGCTGGGTACCATCAGCTTTCTTCACCACATTTGCTTATTCACCC
>NW_022103896.1:55744118-55758277 GCF_000313985.2 Echinops telfairi | reverse complement strand
GGGGAGGGAGGGAAAAATGAGGACCTAATGCAGGGGGTTTAAGTGGAGAGGAAATGTTTTGAGAATGATGAGGGCAATGAATGTGCAAATGCGCTTTACATAATTGTTGTATGTATGGATTGTGATAAGAGTTGTATGAGCCCCTAATAAAATGAATTAAAAAAAGACACTTTATACTTTTCCCAACCACACCCTTTGCCCTTTGCCCTTTGCCCTTCCCCTGCCTTAGATGCTGTCATAAGCATGGCATGCTCAGGTTTTTGCTTTGCTTTTGGTTTACAGTGTTAAAGAGCAAAATTGAACTTTTGAAGAAGAAAAGCAATTCAAAATTGTTCTGAAAATTTTGTTCAAAATTTTGACAACAACTTGTAAGGATTCACTGAAGTACCCCTGGGGGAAATTTTTCACAGAGTTGAAACACCGAGGCCCCAAGAACAAACAAGAAGAACACTCTGGTTGGTTGACATTTACAAATCCTGCTTTCACAGAGGCAGCGCATGTGTCCAGATCACTTAAACATTTTATTGGTAATCATAAAGTTTGAGTCATTCAACAGCTGATTTTGTGCATATTTTGAAGGCCAGTCTGTGTGAATGCTTTTCCTGGAGGTGTGATGAGAATAAAAGGAGGAGGGGGAAGTTACCATCGAGCTTCCTGAAACACATTGCATAGCTTGGAATAAATAAGTAGTTCACAGAAAGAAAAAATAAAAATAAATAAAAATGAGTCTGGCCTGCATTTTAGGCAGACTCCTCTCCTTATGCCGAACACCCAGCTCTTTGGAGCTCGTTCACAAAAGCAACATTGATGTCTGATAAATATAGCACTTAGTTGTCGCCTATTTACCAAGGTTCTGGGTTAAAGTCCATACCAAAGATTCAGAATTCTAAAAAGAAACTTTTCAATCCTAGCTGTAGAAAGTAAAGAATAGATAAATCCTGGAAATGTATCTCTAAATACTTCCTAAAAATAGAAGTATAAATTTTAAATTATGCCAAAACAATTCAAGACATTTGCCTTCACTGATGAGCCACGGTAGAGCAGCAAGTTAAACATGAGATTGCTCACAAAAACGCTGGCATTTGGAACCTGTGAGCTGCCTCTCCAGAGGAACATGGAGAAGTCTGCTTTGGCAAAGATTTCAACCTTGGAACCCACTGGAGCAGTCCTGCTCTACTCTGTATGGTCTCTGTGATTCATAATCCACTCAACAGCAGTGAGTTGGTCAATATTTAGAAACGTTCTTACCACTAGTCCAAGATGGGCTTTCTCTTAATCAGATTTGACTCAATGGCTGTGGGTTTTGAGTCCAGATGATATTGCAGGAAAGGGCTATCAAGCTTACAAGAAAGTATTATGCCTCTAGACTGGGGAAAAAAATAAACAAAAATATTCTCAATGATTTCAGAAACCATGGTATGCTATTAAAATCAGAAGAGGTATTATGAGAAATAAAATGATATACCAAATTAATTCAGCAATGTGATTTATATCAGGAGTCCAAAGTTGTTTTAAAAATAGAAAATAAAATTGTTCATAAACCATGAATTTAATAGAATAAAGGGAGGGAGGGAACCTACACAATCAGTTTATAGGTGAAGAAAAACATTCAATAATAATTTCCTACTTTTAAAATGTACTTTTAGAAACTAAGAATAAATGATCCTATTCTACTCCGCAGCATCAAACCTATAGCAAAAATACCCTCCCTCTGAAAGGCAGACTACATCAGTGATCTGAACAAAAATGTAAAGTAACCCTGCTCTTTTCATTAAGTAATTTCCTCTGGAAAATAGCCTATCTTTCATAAAAACATAGTATCTATATAAACCCTTACAATGGGTTTACTTTTGTTAATTAGAATTACATAATAAATGTTTTTCATTTAACATCTAATTAAAATTAAATTTGATATCTATGTAAATTTCAGTAGATATCAGCCCATAAACAAAAGTCCACTGAGACTAGATACTTTGCAAGAGTTCAAAGGACTCCAGAGACCAAAATTGTAAATCCTGCTGCTGCACAATAATGAACTTGAATTAATAGTAGCAACACTCAACATAGACAACATTAGAGCTCGAACACTTAGCCAGGACAGGAATGAGGTTATGGAGTAATTTACATAGAAAAATGTACCTGTAAAAATTTGAATTGAAGGCTAAATATATATACTATTATAGATAAATGATAAGAAGTACAATATAAAGAAAACAGCACAGTAACTAAACACTGAATTTATGATAATTGCTACATCTTGAGAAAGAAGAGAAAATTCAAAGACCACACAGAGGGATTCAAAGATAATATTTATATTTGCTCTTATAAGTATTTTTCTCGTACCAGTAGAGGGGGTGAAAGAGTTAGCCTGCTGTTAATCAAAATACTAGACATATAACATAATTTAAAGTTAATTTATTGCAAAACCAAAATGTAACAAACAGGCCCCTCCCTTGCAATAAAAAATCCCTTTAAGCTTAATCAGTAGAGATGTTCTAATTTAAGAAGGCTTGTGGAAAAGCAAACCCTTAAAATAGGTAGCCAGGCATGAAACATAGCCCATTTAGATAAGCAATGGAGTATGCTGCTTCTTGTCGTTCTTGAAAAACCTGAATTTCGTCGCATAACTTGGGATATATGACTTGCTTGATTTTCACTAGGTTTTTAAAGCAGTTTGGAGGTAGAAAACCCCATTTTCCCCACCTTCTTTCTCAAGCTTATAGTATAAACTCAGAGTTTCTCTCCACAACTTGTTCCCAGCAGCAGTGCTGTTCTGTAGAGTTCACATATCATACTAGTATATATTTACTCACATATGATAAAATCATTTAAATGAATTCATTTAGTTATTATAGAGGTTTGTAGACATTTAAGTATTAATAAAATATTTACTTTATTTTATATTCCAATCAGAATTTCCCTGAAGCTACTGGTAATGTAATGCTTTCTATTTCCACGGGGAAGCACCATGGCCATGCAGTGGTTGCCCATTGGGCTGCCATCCTCGTGGCGTGGCCAGCGATCACTATGAGTAGCCTCAACTCCGTGACAAAGTTTGAGTTGTTTATTTCCATGGGGTTGTAGCTCATGTTTTAGTTAAGATGCTACTTGTCAATGTTAATAGGATAAGGATAAATAAACTGGATTGTAAACTTAATTATAAATATATTTTCAATTCACAGCTATTTTTCCAGTTAATGGATAATAAAAATTAAGACTATAAAATGTATAAAAAATTGAAATTGAGCTCATGTTTTCCAGAAATCTCCTAACATGTAGGTTACTAAAAAACATGAGTTGCTCATTAGCTATATTTTATTTGTTATTTACTATAGATTAAAACCAGGTCCTATCATATGACATTTATACTACTGAAATCGTCATTTAATCATTTTTTTAATTTTGTATTTCATTTTCTATGTGATATATTGATAATCATTTATAATATTATGAATGATTATTAATTGTCCTCTCCCTTAAAATGTGTTGATACATAGACTATTCTGATGTTAGAGTGCTCAGAGACCTAGAGGGATCTCTGGGGGAAAGTGGTTACCAGTTCGACTGTGATCCTCAAGATTGGCAGTTCAAATCAACACCCAGCCTTTACATGGGAGAAAAAGCAGGCTTTCTACTCCTGTAACCAGTTTGTCTCAAAAACACACAGGATCAGTTTTACCCTGTCCTTTAATAGTCACTGTGGGTTAGCATTGACTCAATGATAGTCCATTGAGTTTTGAGAGACTTCAGAGCACCTACATTATTCTAGGAGGATGGGGGTGGGTAATTCCAAAACTCTCTGATTTTTATCAAGCTGAAGATCCTAGATTCTATTCTAGAGATTCCCCACAGCTTCATTACTGATTTCTTATATGCTAAACTCCCAGAGACATATCCCATAATTCCAAATACCAAAGAAAGCAGTTGGAATTATTATGTGGAATGATAACCTTGCATTTCATCCTGGATAACAAGGGTGACTGTTCTACAGCTAACAGAGTCAGAGTCCAAAGGAGAGTACGGGTTTCTTCAACACAAGTTGGCGTTCTTCCTCGGAGGCCCTGACTGGTACAGGAAGATTACACTGGACTATTAAACTGAAAGAGGAGCTCAGGCCACAGTAGCTTGTGCTGGGCTGCTAACCACAAGGTCAGAAGTTGGAAATCACCAGAGTCTCAGGAGAAAAAAGGGGCTTTCTACTCCAAAAAATTAATAAATTATAGTCTCAGAAACTCACAGGGGGGCAGCTCTGGCCTGACCTACAGTCACTACAAGTCAGAATGGACGCAGTGGCTGTGAGTGAGTTCTAAGGCAAATGGTTTGTGTTTTTTTTAACACACCCAGCAACACTGTGGGAATAAGACCTGCCAATCAATTTGCTTTTATAAAGATGCCAGCCAAGAAACCCTGTAGAGCAGTTCTTCTGAATAATACGTGGAGATGCCATGAGACAAAGGCAGTGGGTTTAATTGTGTGTGTGTGTGTGTGTGTGTGTGTGTGTGTGTGTTTTATATCCTAGTTCCACATCTCTCCAAGTATTGTTACAAAGAGGACCCACAGGACCATTTCCAACTTACTTATTATTCTAAGTCCCTCACCTTTTCCTATGGTATGTAATAAGTATGTTTTTTTAATTAAAGGTCTGTCATTAGCATTTATCATTAACTTTTAAGAACTAATATGGAGAAAGAGATTCTAGTTATATATTCAACACAAATATCTAATCTCTCATTTCCAACTCATCTCAAGACCACCCTAGCAGATAAATTGGGAGAGTCTGGGCCTTGAATTCAGTTGCACTTCATTTCTTAGAAATCTTGACATCTTCATAGAATAAAACACCCCGAATACGTTGCCAATGAGTGCAGTTTGACTCACTGCGACCATAGGCAGGGCTTCTGAGACTGCAGCTCGTTACCAGAGCAGACAGCCCAGCTTTCTCCTTGGCAGTGGTTGGTGCCGTTAAGCTGCCCACCTTGCATTAGCCATCAAGTTCCTAGTCCACCATGTCATGAGGGTTCTTCCCGATTGCCTGAGCTCTGCCAAGGAGGGCTTAAACAAGACCAGAAATGCCATCAAGAGTTTTCCATATTCTAGATTTCTAAACTCCATTTCCCCTCTGGCTTCCCAGATTTCCCCAGTAGAGATCCCTAGACTGACCATCACTCCTGGGAAAGCTTACAAATGCTCACATCTTGCAAGCTGCAAAAAAAGGATGCGCTCTGTGTGTGCTAAATCTCGAGGGTTGTATTTCTAATAATACTGTTTACTTCAAATGCTTCTTCAGAACCCTGTTAGGAATTTCTTGGCAGCCTTTGATTACAGTGTTAGCTACTTAGGATCCATCAAATTTCCTGAAGTTTACTTAGAGTATATACATTTAAGTGAACATCGAGCAAAGCAAAAGCTCACATATGTTCTCCAGACAATCAATCTATGTTTCCTTGTCAGCTGTGAAAAGATAGTCTTCTGTGGTTGTCAGCACAAGTAAGAGTCAACAACTTGTACAACGTAGTCACCGTTTGACTAAAAAAATCATTCTTAAAATGTTTTCAAATAAAAAACACCTATTATAAACATCAATATATATTATAAAGATGAAGGCACCTTGACCAAAATATTTAAATTTTGATTTTTTTTTCAATTTGCGAAATAAAACAAAACATTAAATAAAACTAAATGTAAGATTATTCCAGATGGTGTTTAAGCTATCCAATTCAGTAAGAGCTAACAGAGATCAAATTAGGAAAAAACTCAGACTGCATATTAATGCAAGGAAAGGTTTGATACATTAAAGAAAAAATAACTAGCATAACTGAAAGAAACTTCAATATGCAAAGTAATTCCATGGAAAGAACAAGTAGAATAATTATATATCGAGGCTCATGTCAAATTAAAAGAATATGCCATGCCAGCTGTACTTCAGAACCACTTGTATACTTGTTTATGCCCTTCAGGATTATCACAAAAGGATAACACTTGAGGGGGGAAATAAGTATTCATTTGTACAAAATGAAAGCCATGACTCTTTAGGTAAAACAATGCAATAAATTAAGAATCTGATATGTAGGCTTTAAACACTAGGGTTGAAGTAGTTTATAAAAATGAATTAATATTTGGGTCCTACTTACGTGCGTTTTACCTCATTTAAGTTTCAAGAATGTGTGGGAGTAAACATTATCACCTTCATTTTATATATAAGAAAAAATATTTAAAAAGTATTAAACTTACAGGGAACTTACTGCTTTCTGGGCTAACCACAATATCAGACATTCAAAATCATCACTCAATCCACAGAAAGATGAAGCTTTCTACTCCTGTAACATTTACAGTCTCGGGAGCCCCTAGGAGCACTTTGACTCTGTCCTGTAGAATTGCTATGAGTTGAAATCAACTGGATGTGAGAGTGCGGAATACACCCAGAGCTTTTTACATGTTAATTCATTAAACAATTTAAAATAATCCTGTGAAACAGGTATACGTAATTACTTTTTCCGTTTTTTAGATCAGAAACCTGAAATGCTACAAAAATGTTTAAATCATCTTTCTATCTGCACAATAAAGAGCTGGGAATCTTTTTTTCTAGCCACTTTAAAGAAGTGCTCCCCACAGCTTACTCTGAGTTGATTGCGCCCCATGACCCTCCTGGTCTGATAGAGTAGAAGGACATTCCATAGAGCGGTTCAAGGGCTGAATTGTCGGAAGTGGATCCTCAGGACTCTTTACCAAGGCGGACTTGTACCTCTGCCCTAGTCGGTTGCTGAGGATGTTAATTGTTTACACCACCCTGAGACTTCGCATTTTAGAGTAGAGAATTCCTTACCTAAAATGATATCAATGATTAAAAAAATGATTGATTCAACGGCAGACATTTTAAAATCAGAGAACTATTGACTTGAGACTGAATCACTACTCCACTTTCTATCTATATTACTTTTGAGGTGATTTAATCTTGTCCTCTGACCTGCTCCTACATTTATATTCTTAGGTCAAACTTTACCCTTGAAATTCAAAAGCATATATCTAACTACCTTCTAAACATTAGTCCTTAGGTGTCTGTTGTGTTCAATGATATAGTCAATGTAACAGTGTGCAAGGGCGCATTGACAACAAAGGAAGAAGACAAAATTAAGGACAATACTATTCCATGTTCCATCTCTGATTGAACCATCTTGAACAACATATTCTCACTATGACATGGAGAATAAAGAACAAGAATATGATATACATGCACTGTGTGGATGAGAAGGGCAAACAATACCTTAAATATTTTGATCCAAAATTTAGGGTTGAGTAGCTGCAGGTTGCTATAATCACCACCTCTCTTTCCAATCACTGCCTTTGCTTATGCCAAAGTCTTTGCCCAGCCTTTCCCTTTCAGACAAACAGAAATGGAGCTGAGAGAATTAAAAAAATACACTCTTTCTAAAACAGAAATCCTTCCCTTTTTAAATAATAACCTTGGATCTGATCTGAGAAAACAGAATTCTTTTGGAGCGAGAGGAAATGGCACAATAGGAGCTGTCAACAAATCTATTACAGAAACCCCATGACGGAAACACTGGCTCTAGGATTGAAAATCTCAGTCAGCTTTTGCTTCTACTTACGATAGATGCGGAGGGAGCGAGATTTGCCAGAAACAATAAATTTGGAAAGACTGGAGTTTCTAAATAAGCTGCTGAGGTGAAGTAAGTACAGTCAGTAATTCATCGATGCTCTCTGGTGTCTTCTTGATGCCCAGTTCAGTATCCCTCTGAGCAGCCTTAATCTTGTATCTTTCTAAGAGCTGCCTCATCCGAGCACAAACAATCAGAAGAGCAGCAGGTAAAAAGTCCCTCCAGCGGGTGTCCGCCACTCTTTCCTGCTCCTCCAAACACTCACCTCATTCACAACACAGCCTGGCCCTAGGTGGGCACTGGGACAGAGAGGAGAAAATTAAAAAGCATCATCAGAGAAATAAAGCCAGGGACAGTGTGAATTGCTGTGAGAAGTGGAAGCATGTTTAAACATTAACATTTCTAAAATTGTTTGAAATGAGAGAGGAAGGATAAGGGCAAAAAATTCCTAATGCCTGATTTCTCTATCTATCTATCTATCTATCTATCTATCTATCTATCTATCTATCTATCATCTATCTATCTATCTATCTATCTTTCTATCTACCTATCTTTCTTTCTATCTATCTATCTATCTATCTATCTATCTATCTATCTATCTATCATCATCTATCATCTATCTATGTATTTGCAGGCCACATTGTCAGGGGAATTAGTGGATAAACCTTTCTAATTCTTTTGAGGAACACTAAGTGACAAATTGATGGTGAATGCTCACGGTATTCTTGACGCAGGAGCTTAAGGAATCTGGCGTTTCACTCACCCTGGGAAGGGGAAAGCAGGGGGATATGAGGAAATGCCTTGGCCAGATTCACTACACTCACTGAAACAGACCACTCAGAAAACAGTCCTGTATATAAACAATACATCCCACCCAGCTCTAAGAGAGGTCAGGTCTCCAATTTGTGGCATCAACACTATTTGGGAAGCTACTGTGTTCATATGCTAACTGGATGGACACAGAGTATGCTCTGTCTTGTTTTATAATGTGCCTCAGTCCGGTGTCTGGAAGCATTCCAGAATCTATAGAAATGCATAAACTATGGAAGGAGACATGGGGATATGATTTAAACTTGGAGATAGCCGGTTCCCAGGTTATGTGGAGGAAACACATAGTCAAAATGGGTGGGCAATCCCAGATCAGACAGGCCACCTCCTTCGCCTCAGCGATCTTCTCTTTTTCTTAAATTCCTCTCTGCGCTGGTTTCATGTCTCTTCCTGTTGTCTTACTTTTGTCTTTCCAGCTCTGATTTTTTGTCCAAGTAAAACTTATCTGACATTCTCTTTATCATGTGCTCTGCCAAGATAAGATGATAAATATATGCAGGATATTTAAATGGTGTTTTGTGATCTTATAGGAGTCCTGGTGGTGTAATGGTTACGTGATGGGTTGAGAACCATAAGGAGAGAAGTTTGAAATCATGAGCCACTCCTTGAGAGAAAGGTGAGGCTTTCTACTCCTGTAAAGAGTTACAGTCTCAGAAACTCAGAGGCAGTTCCACCCTGTCCTGTAGGATTACTATGGACAGGCATCCACTCATTGCTAGTGAGTTTGTATTGGTTTGTTGTGTTTTTATGATCTTGAGAATTACAATGAATAACTATGGTTTCCTTACTCACTGTCATTGAGTTGATTCCATCTCATAAGGATGCTCTTGCAATTAATATCTATGCAGGATTTGTTATGTACCAGATAGTCTATTTACCTTATACCTGTTTTTTGTATTGAATGTTAAAAATATATATCAAGTGAAAACGATGCCATGGATGGCTAAAAGGACAAGCTGATCTGTCTTGGAAGTGTGGTGAGGGTGCTCCTTAGAGGCAAGGATGGCCAGACTGGCAAGTCCCTGGAGAAGGACATCATGCTTGTTGGAGTAGAGGGGCAGTGAAAGAGAGGACGGCCCAGGGTGAGATAGATTGGCACAATGGCTGCAACAATGGGTTCAAGTGTAGGAACTATTGTGAGGATGCATCAGACTAGGCGGTGTTTTGTTCTGTTGTTCATAAGGTTGCTATGGTTGGTACTGACTTGCTGACACCTAACTCAACAGCATATAAAAAGATCCTGGCAGAGGTGGTCATTTGGGAGTTAGTGGTAAAATCAGCATTCAACCGCCAAATCTTTGTTGTCTCATGTTTTAAAGCACCTTACTAGTCTCCTTAGCTGAACTGGATATAACGCCCTTACATTGTCGTAAACGTGGACTAGGAAAGTTTTGCAATGGGAAGAACACATGTGTAATAAAAAAAGAAACAACACATAAATAAAAAGAATAGATAGGGCTTGCCAGATGGCAGAGACTACATATTGTATGGAGTCCTTGTTGTTGCCGGGTGCCATCAAGGCAGCGCTGACTCATAGTGACTGCACAGCAGAACAAAACCCAGCCCAAGTCTCAACACTTGCCATGCTGGAGGCCATAACTGCAACTCCTGCCTCAATCCATCCCCTTAAAGATCTTCATAATCTTTGCTGACCCTCTACTTCACCAAGCACGGTGTTCTTTTCCAGGGGCTGGTCTTTCCTGATAACATATTGCATTACAGACATACATAAGCCACCACAGTAAGATGCATTTACAGTGGTGGATGGAGTCTCTAAACGAAAACATGCTCACTGCCATCTGGATTCGGCTGTGGATTCCACTGCTGAATTCTGATTCATAGCAACCCTACAGGACAGGATAGAGCTGACCATGTGAGTATACAAGACACTCTCTAACTCTGTTCAGGAATAGCAAGTCCTGTCTTGCTCCAGTGGGGTGGCTCGTGTCTACTGCACAACACAATTCTGCCACCTAGGTCCATGGGACAGTAGAGGAGTAGCGAAAAAGGGGAAGCCCTTTGAACAATTGTGAGGACAGCACTGGGCCAGGCAGCGTTCTGTGCTGCTGCACATAGGGTCCTGATGTCTCAGAACCTACTCAATGGCGCTAACCAACAACAGCATGCTTAATGAAGTCAGAATTGTGTTGTTATGCACTAAATAAATATTTATGACCTGACAATATGTGATTATAATCATGATAGCCTGATCTACATGTTTTATAAAATAATTTACAAATAGAGAGATGGGTAAATGATTTAAGTCATTATGTTGCAGATATGTAGTGTCTTGGAAGAAATACATCCAGCATACTGTTAGGAGGGCAGGAGGAGGGACTTCATTTTGCGTACTTTGGACAGGTTGTCAGGAGGAACAAATCCCTGCAAAAGGACACCAGGCATGATAAAATAAAGGGACGGGGGAAAGGAGGAAGCCCTTCAAAGAAATGGCTTGACCTGGTGGCGGCCGCCACTGACTCTAGCCTCAGAACAATTGTGGGGACGCCAGAGTGTCGGACAGTTGTCCATTGTGTGATGCATAGTGAGCATTGCTACGGGGTGAACTGACTTGATGGCACCTAACAACATCCACAACAACAACCACCACTTCCCCAAGTATGACGTCCTTCTCCAGGGACTGGTCTTTCCTGATCTGTGCAAAGATAAGAGTCCTGCACCGTCTTCACAATCACTTCTGAGTCCATGAGTCCAACAGGCCACTGTGCTGCAAGTCTGCATGTGGAGGTGCCTTGTCACATAAGTGGGGCCAAGTGATTTTTTTTCCCTCAGCCTGAATGAAGGACTCGTATATTCTAGTACTTAAACAGACACATTCTACCCTGGCTCACAGGAGGAGGTATAACACAGGTTCATGATTTATTTCATCCTTTCAAACTGATAGCTACACATATCATTATAGGTCCAAGCATTGTCTACCTCAGATTGAAATAATTAAGGTGAAAAGAAGAAGAAGGCAATTACACTAGTGTTCTGCTTTTAATTCTCGTTAATGTTAATACTCGGTGTTAAAAGAATGTAAAATGACACCTTTCTTTTTCTCTCTGGCCATGAGTGATAGTGTAATATAGCCCTTAAACATGACATTGTCAGTATAATGAATGAGCTCATCCCAATATCAATGCATATCATTGAATAGCATGATAATGAATCTTAAGGAGCCCTGGTGGTTAAACACCCCACTGCTAACCTAGAGGTCAACAGTTCAAACACTAACTGCTCTGCAGGAAAAATACTTGGCAATCTGTTTCCAAAAAGAGGAACAGGTTTGTAAACTCTATAGGACACATCTACTATGTCCTATAGGGTTCCTATGGGGCAAAATTGACTAGACAGCAATGCTTTTTATTTGATCTTAGAAGAATCATCTTTTTGCGTTTTGGTTTTTTATTTTGAATCATCTTTTAAAGATGCAATTGTTTCAGTTAGTTTCAGAGTTGCATAAATTTTTATCTAAATGATGGACAATAAATTCTCTGCTTGCTCTGAAAGGTCTCCTAGGGTGAGGACTGGGAAATTTCAACAAGTGTTGTTCTAGAGTTGAATCATCTGAAGATCTTAAATTCTTGTGCATTTCTATAGGAGATTACCTGACATTAAGTAATTGACTGATTAAATAAAATGCATTAATTAAATGGACAGAATTCTAGTGAAAAGATCTACTTTTAAATGAAGTCATCAACTTAAATTAAATAATATGCTTTTATTTAAAGGGGAAACGTGCAATATTCTGATTTTTCTATTTCAGAACAAGAGGGAAATCTGTTTAACATAAAAAAAGAAAAGACAGTCCCATGTCAATTCCAAACAACAGAAAAGTTTCCCAGGTGTTTCTTTTGTTCTATAATCTTATAATAAAAAATATAGAGTTTCTCTATGTTTCTGACTTTTTATTTTATGCTTTATTAAAAGTCAAGATTCCACAAAGAATGGCTTCATAAGTTTGGACGAAAAAAGTAATGACACATCTCTTGACAGAAATGAAGTTTGAAAGAGTTTCAAAATAAATGAAAACTTATTGAAAACGCCTTTGATTAGAAACTGCTATGAAAATGTTATCATTTAAATTGAATATTGAAATTCCTACTTTCTCCGGCCCAGTATTCATCAGAAAATGTTATGACAGACCCTATTGTAAGATTTCTGTATTTCAACTTATGAGTTTGCATAGACCTAGAACAGATACTAGAGAACAAAATATTCAACTAAATTGTGGGAACCTAAAGGTGATCTCAATTTAGGAAAAGATTTTAATATAATCTCTGAACCAGCCTGAATTTCTTCATAAATACCTTTCAGCATCAATATGGTTATTCCCATCATACTGTCTTAGTTTTAAAGAAAAAGAAAATATGTAAAATTCAAGTCAAGAAACAAAAATAATACTCACTTTTCTGTCACAACCAATAAACCTATATTGAGCAACTATTATATACATTATTATATAGCATATTCACTTTCCTAATGCAGTGCTGGTGGTGTAGTGGTAGCTCATTGGGCTGTGATCCGTATGGTGAGCAGTTCAAGACTGCCAGCACTGAGAGAGAGAAAGGCTGTGCTTTCTACCCCTGTAAACAGTTACAGGTTTAGAAACCCACAGGGGTGAGTCCGCGTTGACTCAATGGCAGCAAGTTTGGTTAGTTTTAAAATTTCCATCATTATCTGTAAAGCTCCTGAATATCTACAGAATGAAAGGGTTAAAAGGTTTGCAATCACTTATTGGTAAAATTATTATATTATCCTTTAGCAAGTGCATTTGCTTTCTCACTATTATGAAGTTACAAAACGTCTATTTAGTAAATGTCTTCAATGATTACATGATGGATTCATTTATTTTTTTAGAGAAAATGTAGTCTTTTGATGGTTTTTTGGGGGTTTTTTTACTCAGGCTTCCAGCAAACTATTCATAGTAAATGCCCGCACAGTTAAATATACCTTAGATTGAGAGCTTTGCTTTGTGTATTGCCCATTCTGCGTGAACAAATTTTCAGTAATAAAGACATTCTATGTGCCAATACCCATGTATTTGCTGTTTATGTTCAGTAATATTTCTATCAATAGAAACCAGAAACAAATACAAAAACTATTGTTTGAGTGTGATGCTGGTCTTAAATTACAGAAGATTACAGATTGGTGGTCTGTATTTTTCAAAGTTATCTTACTTGCTAATTGGATCTAATAAAGGTTTCTGGAATCGTCATTATGAAAAGAGAGGCAGCCATATTTCCATTTGCATTTTCTTGTAAACTAACAAGATTTCAATGAACACAAGTTTCAGGAGGTATTATTGGACAAAAAATAGTACAAAGCAGAAACCTTTCTGATGGATTTTACTTGTGTTTCTCCAGTTAATCTCTCACTTTTTTGTACTGTGTTGTACTGTACTGTGATGGTGGAAGTTATCCTCCAATACGGCAGTATTTAGGGACCATCTTAAGTCACTCATGATAGTCAGGATCAGTGAACTTTCAGACTAAGAGGTGATCAGAGAGAAGATATAGGTGGTCCAATTTTGAACAAACAAAACAAAACAAAAAATCTAACCACAAAAAATATTATAAATAAAAGCTGGGCACCATCAGCTTTCTTCACCACATTTGCTTATTCACCTGCTTTGTCTTCAGTGGTTGTGTCAGGAAGGTGAGCATCACAGAATGCCAATTTAATAGAAGAAAGTATTCTTGCATTGAGGGAGTA
>NW_022103896.1:55725127-55742896 GCF_000313985.2 Echinops telfairi | reverse complement strand
AAATGTGCTTTACACAACTGATGTATGTATGGATTGTGATAAGAGTTGTATGAACCCCTAATAAAACGATTAAATAAATAAATAGAAGCAAAACACTGTTTGAGATTGTACCTGAAAATGAGCCCCTCACATTAGAAGACACTCAAAATATCACTGGAGAAGAGCTTCTTCAAAGTAGCATTGACCTTCATGGCATAGATGGAGCAAATCTTTCAGAAAGTTCATTTGTTTGAAGGGCAGATCAAAGGGAAAAGAAACAACTGTAAGCATCCATTTATAATTGAAACATGGAATGTACAAAGTGTGGATCTAGAAATGTTAGAAGTCTGGGATTCAGTTACTGCCCTCTCTAGGCAATTGACAGGCCACTCTGAACTCGCTCTTTCCCCTTGGAAGATCCCTTCCCTTGGTAACTAGAGCTGAACCTCCCAAAGGAAGGTATGCAGGGCTCTGGACACTCTAATGAGGAATCTGAACAAGCAGGTTAAGCTGCATTGAGCTTCAAGTCAAGGACAGTTTGTCGTTATGGGAAGAACCCGAGAAAATCCACATCAAGAGTTTGCAAATATGAAAAGACTGAAAATAAAAACATTTGTAAAATTTGCAACACAGTTACAGTTGGAGACTGTGCATAAATTTTGAGAGCTACCTGAAGTGTCACCATTCAGATAAATACAATACAGTGCAAAGCAAGACGATAAAGAAGATTGAAGGTAGTCAGGAGTATTCCATATTAAACAAATTTGCCATTTCAGAATATATTAAGGTGAAATTAAATAGATAAAGAGTTGACTCTTGAACAATGTTGATTTTGAACTGTGTGGGTCATCAACTATGCAGATTAGAAATATGTTTAATAAATATATTTTAAAAATAAATTATAGAAGTCTTCAGAAATGCAATGGAACTCATAAAGATTGATATTCTATTTGTTAGTTAGCTAAACTTGATTGCTGATTGGCCATTTTGAATCAGACAGCCATAGGGCTAACTATTCCCAAAATGACCAATTCAAAACTAATGCCATCAAACTAATCACAAAAAGGACATTTTGAGATTTATCTTCAAACAAAATACTTGATGCGATAGCATAATTGCATACACCTTCTAGGAAGATCAATTAATGCAGGTGTTATTCAAATGTATGAACTAACTACTGGAGCTGATGATGGGGAAACTGAAAATTTCTACCAGCTTCTTAAATCAAACATACAATCAAGATACATGGACAATTACTGCGACTGGAGTGTGAAAGTTGAAAATAAAGAAGAAAGATAAGTTGGAAAATAGGCCCTTGTAGATAAAAATGAAGATAGAGTTTTCATGATGAAATTTTGCAAGACCAATGACCTCTTTGTTGCAAATGCCTTTTTTTATAATAGCCTAAGAAAATATACACGTGGACCCACCCCGATGAATGCAACAGAATCAAATTGACTATCCCTGGACAGAAGTCAATGGCTTATATGAAAATTCAGACTGAAGCTGAAGGAAATTAAAATGAGCCCAGGAGAGCAAAATGGCTTGACTCTATGCCACTGGGATGCCACACTACCTCAAGAATAGACTTAATGCACTGACCATTAATGACAGAAAAGAACACAAGTAGCTGTTCCTGCTGAAAGGTAAAGCCCTGTATTTCCTAGCTTTTGACATATCCTGTTTTACTCTAAAGGGCCAGCACTTTCGAAGCCTCTGTTAAGGGAAGTGGATTCTGTTCTAATGTTTTAACCATGAGCTACTGAAGTATTTTAAATTTTAGCAAAAGTGCAAATTACACTTATAACTCTCTTCATTTTTAATTGGAAATGTAAATTCCAAATAAACCAAACCAAACTCACTGCCATCTAGTCAATTCAGTTCATAGCGCACTCCAGGGCAGGGCACCGCGGGCTCAGTGGGGGGGTTCTGGGGCTGTAACTCTACAGGGTAGAAAGCCTCCTCTTTCTTCACGGGGATCGACTGGTGGTTTCAAACTGCTGATCTTGCAGTTAGCTACCCACTTGACCACTAACCACCACCACATCACCAGGGTTCCTTAACAATAAATTAGACATCAACAAATATAAGTGATGTGCAAAGTGCCACCAATGCCACTGAGGCTAAAGTATTTAATCTTACACTTTCAAGTGATATTTCATGTAGGCAGCACAAATTAATTACACGTCATTACTGGTGTTAAACTCTCAGTGCCATCGAGTCAAACTGACTCATGGCAACCCTCTAGGGCAGGACAGAACTGACCCTGGGAGTTTCTGAGACTCTGCTGGTTACAGGAGTTGAAAGGCTGTCTTTCTGCCTTGGAGTGATTTTGGCTTTGAACTACCCACCTTGTGGATCTCAATCCAACTCATAATCACTATACCACTGGGGTGTTAATGAAGACTTGCATAGAAATTATACTTGATTCCAGGAAATATTGTATATGTCCTTTGAGTAGAGCAGATGAAACTTTAAGCCTGGATCTATCTCTATTTTTAATTACCGAAAGAAAGAATATATAATACACTCCCTTATATTAAATCAGGAGTCACTAAAATTCAAGATATGATTAAATTCTTTAAGCATTAGTAAAAATTGAACTCATACTTGTGCACTAGAAGTATTATTAACATGTGATAGATTAACAATGATATGCACCAGCAATGTTCCCAATCATAAACTTGAATGGAGAAAAGGTTCTTTGTGTGCATGGATGTTCTTGTGCGTCTGTGTTTTCTCTTATTTTCCTAACCCACTACAGCTCTCCACATGTACTATTTTTACAAGGTTGAAGTTGATTTACACTCACACACACACACACACAGACACAGGATAAAGTGAGAAAAAGGAGAAGCAAACATGATAACTGAAATCTTTTCATTAACCATGGTTCAGCTGTACTTCTTCTCCAAGCATCATTCTCACTCTCACTCATACCAAAGGATTACTACATTCATCCAATAAAGGCAGCCGTGATCAGTGTAAACCACTGCACAGCCCCCAAATGCTGAGGAGGTAAAAAGAAATTTACAAAAAAATGAAATGGCTCTACTAATGCCCAGGACAGGAGTCAATCAATAATGAAAATGATTCAATGAGGCAAGAGAAAAATCCTTAAACAAATAAACCTTAGCTCCTTTGGTTCCCGTCTCTGTTTTATTCCACAGCGACCTGAGCCACAACATTTCCTCAGATCCAGACACCAGAGATATTATATTTTTACATTGATGAATTAATGTGTTTTACTTTGAAGAACTGATGTGCCCCTCTGTCATGAAAACTTGGTCTTCACAGTAGCTTAAGAGCTGGCAGAAAGTGGTCCCAAAGAATTAATTTGTATTGGGAACATATCTGTATATATATATATATATAGTATCCCACTTTCAAATGTTATAAAAGTGGATATAAGATTTTGTCATAATTACATAGGATGGTATAATGGGAAATATAAAACATATTCTTCATAATAAAATGTGTGGGTTAGGCTGCTAACCACCACATCAGCAGTTTGAAACCACAAGCTACTGCATAGGAAAAACCTGAAGCTATTGACTCCCATAAAGATGCTCAGCCTTGGAAACCCAAAGAGATCCTTCTACTTTGTCCTAGAGGGTCCCTGAGTCAAAATTGATTTTACAGCAGTGGATTCTGGTGGTTATTTTTAGATTTCATGCATGATAAGACTATATTCAATCAATATAAGCATCAAATAAAAACAATAAAACATTTCCACCGTGTGTGTAATATACCAATTAGGCCCTTTGAGGTTCTGTACATCAAGACAAGGCTTATAAGTTTATTTGCTGATTTTCTGTCACTGGTAAGATTTGGTTCTCGGCAGTGAATAAGTTATTTACAGGTAAAAGAATGGAAACAGGCATCCTTGGCACAAGTCATGATCAGAGATACAATAGGTACAACTTGCATTTTTCAACTCCTAGGATTCTGAACAACTTATTGCGTACAACAAGCACAAGATTGGAGGAAATTTTATAAATTTATAAATTAAAACATTTTATCACTGCTTCATTCTACCTTTCATGCAACCAGAATCCACTGATCTATATGTAAACCACATAAAATATTTATGAAAATCCGTCATGCATGATAAAAGATTATCAACACACAATGATCCAGGATACATTCAATTAGTGAAAAATCTTACTTGCCCCCAAATTACAAGTATAAATAAAGTAATTCCATCATAAAATGGTAAATAGGCAAATGGTATATGAAATAAATATGAAACCGTGCATAAAGCAATAAAAAGCTCAGCAAATCAGTTCTGGCTCACAGCTACCCATCCAAAACACAAAGAAACATTCTCCCGTCATCGGGAACCACTTCCACAGTCCTTGTGCAGACAGTCCTCCATGGAGCAGTCCCCCTGCTGTGACGCCCAAAGGACGGGAGAGGAAGTGCTGCAGTCTCTGTTTCTAAGGACACTTCAAAAGAAGAAGTAAGCTCACATGGACAGCGTGAAAGAGGCTCAGAGCGACCGAGACACGATGAAATTTAAGAAAAAGTTAACTGTTGAAACGGACATCCATTTCATATGTCCAATCTAATTGCTAGAAGTGAGCTAACCATTTGATTCCAAAGGGACTGGTGGTTAAAACAAAAGCAAAGATGCAAATATTTTGAAAGATAAAAACGTTCATTTCATGAGAACCATGTTCTTTACTGGCAATGAAACTTGAGACGAACCTCCTCACTCCACTTAGTGTTTATGAAAAAATACTATATGTGATGTGGAAAATAGTATGCTTAAAAATATCATTAAAATGTATACAATCATAATTTCAAGTATTATATAAATGCAGGTGTATATTTGGCTCACAGCAGCCTCGGGTTAAAGTCATTAAAAATATAATACACTAAGAACACAATAAACCAAACCAAGCTCCCTGCCATCAAGTTGATTCAGATCTGGATCAACCCCACTGCACTGGGTAGACCTGCCCCCTTGGGTTCCCTAAGCTCTATCTTTACTGGAGCAAACCACCTTATCTTTCTGTTGGAAAGGGATGGAGAGTGGGTTCGAACTGCTGCTTTTGTGGTTGGGAACCCAACACAGAACCCGCTACATCACCAGCACTCCAAAATAAGATAGGGTAATTTGTTGCTTCAAAATAAAAGTCACTTTTAAACCAAACTGAATTATAGTTTATTGAAGGTAATAAAATTATTATGATCCAGTAAATAAGTTTTAGTGAATGCCATTTTTTTACACATTTCCAGGTCCTAAATGCATAAAGTAGCCCTAATATGGAATTGCAAATATTATTGTACATAATTGACTTTGTATTTTAATTAAAATATTTTTAAATAAGTACAATTAATGCTTATATGAGTTCACTCAACATCCTATCATAAACTCTTTTGTGTTTTATGATATAGATGCACTGCTGGCATAGTGGTTACAAATTGCATTGTGATTTCGAGTGTCAGCAGTTCACTGGTCGCTTCTCAGGAGAATTGTTCCTGTAAAGAATTACAGTCTCAGAAGTTGTAAGGGGGCAGTTCTACCCTGTCCTACAGGTCCTCAGCATCCATACAATGGCAGTGAGTTTGTTTTTTATTTCATATTTTATTATAGAATATCTTATACTATAATTGCCTATATCATCTGTTGGACCTAAAACCAAATGAGTGGGCATAAAATAATAAAATAATTACTAAGTTTTTTGAAAACTATGCTGTTGGTGGAAACAGAACAAAATGCACATAAAATTAGAGAGTCCCTTTGTGGACTCAATTAAAACCTAGAAGAATGTCTGGGTGGGAAATGTTGATTGTTTTTACATCCTTTAAAAACTTTAATATTTAAATAAGAAGCGGTCAAAGAAAATTCAGAAGAAATATGATGAACAGAAAAAGAACGCAAAAATCAGCAGTCTTCTGGAGGAGCAGTTCCAGCAGGACAAGCTTCTCGCCTGTATTGCGTCAAGACCAGGCCAGTGTGGCTGAGCAGATGGCTACGTGCTAGAGGGGAAGGAGCTGGAGGTTTATTTGAGGAAGATCAAAGCTCGAAAAGGCAAATAAATCTTCCCGTCCTAGCACATGTACAAAAAAATAAAAATAAAAACCAAAAACTTTAATATTTAAATTATAAAATGTGTTTTTTAAAATACCAACTTTATGCTAGTTAGGTTTTCTGCCAACACAGCACTTGTAAGAAGATATGGGTGGACGTTAGCCCATCAATCGGGTCACAGCTTGAAGAACTCATTTGGAGGTGCACAGAGTTAAATTGCTCTCTGAAGGGGGCCACTCTCTCGCTCTCTGCCTTCACCTTCCTGTTGACAAGTGACGGGGAGACTTGCAAAAGCCCTGGAGATGTGTCTACTGTCACTGGATCCACAATACTTTGTAACAACAACCGGTGATCTTCCTGCATTCTGTATCACTGCATGTGGCTTTGTGAGTCTGAAGAGGGACTAGTATCAAACTTATGGATCTGAGTTGGACTGGGCTGGAATTTTTTATTAATGCACAATTACTTCTTGATATAAAGCTCTCTCTTACACATATGTGTGTTACTGAATTTGTTTCTCTAGTCAGCCTGGCCTAACACATTATGGTACCTGGAGGGTGGGGCACTAAAGAAACACACCTTGAAGACAGAGTGTGGATGCTTGTTTGACCTCTGTCTCATGGTAGTTTTTATTTGGCTAGCCGGAGGTCAGGGAGGCTCACACTGTTTACTCAATTTGTTTTCTGGAAAGACTATGGGAAATTAAAGTTTTTATTCTTTTCTGTGGTTGTTGTTGTTGGTTATTCCTGTCTGAAATGGTGAAAAAGAATTTGATAAGTGTAAATTTTGAGTTTAGGGGGAAAAATCATGCTTTAAACTTCTCCCCTGAGACCCTGCTGCTTAGTTAAAATGGCTGACAGGAAGCCTCCTCCTGGCCTGATGCAGCCAGAGGCCTAAGGTCAATTGCATATAAATGGGATAATTTAGATAAGGATTGAATTTGACTGTTTTTGGGTTTTTTTTAACATTTTATTAGGGGCTCATACAACTGTTATCCCAATCCATACACACATCAATTGTGCAAAGCGCATTTGTACATCGTTTCTCAAAACATTTTCTCTCCATTTAAACCCCCGACATTAGGTCCTCATTTTTCCCCTCCCTCCCCGCTCCCCCCTCCCGCATGCGCCCTTGATAGTTTATAAATGGGTATTTTGTCATCTCTTGCCCTGTCCGACGTCTCCCTTCATCCACTTTTCGGTTGTCTGTCCCCCAGGGAGGAGGTCACACACAGTTCCATGTAATCAGTTCCCTCTTTCCTACCCATTCTCCCTTTACCCTCCCTGTTTTGCCACTCACACCACTGGTCCTATAGGGCTCATCTGTCCTGGATTCCCTGTATTTTCAGTTCCTATCTGTATCAGTGTACCTCCTCTGGTCTAGCCAGTCTTGCAAGATAGAATTCGAGTCATGGTAGTGGGAGCAGGGAGGAAACATTTAGGAACTAGAGGAAAGTTGTATTTCTCATTATTGTTACATCGCACCCTGACAAAGCCCATTAGTAGGCCACTGGAGATCCCCTTGCAGAGGGGTCTCGGGGAGGAATTTGACTGTTTTAAGAATCATGCTTAGGATCTAGCTTTACTAGGATTATGTTGATTTTTTCCTACTTATTGTTACTGATATAATGGTGATAGAAATGATTACTGGGTAGTTTGAAAGGTAAGCGTTTGTAAACCCACTGCCTTTACCCATTTAATTGGGTCTTTAAATAGGCATTTGAGTTGCCTGCAAAGAAGCCTCTGAAAAGGTAAGCCCCATGCAGTGCCTTGAGAGCTCTGGACATTTCCATTTGAAAAGACTTGCTGAGAGTGCTATTGACAGCCTGAAAAAAGAGGGGAAAATTTCCTTTGACTTTTTGAATTTTAAACTCATGGTTTGTGCCTGAAGCTGGAAAATTTGGAGAAGCTCTCCCCTCTAGGACAGGATGTTAAAGGAAGACTGCAGGCAGCTTGTGTCTTACTAGGTGGCCACCTGGATCCACTTATTGAGTGGAAGTGGAAGTGGAAGAAAATCAGCAATGGGAAAACAGATTGAGTCTCCAGAAAGGTCTCTAGAGAAGAGATGAGAGCTGGTTGTCTGGTCTGAAATTTATAGAGTTGTACATAACCTGAGCCTTTGGCATAAACTAGCCTAAGGGTCTAGGACTGTTGAGAATTGTGCCAGTGCCAAGGTCAAAAAGTGAGGCATCCAGTGGGCACCCTGATAAAGCTAAGTGAGGCAGCCCACGCTGAGTTGACCAGAACTCAACCAGATGAAGAGAAGATTTTTGAGCCTGTGAATTTGATGTGTATTACTGCTGATTATATGGTCACCCTGTCCTGATTTGATTTTATTTATGGATGCAGACTCACAGGTTCCAACTGGAATGAAGAGTTTTCAAATCAAAGAACATGCTTATCTCCTCAGAGAACTGGATTGATATAAGTGAGCATTATAAAACTTGGATACCCCAAATGCGGAAGATAAAGGCATGTAGTAGCTGGCTTACAAACTTCATGGGTGGAGGAATATGCTGACAGAATTATAGGATATGATGTAGGTGTTAACATAACTGCAATTGTTAGACAGAATATTTTGGTATTATTCACTTAGAGAATATTATGTTTAAATGAGGCAGGAACCATTTTAGTTGTATGCATCTTAGTTTTATCCTGTTAGGCACAAATGTGATTTTACTATTGTCTCCTTGTTTTTGAAGTATATATGGGCTAAAGAATTATATATAACTATGTGGTAGTTATATAATACGGTGTCATTTTGAGAGTATTACCAGTGCAGGGGTGGAGTATAGTCTGTCAATCTGATCATAGCCAATGAGGCCTCTGTGTGGCCATGGCTTCTCCAGAGAATTTTGGGAAATCCAGTATTTCCTCCTTGGAGGTGGAAGACACCTCTCTCTCCACTCACTCCCTTGGAGACGCTCTACTGACAAGACACATGGTACTACACCCTGGGAGCTGGAGAAGCCACATGGACCTTCCCTGATGCAGCTCTGGGTGGTGAAAAAGCCGTGTGGAGACCCCTACCAGTGCTGAGATGCTTGCAACGCCACTGGATCCAAAGAATTTCTACCCACTGGCCTGTGATCATTCTGCATTCGGTGTTATTGTATGTGTTTCATGATTATGAAGAGGTCTTTATAGATTAGTAGCGGACATGTGGACTAATATCGGACTTATGGGCTAGGACTGGACTGGATTTAGATGCTTTCTTAATGTAAAATTACCCTTTGTATAAAACTCTCTCTTATACACATGTGAGTTTCTATGGATTTGTTTCTCTAGTTGACCCAGACTAACACAACGTGCCAAGTTGGCAAGAGGGGGACTGTGTTAGTTAGGTTTTCTGTACCACCATAGCACCTATAATAAAATGAGATGTGCTTGACTACTATGGAACTAGTCAATCAGGTCACAGTTTAATGACCTCATTTGGAGGTGCCACTGAGTTAAATGACTCTCTGGAGGTGGGCCCTCTCTCTCTGTCTTCACCTTCCTGTTGACAAGTGACACTGAGACCTGCTCAAGCCCTCAGATGCATCCACTACCATTGGATGCACAAGACTTTGCACCCACCAACTGATGATGTTCCTGCATTCTGTTTCCTTGCATGCATATTTGTGAGTCTGAAGAGAAATTTATGGACTATGTGACTTACAAACATGAGTTGGACTGGGCTGGGATGTTTTATTGATTTATAATTACTTTTTGATATAAAGCTCTCTCACACATATATGAGAATCACTGAATTTGTTGCTCTTGTCAACCAGCCTAACACAAACCTATACATCATATATTTCTAAGATGCTGATAAAAAAGATCAAACAAAAGTAGGAAAAATATGACCAAATAATTTACAATAACAATTCCTAATTACCAACAGATGAAAACTTATCAGATATGCTCTATATACACAATAAGTGCAGACAAATTTAATTTAAATAGAAAATTTTCTATTGCCCTAAAAATCTATGGGAAAAGTATAGTGTAAATCTACATTGTTGTAATTTTTCTGGAAGTGTTAGACAAAAGCTATAGAAATTTAAATTGTGCTTAACATTTCACACAATAATTCAAATGTCATATAACTTAATACAACAGAATTAAAGGGTGCTTGCACATAAACATGCCTTTAAGTATTAACAATTGTAGCGGGTAAACAAAAACAATGATATGTCCATCAATTAATTGATTAAATAAAGTAGGCAAAATTTTTCTCATGGATTATTGTACAATTTTAAAAAGAAAGAATTAATTTTACAGTATGCTACACTTTGAATGATTAACTTGTGAAATGAAAACGCAAATTTCTAGTTTTGTAATTCAAATATTAGAATATTGAAAAATTTATGTTGAATACTATTGTATAATATTTTAAGACCAGGGAATCACTGAGTAGTCCCTGCGGGTAAAGCTGGTTTAAAACCTGTTGGGAAACGGGAAATGGAAGTATTACGTATCACAAGTAAATTAAAATAAACAACCTTAGACAAACCCCTTTGTCCTCCTTTCATTCTAAAATCAATTGGTTCTTAGGCCTTTTCCAATGAGTGTTTGAGGTGCTGATTCAAAAATTACATTTGATAGATCACATCAGCTCTAGCTTCTTAGGTATGCTTGAACTTACAAACTTTTCATCTGCGCTTTAAAGATCTCCTCTGCTGAATCAGGATGACATAACAAGCTTTCTTATTTGATAGGAAATACATGTATGTAAATTACTCACATTTGTTTCACAACTACTCCTCTATGTCATTTCCTATAATGCACGCTGTGTGTCACTCAGATCCTGTACCTCTTCCATCTTTCTGTGAAGTACCACAGCTCTTTCATGTCTGATAACTCAAAGGCAAACCAGGTGAGTGCTGTGGCAGTGATGCCCAAACAACTTCACACAGTGAACATTTTGACCAGAATGAATTGAGTTATCATATCAGGGACTTAATACTTTCCAAAGAGTCTTCTGAATTGCTTTCCTCCAGACTAGAGAGAAAAATGTACTTCAGCCTGGAATGAAAATTACATTTTATCAAAGTAAAGAAAAGTATTTGCTACCATTCTTTACCGGAGACACAACTTAGTATTCTGCAATGGCACTGGAAAACTTCTGAAGGAAATTGGACTTTCAGAATATAACCCAAGTGAGTGGTGCCTTTTCACAGACAGTTCTAAATGTAGTTTGAAATATGTTCTGTTAAATAGCAGCAACAGATGCAGTTCTATTCCAGTTGATCACTCCACCAACATGAAAGAAGAGTAAAAGTCATCCCTTTAGTCTTGACAAAGATAAATTACCAAGAACATGAACATGTGCTTTGTGTAAATTGGAAGATGGTAAATTTTCTTCTTGATCAACAAAGTGGCTACACAAAGCATCCCTGCTTTTTATGCTTTGGGGATAGTAGAGTCAAACACATAAACATTGGGCAAGAAAAACTTAGACTCCACGGATATATGTGGTGATTGAAGGACAAAATTTAATCAATGAACCTTTGGTAGAATGAGACAGAATCATACTATCACCATTACATATAAAAGCAGGCCTGATAAAACAAGTTGTAAAGGTTTGGAATAAAGACAGTTCTTTTACTGAGTACATCGTGCATAGTTTTACCAAGGAAAAACTGAAGAAAGGGTATTGCGATGGTCCATAGATTGTACAAGTAATAAGTGACCCACATTCATAGTATCAGTGAATGAAATTGAGTCTTGTGCCTGATGCTTGTGAAAAACTTTCTTGATAATAAGAAGGCAGACAACTACACACAATTAGTAGAGGACATGGCCTTTCAATTCAGCAGGCTTGGTTAAAGAACATGTGTAAAGTCTATTATCTGAACAGTCATTTAGATCTCTTCCCAGAGAACCTTGGTGACTTCCCAAAGAACAAGGTGAACGATGTCACTAAGTCTTAGCAGCAACGTGAGCCAGCTACTAAGGCCGATGGGAGGCATACAGGATGGCAACTTCTGTTGGAATCTTCAGTGGGATTGTCTTGGTGGATCCCACTCTCGGAAATCTTACAGAAATCACTTCTTGTTTGTTAAATGACTAGAGTTTGCAACAGATTTTTGTGTTTTGGGTACAAAACAAGCAGATTTTCATGGAGTATAATTTTAATTTTCATATGTTTCCATCATGCTTAAGAGATATTCATTTAAACACCATATTAAAATATATTATTTTTCAGTTGATAATAACACCTTTATCAAAGAATATTTTAAGTATAGAGCTGATTTAGGGGCTAAGCTGGAAATGTAGATCTTGATTTTTTTTACAGGCCAGCAGAGTAAAGAGTGGTGCATGACACATATCTGTAACTCAACAACTAGAGCAGAGAGGGGAAACCGGCAGCATTTTTTTAATCACCAGGTCAAATACACCTAGAAAGAAGTCTATCCTCCAGGGCACTCAAATGTGTCTTGGTCAGTGTCACCATTGTAAAAGGTGAGTAACTAAAAATCTAGAATTAGATCAACAGGGATTCTTTGTATAGTTTCATAGAAGGGAACTGAAAAATAAAGTTCTGAAACTTCTTTTCTTATGACTTGGTTTCCTAATATATCTTCATATTATTATAAGACTGTGTTGCCTTAATGGCTTAATTGGGAACACTATCATTCATCATTTACACTTTCCTGAGTTGCAACATGGAAGAAATCAATGAGCATGAAAAAGAGGATCATCAAAACGCAGTGATCACAGGCACTAAGAAAGAGGTGATGTATTACCTTACCCAGCCTAGCCTATCTTAGAAGTATAAATAGGCACGCTCATGAACAGTCTTTATCTCTGCATCTTTACCCAAGTAAAATGAACTCCAAGTTGACTCACAATTGTAGGTTGATTAAGGTTTCTGTTCAGAGGTTAAAATGAGTTGGATTGACTACTTAGATTCATCGGTTCCCAAACTTAATTTGTCCTAGGGCTTTAAAAAACAAACCAACCATTGAGCACCCCACTGGCAATGAAAAGTGACAGCCCATTGTCCAGAATAAAGTGTAGTAGATAGATGCTTTTGAAACGCCCCTGGGCCATTTCAGTGTCCCCAGGCCCTAGCATTGCTCATTTGGGGAAAGACGGTCTACATCGCTCACTTCTCAACCTCACTTTGCACTCTTTGAACCTGTAAGTACATGTGCTATACCCATGAATATGACTGTATGCATAAAACCTTAGGATTATAAAGCAAGACAAAACAACAACAAAACAATCAACCACTTAGCAAACTAAATAAGGCAAGGAGTAGGTTAGGCTTTAATGTGAATAAAAAAGTAGTCAGGTA
Source organism: Echinops telfairi (assembly GCF_000313985.2). Taxonomy (NCBI): domain Eukaryota; kingdom Metazoa; phylum Chordata; class Mammalia; order Afrosoricida; family Tenrecidae; genus Echinops; species Echinops telfairi. The sequence goes on along the minus strand of NW_022103896.1, from coordinate 55,729,590 downwards.
TGGGATTTGCTGACAGAGATCCTCCCTAAGAACAGAATGGTCCCCAGCTTCGTTCAACTCTGCATTCCCCAGACACCCACTGACCTTGGCAGGTCGAAGGGCTCAGTGGGTCGGCGCTGCGTTACTTACTTCTGAGAGCTGCCACTGCGGGGAAACCGGGTGACCCGGCCGCAGTCTCGCGGAGCTGCCTGGCAGCTCGCTTCGGATACAGATCAAAAAGAATGCATTAGACTATTTGACAAGCTTGTGTGCTAGGACAACTTTTGGAATGTGGAAACGAAATACATTGCTTGTGTTGTGGGAAAAGGAGTCAAAAGAAAATCAGAGCTCAATTTGCATGAGCTTCCTCTCAGACAGCAACTAGTGGAGGTCTTCAGTCTTGCAGCCAACCACACTACTGTGCCCGTTGACCCGGAGCCCTGTACAGTCTCTCTGGCTTACCAGATGTGGAGCATTTCTTCTCAGCATGCTTAATGAGGGACTCATGATAATGTAGGCGATAAGACGCGTTGTTGCTATCGACAAATCTTTGCACTGAACGGTAATTTATCTTCAGCCTACCTTGCAAGGTATTTCTAAGCGACAGGCTAAAATGTCAAAAGTTTTATGATGATCATTACTAGGACATAATCTATGCATTTTCTATCTCGTAAGACCATTAAACATGTAGTTTTATACTATGCAGATATGAAGTTATATTTTGGGATGTACACACATTAATTAGTTTTTATTATGAATATTCCAAAAGTTCAAATACCTATACTAGAGAAAATAAAGGATACCATTTTGTCCTTTTTCTAATATCATCATAGACAAAATGAATTGGCGTAGACTCTATCCCCTTGGTTATTGGATATCACTGGTGTCAGATGAGGCCCAGCACACACAAGAGGGCCCATCTGGAGGCCCTCACAGGCGTCGGCTCTGAATTTAGCCATCATCCCAAACCTCGTGGAAGGCCTTTAGCAGCATGACATTTGCAAGCAGACAGTTTGCTCTTAATCTGTTCTGTGAAATGGGAATTTTGTAAATTAAAATGACTAACAACTTTTCAATTTCCTTTTCCATTTATTGATGAATTAAAATGCTCTGGAAGCATTGTTGAATTCCTCCTTGTTCTGGGCACCAGTTCTGGGATTTAATTTCAGTAAGGATACACTCACCAGCTGCCAGGTTTCCGGGAACTGAGATATGGACTTGTTCACATCCCCCATCCACTCAGACAATGTCAATGTCTCCAAGGCTAGGAGAGGGAGAGAATTTCACTGCAAATAAGTATCATTAGGAAACTCCCATTTTAGACTCTAATAGACATTAATTCTCAAACAAAATATTACACAATTACAGTGTGACCTTGGGAATCTATTTTGAATGTTCTGAACCTCAAATTCAAAATCCTTGAACGGAGGATGCTTATGTTGACTTTGTGAAACTTAAAACAAAAGGATTGTGGAAATAATATGGTACAATGTGTGACATATCCTCGATATCAGCTATTCATCATATTTCATCAACTCTAAGGCTGTGGGTTTAATTCTGGTTGTTACTCACTGTAGGTAGCCCTGCTAGTACAGCTGATAAAGTGCTCAGCTGCTAACCAAAAGGGCAATGATTTGAACCCATCAGACGTTCTGTCAGAGAAAGTGGAGGAAGGCTGCTTTCATAAAGCTTAAATCTTTGTAAACCTATGGGCAATTTCTCATATATTCTATAATGTCAAAGCAATTTGGAATGAAATGGATAGCAATGAGCTTTATTTGTTTGGTTTTTGTTAATACTCATTTTATTCAACACATATTTATGTACCTAACATAGGTTAGGCACAGATGTCATCCCTGGTGGTAAAACTGAAAAGGGGGGAACAAAGTCTAAACCTTCATAAACTGACTTTAACCCATAGTATTATCATTAGTTAATTGTACAATGCAGAACAAATTGTTTCTCTGGCTATTAAACTAAATAGTATATAACCAATTTTATTTTCTTTGTATCATTTTTATTACTTATATTTTAAAAATAATTTTTATGTAAGAATAGAGTCACTAACAGTTATTCATTACTGCCTTAGAACAGTGAGTTGAATTTGATAACAACTTAGTAAATAATTCTAGAATAAAACAAAACAGAAACAAAAAAAACCATGTAACTGTTCTACCTCCCAGCAATGTGTGTAGTAAAGTCTGAGTCTAAAAGGTTTATAATCAATCATCTAAGATCCATCTGGTCCCAATTCTCCTGGAATAAAACAGAAAGAAATCCCACAATCAGAGAAGGAACCAGAACACAGGATTGTCTTCATGAATCATTGATTCTTTTACTTTGAGACCAGAAGAAATAGATGGTGCCCAGCTACTATACTAGCCCTTTCTGATCAGGGGTACAATAGATGTTGGCTCCTGATAAAAGGGGAGAAAAATCTGTTATCCAGAGTTTAAAGGAGTTACCATGTCTATTGCCCTGAGTTACTCAACAAACCTTGAATTAAACTATTGCTTGAAGTCATCTCTAAGCTAAGTAACAGTTTAGCTCAGAAAGGAAAGAGTTATAAAACTTTGCTGTTTGGGTGGATTGAATTGACATGTTATGACTCGTCTATCCATAGTCTTTGACATACCTAACCAAATGACTGGGTGGGAGCATGCAAATAAGATGTAAAGAACTCTAACATGGGAATTGGTCAGTTTTGTCATTCCACTGGGTAGAAAGTGAGCCAACTCAGAAGCAAGAGAAAATCTCATGACCATCCAATCAGAAGAGCCAGAAGGGGAGTGGACACAGTTTGGAAAAATGGTGACATCAGCAGAAATACTGGAAGCTGTAGCACAGAGACCACGAGATGGAGTAGATGAGGGCTTTCAAGTCCATGGGAATAAAGCTGAATGCCTTCAGGCAGGAGCCTGGTTGGAGAGTTGTGTGCTTCTTGTGGTTTATAAGCTAAAGAAGCTTTATAACACTTGCCCAAGTGGACCAGTGAGCAAGGATCCACAAGGCTGAGAGCAAGGCCAAGACGGAAATGTGCTTGATGGCATGGCTGAGAAGAGCTGAGCAGACAAAAGAACTATATCCTTATTGCTTACTCATGATTATTGTATGAACTTTTAACTTCCCTAGTATATTCCAATAATTGTGAGCATCATCTATGAGTTCTGTTGGCCATTTCGAAAGATTATAGAACTCTTGAATGAAGGAGAGGGCCATGGGAGAAATAGTTGGTGTCATGAGGGTAAAGGAAGTTGGAGAATAGAGGCATGTCTGACCTCTGGTTTATAGACATCAGCCTTGGGCTGGTGTAAGTGTGAATGCTCTTCCTTATTACATAGCTGAAGGAGACCAGATGTGGCTCTCATGCCGTTTTGGTAAATATTGTATTTTTAAAAATTATCTATGCTTTCATTTCTTCATCTTTAAAGGAAGAGTTCAAATAGGATATGTCTTATAAAGCAGTTGATAACATTGAAAGAGTAAATGAGCTTTTGTTGTTGCTGTTTTTCTGGTTTGTTGCTATGGAGTCAGCTTTAACTCCTAAGTGATTTCATGTGTAACAGATTGCAATGTTGTCTGGTCTTATCTCATCTTCATGATGGTTGGTATGACAGACTGCATTTTTTAGCTATTGTGCCATTTCATCTCATTAAGGAGTTCCCTGATTTTTGATTACCCTCTATCTTACCTTATTACCATATTACCTTATTTTAAAATGTTTCTTTTTATTATTCACAAACACCTGTTATTTTTTTAAACTGGTCTCAGCTAAGTATTATTTCTCAGAAGAAAGAAACTGAGGTTTAGAAATTAAAAAAAATAACAAATGAAATAGGTTCATAATTTATTATGAAGATCTTATGCAGTGGCATATATTCTAATAATGTATCAGACAAACATATCCTCAGTGCTACCCTGAGGGCTCTTTTTCCAATTGTCCTGGTATTTCCCTCTCTACTCCTATTTTAAAGAAATCTCATTCTTGTGTCCAAGGAAGTGGTACCTAAAACTGACCTCTATTGGTACCACGCATGCCCTATTGATGTATCCCCACTCACTCATTTGGTAAGAGTTACAGAGACATAGACAGAAGAGCTATATTAAGAAATTTCCTCTAGTTCCTAAATGTTTCCTCTCCGCTCCCACTATTATGACACGAATTCTACCTTGCAAGTCTGGCTAGACCACAGGATGTACCCTGGTACAGATAGGAACTGGAAATACAGGGAATTCAGGGCAGATGACCAGAGGTGTGAGTGGCGATACAGGGAGGGTAGAGGGAGAGTGGGTAGGAAAGAATGAACCGATTACAAGGAACTGTATGTGACCTCCTCCCTGGGCAATGGACAACCGAAAAGTGGGTGAAGGGAGACGTCGGACAGGGCAAGATATGACAAAATAACAACTTATAAATTATCAAGGGCTCATGAGGGAGTGGGGGGCGGGGAGGGAGGGGAAAAATGAGGACCTAATGCCGGGGG
>NW_022103896.1:55672286-55723122 GCF_000313985.2 Echinops telfairi | reverse complement strand
GATGTACAAATGCGCTTTACACAATTGATGTGTGTATGAATTGGGATAACAGTTGTATGAGCCCCAAATAAAATGATTTTTTTAAAAGAAAAAAAAAAAAAAGAAATATCACCAATCTCTTAAATGAGGGTTAGCCTCCTCATGAACTTATGAACCTTCTCATCAAAGGACCTCATACTCCAAAAGTCTGCACATTGGATTTAAATAGTTTATGCCTTAAAAACATTTTGAATGTCCCAGACTTTTGTTTTGAAACCAAATACATCAAACTAAATCCACTGCCATGAAGTCAATTCCTATAGGACAGAGGAGCACTATTCCTTAAAGTTTCCAAAATTGTAATTCTTTATCATCGCAGACAGTCTCCTCTTTCTCCCAAGGAGTCGCTGGTGGGTTTGAACTGCCAGTCTTCGATTAGCACAATCCTTAACATTCTGCGTCATTAAAGCCCAGCAAATTATGTAGCCAGAACTAAATGTTTAACCTGACATATGTACATCTTGTAAAACATTCCTTCTCAACCTCATTACCCATTAATCACTTTCTTCAATTCTTAAACTAATTAACTAAAGCTTCTCTATTCAATAATTATTACCCATTACTATCATCTCATCTTGAACTCTATGTTTCATTGTTGTTATTTACAACACTCTCCATTACCTAACTAAATCAAGACAACTTGGAAGATGAGCTTCTTCACGAAGGGGATCTATTCAGAAATGTAAATTGGTCTCGTTGAACTTGTGCAGCATTCATTATTTCTAATAGTCAGAATTACTATTTCATCATGAATATACACTATTATTTGCAAGAGCCATAATTATATACTTCTCTTACTTTATTCGATCATTTTCTCTTGATGGTTGTTACTATTTCTAGTTTAAACGGTTTTAAAAAGAAGAAGCTCTACTGACTTGTTATCATAGCTCAACTATGCTTAAGATAGTGCTCATCACAGAATTGCTACTCAGTCACTATTTTGCCACACACAAAAAAAGGCAAAATGGCTGATTTATCTAAATTTACTTCTTTATCACATTATAAGTTAAACAATATGGAAATTGTCTGAGAGCATCTACATTAAATTTTTAGATTCTCAGTAAAAAGAAAATTAGATCTAATTCTCTGAGCCATAAAAATACGGAGGGAGATTGTTATATGTATATAAATCCATTTTCAAATTTTACTTTATTCTTTGAATCGTAGTACCTAATATTTTATTTTTCTTTGTTATCCAGTTCATACTTACAATTAATCATGGTCAGCCCCTTCCTTTCCTTATAAATATAACCTCCTATCTGGTAACCTTAGCTTTTCTTAGCAACTGCCATGCTGATTCTCTGCCTTAAACTGAGATCACTTATGTTAACCCTGGTAGCCCCTCTCGCTGTACTGAGATGATTTCTCCTGGTTACTACTTCGGCCCCTTGTTTTTCTGCATGATGTCACTCACAAAGCGATCCTTGGTTCGAACTAAAGGGGTAAAATGCCATCATCTCAACTGCTTTCTTCAACTCGGCTGAAACACTTTACTTTGTTAGCCTACATGTAGCTATCTATAGATTTTACTTTATATTTATCATAAAGGTTCCAGGATACATTTTTTCTAGATCTTTAATGAATCACCTGGAAAATTGTCAAAAATGCACATCTCTGCAACATAGGGGCTGTTTTCAGAATAGATAGTTCTCTCCATCATGTCTGTAACAAATCAAAGGAAATAAAAGATACTACAACAATTTAACATACAGATGTGGTTAATTAAACTTTATAACATCAGTCATATAAAAACAGACTTTCATGTAACCCAGTAGATCCAGAATCACTTTGCATTCTGTTGTGTTCGCCACCTCCCCTTCTATTGCTGTTCGATGCCAGCAAGTTGGTTCTGACCCATAGCCACCTTATGCACAACAGAATCAAACACTAACCGGTCTGGGCCATCCCCACAATTGGGCCTGTGCTTGAGTCCATTGTTGTAGCCACTGCGTCAGTCCATCCGGCTGGGGGCCTTGCTCCTTTTCACTGTCCTACTTTACCGAACACGATGTCTTTCTCAGGGACCAGTCTCTCCTGACTACATGTCCAAAGGATATTTACACAGTCTCACTTTGTTTGCCTGTAAATAGACCTCTGGCCGTACTTCTGCCCTTTTTATTAGTACAAAAAAAACTCACTTATTTGATTTTATGACACACTAATTTTTAAAAATAAATAACTGAAAAACAAAATTTTAAAGTGCATTTTTTAAAATTAACAGCAAAAGATTGACTTTTGAAAGATTAAATCTTTGCGTCTGACATTAGATTTCTTTGCCATAAACTAAGATAAAAATTTTATTTTGTACTAATATCTCCGTTAACATCCTTAAATAAATATGCATACAGATGTTTTGAGGAATTGTATTGCACTTTGTGAAACCTTGCTCTTAACATCACTTTTGAGGCTTGAAAAATTGTTTAATTATCTTAGTCATTAGCATGCTAAAGAGGTAAGGCATTTGATATCTTATTTAATGCTGGCACAATTATTAACCAAGCATTGAGTTTATTTTTTTTTATTTCATTGATTACTTCACAGAGATCAAAGAACATGCAATTACTGGAAATATAATTAAAATTTGATAGTTATTGATAGCTGAGAGGCTAAAATTTTCATAGAAAATTATAGACTTATATTTTACATTTGTCATATTATAATTCCAGTAAATTTAATTTTAGAAAAAAATAATATTCGATGTTTTGCTTTAATTATTAAATAGACAAAAGCTGGTGTTTGTATCTTCACATATAATATGCATTTTATATGCCTACACTTATTTATTTATTTAATTCTTGGAGCCTGTAGGGTCTGGGATCAAAACAATCAATTTGTATTAATATCAACTTAATTATAGTAATGTGCAGGATATTTGTTTCAATATAAATAAATTGCCTCCTCAATCCTTTTTGTTATTTTCTCATAAACAGTATCTTTATAACTAATGAATTCATTAATATAGTTTTATAATGAGTTCTTCATGCAGTTGTATTTTAAATTAAATAGAAAAAAAGAAGATGAACAAACAAAACAATACTTATTTATTGACATATATTTACATAAGTGGTTAGCTTTAATATATTCTTTATTTCTTCGTGTTTATTCAAGTTACTGTCTACTAGGTTTTCCTTTATCTTTAAGAATTTTATTTAGTATTTCTAATAGGACAAGTTAAAAAAATAAAAACACACCCATTGCTATCAAGTTGAAATTGATTCAGGGCAACCCTATAGGACTGAGTAGAACTGCCTCATAGAGTTTCCAAGGCTGTAAATCTTTATGGACGCAGGGCTGAAATATCTTTCTCTATGACTAGTTGGCTACCTGACAGCAGCCAAGGGCAAATTACTTGTAGACAAATATTTTCAGTTTAAAAATAATTATCTGGAAAATCTTAATTCATTTTTGATAGATAACTTTGCTGAATACAGAATTTCATTTGCGTATTTTTTTATTGTAATGCTCAAGAGTCTTTCAATTCTTATGGATTTTGAAAATTTTATTATGATATGGCTAGATCCCTTTGATTTCACCCCACATGGAATTTTTTTGTGTCTCTCACATGACTGAGTAAGTATTTTTCATCAAACGTGTCGAGTTTTCGGCCACGATGACTTCACCTCTTTCTTTCACTCTCCTTTCCTTCATGGCCACCTAGTGTATGTGCTGGTGTTCTCAATGTGGTCCTCAAGCTCTCCGAGATTTTGTTGAATGTTCTTCGTTCTTTCCTCAGACTATCTGAGGGATATTCCCCAAAAATGGGAATTTATTTTTTTCAAAGCTATGCATTTTTTTGGTAAAATAACCATATCACCTTCATAGTATAATCCATTACACTTAATATATTTATTAAATCTGCGATTCCATTCTTGGAAGCATTTTTCAAACTCATCTGTTTGGATGGCTGACAGCACCTCCCTCTTTTTTTCTTCACCTCTTCTACGTCATCAAATCGCTGTCCTCTCATGTCCCTTTGCATTTGCAGAAACAAAAAGAAGTCTCATGGAGCAAGTTTGGGTGAGTCATGTGAGTGGGGCAAAAAAGGTGTGCTGTTTTTGCCAAAAACTGGCACACTGAGATGGCTGCGTGAGCAAGTGCATTGTCATGGTGGCAAAACCAGTCCCCTGTCTGCCACAGATCAGGCCTTTTTGTTGCACACTGTTAAGCAATGTTCTCAGAATCTCTGACTAGAAAGCTTGATTAACAGTCGGGCCTGGTGGAATGGACTCCAAATGCACTACAAGTCCACATTTTCATCCATTCGGGAAGAGGATGGATGCCCAGGATAAGGTTTTCTTTTTGGAAATGAGAAAACCACTCGTACCCTGGAGTTTTTCCCAGAGTGCTGTCCTTGTAAGCTGTCTGCAACATCCCAACAGTCGTGAGGCATTTTTCCCGAGCAGGAAACGAAATTTCACAGGCACACGCTCTTCTCTTAAACTGGCCATCACAAGAAAAAAGAGGTTAGAGCGAAACTGGTTTTACAAAACAATTCACCGTGACCAGAGAGAACCTTCAGAGTGAGTTGCTGGAGCGGAAAACCTAGTGGGAAAAATGTGTGCTGTGGAAGCTCCGCTCCCCACAAGCACAATTCTGCTTTGGGGGTTACTCCATCATTTATTCTCCGTTGACCTATCTTCCAATCTTAATTATTTCATGTCTGAGCTCAAATCTGCTGTCAAAACCCTCTCATTTTCTTTTGAGTTATTGTACTTTCCAACTATATAACATATGTTTGGTTCTTTTCTATACTATCTCTTTATCGGCATTCTCCATTTGTTGAAATATGACTTTTATGTTTAATTTGTTGGATATGACTTACTGTAATTTTTCACATATTGATGGTAAGTGATTTGTATTATTTGCATAGTAAATATAACACATAGAATTCTTCAGAGGCTTTTTTTATTGACTGTGATAGTGTAATAGATGAAGCATGGTACTGCTAATGGAAGAGGCAGCAGTTGAAACCTATCAGCTGTTTCACTGGAGAAATATGAGGTTGCATGCTCCCATGAAAATGTACAGAAGCCCTACAAAGTAGTTCCACTCTACCTTGTATGGTTGCTGTGAGTTGGCATCAATCCAATATCAATTTATTTAAGTTTTGATTTATGTATGGGCCATATTCTGTTTCTTTCTATGTGTTGACATAATTTGATGGAATTTGGATATTTTAAATATTATCATGTGATAATTCTGGATATCAGAATGCTTCCTCATTAGGAGTTTCTTATTGTTTTTTATTTATTTGTTTGAATTGCTTTTGGTTTTTTAGTAATTTCCCTAGATTTATTTTGTAAAATGAGTAGCTTTACTGTCTTTGGCCACTGAAGCTTCTGCTTGGTTAAGTTAAGGGTCACTTAATATTTAGACAGTAACTTCCATAAATGTCTCCTAGTTTGTTCCAAAAGTTCTGTATTTGTTCAGTCATACATCCATCATTCTAGCAATTGACAACCATAGCTTAAAATTTATTTTTTTGTTCTCAGAGTCTGAATGTCAATCAGAAGAAATATATTATGACCCTCCAAGGTGGTCCCTGGGCATACATGGTCTTCTCCTCCTAGTCATGTGAATATCTCATCTTCTAGAGTTTCCATTTAAGTCTATGGCCATCCTCTTGTTCCTACAATTATTATCCTGCTAAAAACATCTGATATTAAATAAAAAGATTTGAGTAGGTGAATAAACAGAGTCACTATGCCAAAAAGAACTGGTCAACATTCAGCCATTTCCAGAGTAGCATATGATGAAGAATCAATGATAGTAAGGGGAGAGGTACAAGCTGAACTGAAGGCACTAGAGAAAAACAAGGTATCCATTAATAGGTGGAAAAGTGGTTTAAATGTTTCAACAAATTATTGAAGCATTAAAATACTTGTTCATCTATGCCAAGAAATTTGGAAAACAGTTAACTGGCCAAGCAAATGGAAAAAACCCATATTCCAAAGAAAGGTGGCTCAACAGAATAAATAATTCATCAAACAGTATCATTAATGTCATAAACCAGTAAAATTTTGTTTAAAGTAATTCAGAAATGTTACAACAATACATCAAGAGGGACCTGCCAGAAATGCCACTGATTTCAGAACAGGGTGTCACATCAGGTATAGCATTGTGGATGTCAGATGTACTTTTGGCTGAAAGCAGAGACTGGCAGAAAAACTTTTATTGTCTTTTATTAACTATACAAAGGCTTTCAACTGTGTGCACCAGAGCAAAGTATGGATCACAAAATGAAGAATAGGAATTCCAGAACACTTAATTGTGTTCATGCAGTACCTGTACATAGACCAAGAGGCAGCACAACAGAAGTGTGTATCAATGTTGAATTCTTTAACCATCCTTATTTAATCTGTATATTGAACAAATAAATAAACAACTGGACTATCTTATTAGGATTAGAAGAAAGCTTATGAATCATCAGTAATATGCAGATGTCACAACCTTGCTTGTACAGAGGACATGAAGTACTTGGTGATGAAAACCAAGAACTGCAGCCTTCAATGTAGATTATAACTCAATATAAAGAAAATAAAAATCATCACAACTGGATCAATAGACAACATCATGATGAATGCAGAAAAAAAATTGAAGTTATCGACAAATCCATTTTGCTTGGATCCATAATCAATGCTCACGGAAGCAGCAGTCAATAAATCAAAGGGCACGGCATGAGACAAGCCTGCTATACAAGAACTCTTTACAATGTTGAAGAGCAAGATGTCATTTTGAATACTATGGTGCTACTGACCCTGACAGCGGTCCTTTCAATTTCTTTATATGCATATGGGAATTAGACAATGAATAAGGAAGACTTTATGCCCTTGAATTCTGGTGTTGGCAAACAGTACTGGAAGTAACACGGACTAGCAGAGAACAAACAAACCCATGATGGAAGAAGTAAAGCCAGAAATCTCTTTGGCAGCCAGCATGGTGGCACTTCATCTCATCTAGTTCGGGCATGTTATCCAGAGACTCACTGCAAACTATAGGAAAAAATACAACTATTTCAGACTAGAACTGCTCTTTCCTTTGAATTACTGTGAGTTGGCAATGAGTTGAATTAGAGCTCAGGAAAGTGAGGTGATATTAGGGAAAGTTCAATGTTATAAATTTTAGTATTGTGACCAAGAATCTCTCATTTTCTTTGAATAACTTCTAAAGACCTTAAAATGCTTTTGGTTTTTTAAAATGATTTTCCCTGTGGGTTTATTTATTTATTTGCTTGCTTATTTATTTATTTATTTATTGTGTGTATGTGTGCGTGTGTGTGGCAGATATAATTTTGTGAGGGCCTTACTTTTCTTTTCTTGAAGTGTTTCTTCCTCGGTCAGTTTGTTTTTTTTAAATTCATGCTATTTCTCTTTCCTTACGATTACAGTTTTATATTTTAAATGGGAGTAAGACACTCTGTAAGTGATAAAAGGAGTTAGTATATATATGTTAGCCTTTATCCAACTTGAATCAGTGTCTCTTAAAATTTTACCTATGTGAAAATTACTAATACTCTTGGCCACTCAGCATTTACTTACAAGAAGCCATGATACTAAAGAAAAATAACAGTTCATGAAGCGATGGAAAACTTCTTACTAAAGACATGTGTTTATACCTGGGAATGATCAATAGATGACAGTACAAGGAGGCAAAGCATATTCTGAACTTTCACTCCAATCTCATTTTCTTCTTACAACATGATCCTTGGCCAAACACTATAATCATTAACTTCAATATTTCATATTGAAAATCCTAAAGTCCTGCCCACTGGTTTGTGTTCTGATTTTTCACCATGTTACTCTGGCCCTCCATTCCTGTGGAACGAGAGGGCACACCTGCACCAACTACTGCACAACATGACAGAGTGGCAGGTCTTTCTCCCTTCCTCCCTTGTCACTCAGAACCTCTCTCAGAAACTCCTTTTGTTTCGGTTTTACTGTGAACAATAAACTTAACCAGAATCCTATGTTCACATTCTTTAAAGTTCAAATCTTTGGGATTTGAAGTTCAAATCCTAATACCAGATTGAGAAAGAACTAAAAATGGCAAGCGAGCTGATATTTTTGCTCTTAAAATAGCCAAAACTGCATTAAGACTTTTACACATTGCCTGATTAGCCATATTACACGTGAGGCAGAGAAACACGAGCTTTTTCAGTTAACAAGTGAGAATAACAATCAAACAAAGCTGTACACGATAGTAGTGTCGGCTTCGCATATCCCCTTTGTCCTTTTTCCTTATCCCACCAGAAGCCTCCCCACCAACATCATTATCATTGATGTTAATTGTCATCAGAATTGGATTTTCTTATGGTGACTTCGTGTATAACAGAAAGAATTGTATGATAGTGTGCCTTCTACATGTGATCACTAGTGATCATCTACTAGGTGGAAAAACCAAAAGTAAAACAAAATGTAATTGTTAACCAATTAATTTCCTACATGAATTCATAGCCCTCCATTCTGACTCATAGTGGACGTAGAACAAAATAGAACTCCGCAGGGTTTTTCAGGCTAGAATTTTTTATGCAAGCAGATTACCTCTTCATTTTCCTGCTGGTAGACTCAAACTGCTGACCTTCTGGTTAGCAACCAAAGGCTTAAGACACTAGGACTTCTTATTTTCCACATAAGGTAATAAATAAAAAAGAGTTGAAAATCTGATGACCTCCCATAGTCACCATTTTCTTAAACATCAAGGAAAACACCTGCCATGCTCAGTCTGAAATATTGAAATATTTTTCCAGTCACTTGGATTTCTGGATTAAGTTCTTATATTTTCTTGTTTCTTCACATTTTTTGTTTAAGAATATTCAACATAGCAATGACAATCTTGAAAAAAAATTGTCCTGTCATCTCAAACATTTTCAGAAGCATTTACATTTACTACTTCACTGTCTAAATATGGCATAAGTGCTTTCCCCCCCAAACAAGATATAAACAAATATGAAATTGTGTAAAAGAGAAAACATTATTCATGTCTACCAGAAGACACATGCATTTATCAAACTAGACAGAAATGTGTCTGTCTAATTTTTATATTAAGTTATTAGGAAAAAAGTAGGAACTAAATTTTTACATTTCACTTTAGATTTTTGTTCCATGATAAGTTTACACTAAAGAGAAATAACTGTGTGCATATGAAAAGCGTGGTGGAAAGTTTTATGAAGCCATTATCATTATGAATTTTAATAGACCAAGTTTCTTTTCAAAGAAATGTAAAAATGTTCAACATATTTAAGTAAATGATTTGTCCAGCATTAAATGAAAATATTTATATTATTTCTATTCTGATATTCTAAGACAAGTTTATTTATTTATTTATTTGAATCACTTTTATTGGGGGCTCATACAGCTCTTATCACAATCCATATATGCATCCATTGTGTCAAGTACATTTGTACATTTGTTGCCATCATCATTCTCAAAACATTTGCTTTCTACTTGAGCCCTTGGTATTAGCTCCTCTTTTTTCCCCTCCCTTCCTGCTCCCCCCACCTCATAAATCCTTGATGATTTATAATTTATTTTATTTTGTCATATCTTACACCGTCCGATGTCTCCCTTCACCCACTTTTCTGCTGTCTATCCCCAGGGAGGAGGTAATATGTAGATCCTTGTAATAAGTTTCCCCTTTCCACCCCACCCTCCTCACGCTCTCCCATTATTGCCACTCTCACCACTGGTCCTGGAGGGATCATCTGTCCTGGATTCCCTGTGTTTCCAGTTCCTATCTGTACCAGTGTACATCCTCTGTTCTAGCCCGATTTGTAAGGTAGAATTGGGATCATGATAGTGGAGTGGGGAGGAAGCATTTAGAAACTAGAGGAAAGTTGTATGTTTCTCATTGTACACTCTTCTCTGACTGGCTCGTCTCTTCCCCTTGACCCTTCTGTAATGGGGTGTCCAGTTGCCTGCAGATGGGTCTTGGGTCCCGAATCTGCAGTCCTCCTCATTTACAATGATTTGATTTGTTTTTCTTTGATGCCTGCTGATCCCTTCGACACCTCCTGGTGTGCTTCTTCATTGTGGGTTTTGTTACTTCTGAGCTAGATGGCCAATTGTTTACCTTAAAGTCCTTAAGACCCCAGATGCTATATCTTTTGATAGCCAAGCTCCATCTGCTTTCCTCACCACATTTGCTTATGCACCTACTATGTCTTCAGCGATCGTGTCATGAAGGTGAGCATCATGGAATGCCAGCTTAATAGAACAAAATATTCTTGCATTGAAGGAGTACTTGAGTGGAGGCCCAATGTCCATCTGCTACCTTAATACTAAACCTATAAATATATGCAAATAGATCTATTTCCCCATCCTCATATATAAATATATTTACATATGCACATGCCTTTATTTAGACCTCTATAAATGCCCTTTGCCTCCTAGTTTTTTCCTCTATTTCCTTTTACTTTCCTCCTGTCCCACTATCATGTTCAGCTTTCATTTGGGTCTCAGTAATTTCTCTTGGTTACATTACCCTTGATCATGCCCTACCAGGCCTCCTACATCCTCCTCACCACCGATTTTGATCACTTGTTTTTCCCTTGTCCCTGGGTTTGTTAGCACCACTACCTTTCCCCCCACCTCCCCCTCTCCCATGTCCCCTCGGAACCATAGGTCCCATTGTTTTCTCCTCCAGATTGTTCATCAAGCCTACCTTATTTAGACAGACCTGCAGAGATAATAACATGCACAAAAACAAGACAGAGCAAAACAAAGCAACAAAAGAAAAGAAAACAAAACAACTAAAAACCAATGACAAAAAGAAAGAAAAGCCTGTAGTTAGTTCAAGGACTGTTTGTTGGCCTTTAGGAGTGTTTTCTGGTCCAGTGTGATGGGGCGCCATGCCCAGGCCCCAAGGTCTATTTTTGATATTCCCTCAGGATTTCTTTGCTCTGATCCCCTTGCTGTTCTGTTCCACGCCCTTGGTGTTTTGCCTCGGTGTGGTAGAGTCAGATTGGGCACAATTCCCACACTGTGTCGCCAGTGTTGTCCCCTATAGGGCTATGAGTCAGTGAGGGATGTTGTATCTCATAGTGGGGGTGGCCATGTGGTCTTCTCTTTGGATTGGTTGCTCTGAGTGGGGATATTGTCCTTCAAGCTTGGTCCTCAAGGGCCAGGCTGTGATCCACTCTCTCTTCCTCCCCCTTCATTTGCTCCCGTGTGCTCTGATCAGACATGTCCCTCTCCCTGAGCTGCAGCTTCCATGCTGTCCTCTGAAATAAATTTTTCTGGGGGAGGGGCAGCTGTCCAGGTACTTGGGATTGGAGCAGGCCCCTCAAACCCCTCCACTGGTTCCCTACTCCATGCCAGCATGTTGCATTCACATCTTGGAGCACTTGTTGAAGTCTGGTCCCTCTTTCCCTGTGGAGATATAAACAATGTAATCCCCTTGGGTGGGTTAGTGCCCTGTTACCCTGCTACCCATTTCTCTTTTCTTTCTTTCTTTTTTTTCCTTTCCCCACCTCCTTTTTAGTTGGCTACCATATGTATCCCTGGATCTAGTCTGGCCCCTGCCATACCACCTGGTCCTCACCCCAGGAATGTTTGTATACAGTATCTTTTTCCTATGCCCCTTTGCATTTTTTAAAGCTTATCTCCACAGACTCATGTTGTACTTGTCTTTTTGTGTTTGGATTACTTCTCTTAGCATAATTTCCTCCATTCCTTCCCATGCGCTAAGCCAAATTTTATCATTAGTGTCCTGTCAGAGAATTGTTTGCCATATTATGGTCACAAACATATTGTGTCCTTCCACGCTTTCTTCTCAAAGCTACATATTGAATATTTTTAGATCGGTGTTCTTATTTTTTCTTCCATGCCCAAGTCCATTTTATTGATCTCCCTGTTGACCATTCTTATTGCTTAAAACACAACAAAGCAGAAACAAAACAACTGCCATCAGGTTGATTCCAAGTCCTATCAGCCCTCGAGGTTCAAGAGTAGAAAGAAAGCCCCATCTGCCTCCTGCAGAGTGGCTGGGGTTTTGAATCGATGACCTTGCAGGTATCAGTCCAACAAGTACCAATTATGTCACCAGGGCTCCTTTTCTGTATTGCTTTGGATATTCTAAAAGCTTCATGATTTCATGTAAATTTTAGAATTATAAATTTATACACACACACACCTTGAGATTATGACAGTCTTTTTCATAGGAATACTTTGAGAAATTACACAAATATTGACTATTTCAATCCATAAGTTTTTGTTGTTTTTAACATTTTTATTGTATGAATTGGGTGAAGGCTCACCCAGCACATCTGTTTTTCTTTGAATGATCCACAGACATTTTGCTTCATATCATTAATTGCTGTAAGTAAAAGTGTGGGGACGCTGTCTGACCTCCTCTAACTTCACAAGAGGAAAGAAAAGCCAGCATCAGTTGCCCAGTGCCAATTACTATGAGGCTGAGGTCATACATGCTTCCTCCTGCCACCTTCTTATACTGTCTGTCCCCCTGTAACACTTTCGACTTCTCAGCTGGGATCTATAATTCATTGAATTGTCTACACAGTCAATACTCATGATTATAAGGTTTTTAAAAGAAGGTAACGTTATAAATGATCAGCATAGAT
This sequence comes from Echinops telfairi, assembly GCF_000313985.2. Classification (NCBI taxonomy): domain Eukaryota; kingdom Metazoa; phylum Chordata; class Mammalia; order Afrosoricida; family Tenrecidae; genus Echinops; species Echinops telfairi. The sequence goes on along the minus strand of NW_022103896.1, from coordinate 55,710,506 downwards.
TTATTCAATCAGGACAGCTTCTTGTCAGCTTTCCCCATAAGCAGGCCTCTCTGGGATTTTTTGCCAATGTATTCCCAAAGCTGCCTCACTCTGCCGTGAGCCTCAGAAATCATTGTGATTGTCGGCTATGTGGTTACTAGGTGTGTCTGCTGTGGGTTAAGACTCACAGCGACCCATATGTAACCAATGAAGCACTACCATGTGCTGCAACCCCCTCATGATTGATTTCATGTTTGAACCTGGGTACTGCAGCTACTGAGACAATGCATCTCATTGAGGGTCTTCCTTGTTCTGTTTTCCTGATCCTCTCCTTTATGAAATAAGATTCCTTTTGTACAGACATCTCCTGAGAACATGTCCAAACAGACAAAATGTCAACATCCCATTTCTCAGGATCATTCTGGCCATACTACCAAAAGACATTTATACATTCCTAGGGTCCTCTTGGTGACTTTAACTACTATTTATCCACACCGAAATTCAAATGTATCAATTCGTCTGCAGTCTTTCTTATTTTATTCGTTCTCCAACTTTTACATACATAAGAGGTCATTGAAAAGACCCTGGTTTGGATTAGGCACACCTTAGTCCTCAAGTGGACATCACGTTTAAGAGGTTTGTGAGGCAGATTTACTCAATGCAATGAATTGTGTGTGTGTGTGTGTGTGTGTGTGTGTTTCCAAAAGTTTTGTTGGCACATATTTTACATATCACACACTTAAATAGTTCACCCATTCAATCAACTCAAGTGTAATTGTATTAAACTGATTAAAATTGATTAAATCACTTTTAAAATGAGTTGTGATATCACAGTCAGTTCTAGTGCTCCCTCCCCACTCCCGCCTTCATTATTTACACCTGAAATTCCCTTTCCTTCCCTATCACCCACCCCCACCCCCGACTTCCCCATAACCCCATGTATCAGTTATTATCATATGCAGCCACTCCTCAGGCGCTTCACAGCTGCGAAAAACAACAGAAAACAATAGAAAAACAAACCTCACAGAGGTGGTAAGAATAAGATCCTATTAGTATAGACAAAAAGACAAATAATGCGTAAGAAAGAGAAGACAAGAAATTTCTGTCATGGAACAACTAACATCTGAATTTGCACCCAGTACAAATTCAGGTCAAGTCTATAAGGCAGGCCAACTGGCTCAGTGTCGAGTTCTATCCAGCATAATCAAGATTACGATGGGCTCTGCCTGACAGGCTATTCTGTACTCTTGCCTTTGGCTAGAGCGGATCTGCCAGCGGCTCAGTCTGACTAGATACTCTGCAGATGGGCTTGGGGCTCCCATAGTCCTCTATAGCCACTATGAATTGGGTGTTCATAATTTTAGATGTGCTACTTTTCTCTTCACTATATTCAAATTTCATAATTGTCATACTTGGATCACACAAGCTGGTGTGCTTCTTCTGTGTGGACTTAGTTGTCTCCTGGCTTAGCTGGCTGTTTATTTGAATACAAACCCTTACGACCCCAGACACTATTTCGATGGATAGCAGGGCACATCTACTTTCTTCACCACACTTGCTTTAGTACCCAAATCTTAAGTGATCATTTCATGAAGGTGAGTATAGAGCAGGACCATGATGTAGGAACTGATTGTTCTTGTTCTTAAGTTGGAGCTAGGGTTTAGTGAGAGCTCAGAACTCATTCCTGGATCTATGTTTTTATTAATTCCTTTTTTTTTAATTGCTATGACTTGGGATTAATACATATGTCACATCATTCCATATTTCAATTATGTCAGACATGATTGTACAATTGCTTCCGAAATCAGTCTTCAAACCTTCTTTTCCTTCCTGGGCTTCAAGACTGCTGTTTCCATGAACATTGGTTAAGGATCTAAGCAAAACAAAATTCTTGATAACTTAAATCTTATCTCTATTTATCATGATGCTATTGGCCCAGTTGTGATTATTTTTATTTTCTTGACATGGAGTTATAATTCATATTGAAGGGCATAGTCCTTGACCTTCACCAACAAGAAGTGCTTCAGGTCTCCTCACATTCAGCAAGCAAGGCTATGTCACCTGCATACTGCGGGCTATTAAAGAGCCTATTGCTGTCCGTATGTGTTGTTTCCCTTGATCCTTTCACACAGGACTGTGGACGCTCTTCCCTTTTATTGTGCTCATCCCGTTGTCTTCACACAGAGTTTGGGCTTCAGTGGCCATGGAGTTGACTGCTCCATGCTCCTGACAACCTAATGCTCGATGGAGTGAAATGCTTCCTGATTCTGTGCTTTCTCCATGATCAGCTGCAGATCAGATCTTGGCAATTAATGGGGTTTTCATTGGCTAATTTTCAGAAGTAGACCACTCTGGGATTCTTCTTAGTACATCTTAGTGTGACGGTTCTAGTGAAATATATTCAGTATTATAACAGAACACAAAGTAGCACTGTCTAGAAATAGAACTTAGTTCTCCCATTTCACATGGAAATCAGGAATTCTACCACTGCCCCCTTCACAAAAATATAGCATAAGTCTCTCTTATGACTACGGTTTCTCTCACTTATGCCTCATATTTTTTTTCATGTAGTGCATTTGCACAAAAGTCATTAGATATATTTCTTAATATTTTATCATCCCTATGGTCTTTTAAGTGTTATTTTTAATTCCAACTATAACATGAAAATGACATGTCAGCTCTAAAGTCAAATAGAATTGATTTTAAAACCTGGTTCTTCCATTATTATTTTCTGACTATTTTCACTACAAATTTCTTAGTCTCTTTCCTCCCTAATAAAAGAGTAAAAAAATTGGTTCTGGGAAATGTCTCCCTAAATGTTGTAATGGTCTCTACATGTGCTCTGTCCAACTCTCCACCTTCACTCCCTTGCCTTGTCTCATCTCTCGCCCCTCCCTTGAGAGATTTCATACATATCATTCTTATATGATCAGGGGTAGAGATGTCTCCATCCATGGTAGAGGAGTATCACCCTGCCTATATTCATAGAAATATCTTCTAATCTATTCTATATTATGGGAAGTAAGCTTTCAGGTGGAGATGCTGGGCTTGAGGCTTTGTTTTGTTCAGAGGTATATACGTTTATTCATGGTCTGCCGTCTAGGTTCCCCCGGAGTGACGGATTTGTTTCAGCATTCTGCAAGAGTTGCACCAAAGGTTTTCCTAAAGGAAATTCTCAGTCATAAAAAACGAGACAAAGAAAAGAGAGATGAAGAATGGTTTGGTACCCATAAATAGCATGTCTGTTGAAGAACAATCTCAGACTAAAATCATGTGTTACTATATATTTTCCCTCCCTTACGACAATGTTAAAAATCCTTACTTTAAATTTTATTATAAAAAATAGTCAGAATGGGGCCAGCTGGTCTAACAGGCTGAAACAAAAGGACAAGGAAAGATAAACCCTTTTTCCTATATTTTGTAACTCTGAGGACACTTTTAGACCAGGCCTCCTAATTTGTATGTGTGTGTATGTGTACTCAAATTTACATCTTTATCTGTGAGCACACGATCTCACTCTGTTTTTTCTAGGATTTGTTCTCTATGTATGCATCTGTATAGTTTAACTACAAGTTAGAGTACTGAATATGGCTTTTGGAGTAATTTAGGCATAAAATGGAGACAGGCTTCTGTTTGCAGGTTGTGTCTTTCTGCAGAACATGTGCTTTCTGGTTCCTGGCACTAAGACTTTTCCTGATAATGAACCTGGGCTTAAATGGCATTTAAAATATTAGCCATGGTGGGTTCTTCACGTTTACAGTGTTATAGGCAAGGGAGAGAATGCGCAGACGTGGGCAGAGCATGTACGCATCCAAGAAATTGTCTTGGGAACATATTTCCCAGAACCTCTGGCTACCCGGATGGAGATTCCTGAGAATCTCATATATGCAGGGGAACATTAGAAAATGCCAGGTATGCATGCGGTGTGGCAAGAAATACTGAGACCAACATGCTCTCTGGTAAGGAGTTTTTTCCCCTCATAAGAGACTCCAAATGAAATTATCTTGTAAACCTCTGTCTTCCAAGAGTAAATCTTTCTCTTGGCAAGACAAAAACCTGAATATTGGGGGCAACGTATATGGTCAGCCAGCCCCGAGAAGGAAGGTGTTATTCTTGACCATGATGGGATCTAACCAGACTCTTGCTTAGGCAAGAAGGTGGGCAGTGGCAGAATCCTGTGCAATCCTGCATCTTCTTGACCTCTGTGGTAACTACCCTGCCAGATGGCAGAGGTGAAAGAAGGGTCACTAGAGACTGGGCTTCTCTCACTCTTGGCTGGTGCTCTGTGTATGGTCTAGGACGAGAGGTCATGTCCAGCGGACTCTGTAAGTTCTGATTGGGATGAAACTTTTTTCCTTCTTCCTTCTTGTCTGAGACTGGTTGACTTTAGTGTTTCTCCGTCTTGACGTTAGAAACTGGTGCTGATTCCTTGACCTTGTTCCAAAGTTTCAAGGTCTTCCTTCTCTTGTTCCCCTCGATTGAGAATGTTGTAGGTCTGAAATGGAGAGGAGCACGTAGGATTTTGAGTGTTGTCAAGGGGGTTTCATCGACTGTATCCTTGGGTGTGATGAATGTGATCAGTTCAGTTCTTCGGGTAGGGGGTGGGGGTGGGGTGGGGAATAGACTTGTGCCTTCATCCAAGATGGCAATCACCAGCATGCAGCATGTGGATGCCCTTTATGAACATGCCAGCCAGCAGCAGGTCCCATGTGCTGCCTCTGCAGAGTAGATAGATAAGCCTCCATTTGAAAATCTCCTCAGAAACATTTTCCAAGTTCTTCCTCTGTTAACCAGTGACTATTGTATGTTTTTTAATTGGACAATCTTTGTAATGAGTACACTATTTATTTTAATTGTTATAACAAGACCGAAAATAAAACTTTGGTAAAAATAGAAACTTTTCATCCAGATACTAATTATATGAAGGGATAAATATATAGTGAAAAGTTTTCTTTCTTTAAGGACTCAACTTTGATATTAGAACATATGCATGCTTATGAATCAAACTACTTTAATATTATAAGAAACATAAAGTTATATATTTATATATACACATATCAACTTTAAGATCAAAATATCTAAGTTATTTTGCTAAAATAAAATTTTAAAATATTTGCTGTAATTAGAAGTTAACACACATTTTTAAAGAAAAGATGTATATATATTCAGGTCTGCTATATAAAATGTTCGTTTTTAATATTTAAAATGGTTAAGACTGTTTAAAGCTTTGAAAATTTTTTTTAATTTCTCTGCAATTAGATCAATTTTGGTAAGTTTATTCCTAAGATAGAGAAAGACTGGAAAATCTATTTCCTAGATGAAGGGCTAAGTTATCTCCTATCATTTGCATCACAAAAAGTTCAGCCAGAGGTTAGTTAACATATAACTATTTATATGTTATATGACATTTATATATCCTCTTAACATTTGAATCAGACCTTAGCTGAAGTTGGAAGACTTGTTTAATGAAGACTATCAAAAACTCCAAACTCACTGCTGTGAGTCAATTTTGACTTCAAGGGATGATATAGGGTAGAACTGTCCCTTTAAGTTTTGGAAGCTGTAACTCTCTACAGGTGTAGAAAAATCTTTCTCCTGGGGAGTTAGCTGAAGGTCTTCTACTTCTGACCTCTAACAACCCAATGTTTAGCCACTATGTCACCTGGGTACTGTGTTGAAAGCTAGAGCCTATGGATATTGCATACGTTAGGATTCAGTTTTGGATCTTCAAAGCTTCCACCACAAGAAATCACATAACAATAATAGTTTCTACAAAACAACAGTGAGCTAAAAGTTTTTAGCATTGGCTTTTAAAATCATTCCTTTTGTCTAACATTCCTTCTGACTTTTCGTTAATTTTGGTTTTTCGTTTTGTGTGAATTTTCCACTAAAGTATTAGGTCGCTAGATCAGGGACAAAGGGGGTAACCTCCTCAATGCCTGCATGGGGCCACAACAGAGGGCTTGGAAAGAAGTCCGGCCGCCATTGGCCACTTATGAGGACATTCAGAACAGGGGACGTGCAAAGTAAGCCCCCTGAGCCCAGGTGGGAGGTCTAGGCCCAGCCACATGACTTCACACAGGTGGGCCTGAACTCAGCCAGTAGATCGGCCAATGCCCTCAACCATGCACCCCCAGCCAGGGAGGCAGGAGAGAATAAAGGTCAGTCACGCAACCTGGCATACTCTCTTGGCACTCCCTTGCCACCCGCTATTGGCCCTCTTGGGCTTCTGCTCGTCACTGACTGTGCTAATGCTCAGCTACAGGCAGAGGGTGGGGTCTCTCCCACCTGCATGCACACAGGTGCCTGCGGTGTCTACTCCAGACCTACTTGGGGCCCAGATGCTCTTGGCCCTCTTGTCCGGCCACCAGTCCCTCATACTCTGCTCTTGCTCAGGTGCATGCTATAAGTTGGGGGGCTCCAGTTTGTGGGCACAGCTGTGCCTGCATGGTCCCTCAGGGCCACCCAGGGCCTGGCTGGCTCTTTCACCCTCTTGGCCTCTGGAGATTCCTCAGTTCCACACGTGTGGATTTCACGCTGCCCGTTCCTATATTCTTTCCACGGGGTTTAGCATGCCTGTTTGCAAACCCTGCATGGCTGCCACCTTAGACAGCAAGCTTTCCAGAAATTGTGTGTTCATTTTCAAGACTGGAATGGCTGAAACTTCCCTTTCCTCCGTAAAAACTCACTTGGATTTCAAAAGTGCTTCTGCCTTGTGAATTCTTTCATCGTGTGAAGCAAAGAACCGAGGTAAACCCAATCTAGAAAACTAACGTGTGTGTGTGTGTGTGTGTGTGTGTGTGTGTGTGTGTGTGTAGGTATGTATATGCATCAGTTTGATGAAGATATATATATACGTATATCCCTCTCTCTATATGTATTATGTGTGTATTTTACTATGACTTAACAATAGCTATATCAAGTTTTGACATCTACAGAATAAGGTTTTGCTTTGTGGACCCGCTAAGACATTTAACCTTTTTTCCCCTGCAAAAATGGACTTAGATTAAAAATAGAAATGAACCACTAAACAGATGAAATGTTTCTTTAAATTCTTAATGTTGAACCGTTGCCAGACTGCTAAGGGTCTGGGAATCCCACCATTGCATTAGCTAAGACAGAAGCCAGGTTGATTAGAGAAATTCTAAGTTTATTTCTCCATCTGCTTATAGAAGGAAAGCAGCAAAGATTTTCTTTTGAGCTGTTTCAGAGTTAAGCCTCAACCCCACAAATTACTATATAAGAAACACGTTTGTTGTTGCTTTTGCAATGTTGACTGGAAGTGATCAGCAGGTTTTTACAATGTCACAGGATATAATTGATCCTTTAGGAAAGCAAGTTTTGAAAGGATCAATGGAAAATTATCTATACCTACATTTCTCCAGGTGATCGCTGAAGCTTCAAGTGAACTTGTTCACCGTTCCAGAGACAGCACCTCTCTGACGATTAAGCTTAACGTGAGTTTATTGAAGGGGATGGGGGTGGCAGGAGAGGTATAACATTTTTGGATTTTTAACAAACTAAATCTTATATTCTAGAATTGATTTTTTCTATATCAAGAATACCATGAGCATTTTAAAGATATCCCACATATGTACACAAATAAATCATTTTTTAAGTTTGTTATAATTTGATCTATAGCTAGGTCTAATGCAAAGCTAGTGTCCCCAGAACACTGTAGAACTCTACTAGTGGGGTGCCTGTCTCACTTTCCACTGAGAACTCTCAGTAGGATAATGTTTCACTGCAATGGTGTGAGAAAAATGAAATGGATAAAAAGTCTGACCTGGTACTTTAATCCAGAATGAGCATCCCATATTAGATGTTCCTCGTCATTTAAATATTATATGCCATTGTGGACTTTCCTCTAAGCTTCTCTTTTCAATAAAAACATCTAATTTAGATCAAGGATAACATAATGTGTCAAGAAAATTAGCATCATTATGAATAGTCAAACCTCTCCAGATCTAGTTAATTTCTACTTAAGCATCTGCATGACCAAGGATGCAGCCTAGGTTCCCAATCTTATGTCGAGGCTTCTCTAAAACCAAAATACTTAAGAGCCACCGAGTAGTAGGCACACCATGACAGCTAGAAGAAGTTTGGGGGTTTAATCTTCAAACGTCAGTCTTTCTTTCAAAAGCACGTCAGCCTGGGATTTAGCATGGAAAAAGAAGAAGAGTTGTGCAAGACATATAGTATTTCATTACCCCTTGTGAATCATTGATAAGAACACTAGTAATTGATATAATCGTTTCCCATTAGATTTGTGTTCTGTTATCTGCTAGAAAAGTTAGCATTCATTTTGCTTTTACTTCAGCTCGGTGTTTGCTTGAAAGCTTTATGGGTTTTCTGTAATCGGTCTCTGTTTCTTATTCAGTGGATTCTGAAGTACTTTTTTACAAACATATTTTGTTGTTAATTTTGGCGCTAATGTTTACTTTGTGTTCTTGTCTTAAATGTTCTGAACACGTCATTTCTCCACTGTTTAATGCCTCTTTAAATGCATAGTTTTGCCTTACATTTTTCATTTGCTACCTATAGTGAACCAGGATCTTTATACAAAGCAACCTTTGAAAGCTGCAACTTGGCAGCAGTACCTTGTTTTTCTGAGGTTCCCACATGTTTCATCTTTGATGGGACACATCTTACCACTTTTGTATCATATGTTTTAGTGAATAATATTTGAATTTTCATTCTCTGCTAGTTTTCTGCATCTCATGGTGTTTGCTGCATTATTAACTTGAGCTCCCACAACTATTCTTTTTCATTCTTTCTTTACAGTGTGCATTGGCTTTATACTTTTTTAAAGGTGAGGTTTTATATCTATAGAGATTACTATGCATTCCAGCACACCACACAGTTTACACAGAGGTTGGGATCTCAGGTGTAGACACATGAAGCACTAGTTTCTTGGCGAGTATGAACCGGGACGGATGGGTTCACTGACAGGACCATAGGGTCAGAAGTCAGAAGACCTGGCTTAAATCCAGATTGCAGCAATTTTTTATTGTGTGATTTCAAGAAAAGTAATTTAAAGTCATAGCAAAAGCTTGGCTTCTTTCAATGGAGAAATGGAATACTATGGGTAATATGTACCATACCTTCTTCTGAGTTTTGTCCCGAACATCAGATGATGTACTGTATCAGAGAGCAATTTGAAAAACTAAATAGCACTTCAAATTGCTTCTCTGTATGAAAGCTCTTATCACAATGTCCTGGTAATTATCTGTTCACTTGTCTGTCACCCCCTTCTAAGTGGCTTCCTCCTTGAAGGAAAGATGAATGGATGTAAATGTAAATGTAAATTACAAGTAACAGAGCCAATAAGAATGTCATGCTCCTAGAAATCTAAAAGATCTCGCCTATTGTCCCGCTTTCACAATCTTGTTGTTTATTGCTTACACTTAGAAACAATTTACATAAGCTTTGCTCTCATTTTATGTTGCTTTACCCCCTTACTTCCTTAAGTATAAAATGAGAAAGAGCTGGAAAGGGGAGCATCAAAGCATTCTTCATAGAAAATGACAAATACATAATAGAATCTATTTTTGTAAATAATTAAATATGGAAATAAAACATCAAATTTTACCTTATTATTTAGTCAAAACTAATTTTTATTCAATATATTTAATACATATTAGTTAATCTTCCCTTGAAGGTTTAGAGATCAATACAATAATTGCCAATTAATGTAATGATTGTCAAAAGAGGTTTTTTTTTTTTAAATCATTTTATTGGGGGCTCATACAATTCTTATCACAATCCATACACACATCCATTGTCAAGCAAATATGTATATTTGTTGCCATCATCATTCTCAAAACATTTGCCATCTACTTCAGCCCTTAATATCGGCTCCTCATTTTCCCCCCTCCCTCCCTCCTCCCCCTGGCTCATGAACCCTTCATAATTCATAAATTATTATTATTTTGTCATATGTTACACTGTCTGATGTCTCCCCCCACCCTCTTCTCTGCTGTCCATCCCCCAGGGAGGAGGCTATACATAGATTCTTGTAATCAGTTCTCCCTTTCCACCCCACATTCCCTCCACCATCCAGGCATTGCCAGTCTCACCACTGGTCCTGGAGGGGTCATCTGTCCTGGATTCCTTGTGTTCTGATTCGCTATCTGTACCAATGTACATCCTCTGGTCTAGCCAGATTTGTAAGGCAGAATTGGGATCATGATAGTGTGGGGGGAGGGCATTTAAGAACTAGAGGAAAGTTATATGTTTCATCATTGCTACCCTGCACCCTGACTGGCTCATCTCCCCACAACCCTTCAGTAAGGGGGTGTCCAGTAGCCTACCTATGGGCTTTGAGGCTCTACTCTGCACTTACACTCATTTACAATGATCTGATTTTTGGTTCTTTGATGCTTGATACCTGATCCCTTCGACAGCTCATAATCACACAGGCTGGTGTGCTTCTTCCATGTGGGCTTTGTTGCTTCTGAGCTAGATGGCCGTTTGTTTATCTTCAAGCCTTTAAGACCCTAGAAGTTATCTTTTGATAGCCGGGCACCATCAGCTTTCTTCACCACATTTACTTATGCTCACATTTTTCTTCAGCAATCATGTTGGGAAGGTATGCATCCTGGAATGCCAATTTAATATAACAACGTGTTCTTGCATTGTGTAAGTACTTGAGTGGAGGCCTAACGTCCATCTGCTGCCTTAATACTAACCCTATAAATATATGCATGTAGATCTATTTCCCCACCCTCCTATATAAATATATTTACATATGTACATGCCAATATTTAGACCTCTATAAATACCCTTTGTTACCTAGTTCTTTCCTCTATTTCAAAAGGGGTTCTGATGTGGCTTATAATGGCAGGTGTGGAATCATTTCCATGTTCTCTACTATATATCTCTTTTCTGTAGTTAGGTTCTAAAATGTGCTAAATTACTTATCATTTCATATGCATAGAACATAGTAATTTTTAATTGGTGATACTAATGAACTAGGCCTCACCTAATTTATTGTGAGGTTAAATGTGATTTACTCCTGAATGTGGCAGCAAAATGATTACTCACTTTAATGAATAGATTTTGTTTACAAAGATGTGAATGGTAGCTAGATTTAGGGACAAGTGGGGTTGTCTCCCCATAGCCTGCAAAGGCCCACTAAGGTGTTGTTAAGAAGTCATGCAGCCTTTGGACATCTATGGGAAGACCCAAACTGAGCATGCACAGACTAGGACTCCCTAGACCAGGTAAACCAATACCTTGGTTACCCCTACCTTTGGTACATCACACAGTTGGGCCTGGCCCCAGCCAACAGGGTCAACCAATACCTTCAACCATGCCTCCTGAGCCAGAGGTGTTAAAAACCCCGGCTGTGATGATACAGCCAACTCTTTCTTTTTCTCTGGCCTTGTGGCAGGTCGGAGGGAGTGTCGCACACACTGCCAGCATGGCCCCTAAGAGCCCTCGCCAGGCCTACTGTGTTTGGGTTCTTAGACTATTGCTCTCTTGCTCACTTTGTCTCTTGACCTCTTGGTCCCTGGGGATTCCCCAGTTCCACACATGTGGGTGTTCTTTTCCACGTGTTTTTTCCATGCCCGGTTGTGAACCCCAGCATGGCTTCCCCTTCATTTGGCACACTTTCCAGAATAGCATGTCCCCTTTTGAGACTGTAAAACCTGAAACCTTTCCTTCCCCTGCCTTCATAAAAACTCACGTGGATCATAAAACGTGCTTCTGTGTGAATTCTTCCAGCATGTGAAGCAAAGAACTGAGGTCTAACTATCTCCATCAACCTAACAGATGGGCCAACCCTACCCCACCCCACCCCCGATATTTCTTTTCCCTCAGTACTAAATTGGAGCAAATGACCCTGGGGAGTTTCTGTAATGAAAGATATATTTATTTTTCAGTGGCATACAGTAAGTGAGATATTTTTGTTTTTAATTTGGGGGGTGAGGGGGTGTTGTAACTTTAGTAAAAGAGATTGCTAAGTGTCTGCAGAGAACTTATCAAGAACCTCGTATTGAAAGAGTGTGTTTTCTGAGCACAAGAGGATCTGGCTAGGAACACCAACTCATTACCTGTCTTTCCTTGATATTTTGGCCCAAACATTAATATTTCTGGATTTTATTAGAAAATTATGGTCAAAGCATAATGTATGTAACATCACAGGATATTGATCATATTGTTTGGAATAATGAGGGTGAAAGCTTCCTATCCTGAATTCTTAATTATTACTATAGAGAAAGTAAGACAATAAAAGATTTAAAATCCAGTTCTGTCATCATAAAATATTTATATTTATATAGAGTATTTTAAAGTAAAATCCTTATAGATAATTGCATTTATTTTATGGAGAGTAGTTAGGTATCTAAAACATGAGCTAATTTAAAATTCCTGTCAATTGTGCACACAATGTATTTAAAAATGAAGCCAAGGGTGTCCGTGGTTCTATATTCTTGAAGGACCAGACTCATTTGGAACCCTCCCTGCACTAATCAGGAGAAAAACTGAGCAGCTCCTAGTCTCAATTTCTCAAGTATAAAACAAGTTCAATAGAAACTTGTTAGCATCTCGGGATGTGTTGTTTTGCTCTTTTGTGTGTTGCAGTGGTTAGTGAGATGCTGCTGTACTTAAATAGATTACGAAGTGGTTGATTCCTAGTGGATCTTCAAGAAATATGAACTGTTCTCTGTGTAAGGAATAGGATCCACGCCTACAGTTAGTAGTAGTATTATTTTATGTTTACAAGTAAACTCAGAGCCTCATCATATAGCCTTGATTATATCTTCTTATTGTCCAACTACAGACAGGTATTTAATGAAAGAATTTTCTAAGAATCTTGAATCTATTAGGTAATGTAAATGATTACATTAATCAACTTTACTGACAGATACGAATGTCAATTATTAGCCACATTAACAGGTATTCTATCTAGAAAACTGTTACAGTATACTTTTTGAACTTACTCCTAACATTGGGTGAGTTTATAATTTGATAATAATAGTTGACTTCTACACCATTGTATTGAATCGATGCCTCAGACTATTTAAAAAGCTAAAAAATAAATAAATAAATAAAAATAAATTTTAAAAAAGTTAAAGAATAAATCCTTGGTTGCCTCAATTAGGCTTATAAACTGGTAAGATGATTCGGGAAGCAATCACACTATAGAAAGCAAAGTAAAAAACTCAGACCTAATATAAAAAGGACATTTGTGCACATCAAATGACTTCATCAAAAAATTCAACGGAGAACCCACAAATTGGGAAAAATATTCAATAATAATATATCAGATAAAGGCCGATCTCCAAAATCTATAGAAAACTACAACATTTTAACAAGAAAAGTACAAGTAACCCAATAAAAAATGAGCACAAGACATAGACAATTTACCAAAGACAACATCCAGGCAGCCAATAGCCATATGAAGAAATGTTTGTGATCATTAGCCATACGAGAATGCAAATTAAACAACAATTAGATATCAGCTTACACCAGCACCTTTGGCTAAATTCAATAAAACAGAAAATAACAGATGCTGGAGAGGATATGGATTCTGGAGCCTGTTGGCTTAAATTTTACATGGCCCCAGTCTGTTGACATTACCCCTCCTGACAACTTGCCAGTGCCCATGTGTCCTACTTGCCGATTTTCCCTCACTCTGCCTGCAGGTTCTCTATCTTGAAACTTTCAATATGTTCTTTTCAGTCACCTCTTACACATGCTAAAATGTAATGATGAGTAAGAAAGATTGAAGAGCAAGTGATACCTTGGTGCTGGATGGCGCTGTGATTTTGAATTCTGGACTACTCATCCGATGTCAGGAGCCTTGATGGCACGATACACCAGAATTGACCTGATGGCTGAGCTCTGGTGTGATCAGAGCCACAATGTCAGTAGTTCCGTGAGAGAAAAATGAGGCTGTCTACACCCATAAACACTTACAGCCACAACAACGCTAAGAAGGGTCACTATGAGTCAGGTTTGGTTTGGGATTTGAAGGCCAGAAGAGTGAACAAATCGATCTTGGAATAAATATGGCCAGACTGTGTTGTAGAAGCAAAGGTTCTTTGTCTAATGTACTTTGGGCATGTTATCAAGAGGTGCCAGCCCCTGGCAAAAGACACCATGCTTGGTAAATTAGGATGTCATCCAACAAACAAACAAACAAAAACCTTCAAGAATATAGATTGGTGCAATGACTACAACAGTAGCCCCCGGTATAGCAACAATCATTTGGATAGTGCAGGAACAGGTAGTGTTTCATTCTGTTGCACATTTGACCAATATTCATCAAAGTCAGTTCTACAACAATGAGAGCTAATAACAACCATGACCCCCATCTTATGAATGCAGGTAACAACTGAAAGGAAGTTTAGTAAGCAGTGGACATTATCACATAATAATGGTCAGCAAAGTTTGTTGAACAAAGTTTGTGTGTTTGTTATTGCTCTCTAATTCCCATTGTTATTTTATATGTTCACACTCATTTGAAATTTCATACAACCTTATGACATATAGATTGCATTAATACTTTCTGAATTGTATTATGGATTATAAATAGTGAATTTCAGAGAAATGAAATGCCTGATCTACCTCTTGAAAGAGTCTTGTATACTACTATATACCCTTGTATACTACTAGATACCCTATACGATATACTAATTACCCTTCTATACTACTCTGCCTCTTCCCTACTTGCAATGATTATGATAATGAATTTAAGAGTGGCTTATTATCAGCATTGCACATAAAATGTCTGTAATTTACCTCTATACTTTACCACAGCACATTTACAGTCCTCTACCCCTCAAAAGCACTTTCAGGATTAAGAAGAGTAAAGGAATGTCCCATTATTCTAGAGAGAAAACAAAAGCCTCATTGTCCTAGCAGGGAACAAAAGCGAAGGAAGCACTGTAAGGATTATAAATGTGACCACCTAAGCTCATTTAACAACGATGGAGTATATTAAGAATGTCATCACAGAGTCACCCCAAATCCTGATGATCTGCACTGGATGTGGATCAAAGTACCCTGAAATTGAGCTATTTTCCAGGTTGCAGGATTTACTTGGATTTCAGAGCCCTAAATTTAGACTGTGTGGATTCTATACATCTCTTAGAGATAGTTTATGTTCAGTCAATTTTAATAGAAGTAGGGAATAGACTATATTAAATTTTAACATTTCTTCTACTTCAGGGTTTTATGATCCTTTGGAGATTAATAATTTTCAGTTTCTATGACATTCCCTGGTATTAAACTGGGTTTTTCTAATTTGCTGCACCACACTAAATGGTGCCCTAGTGGTCTGAAAAATGAATGTGCTCACCCAACCCTAAATGCTGTAGTTAGTACACTTGCCATTCTTCCTCTCTTCTTTACATATTTTCTTCTGAAATCATTCCTTAAGAGTTGGAAAAAACTTCTAAACACAGTATTAGATGAATACTAGGATCATCATAGACTAGCCAAGAAAGCATATATCTCATTTCTTTCATACACAAAAAGAGAGAGCAATTGGATATACCTCTCAAGGGACAACCTAAGTTAATGTAATGGAAATTTGTAACAAAAGGCCTAGAAATATAATAACATAATAAGAATTAATAAATAGTAAATATATAGAGAGAAACACATATTATGATAGGTATTATTTATTTATTATCTTTCTATATCCCTTAATTTGAATTCTGAATTAACTTTCAGATTGGTGCCTTTTCTCTAAATCATATTGTATTTTCCTCACCTGGTATAATATAATAGTCTCCTAATTGGATTTTCCATTTCTCTAGGGTTTTATCCCATTAATATATGATCAACGCTGCCAATGAAGTGTAGAAATGAAATTGCCTTATTTAGTATCTTTGATCTCCACCCAAATAATCCACAGTTTTAAATACAACTTGAATAGCATAACTAATAAAACCATCACA
Source organism: Echinops telfairi (assembly GCF_000313985.2). Classification (NCBI taxonomy): domain Eukaryota; kingdom Metazoa; phylum Chordata; class Mammalia; order Afrosoricida; family Tenrecidae; genus Echinops; species Echinops telfairi. The sequence goes on along the minus strand of NW_022103896.1, from coordinate 55,694,613 downwards.
ATCGAGCCACACATTTTCAAACTCACATCTTTCAGCACCTACCCTTATCCATCTTCTTGTAAGCATCTCTACCTATATTAGATTATATGATATTTATGCTAAGCACAAGGCCAGCAGTTTGAAATTACCAACCATTCTATCACAGAGAGATGAAGTTTTCTATGCAAGGAAAGAATTACTGTCTCAGAAAACTACAGGGGCAGTTCTACTCTGCCCTAGAGGGTTGCTGGACTGCAAGTTTGAGTTTGAGTTTGAATGGCAGCAAGTTTGAGTTTGAAGGTTGATCTAATTATGTACTATTAGATATTTATGTGTGCATAGCTCTTGATAGCTGTGAAAACAGATGTCATATACCTCAGAACACAAGACGTACCATATTAAAAGTCAGATTAGCAACATTTGACTCACTTATTTTGCATGCAGCATTAGGGAGACCAATCACTATCAAAGGGTTTCATGCTTAGTAAAGTTGAGGATCAGTGAAAATGGGGAAAATCCTTAATAGATTTATTGACAACATAGTCATAACAATGGACTTAAGTATACCCAGGACCATGACAATGACGAACCTGGGCATCAGTTAGTTCTGTTAGACCTAAGGTTACCATGGGTCAGCGTCAACTCAATGGAACCAAAAGCAGCAATAACTCAGGCCAAAGGTATTAACTCCCCTCTGTCCATGCCTGAGTACAGTTTTATCATAAAACTTGGCAAACTTGATTTTTGGTTTACTTTTCTGTCTCATTATTACCTCCCCATTTCCAGGTGAGTGAAATCAAGGAGATTGCATTTATAAATTTATGTATGTGTACATTTGTGTATAAATGTATGCGCTCACTAGCAAGTCTAGGGCTAGACAAACAAAGAAAATAGTTAATGTCATTCTTTTTCACCTTTATAAGATGTGAGATTGTTTACTCTGGAGTAAACTCATTGGAACACCATTCCAGTCTGTTTGGAGTGGAAAGGAAAAAGCAGCACGGAAGAAGCCACCCTAAACACTGCCACCCCAAAATGCAAACAAGCGACCCAGGATTTTTAAATTTAGGTTTCCCCCCATGTACTCCCCTATACTTTCAGCACATTAACTGCTTCTGCATAGGCATGTGTGTGTTTGCTTGTAAACATTGCCGTTACCTATTTGAAATTTTATATGACCTATTCATATTGATTGACATTGTTACAACTTGGTGCCCTTGTGAGTCTCGGTTTATTGGCATCTTCTGTCAGTTTTTCTGTGTAGTGAAGGAGATGGAGGAGTAAATTCAAACCTCTACCCTTATTTTTACATTACCAAACCTTTCAGACTCTTAAATGGTGTCTGATTTAGAATCTGTGTCATTCCATACATTACACATGTTTCAAGCACTTACTTAATTTTTTGTTGCTGTCCAAGACACTTATTAATACTGTCACTCAGAGGCAGTGAAGTACAATAGCTAATTAATCAATGTATTATTTCAATTTGTACCACGTATAAAACTTTAAGGACAATAGGTAATCTACTCTAGCCAATCTCACCTAGCTAATGCCATCCGGAAAAAGAGTGACATGTATAATTATAAATGGTGACATTGGAACAGTATCAGGGCCTGGAATTAGTAAAGATAGTTGGCATTCTCATTTGTAAACGTTCATGAAGGCGGTTCCAAGTATTTCCCATCTTCATTCACTGGGTTTAGAAATAATGGAGAAAGCGCTTACCTTTATATGGGACTACTCAATAAGGGTAAGTAAAAAATGATTGCTGCTTGGTTTTTGGTTTGTTTGGCATAGTTTTGTGTATATGAAATACCAGGTAAGTGACTCTAGAGAGACAGTAACTGGATTAATCATCACCAAGGGGCATGGCAGAGGAAGTTGGAGGGAATTGGGAAACTAACAATAGTAAGTACAAGAAAGAAGAAAATGTTCAAAAATGGATTGCAGTGATGATTGTATAACTCATCTTCATATGATTGGACTATTGAATTGTATTATTAATGAATTGTATGCCAATACAACTATTTTAAAAGTATTTCTACAAAGTCGTATAAACTTTTATAAAACAATAATATCAAAATGTGTACCTATTACTCATCGACATACAATCCATTTAGGTCTATACGATTCTGAAGGTGGCCTTTTTATTTCTCCACCCTGCCCTAAACATTCTACACTCTCTGATTTACACCACATCAAAATTGCAGTTTTGGCATCCTCAGGGGACTCATATCATGATCCTTTGAATGCTCTTTGAGTTTAGGGAATAAATGAGGAATCTAAAGGGTCAATATTAGGTCTGAAGGACTAATGGGATGAAGCTTACCAATGAAATTCTCAGGAAGCCCTCGCTACTCTTAAAAAATGAGCAGATGCACTGTTATTATGGGTGGGAAAATTTCATGACACAAAGTTTTGGCCTTCTTCTCACTGATATGGTTTTAATTTTTCATAAATTCTATACATAATGAGACTCCATAATCACTGAGTATTCTTTGAGAGAAATCTGTCAAGAATATTCCTTTATAATCTCAAAAAAGAATTCGCACAACCTTCTGCGCTGACTTCTTTGTCTTGAATGTACCTGACCCAGCAGATCTTCCAGGAAGCCACTGTTTTGTTTCAACTTTTTTGGAAGGCATCCTAATGAGATGAAGATAAGTATATTTCTGGGAAAAAGTTTCTTCTGCCATCGCTTATCACAGAGGCATTATAAACAGGTTTTGTTTTTAATAAGTCTGTGTGTGTATCAGCTAAAACCCTGGTAGCAATACAATTTTGTCGTATATTCATACAATTAATTATCATTCTGGGAATTACCATATTTTGAGATTAGACTTGCTAAAAATGAATCAAACTTAGAAACAAGATAAAGTAAGCCCCTATTTTTTTAATCTTGTGGGTACCCAAGTACTTCCTTGAAACCTTGAAAAGAAAATCCATATTCAGCAATCATTATAATCGAACAATATATTATAAAATGGTGTCCCAGTACTAACATTCTTCATTAGTTTGTGTTTTCCATTCATGAGTTAGGACAAAATGTGTCTTTGGTTTAAATATGAAACTATTTAAACTAAATATTAAACATTAAATTTCTATAAATTGAATTGTTTTCGTAACTATCAATCATTTTTTATTTTCACCAATCACTTCATCTACCTGTAGCAAATCAAAAATTAAATGACATAGGACCAATATCAAGCAATCAAAATAATATACAGAACCGAAAAACCAATGCTCATCAGATTTTATGATGTGAGGGGGATAGTGCACTTGAAGTTTGTTTCACTAGTCATATTGTTAATCAAGTTTTCTATTTAGAAGTTCTGAAAAGAGAGCATAACATTGTGCAACAAAAAAGGTTTGATTTGTGATAGAAGGGAGACTGGTTTTGCCATCGTGTCAATGCATCTCCTTACAAAGCTATCTCGGTGTTCCAGTTCTGGGGCAAAAGCCAGCATACTCCTCTTGCCCCAATCGCCTTATTCCTCTGACCTCGCTCCATGTGGCTGCTTTTGGTTTCCGTGAATGCAGAGGGACTTGAAAGGACAGCAGTTTGATGATATAGAAGAGGGGAAGAAAACAAGAGAGAAGTGCTGTTAGCCATCTAAACAGATGAATTTGAAAAATGGTTCCAAGTATGGGATGCAGATTTGAGAAATGTGTTAAGTGTCATGGAGAGAACTTTGAAGGTGGTAAGGTTGTTTTGTAAAGAAAATAAAATACATAGCTTTGAAAAAAGAAATTCCCTTTTTTCTTTTAGGTACCACCTCATACACTTGCTACTATTTATCATTTTCACCATTAGCTTTGTACCCTACAAATATATTGTGGCTACCGAAATATTTTGGCTTACCATCCAGAATATTTCTGCACAAATTTTCAAATGGTCTGTTCTGATTATAACAATCACTTGGTGTTCTTTAAATCCAATAATTAAATCATTAGAAGAAAAATTATTCAACAAAACAGAATCTGTGCTGCTTTTGAAAGGTTCCACATATACAACAATTTTAGTTTAAAAAACAGTTTCACTTTGTACACCATTATTAATATTTTACTATAGCAAGGAATAGGTGCAGAATTTGGAATAATATTCTGTAATATTCATATTGCTGCTAGTAATATTAGCACTAGCGGTACGAGTACAGCAATTTGCTCCCATTAAGCTCTAGTATGTAATTTTCTTTAAACTCATTGCCAATGAGTTTATGCCAACACATACTGACTCTCTATTGGGTCTGTGAGACTTTCAGCCTTTATAGAAAAAGATAGCTCCTCTTTCTGCTATGGAATAGCTAGTAGGTTTGAACCACTCACCTTGGGGTTATCCAATGAATGCTTTATTTCACAATGTCACCAGTGTAGAGGAAGCTCTCAAGAGATGTCTTGAGAAAGCAAAGTACAATATTATAATGAAAGGTGTAAAGTACTGGAGTTAAAAGTCAAAAAGGAAGAACATGCTCAGTACAAACTGAGAACAAACTAAAAAAAAAACTGAAGAAAAAAAATCACCCCTTAATTTAAATATTGAAGGATTCTGTGGACAAAGAATGGCAAGACTGCAGGAATTGATGAGTACCGCCTGAAATGTTTCAGAAAGCTGAAGAAGAAGGAAGGAAGCATTCACTCTTCTGTGCCAGGAAATTTGGAAGAAATCAATATTTATGCCCATTCCAAAGAAAGGTGAACCAGCAGAATTCTCATACTATAGAATGATATCATTGATATCACACAAAAGTAAAACTTTGTTTAAGATCATCCAAAAATGAGTGCTACAACACATTGACAGGGAAGTGCCGGAGTTCAGACAAGACTCAGAAAAGGATAGAGACCAAGGGACATAATTGCTGATGTCAGATGGGTCTTGGTTCAAAGCAGAAAATATCAAAAGAGATGTTTACATGTGTTTCATTGACTACACAAAGGCGCTCCACCATGTGGACCATCATAAACTGTAGATAACCATCAGGAGAATGGGACTTCTGCAACACTTCCACGTGCTCATTTGGAACTTGTACATGGACCAAGAAGCAGCTGTGTGAACAGAACAAGGGAATGCTGCATGGTTAGAATCAAGAAAGGTGTATCCTGTCACCATCCTTTTTCATTCTGAATACAGAGAAGCTGGATTGTATGAGAGGATTGTGGCATCAGGATTAGAGGAAGGCTTATCAACAACCTACAGTATGCACGAAACACAGCGTTGCTTGCTGAAGGTGAGGAGGAATTGAAGTAATTGCTGAAGACTAAGGATTGTAGACTTCAATATGGATTACCACTTCATGTTAGGAAGACGCAAATCCTCACAACTGGACCAGTAGGTAATATCGTGATAAATGGAGAAAGGGGTGAAGCTGTCCAGAGTTTTTTTTCTACTTGGATCTACAAATCAGTGCTCATAGAAGCAGCAGTTAAGAGATCAAAAGAAGTATTGCATTAGGTCAATCTGCTGCACAACACCTCTTTACAGCATTGAAGAGGAAGGACGTTGCTTTGAGGACTAATGTGCCCCTAAGCCAAGCCATGGTATTCTCTATTGCATCCTATGCATATGAAAGTTGTGTGTTGACTAAGGAAGAATAGATGCATTTGGATTGTGGGGCTAGAGAAGAATGTTGAGAGTACCATGGACTGCTAGAAGGACAAACCAACCTGTCTGGCCAGAGTGCTCGTTAGAGGCAAGGATAGCAAGATTTTCTCTTCATAGTTTGGATATATTGTCAGGAGAGAATAGCCCCTGGAGAAGGACTTCAAGCTTGGTAAAGTGGAGGGGCAGCATAAAGAGGAAGACCCTGATGAGATGGAGTGACATAATGCCTGTGTCAGTGAGTTCAGAAAGCATGGAAATGATTGTGAGGACGGCGAAGGAGCGTGCGGTGTTTCATTGTGTTCTTCATTTGAGCACCATGGGCCAAAGCTGACTCGATGGCACCTAACAACAACATGGGTGAAATATTGACCAATGCAGGAAGCCTCAAAAGGAGATGGAAGAAGTATTCAGGTCACTGTATTGGGAAGAATGGTTATTCAGGAGGTGGTGTATGTTCAAGAAGCAGAGGTATTAAAGGAAGTAATCCAAGTTGTGTGGAAGTTACTGGTGAAGCAAGACTTCAAGAACTGAAAGAATATTTACCAAGATGTTTCAACAGAGGGATGCAATGCTAGAAGAATTCATTTATGTATTGACAAATTTGTACCAGTAAAATGGAAGGGATCTGTATTTATCCATGTTCCAAAGAACAGTGATACACTAGAATGCAGAAATCATTGAAGAATATCATAAGTATCACAATTGGGTAAATATTTGCTAGCATAATTAAAACATTATTCTGGCAGAACCTAAGTAGAGAACTGCCAGAAAGCCCATCCAGATTCAGAAGAGGGCATGGACCGAGGCACATCTTTGCCGATATCAGATGGACCTGGGACGAAAGCAGAGAATGCCAGAATAATGTGTAACCTGTGTTTTATTGACAAGAAAAGATATCTGATTATATGAAATTATTGAAAGCATTGTCAAAAAAAGGGATTCCAGATCACTTAATTGTGCCCATGTGGACTCTGTACATAGACCAAGATGTACTCACTCAGACAGGACAAGGACTTACTGTGTGATTTAAAATCAGTAAAGATATGCATCAAATTTGCATTATTTACCATAATTTTTCCATCTGTCACTTTGAAGACTGAGGAACAGATGGACCAGAGCCACATTATTTTTAATTGCCTTGAATGCATGCGAAAACTAGACAATAAATAGAAAGGATGCTGAAGAACTGATGCATTTGAATTGACAGGGAAGGATATTAAAGGTGCCATGGATTGCCACAGAAACAGACAGATCTGTCTAAGAGGGATCACAGCCAGAGTGCTCTTTAGAAGTAGCTTGGTGACAATTCTTCCATATTCTTGGACACTGTATCAGCAGGAAACCGTTTCTGGAACAGGGCAGTATGCTTGGTAAAGTTGAAGTTCAGTGAAAAAGAACCCCCTCATGGAGATGGATTGCACTGTGGCTGCAAAACAGTGGGCTCAAACATCACAGTGATTTCGAGGACAACACAACTGGGCGGTGTTTTATTTTGTCGTGTGTAACACCACTGAGGTGAAACCAAGTAGACAGTGCCTGCCAACAACATTCAATCTGTGTGCTAATGAGGTCCGTCTCCATGAGGGTGTGCTCCTACACTGCACTTCTGCTCTACCAAGTAGACGTATATTTTACCAGGATGCTGGAGGCTCGAAGGAACAGAAGAAAAGGTGCTGAGATTTGAAGAATCCCAACATGTATCTCTGGGAAGTAGAAGGATGTGGACACAATCATCCTCACAACATCCAACTCACATAATGTTCTGTTTCACAGGATATACAAGGGAAGTTAATTGACACATACTTATAGTTACACCACTTCAAATGCATTGCTGGAAAGGTAAATAAAACAATGAGATATAAAACAAACTGATGGGGAGCCTTTCACAGTGTAGGTAGTCAATTAACCTAGTTCCTTTCACAGTTCAATCTGAAGAGAGAGAAAAACTTTCAGGTTCAGAGCTGAAGAGAGATCAGGATCTTTTCCCTCTGATTGCTGGCTTCATGATTTGTTTGCTTTCCATGAAGTCTGTTATTATCTGAATTGTGTCTTCTGAAAAAAATAAAGATAGGTTAACTGTTAACGACTATATGTGCGAATGTGACCTTGGTTGGGGAAATCTTTCTTCTCAGTTGATCACAGGAAGCCCTATCAAAGGAGGGTAGGCCCTAGTCCTAATTTCTTCTGGGTGGTATTTTAGAAATAGGGAGTGACACGCAGTAACAAATGTGATGGAGGCAGCTATATCCATAAGGTGCAAAAGAACACACAGAATTTCTGGCAGCAGAAATCAGGAGAAAGATTCACAAAAATAATTGACAGCTGAGAAGTTTTAGATTTTCAGCCTCCAGCAGTATGAAAAAGTAAATTTCTGTTATTTAAAGCCAACTTCCTTGTAGTACTTTGTAATGGCAGTCCAAGGAACGTGTGATGTTGAGTAATGCAGTCCTAGTGGTGCCGTGATTATGAGTGCAGCTGCTAACTCCATGGTCAGGGGTTTGAAACCACCAACTGGAATCCATAGGAGAAAGATAGGACTTTCTCTGTGTTGTTGTAAAGAACTACAGTCTCAGGAACCCGCAGGGCCAGGTCTACCACGTCCTAAAAGGTTGCTATGACTTGGCACAGACTCAATGGCAGTGAGCTGTTGTTGTTTTTTGTCTTGTGTTTTTCTTATTTTGACAAAGAAGTGACTCCAATTTTGGAGATGGCTTTCTGGTATTTGTCTTGATACCCCAGGGTTCGCCTCATATGGCCAAACTGAAAAATTTTTTCCTCAGATAATAAGTGATCAATGACAGTAATAATAAATATGTGACAGAACAAGGATGGCTCTTGGGGGCTGGGGTGGTGGAGGGAGGGGATAAAGGGGAACTGCTATCAAGGAGTTAAAAAAAGAAGGAAAATGTTTTGAAACTGATGGTGGCAGCAATTGTAGAATTATGTTTGTTCTAATTGAATTATGAATATTGTGCTGTCTGTAATAGCTCCCAATAAAATGATCTTTAAAAGAAAGTGATCAAGTAAGCAATGGTGGTCCCACTGGGAGCTCATAGCCTTAGCCCGATGTCACAAGGTTTGTGTTTTCTCGAGGTAAATCAGCTAGAAAGTTCTTGGCTCTGCCGTCAAAGAGCATCATATTTAGGGTTCAAGGAGCGACACATGCTGTATACTCTATGCCACCTATAGAATCCAGTCTATATTTGAATAACTTTGTTTATAATGACGAAGTTTTTCACTCAGACCTCCTGGACCAGATTGTAGCTACATCAAATACTAGTCATGTGACCTCGGGAAATGCCTTGACATTTTGGTATATGAGTTCTCTAAATTGGTATGAATTTTGGTGATTACATGAAATAGTAGATTTAAAGTCCCCAGAGCAGGATACAGCAAATGCTCATAGGGCATGTGAGCCATTTTCTAGATAACATTCAGCCCTGGTGATGTAGCGGTGATGCGCTGGGCTGTGATCCGAATGGCCGGCGTTTGGAAACCATGGGCAGCTCCACGGGAGAAAGACGGAGTTTTCTGTTTTCTTAAACAGTCTTGGAAACCCCCTCAGGCAGCAACTCGATGGTTGATTTTTATTTATAGTTTCTGCCTTACCTTAACATTGATTTTCATTCTTTGTTCTTTCAAGGAAATTCGGTCTCATTTGTAATGAACCTCAGCTTTTCAAACAAAGATTTTTCTTGAAAGATACATACGCCGATATCTCCATCCGAATGATTTCCCTCAGATTAAGGAATCTAGAGTTCCCAACAAAGCCTGGATGCCACTAGGTTGGAAGGAGAATGCATACCTTGAATTATTTTGCTGACAACAGACAGAAAAAGAAAATAGATTCAATTTTTGTTAAATTGAATTTTAAAAGTTGTGGCACTATTCCCATTATTTAATCTAATAGTTTAATATTTAATATTAATATTTAATATATTGATCACATAGGAATTTACATTGCACATAACTTTAGTATTTTATGACAATGAAAAATTAGTTTAACATGTTTAGACAAACTATTGGAAAAAATCATTCTCAGTTACTGAATTAATTTAGGAAAGATCACTGCAACATTTGGCAAAATCATGTTTATTTGGAAATAAAAGGCATTACTCAGGTATACTGCTGAGGATGATTGTAGAAAAGAATGATAACCTTTGGAAAAAAAAGGAAGATATGGGGGTGGGACACGGAGTGGAGACCCAAAGCCCATCTGTAGACAATTGTACATCCCCTTACAGAAGGGTCACAAGAAAGAGATGAGCCAGTCAGGGTGCAGTACAGCACTGATGAAACATACACCTTTCCTCTAGTTCTTTAATGTTCCTCAATTCTACCTTACAAATCTGACTAGACAAGAACATGCACACTGCTACAGACAAGAGCCCGCAACACAGGGAATCCAGGACAGATAAATCCCTCAGGATCAATAATGGAAGAGAGATACCGGGAGGCGAAGGGGAAGGTGGGGAGAGAAAGGGGGAATTGAGCACAAGGATCAAGATAGGACCCCCTGCCAAGCGGACAAACAAAAGAAATGTGGGTGAAGGGAGATAGCAGATGATGTAAGATATGAAAATAATAATTTATAATTTATCAAGGGTTCAAGAGGGAGGGAGGGGAGGGGAGGGAGGGAAAAATGAGAAGCTGATAGCACAGGCTCAAATAGAAAGAAAATGCTTTGAAAACGATGGTGTCAACATATGTACAGATGTGCTTGATACAATGGATGGATGGATGGATTGTGATATGAGCTGTAAGAGCCCCCGATAAAAGTACTTAATAAAAAATAAAAATGGAAGATACATATACAAATAATATGTGGTATTTTGGCAAAAGTTTGATTGTTAGAGTAAAGACTAATGAACCCTATTCTCACACATTCTTACTAAATGAAGTACCAGCATATATATAATTTGAAATGTGAGGCAGCCATTGTGATAGGTAAGTTTATTATGCCAACCTGGTCAATAGACACACAAGGGATTAATAAGGTTGCAGTTTAATTGAAGGGCAAAGAGCCTCACCTTTCCGTCTCATGCTCTCTGATGATCAGACCAGTGTGCAACTGCCTTAGTTAGTTCTCTGCCTCAACTTGTGAGCTACACTCCCTGAGGGACACACATCCTGTGGACTATAGTTTGAGGTTCCTTCGAGATCTGCTTTGCCATACTGCTGGTGTATAGATTATTTGAGCTGGGGACAGCTGAAACCTGTCATCAGGCTGACTGTTGGTGACCTGCCCTGCTGTTTGCTGCCTGTGACCAGACTGCCTATATTGCTCTACAGAAGACTCAGCTATCTCCTTCCTGTGAACTAATTAGCTGTTTATTTCATTGTGTTTTATATATATATATATATATATATATAGATAGATAGATAGATATATCCATATATAGATATATTCCATATCCATATATATATAATCGTAAGTATCCTGGTTTTACCATTTATTGAATTTTCTATAAAAGTAAATGCCTTGAAATCAACCACAAACATGTCGCAGTGCAAAATAAGGAAACATAGGCCTTCAAGACATATAATTAGGAAGAAATCTAGCTTGGCAATATACACTAAAGAAACCATGGGAATTCCTATGTTCTAAACTAAATCAGCACCTGAAAATTATAAAATTTCAAAACTAGGTTTATAGAATTTCAGAGTTATTATAGGCAAAAAATAAACAAGAGAGAATAAACTATTTTGATTTTAATTCCTTCAACACTCTTGTGAGCTATATTCAATTAAGCAAGGCACCTACTGTATATTTTCATTTCTTTCGCTATTCTTATTAGATTTTCCATATTCTGTCTTATTTTATCCCATCTGGTCACCCGTGTGAGTCTGCTTAGTGCAAAGAGTATTCTAAATTTATATCCTTTTATCACATGTCAGCTGAACTATGTGAATATTTCCTACTCCTACTACCGATTTTAAGCAATGTTATTCAATTAAAACTTTGTGTAAACATGTATAAATATTTATCCTGTTAACACTATGCTAAAATGAATCAAGATTGATAGAATAAGAAAAACATCTTCCTGTTTGAATGATTGATAGTGTTTCTATAGATCAGCCGTTTTTTCCCCAAAAGCCAGACTTTTATATAATATCTATTGATTTGAAGGGCCCCATGTCTTACAGGAAACATATTATCTCTTGAAGAGACAAACTTCACTGACATGTTGTGTCCAGGATCTTTTTTTATCTTTCTTCTAAGCATCTGTAGATTTATTTGAGGTTTGAAGATGTCTTCAAATAAAGCTTGAGTCTCTATCTGAATTTAATCATTCAAGAGTCAGGTCAGTGTTTCATTGTTAGGCAATGGATATAGAACTGCGATGCCATTGAGGTGAGTATTTTTTACCTGCCTTTAGCAAATATCAGTCCAATAGGTGGATGCCAGCTCAGGAAGCACTTTTCTGTAGAAGAGATGGGTGTGTTACTTTGCAAATCACTTTTTAATTTTAATTCTTTGAATATTGTTGTTGTTAAAAATACATACAGAAAAATATCCATCTATTTGGGATTTCTACAAGTACACTTCAGTGACGTGGTTGTAACCCTCAGAAGGCACCACTAGTCTCAATCTCTTCTCATGAGCCCTTACTCCCACGCTACTAGAAAGTCACTGCCCCTAGGTTTGCAATATTTTCATTTGAGCTTTTGTTGTCACTCTTATCCCATTTGGATAGTTAGTATAAGGGCATAAATTCACAAGGCAGACATTTTAAACTGAAGTATTGTTTAGTTTTAAGAAGACTTTGAGGGATCTATTTGGTGTAAGTTTAACAATTCTCTCAGGGCAATTGCGTTGGGGTTTTATCCAGCTTTCCTGGAGGCAGAAAGTATGAAACCCATCCAGATTTGAAATTCTGATCTTCTAGATCTCTGGTGGCACGTGGGATTATGCATTAGGCTGCTAACTGCAAGGTAACCAGTTTGAACTCACCAACTCTAGAGGCTTTCTCCTGTTAAGATTTATAGCTTTAGGAACCCACAGGGGTAGTTCTACTCTATTCTACAGCATCACAATAATTCTGAGTTGACTTGGTGGTAGTGGGTTGGATTTTTATAGTTTATCATTAAAAGCGGGACACTTTATAAAGTTCATATGGTGCGCTATTCATAATTACACTGTTAGCAGTTGCAATGAAGGTTGGTCTTGGAAAACTAGGATGTATTACCATTCAAGGTAACAAGTAGGATTGAATAAGATAATGTGTGAGAGAGGGTTGATAAGTCTTATACAAATGCAGGCTAATGTGAAATTTTATATAAAGATGTGCTTTTGATGAGAGGGATAGTCAGGCTATTTTTAGTTTATACGTAAGGAAACAGGCCATGGCATAAATAGTAATTACTCAGACTTATATCAGGAGGAGGCTGCAAGGCTAGAAAGTTTCAGGACAGTTAATTATTGGATGAATGCTCTAAGTGCCTTAATGACTAGCTAATTGCCTTAGATACCCTGGCATAGCAATAGGAGCACCAACGTTATTCCAAATGTACCACAAGTTGATCTTCTTGAGACTTTATCTCCTAACTGTGCAAACACATCATCTACTCAGGATCGTTTAGGGTCTTTGTCTCACAATCTGTATTTAAATTTTTTCTGAGAAAAAGACCTTGAAAATTTCTGAATAGGTGCCCCTATTCATAAACTTTTAGGGTCTTGGTTCTTCTATTTTTTGTAGTCCTAACAGATAATATATGATACAATGATTATATTAGCTGGTGTGGTATTTAAGGTGTTGTGTTAGCTTAGCTAAAACCAAGATTCTCAGTGGTTAAGACAACTGGCCTATGTAGATACATCTACTATAGAAATAACTATATCTAAACAGTCAAGAGCAGCATAGTACACTTTAATATTGTAACTACTGGTAGATTTTATAAAATTATAAGGAAGAAGGGTCCAGTTCATATTGCTATACAAAATAAAAATCCTAACTGTTAGGTCTTCTACATGATATCTATATTACTCCAAAAAAAAGATATCAAAACATATTTTTATTTAGGAACTCTGATTTGTGGGTGGTTTATTCTCACAGCAAGCCTCTCTGAGCTGTTTGACAGCACTAAAAGGCATTCTGGACACATGCATTATTTGGGTCCTCACATTCACTTAAACTTGTCATCCAACCAGGGACTATTTATTGCATAGGGGCGAGAATAAGATGAGCACACAGATGAGTACTGAGATCGTGAAATCCATTTCACCATAGTTTACTTTAGCAATCTAACTAAAGTAATTCTTCAACAAATCTTATTAGTATAGATATGAACCGTAGCCCTTGCAGTAAGCTATCAGTGATTAATTTATGCAGCTACTCAGTTCCATTTCCTATTAATAATGTGTTTATCATATAACTGTATTCAAAGGCTGAGCCTTTTATCTGATTTATAAACACATTTAATACATTTTGCTGATGCAAGTTTTAATGTATTTAATAAAATGCTCTATAAACTTTATTATTAATGTGTAAATTTCATAGATAACACAGTAGAGACTGTATCTTCTATCTAGGTCATACTCTAAACAATTTATAAGAATTTTTAATGTTTTATTTAGATGCCTCTAGAATACAGAATGAAGGGATTTGAAATGAGCCCGAGGCAGCTCAGGTGGCACACTTATTTCTAGGGGCAGTTTTACAATTCTAATAGATATTCCATGCACATAGATCCCTCTCTGAAAATATATTTTTTAAGTACATCTAGATATCATGGAACATTTTCCCCTGAATTAAGAATCGTGCACGGTGTAAAATCTATTGAGTTATGGATTTTTCCCCCACAACATCTAAATTGCATTGGATTTCTATTTCCACATTTGAACCTTGCTGGCTTTAATGTTAAATTTACTTTTCCCCAGCTTGTAGTCTAGAGAAAAGGAAGACTATTTTGAAAAAGAAACACAAATTCAGAATTGAAACCAACGAAACTTTTTTGCTGTATGAAACTCAGAGTACAGAGGCACAATGCTCCAAAGTGAGAAAGGGTCCTGAATTAGGCAAAAGTTCTCCTCAACAGTGGTATGGTGGGAGAATCAGAAGAGTGAGAAATGGAAGTTAGGGAGGTGCTGGGCTGTCACAGAAATAGATAAAGCTGAGGTCGCCATGCCGATAAGTCTAGAAGTATGGTGTGTCTATGCAGCTTGAAAAAGAAGAGCGAATTTGGGTCAAGATACTCACACATAGCCTTTGGACACTTGTGTGTGCCTTCATTATCTTACGCAGTTACAAAATAAATACCACAAGGGGGTTGTTCCAACAAACGGAAATGTATTCTCTTGCAGGAAAGGGTTGTCTCTTCATGTTAGCGCGTGGTTAGGGAGGAGGTGCTTGTCTCGTCTCAACCTCTGCGGGTCCAGAGTTCTTTGGTGATCTCCACGTATCTTGGCATCGATCATCCCCTGGGTCTAGAACAGTGGTTCTCAACCTTCCTAATCCTGCGACCCTTGAATACAGTTGCTCATGTGGTGAACCCAACCATAAAATTATGTTTGTTGCTACTTCATAACTGTAATTTTGCTACTGTTATCAATTGAAATGTAAATATCTGATATGCAGGATGTATTTTCATTGTTACAAATTTAACATCATTAAAGCATGGTGATTAATATAAATTAATATGTAATTATATATTATGAAATATTTACTTCTAATTACAAATGAAATTTTGTCTTGAAGCATGGTGTAGCATGGGGAACCGTCTTCATGCCAGGTACTCCTATGTGGGCGTATCTGCATGTGGGCGGACCCACCTGGAGACAGAGAGGGGAGTGGTGTCTCAGTATCGGAAATATGTGTTTTCTGTTGGTCTTAGATGACCCCTGTGAAAGAGTCATTCAACTCCCAAAGGGGTTACGACCCACATGTTGAGAGCGCTGGCTGGAAGGTTAACCATTGAGGAACCCTGCGTCTATAGGCCCTATCGTGCTTCTTTTCCTAAACCTGTCTCATGGACATCACAGAGGAAAGGATTTGCAGAATATAGGACAATCACTTAGACCGCATAATAATGAAAATAGTGGGTTAGCCAAATTGTCATGTATTTTGAGGGACACAATTCTATCCATACAGGGTGACTATCACTTTAAGGCAGTCTCTGGGTGGTGTAACAGTAAAGCACTGAACATCAAACTGAAAATTTTGAGGTTCAAAACTACCCAGAGATGCCTTCAAAGACAGACCTAGCCACCTGCCTCCCAAAGGTCTGTATACGTCTATGGCACAGTTTTATTTTGCCCAGGTGGGACCATCATGAGCCAACTTGAAAGAAACCAATATCCAATAACAATATCCAAATAGTAGCTCTACATTTTGATCATATTGTTTTAAAGAAATAATATATTTATACTTATTTTCTCACTAGAAATCCAAATGTCTTTGTAGTTGTATTGTTCAGTGCACATTATCAAATTGTATGTATGAGACAAAGATACCTTGTAAACGTTCAATGAAGCACAAACCTATTTTCTAAGTTCTGGTAGCCCTTGGATAAACTCATTACTAAGGTGATAGATCTTCTTAGATAGCGATCAACTTGGAACTGACATAACACACTGTAGTAGTTACTGTGGTGTCAATTTTGGACTTGAGAGGATTAAGAGTGAAGGGGTGGAATCTAATCTGTCAATCTGATCATAGCCAATGAGGCCTCTGTGTGGGCCTGGCCTTCTCATGAGAATTCTGGGAAATTCTGTATTCCTTCTTGGAGATGGGAGACATTATCTCTCTCTTGGTTCAATCCCTTGAAGAGGCTCTACTGACAAGACACATGGCACTACCTTGATAGACCCTATGCTCTGGGAACTGGAGAAGCCAGGCGGAGACCCCTACCAGTGCTGAAATGCTTACAACTGCATCTAAATATTTTTTACCCACTGGCCTGTGATTGTCTTGCATTTGGCATCATTGCATGTGTTTTTTGAGTCTGAAGAAGACTTTATAGATTGGTATTGGACATATGGGGTAATATAAGACTTGTGGGCTTGCACTGGACTGAGTTGGGATGCTTTCTTAATGTAAAATTAACCTTTATATAAAACTCTCTTATACACATATGATTTTCTATGGATTTGTTTCTCTAGGCTACCCAGACTAACACACACACTGTTACACACAAACTGTTGTTAGCAGCCTTTTTTTGTGTGTGTGGATGGGGGTAGGGGGAAGATGGCTCTATAATCATGAAAGAAGAAAGATGTTTTATTATCTGTATAGATAGATACATAGATCTAGATTATATCGTTATATAGTTTATATTTCCTATCTATTTAGAACACATAAGACTACATAATTAGATTATCTTGGACTGATTATGTTATCTTGAAAAGAATTACGTAATCTTGAAAAGAAAAATTAAAGAATTTTAAGACCAACGAAAGTATAGTGGATAATTTGTATGCTAGGTGACTGGATTCATGGAGTCCAGTCCACGAATGAACCATGTATGAACCATGTATGAACCACTACAGCAAAGGACTGAAATATCCTAAATTAAAAATAAATTAATAAAATAGCTTTGGCAAAGCTAGTACAAACTATGAGTAAAATGTTTATATGTCCTTTATAAATCCCAGCACTAATTTTCTCTTTGGTTTGTTGCTTACAATTGGGTGTTTGGACACAGAGAAAATAGTGGATACCAAGTGAGTTCTAAATAGATTGCTAAGAAATAGAAATAATATTTGGTTGAACACCTATAATGTTCCCAGAATTTTATATATTATTGCATAGTCTCAATTTTAAGGACTATTAGAGCAGGAGAAAGATGAGACTTTTTATTTTCATAAGATATACAGTCTTGGAAACCCATAGGGGTAGTTCTACTTGGTCCTATAAAGTTGCTATGAATTGGACTTTAATCCATATAAGTGATTTTAAAAAGTTTACTTCTTTCTTTTATTTTTTTATTGACTGCCTGAACAAACAAATCTATCTTGGAAAATACAACAAGAATGCTGCTTAGAAAAGAATGCACTTTGTCTCTTGTACATTGGCTAAATTTAAAAAAAGACCAGTCCCTGAAAAAGGACATTGTATGAGGTAAAGGTTCTAGTACAAACTAGAAGGTAAAGAAAGGGTAGAGAACAAGAGGAAGATCCTGGAGGAGACAGATGGACATAGTTGCTGGAACCATGGGCTCAAACATAACAATATTTGTGTGGATGGTACAGAACTGAGAAATTAAAAAAACAAAGTGAAAAATCAACTGAGAAAGAAACTTGTTCTTTGAAAGGATCAATAAATCAGCAGACGGTTGGCAAACCTAACCAAAGAAAGGAAGGAACACATATCTATAGCCAGGATGAGGGGTGAAACGGGATTACAACAGATCCTAATGAAATTAAAAGGCTAATTACACAGTACTACAAAGGACTGTACTCCAGAGAATTCAACAACTTGGAAGACATAGACTAATAATTGGAAAAACAATCCCTCCGTAGATTATCCCAGATAGAAATCAAGGACCTCAACAGCCCCTGATGAAAAGATGAAAGCAATAATGTTATCGAGGAACTACCAACTAAAAAACCAAAAGCAACTGGAGCCAGACAACTTCACAGGAGAATTCTACAAAGTTTTCAGGGAAGAGCTGACACCAATCCTACACAAACTCTTCCAGAGCATAGAAAAGGATGGGAAACTCCCGAACCCCTTCTATGAAGACAGTATAACCCTGATACCAAAAGCAGTCAAGGATCCCATAAGAACCGAGAACTATAGACTGATAGCGCTAATGAACGCCGATGCAAAAGTCCTCAACAAAACATTGGCCAATAAATATAAAATATATAAAAACAAATAATTCACCACGACCAAGTGGGATTGATTCCAGCGATGCAGGGATGGTTTAACATCCAAAAGTCCATCAGCATTATCCACCACAATGACAAGAAAAAGGACAAGAACCACATGATTATATCAATATATGCAGAAAAAGCAGTCGACGACATCCAACACCCATTCCTAATTAAGACACTCAAAAGATAGGAATAGAAGGAACATTACTCAATATAATGCAGGCTACATGAAGACAAATGGGTGCATAAGGAAATGTGGCAAAGAAAGCTGATGGTGCCTGGCTATCAAAAGATATAGCGTCTAGGGTCTTAAAGGCTTGAAGGTAAACAAGCGGCCATCTAGCTCAGAAGCAACAAAGCCCACATGGAATAAGCACACCAGCCTGTGTGATCACGAGGTATTGAAGGGATCAGGTATCAGGCATCATCAGAACAAAAAATCTCACCATAGTGATTGGGGGGTGTGTGCAGAGTGGAAACCCAAAGCCCATTTGTAGACCACTGGACCCCTTGCAGAGGGGTCTCTGGGAGGAGACAATCCAATTGGGGTGCAACGATGAAAAATACAACTTTCCTCTGGTTCCTAAATGCCTCCTCCCCCTGCCCCCCACTACCATGATCTGAATTCTCCTTTGCAAGTCTGGCTAGAGGAGAAGATGTACACTGGTACAGATAGGAACTGGAAACACTGGGAATCCAGGGCAGATGATCCCTTCAGGACCAGTGGTGTGAGTGGCGATACTGGGAGGGTAGAGGGAGAGTGGGTTGGAAAGGGGAACTGATTACAAGGATCTACATGTGACCTCCTCTCTGGGGGATGGACAACAGAAAAGTGGGTGAAGGGAGACATCTGACAGAGCAAGATATGACAAAATAATAATTTATAAATTTATCAAGGGTTCATGAGGGAGTGGGGAATGGGGAGGGAGGGGAAAAAATGAAAACCTGATGTCAGGGGCTTAAGTGGAGAGCAAATGTTTTGAGAATGATCAGGGCAATGAATGTACAAATATGCTCTACACAATTGAGGTATGTATGGATTGTGATAAGAGTTGTATGAGCTCCTAATAAAATGATTAAAAATGAAAAAGAAAAACCAAAAAATAAAACAATCCCACTGAAAAAAGGAACCAGACCAGGATGCCCTCTATCCTATCTTTCATCCAACATCATACTGGAGGTGCTTGCTAACAACATAAGGAAAAGGAAGGTCATTAAAGGTATCCTTAAGTAGAGGTGAAACTATCATTATTTGCAGATGACATGACTCTATATATTGAAAACCCCAAAAACTCCACAATAGAAATGCTGGAAGTGATATTGGAATATAGTAGTATGGTAGGATACAAGATCAATAAACAGAAGTCTATTGGATTGCTATATACAGTGGATAAGATCACAGAAGAGGAGATCAAGAAGGTAGTACCCTTCACAATAACAGAACACAAATTGAGATTTCTAGGGATATACTTACCCCCCAAATAAAAGATCTGTTTGAGGAAAACTACAGAACACTATTACAAGAAACCAAAAGTGACCTCAATAAAAGCAAGCATGTCCTATGCTTGTGGATTGAAAGACTCAATATTGTCATCCTATTCCAGTACAATTACTAGCATCTTTTTTTCAAGGAATTGGAAAAACTACCAACTTCAAATGGAAAGGAAAGAAGCCCAGGATCAGTGGGCTAACAACTCCTCAAGAAGAAGGACAAAAGCTGAAGGCTGGCTTTACCTGACTTTATCCCCTATTATACTGCCACAGTGGTCAACACAGCATGGGACTGGTATGACAGATACTCAGACCAATGGAAAGGAACTGAAAATCCAAAAATAAAATAATCAGACAACTGATCTTTGATAAGGGTCCAAAAAAGATTAAGTGGGAAGTGGACATCCTCTTTAATAAATGGTGCTAAGAAAAATGGATATCTACCTGCAGAAAAATGAAACAAAATCCTTACTTCATTCCATGCACAAGAATAAATTCAAGGTGAATCACAGACCTTGAGATAAACTCCCAAACTATTAGGGCCATCAACTAGGAAATTGGGACAAACCTAAGAACCTTGGCACAAGAATTACATAGGCTATAGGAAATAGGGAAGGACATACACATCTAGGAAATAGGAAGCACACACACACAAAGGAAGCACAAATTGACAAGCAGGACATACTGAAGATAAAACACCTGTGTACATCGAAAGACTTCACCAAAGAGTCATAAGAAAGCCCACTGACTGGGAAAGATTTTTAGCAATGACACATCAGTCAAAGGCCTTATTACTAATATGTACAATGCCGTAGAGCCTACAATAAGACAAAAACAATCCACTGAGGAAAGGGGACAAAAGACCTGAACAGAAATTTCAAAAAAGTAGAAACCCGAATGGCCAATAAGCATATGAGAAAATGTTCTAGATCATTAGCCATTAGGCAAATGCAAATTAAAACAATGAGATACTACGTAGCTCCTTCAAAGATAGCCCATTTCAAAAAATCAGAAAGCAACAAATGTTGGAGGGGGTGTGGTGAGATAGGAACTCCCATCCACAGCTGGAGGTCTTGTAGGTATGTACAGCCATTATGGAAAGTGATTTGGCAATTCCTAAAGCAAATGGAAATCAAGCTACCATATGACCCAGCAATCCCCCTACTGGGCATATACCCAGAAGAGGTAAGAAACAGACCATGACCAGACATCTGCGCTCCAATGTGCATCATGGCGCAATTCACAATGGCAAAGAATTAGAAACAACCTAAATTTCCATCAATTGATGAATGGTTTTAAAAACTCTGGAATATACACAACATGGAGTACTATGCAACCCTAAAAAGCAGTGATGGACACATGAGCTATCTCATCTCATGGGAAGAGCTGGGGGGTTATGGTAAATGAAGTTAGTCAAGCACAAAAAGACAAGTAGAACATGAGTCCACTGAGGTAAGTACACACAGCTCAATGCGCACAGAGGAAAAGAGCCGGGCCGACATCCGGCATTATGGCAGGGGTCACACCAAACCCAGGCATGCATGTGGCATCCAACTGAAAAGCAGGGAAAAGAACCCCCACAGCAAAAGAAAAGAAATCAAGGAGAAGAAAGAGAAACAGGCAGCATCCAGGCTGAGAGATATCTTTCTCACCTCTCCCATGTCTTTACCAACAACAGAGGGAGGAAGGAAGGAGGAAAAAAAGAGAGAGAGAGAGAGACCCACCCATGAGGAAGTTATTATGTATGTCTCCACAGGGAAGGGAGAGCGGGACCAGACCTCCTTCCAGTGAGCCAAGCCTTGAGGATAACATACTTGCACAGAGCAGTGCATTAACCTGTCTGTGGGGTCCACCTCAATCTGAGCCATGTTGACTGCCCCCCCTTGCACCCCCCACCCCTCTGAAGAATGTGCTACTGAGGCCACCACTGAAGCCACAGACAGGGGAGAATGGCCAGTCTGCCCTGTCTATGCAAGAGCAAACTAAGAGGGAGAGGGAGAGAGAGAAAAAAATTCATCCTGGCTCACCAGACCTCAAAGGGATGCCCTTACTCAGAGAAACCAATGCACAAAGACCATAGGCTCTGCACAAGTGTGAGACACAGCTTCCCCTCACTGGCCCACAGTGCTCCAGTGGATAACACTGGAGACAAAGTGCGGGGGTTGTATCCCAGCTGACCCCACACAGTGGGAGCAAAGCAGATCAGCAACAGGAGCAAGTCACAAAGTCCCTGAGCAATCCCCAAAATTGATTTCTGACTGGGGGAGGGGTGGGGAAAGGGGGCCAGTACTTGGTACCTCACATGACCTGGTTGGGAGACATTCATAAAGGTCAGAAGTTAGACCTGGAACTATTTATATGCTGTTTTTAAATTTTATTTTATTTAGGATAAGCAATTCAAGACAAACAATCCCAAGGAGAAAACAGTAGGATGAATGGTT
>NW_022103896.1:55670735-55672166 GCF_000313985.2 Echinops telfairi | reverse complement strand
TGAGAAGGGTGTAGGGTGCCTGGTGGTGTCTGATCTATTTTAATGTAGCTGAGAGGAATTCAGAAGAGTTGAATATAGGGTGAATATGATAGGGGGACAGGAGGAAAGTAAAA
Organism: Echinops telfairi; assembly: GCF_000313985.2. Taxonomy (NCBI): domain Eukaryota; kingdom Metazoa; phylum Chordata; class Mammalia; order Afrosoricida; family Tenrecidae; genus Echinops; species Echinops telfairi. The sequence continues at coordinate 55,672,053 of NW_022103896.1, read as the reverse complement.
GGAAATAGAGGAGAGAACTAGGAGGTAAAAGCTATATAGAGAGGTATAAATATAGACATGTACCATATACACTTGTCTATAAGCTGAGTTTTTCAGCACAATTTTTATGCAGTTTTTGTGATAAAATTAGGTGCCTCCGCTGATATTTGAGTCAGCTTATATTCGAGTTTATAAGATATATATGTAAATATATTAATATATAATGATAGGGCTATTGGTGTATATATATGTTAAAGCACTAAGGTAGCAGACAAACCTTGGGCCTCCACTTAAGTCTTCTCTCAATACGAGAACACCTTTTTCTAATCATATGACACTGTATGATACCCACTTTCCCTACATGATCGCTGAAGACAAAATGGGTGCAAAAGCAAATGTGAAGGAAGCTGATAGTGCCGTTAAACAAGCAGCCATCTAGCAGGGAAGTAACCAAGTCCACATTAGAAAAGCACACCAACCTGTGTGACCAGGAGGTGAAGACAGGATCAAGCATCAGTGATCAAAATTAAACAATTATACCCATGCTTGGGACAGGGATCATATAAGAGACCCATAGCCCACGTGTTGATAACTGGACATTCCCTCACAGAAGGGCCACACAGTAGGGATCATTCATCTAGGGTAAAGTACAGCACTGATGAAAACACACCATTCCTCTCGTTCTTTAATGCTTCTACCCCATTATCATGGAACCAGTTTTACCTCACAAATCCTGATAGACCAGTATATGTACATTGGTACAGGTAAGAGCTTTAGACACATGAAATTCAGGATAGACCAACACTTTAGAAACAGTAATGGGAGCAGTAATTCCGAGGGTAAGGGAAGGGAAATGGGGGAAGACAGGGATGGGGCACTGATAGCAATGACGAATGCATAACCCCCCTTGAGGGGGACAAATAATACAACTGTGGATGAAGGGATGCATTGGATAATGTAAGATATGAGGATGATAATATATAATATATAAAGGGTTCACGAAGGTGGCAGGGTGGGGGAGGGAAGGAATAAAGAGGAGTTGATATCAAGGGGCTCAAGTAGAAAGCAAATGTTTTGAAAATGATGATGGCAGCCTCTGGACAAGTTTGCCTGATAGAATTGATTTATGAATTCTTTTATCTGTAAGAGCCTGCAATAAAATTATCAATTAAAAAATCATTGGGGAAGGGTTAGAGAGATGGAAACAATGCTTACTAAAATATATAGAACTAGATGGGGTATATGTTGAACAAAATTATCATGTTTTTTTAAACTTTAGTTCAGTAAAGAATTACCATATTTGTAGTATGACATGGAAATGTAAATATAGTAAATATAA
>NW_022103896.1:55651501-55670635 GCF_000313985.2 Echinops telfairi | reverse complement strand
TGGGGTCGTTTTGGTTTGTTCTGACTCATAGCGGTCCTGTCCAGCACAGAAGGAAGCACGGCCCAGACCTGTGCCATCCTCACAGTTGGTAGCATGCTTGAGCCCACTGTTGTCGTCACTGTGGCAAAGCACCTCCTCAAGGGTCTTCCTCTTTTTCACGGCCCTTTTATCTTACCAAGCATGCTGTCTTTTCCCAGGAGCCAGTTGCTCCTGAAAACTTACCCAAAGTACATGAGATCAAGTCTCTCCATCCTTGATTCTAAGGAGCATTCTGGCTTGCTTCCTCCAAGACAGATCTGTTTGTTCCGTTAGTAGTCCACAGTACTTTCAATATTCTATGCCAGCATTATAATTAAAATGTACCAATTCTTCAGAGTTCCTTATTCAGTGTCCAACTTTCACATGCATAGAAAGAGATTGTGTGCACCATAGTCCTCAATGTAACATCCTTGCTTTTCAACACTTTTGATAGATCCTGTGTTGCAGATCTACCCAATGCAATGTATTGTTTGATCTCTTGACTGCTGCTTACATGAAAATTGATTGTGGATCAAAGCAAGATAACTTTGACAACTTAAATCATTTCTCTGCTTATAGAAGTATGAAGAATGGTACATTCAGAATACTTCATTGTGCTCATTCAGAACCCAGGGGCAATTGCTGGAACAGAAAAAGGATATTGTATGGCTTAAAGTCAAGAAAGATGTGCATTCGGGTTGTATCCTTTTACCATACATATTCAATCAATATCAATATTCAATCAATATCAAAGAGGCTGGATAGTCAGGGTTGCAGGAAGACTTGCTAACAATTTTCAATATGCAGATGACATAACTTTGCTTGCTGAAAGTGAAGAGGTTTGAAGAATTTGTTAATGAAGACCCAGGATTGTAGAATTAAATATGGATTGCAACTCAATGTAAACAAAACAAAAATCAAAATTGGACCAAGCGGTAACATAATGGAAACATAATTATAAACAGATAAAAAATTAGTCAAGGATTTTATGTATGGGGAGGACTTCAAAAAGGTAGTGGAAATATTCCATTACATTTTAATTTCATTTCTCCAAGAAATACTTGAAACACATTTGGATAATTAAGTTGGAGTATTTCTTAGTTTTCTACATTTTATTGTTTTCTTAAATTCAAAGGTAAGAAGTTATAATCAATGAGATTTGACCAAAAGTTAACCTGTGTAAAGTATCATAAAAGTAATTTGAAGATAATAGAACATAGCACCTTAACTTATACTGATCATCTAAGAAAGAATTAGAAGAGAAGGAAATTAATCAAAGGTGTGAAATTCTGAGCTTTTGAAATTATTTGAACTGGAAAAATATTACTGATCATGAGATAACCAGTCAACATTTCAACAATGATTTTTGGACCTAGATACGAAAGACTCACTACAGACATAAACATGAGCACATTAAGAGACAACATATTTTACAACTGAATGGCGACTCAAAAACCCACTCCCTCCACTTTATTTTATGGAAGACCTATAAAGAGATTTTTATGTAACTTGACCACCGGTTTTGACATTGATATAATTTTAATGTACTTTGAGATACTAGTAAATATAAATGGGGTGGAGGAAAAGTAATGTTAAGTAAAATAAAATGTCAACCAAGCATTTCAATGGATTGATTGATTGATTTTACATTTTGGGTCAACAAATTCAGTGTTTAAGGAGGTGACAAATCCATGTCTCAACTTTTCTATTCTTGCTGTTTTCTATTTTTCATTCTTTTCCATTCTTCTAGAAATGCAGTACTAGCAACTTGAAAGACATTTTAAATACCTATTGATTTATGAATTCAAACAATGGATAAATTAATCTGTGTTATTTCCAGATTTATGCTACTTCAGTCCAAAATCCTCTATGTGCTATCAAATAAGTGCACAATTTTCATTTGAGGCAGAGCGATGAAGTCAGATCAGACTGAGGTCAAGTGCTATTGAATAATAATTTAAGTGTGTGCAAGAATAACACATTTTTTTCCGATTAGAATAGTTTAAATTATAGCAGTCAAATTGTATAATTATAATAAAAATACTTAAAAGATCCATAGACTAAATCAACAATGTTTCTTGACAATTAGCGGAGGGGAGGATGGCCACATTCACGGCTTTTGTAATGTTATAATCCAGCTAAGAAGATGTCATTATTTATCTAGCTTTTGGGCTGCCCTGTTTTGGTTTAATCTGAGTGATCTTGATGTTCTAAAAGGCAGCTGATTCTTTCTTACGTGACCAATATGACTCAGTAGAAAACCAACAACACGAAAGACAAATTCATTACACTAATGGATTCATTTATTTTGTTCATCACGTTTACCCACCAAGTCAAAGGAGCAGACTGATTCCATAGTGTGGATTCTTACCTAATAGATCAAATGACAGTTAGAGAGCTGCCTGATTTGGAAAATGTTAGTCACATCTAGAAATTTAAATTAAAAATAAAAATTTCAGATCCAGATGCCTTTCAAGTAAAAAAAAAAAAGTCCCTTGCATTATAGATATTTTATCAGAAGAAATATATATATTTAAAAGTAAGGAAAATTAATTTGTCTAGGTCTAATGTAGAAAAAAAATAGGAAACTTATTTAAACAAATAAAAAGTGTGCATATAAACAAGAATTACTCCATCCACATCATTGAGGTCAACTTGACTTCAAAAGGCAACTCCTCCGTCATATTTGATACCTACCAACCTCCGCACCTCATTTTCTGTTCCTACATCACACTGTGTTCTGCTGTTACTCATAATGTTTTCATGGGTCATTTTTTTTTTTAGAAGTAGATTGTTATGTCTTGTTTCTCAGGTTGTGTTGTTTGGGAAGCTCCACTAAAGCATCTTTATCCTGGATGACTCTGTTGGCATTTGAAACACTAGTGGCATAGCTCCTAGCATTACAGTAACATGCAAGCCACCACAGTTTAACAAGCAGAGAGATGGGTGATGGATATTCAATGCTACTCAAAATGAATCTGTGTGAAAACCTTTTCTCCCCTAGATACTCCAATGCTTTTATTATAAGTTTAAATATCTGAATTTCAGGAAAATAGAACAATTTTTTTAATAATCATTTCATTGGGGTCTGGTATAACTCTTATCACAATCCATACATACATCCATTCTATGTTAAGCACATTTGTACATTTGTTGCTCTCCTCATTCTCAAAACATTTGCTTTCTACTTGAGCCCTTTAACATTATATAAGTTATAATATAGTTTCTTATATTATAATAATAGTGCTTATATAGCTTGTTATATTATAATACTAGCATTAATATAGCTTTCTATATTATAATCCTAGTATACTATAATACTAGTAAATATTACAGAGCAGAAATGCTTTCAATATTAGATAAATCAATGAAGTCAGATACAATATTTGGGGGCAAAAAGTAAATTTAAAATTTAAGATGTGAAAAAGATTTATATATGAAAAATTATATAGATGAAGGGTAAAACAATATTTCTGTATCATGGTAAAATGGTCATGACACTTATTTCTGTACTTTTTTTCTTGGCAACTTTCATAAATGAGATTTTGAAATATTCTTTATATATAAATGATTCATAATGTTTAAGGGCAAAATTTATAATTTTAGTATTAGTTGTTGTATTCTGAATACAGGAAATCACGAAGCGCTTGAATCTGTGCTGCTGTTTGTTGTCGAGTGCTGTCAAGTGGATTCCTACTCATTGGGAACCCATGTTCAGCATAACAAAACCCTCGGGTCCTGTGCCATCTTCGTAAGTGTGCTTACTGGTGTGTTTGAGCCTGCTGCTGCACCCGCTGTGCTGATCCATCCCTTCAAAGGTCTACCTCTTTTTCACTACCCACACCTCACCAAGCAGGAGGCACTGTTGGATCATTGTACTACGATTCCCAATTGTTTTATGTACGGTCATAATGATTGTACATGTTTAGAAGCCCACCAGCAGTGTATGAGCGTCCGAATCGCTTTACACCCTCTCCAGCATTTCTATTTTGTTTTGTTTCATGTAGGCTTTCATGGTGGGTGTAAGGTGATATCTCAATGTTGTGTGATTTGTGTCTCCAGGATGGCTAGGGGTTGGGAAAATTTAGTCATGTATTTGTTAGCCATTTAAGTATCACTTTTCCTGAACTGTCTATAAGTGTTGCCCTCTTTATAGTGGGATTGTTTGTTTGTTTTTCCTTATCGAGGCTTGCAGAAGTCTGTAGATTTGGGTATTAGTCCCTTGTTCCTGGTGTTACTGCTAAAGATTTTTTTTCCATCTGTGGGCTTTTGTTTCACTCTTTGGATGTCTTTTGGTGAAAATCCATGTTTACTTTTTAGAGATCCCCATCACCTATTTTATTTTCCACTGTGGGCACTTCCTGTATTCTCTTCAGTAGTATGTTGATGCCCTGCAATTGAACACTCATGTTTAACACAGTTTTTTTTATTAATGACCCTTATAGCTCTTAGGTTTACCTTTATATCTCTCTTCTACCTTAAGTTCATTTTCGTGCACGGAGCAAAGTATAGGTCCTCTTTCATTCTGCAGCAGATGTAGATTCAATTTTCCCCCCAGCACCCTTTGTTGAAGAGGTTGTCCCTCTCACATTTTGGTTCTTTGTCAAAAATCAGCTGCCTCTAGGTAGACGTTTTTATTTCTGCGTTTTTTACTCTGTTCCACTGGTCTGTGTATCTATCCTTGTACAAATATCAGACTATTTTGACTATTGTGGCTGTGTAAATAGGTAATGAGATTGGGTAGGGCAAGGCCTCCTACATTTTTCCTTTTTAAGGAATTCTTTGCGTATCATGGGTCTCGTTCTCCATATAAAGTTGGTGGTTAAATTTTACATTTCTTTAAAGAATGAATTTGGGATTTGAATGAGGCCAGTGTTGCATTTATAGATGTATTTATACAGTAGTGTTTATATTTTCACAATATTAAGTCTTCCTCTACATTAACAAAGGCTTCCATTTGTGTTGGTCTCTTTCAGTGTCTTTCAATCGTGTTCTGTAGGGTTTTTTGGCACAGGTATTGGGTTTCTTTGGTTAAATTTATCCCTTAGTATTTACTCTTCTGTGCAGCTATTATACATGTCATTTATGTGTGTGCGAGTGTGTGAATCTTTTTCAGAGCTCTGTTTGTTGGTATATGTAAAAAAAGAAATTGCTGCCGTCATGTCACTGCTCTTAGTGACACCCTGATGGTTTCAGATACTGGAACTGTTTACAGGAGGATAAAGCCCAGTCTTTTGCCTACAGAACTCCAGGGGGTTTCAAACTGCCAACCATGAGGATCACAGCCCAATGCCTACCTACTAAACCATTAGGGCTCCTTTGCTGGTATACAGTAATCTAATTGGTCTCTGCTTGTTAATCTTGTATCTTGCTACTGTAACAACTCCTTCAATTATTTCCTGTGATCTTTTGTATGATCTTTGTGATGCCACCCTTTTCAAGAGATAAATATCTCTGGGAATATCTTTAGCTCATTATTTTCATGCTGAAAAACACTGGAAATAATGAAACAATGTTTTATTTATGTAGGATAAAGAGCAAGACACAAAATTTCAGGAATTTGTTATTCAGACTAAAATGTCAAATATATGATCAATTCAATTATATTGTTAGGCAAGATAATCATGAACTGTCAAAGTATACCTACTTTACAAAACGAATTGTGCATTTACTGACAAAACTGCCATCTACTGTGGATTCCCCAGTCAATCCTGTCATTTTTTTCCAATTAGGCTGTCAGAAGCCATCATTGACCAATTTATCCATATAGAGATTAATTAGATAAGGCAGGAATGATTTCTCTCCCCATTTTACAGATGAGAAAGCAGAGGAAAGAGAGCTTAGGAGATATGCCTCAGGCTCAAATTAGCTATGACATGTTTTACTTCCTAGTGCCATCCTCGAGGGACTGTGAGGCTCTAGCTTGACTCACTAACCCGCCTACTTCATCTGGGCAGCTGGTGGGGGACAGGCACAATTACCCTTATTTTACCTTTAAGGAGGTGAACTGCTCTCACATAAATTGTTTTGCCCAAGGTAGTTGACAGAGTTTAGAATTTGTTTCAACTTTTTATTTCGCAATGATTATTCTTTGCCTTGTGTCAGCATTATCTACTTCTTGCTAATGGAAATCTTCGGAATTAAAAGTAAATAAAAGTGTTTTTGATATCCTAACTTGTATACTATTGATTACTGGTTCATTTCAATGTTTTCATAAGAATGAATGCATTTTAAAAATCATGTCACCACAAACTGAGGATACTTGTAAGAAATGTATAGCTGGAGGAAATTGGGATGGTTTAGCTACATCAAGAATTACGTGAGCAGCCTGTATGGAGCACTTAAGTAGAACACTGATCTTGATTGTACTTCCGTAATACTACTGATTGTTCATGATGACAGTTTACCATATTTTAATCAAAATATTTTAGATAGACAAAATGGCAATGACTAGCCACATAGATATCTCTTCCCTGGTTATTAATTCTAATTTTTAATGCTGTGTCTTTGGACTTTGCTGAGAGCACTTAATCAGAGAGGATAGAGAGTAAACCCATTTTTTTAAAAAAATGTAATTAATTTTATGTCTAAATGAAAAACTGTTAAAAACTTTTCATAGGTTAGTTAAAAAGCAAAACACTAATAGAATCACAAAATATTCCAATTGGAACAATCCAGAATTTTTATTTTTTATCCCCTCCATTTTTAATTAGAAAATTGAGTATCTGAAAAGTGATCAGGTCAGGATTGCACCACTAGAGCTATAAGCATGTAGGGCTTCAAACCTTCCAATTCAGTGCTCTTTTCAGGACCAGTCAAGATGCAGCCTAATGAACGATGAGATCCAGCCACAAGTGAACAATGCTGTGTCAACTAATACATACCTAACGAGTACTTTCTCTAAAGGAAATCAAGTTTAAAACACAATGTATAAACAGTACAAGATGTAGTACCAGATTGTCCCTTCTATGTTCAAAACAAACTGCAGCTTTCTTTCTCAATTTGTTGTCTAATCATACTTCATTAACATGGTAGTTAGATTATTTTACATGTCAACTTGATGATGTATGAAAGTATAGGGGGCGGGGAACTTGTGTGATCACGAGGTGTAGACAGGATCAGGTATCAGCATCAGAAGACCCAGAAGAAACAATCATATTGATGCAAATGAGGAGAGGCGGAGTGGAGACCCAAAACCCCTTTCTAGACAAGTGGACATTTCCTCACAGAAGGATCATAAGGAAAAGACGAGCCACCAGAGTGCAGTATGAACCGACAAAACACACAATACTCCTTCAGTTCTTTAACGCTTCCTTCGCCACCTCCACCCCCACCCCCGACCACCAACAATCATGACCCCAGTTCGACTTTACAAATCCGCTAGACCAGAGCATGTACACTGGTCCAAAAAAAACTCTCCACACGGACTCCAGGACAGATAAACCCTTAGGAACAATAATAGGAGCAGCGATACCATGAGAGTAGGAAGAGGGTGGGGGGAGAATGGGAGGAAAGGGGGAACTGACCACAATGTTTGACGTATATCACACCCCAAGGGGGATGAACAACAGAAACAAATGTGGGTGAAGGGAGACGGTAGATGGTGTAGGAGATGGAAAATAATAAATTTATAATTTATCAAGGGGACACGAGTATGGGAGGGTGGGGGGGGGGAGAGGAGCTGATATCAAGGACTCAAGTAGAAAGAAAGTGTTTTAAAAATGATGATGGGGACATATGTACAAATGTGCTGGATACAATTGATGTATGGATTGTTATAAGAGCTGTAAGACTCCCCAATAAAATGATTCATAAAAACAGTTTTTTAAAAAAAGAAAAAGTCTAGGGGTGGAATCCAACCTGTCAACGAGGCCACATCCTGATGGTTCTTTCTTGCGGGGGCTCCTAGGAAAGGTCCTGTTCTCGCTGCACTTTGCCTCTCTGCCTGCTGGGATTCTGCACAGACCTTGAGAGCTGCTGGAGCCCTGCCATGTGTCCACCCACCTGGGATTCAAGTTGACTCTATCTGGGGAAAGGACGATAGAGAAGTTCAATAGCACCAGCCAAAATGAGGCGAAGGACACACTGAAACAAATCATCACTGGTTCATATGAAGGTTCAAATAGACGTTGATGAGAATGAAAGCAAGTACTTGAGACGCACATATCAACCAGAAAGAACTGAGGGAAAAAAACAAGTCTCAAGTTGTAATATTAAAAGATTCTGTGCATGAAAGAGTGAATGATGCAGGAAACCTCAAAAGAAAAGGGAAGAAATACAGAGTAACTATATCCAAAATAACTTATCAACATGCAACCATTTCAAGAGGAAGCATATGATCAGGAACAAATGGGATTGAAGGAGGAAGTTCCACTTGCAGTGAAGGCATTTGCCAAAAGCAAGGTTCCCAGAATTGATGGAATGTGAATTGAAATGGCCCAACGCGCTGATGAAGCCCTAGAAACCCTCGTTTGCCTATGCCAAGACATTGGAGGACAGCTACTTGACCAAAGGGATCCATAGTTGTACGGATTCCAAAGAAAGGTGACCCCACAGGATGCATCATTTATTTTAAAAGTATCATTGATATTGCAGGCAAGACACTGTTTTGCTGAAGATCATTCAATAATACTTGCAGCAGTACATTTTCAAAGAGCTGCCAGACATTCAAGAAGGATTCAGAAGAGGGCATGGAACAAGGGATATCATTGCTGATATTGGCTGAAAGCAAGGAAATTGAAAGCAAAGTTATTTACTTGTGTTTTATTGATTATGCAAAGGCAGTCTACTGTGTGGATCAGAACAAATTATAAATAGCTTTGAGAAGGAGGGGGTTCCAGAAAACACCATTGCGCTCATACAGAACCTGTGCATGAATGAAGAGGCAGGCAATTGAACACAACAAGGGGCTATTTCATGGCTTAAAATCAAGGGTGGTATAATGCCTAGGTAATGCCTTCACAGCATACTAATTAAATTTTTATGCTGAGAACATAATCCAAGATCCTGGGCTATATTAAGAAGAATGCAGCATCAGGATTAGAGGAAGACTAATAACAACTTTCCACATGGAGATGACACAACTTTGTTTTCGGAAAGTGAGGAGACCTTAAATCACTTGATGATGGAGAGCAAGGCAAGCAGCCTTCAATCTGTATTGCTGTTCAAACCCATAGGGAAGAAAAGCAAAATCCTCACAACTGGATCAAGAGGTATATGTTAAAAACAGAGAAAATATTGAGTCGATGGGGATTTCATCTTGCTTGGATCCACAATCAATGCTCATGGAAGCAGCAGTCGAGAGATCAAACAACACACATTGCTTTGGGTAAATCTGTTGCACATGATGTCTTTCAAGTGTGGAAGATGAGGGGTGGTACCTGAAGGACTAAGATGAGTGTGATCGAAGACATGGTATTGTCAATCACCTCAAATATATGTGAAAGTTGGACATTGAATAAGGAAGCCTGAAGAAGAACCAATACATTTTAATTATGGTGCTGGCAAAGAACATTGGAAGTTCCTTGGACTCCAAAACAGCAAACAGATCTGACTTGGAAGAAATGCAACCAGAATGCTCCTTAGAAGTAAGTATGGTGAGACTTCATCGCAAGTAATTTGGACACATTAGCCAAAGAAACCAGTCCTTGGTAAAGGATATCACATTTGGCAAAATAGAGGGGTAGCAAAAAGAGGAAGATCTTGGATAAGATGGATTGACATGGGGGTGTGACAATGGGCCCAAAGATAGCAACAATTGTGAGGATGCTGTAGGACTGGGCCACGTATCTTTCTGTTGTGCATAGGGTATGTGAGTCAGAATCAACTCAATGGCACTTGTGGTAGTTAAATGCTTTTATGTCAACTTGAATTTTGATGAAAGTGTAGGGGTGGAGTCTGATCTGTCAATCAGGCCCAGGCCGAGGATGCCTCCTTCGGATATGCCCTTCTTGTAAGTGGGGAAACTGGAAGCCTTCCCCTCTCTCTTTGGCATTGCCTTGCTGCTTCCTGGGACTCTGCTACTGACTTTGAGAGTTGTTGGTGCCATTTTTCCACAGGCTTTGGATCCTGTGTCCCCAGGCCTGTGATCTTCCTGCCTTCTGGTTCACCATTCCGCATCAGCAATATGCAGCTATGTGAGTCTGAAGAGGGATTTATGGACTAGCATCAGTTTGTTCCCCAAACTCAAAGAACATTTGAAAGGAATAGGTTTTCTACAAGATTTCAAAACTGCAGAATACTTCAGGGAAGGTTAAGAAACACGGAAATCCACCTTCAGAAATCTATACACCTAGATGGAGCATGTGTCAAGAGAGAATAACTTCATATCTTTATCTTTTTGTTTAATTAAATTTTACAGGATTTTGCATCAATAGTTTTAAATAACCCTGATGTATGTCTAAAATAATGTGTGAAATATTAATCTTAACTAATAAAGTCTGATAAAATATTTTAAATGAAATAAGTAAAGCTCAATATTTGTAGATTTCACTTCTGATTTTTCTCATATAGATTGGCTAACTATTCTTTTAAGATACCTATTTTTTAAGGTACTTATCTTCAACAGATGGAAACCCTGTGAGCAATTCATCATATGACTAGCTTACAAATCATGCTAGTAAAAAAACCAAGTATTTCACTATTTATGTGATTTCCAAAATTGACTTTTTCTAAGTGAAGAAGCCAGTACTTGGGTAATGCTGCCCATATGTCAGGATATCATAAAAACCTAGAATGAATGAATAAAAAGAGGAGGGGTCAACAGAGATGATCAATATTTAGGGCCATCCCATGGCTCAATTAACCCAGTTTACGAGTGACCCCGATGTTTCAGGGCAGAATGACAACATAGGGTTTTCATGTCTGACTTTTCAGAAGCAGATGGAAGATCACCACGCCTGATGCCTGGGTGGATTTGAATCGCCAACTTTTATGTTTGCAGTTGAGCACTTAACTCTTGTGCCTGCCACCAGGGTTCCATTCACTAGCCTTTAGATAACCCTAAATTTGTATTTCAGCTTAGTTTATTCTCTAAGTTTTAGACTCATGTTCCTCAAAATGTATTTTATATATATATATATATTTGGATAACCTTGAAGCTAATTTGAGTTCAACATGTTATGATATTGCTTTACCTGCTAAAAGTGCTTTACAGGTACTTTTAAGAATGTAGTGGTGTTTTTCAAAATAGTTTTATTGAGCTTTAATTAACATATCATGCAATTCAATAGTTCAATCATATTAAGGGTTGCACATTCATTACCACATTCAACTTTAGAATGTCTTCTTCTTTTTTATCTCAATTGCTGTTGACTCCCCCTTTCTGCCCAAGTTCCCCTTCTGTGTCCCTACATAATTATTAATCCTTGCCTTTTTGTTGGCTTCTTCCTTATAGAGAAAAACATACCAATAAAGACAAACAAAAAAGAAGTCAATAGCAATGACCAAATAAAACAGAGAAAAACCTCAATTGAAAAGAAAGTAGAGACCATTTTTATAAATACTGGAATAATTTCAAACTGAGTCAAAAAGATCTAATGACAAGGTATTACATTTCAGCGTAATTACAGCTGCTAAAATCTGCTTTCCACAGTTCTTTGTCTGATATTAAGGCTATTCACATCCCTAGACTATGATTAGTAGATTTTCACCAGAGACTTAATCCACTTAAGGATTTGGGGTTTCCAGTATCATTCATTAAAACACACAAAGAAACAAACTCACTGCAATCAAGTCAACACTGTTTCACAGTGACCCTATAGGACAGGTTAGAATTGCCCGTATGAGGTCCAAGACTGTTTACAGGAGGAGAAAGCCAAGGAGTGTCTGGTGGTTTCAAACTGCCGACCTTGCAGACCACAGCCCAACTTGCGACCACTACTCCACCAAGGCTCCCACTGTCATTCATAGTGTTCTGCAAACCGGGTGTTTAACATTTATGTTTTGCAACATTCCCTCCTCCAGGTTTGGATTTTATTATTTAGAATCTTTGGATCATGCAGGTAGATGTGCTTCTTCCATGTGAACTTAGCTGACCCCTCACTTAGCTAACTACGTGCTTTGAGACAAGACCCCCAGATGTTATTCTATCCTATAGCCAGACCCCGTCGGATTTCTTCACCCAGGTTGTTAAAATCTTCTTATCTACAGTGGTCTCCTTATGAGGGTTAGTACAAGCTGGGAGCTATCTCAAGAGCTAATTGTTTTTATATCAGGGCGATGATCATGTGAGAGTTCAAAATCCACTTACAGAAACAAATGAAAAAGCCAAGGAGTTATTCTAGACGATAAATCTCCCCTCCCCAATATCCACAATCAACACATCCTCTTGATATTTTTATCTAACTACATTAACACACAAAAAAAGACAACTTTTCATCAAACTGTCCATGGATGCCCTGTTTCTTTTCTCAGGGTCTCCCAGAATGTTTCCTATGAAACACAATGCTGCCGAGTCAATTATGATTCATAGCAGCCCTACGGGACAGAGCCCAAGCCTTCCTTAGGGTTTCTGAGTCCATCATCTTACTTCCAGAGCAGTGGCTGGGCTTGAGCCGCCACTGACTTCAAGCTATCAAGCTAGCACTTTCACCACTGCACAACTCTGGCTCCTTATTACATACGTGTACATATACGCTCAGATACATGTTCATATGTCTGCATATCTATGTCATGGTCGGTTTCTTGCCATAGTGACCTCTTGCTAGAAGGAAACACTGTCCAGTCTTGCATTATCTTCACAGTTCTTATGAAGTTGAAGCCCAATTTTGTAGCCACTGCATCAATCCATCTGCTTGGGAGAATTCCTGTTTTGTCCTGCCCTTCTACTTTGTCAAGATTAATGTCCTTTCCCAGAGATTAGTCCCTCCTGAAAACATGTCCAAAGTACGTGAGACAAAGCATAGCGTCTAAAGAACATTCTTTAGAATCATTGCTTCTAAAGAGCGCTCTGGCTATACTTCTATAACAGATCTGTTTTTTTCCTCGAGCAGTTCACTGTACTTTCAATATTTTTCACCAACACCGTGATTCAGATGCATCAACTCTGTGGGGTGTCTTCTCCTGTATCTGTCATATGCCTTCATGAGACCATTTCCACTGCCAGGGCTGCTTTCCAGTGCCCCTTCTCTTCAAAGTGACATTCCTTGTTCTTCGACACTATAAAGAGGTCTTGTGCAGAAACATTTCCAAATGCACTAGATAGTTGGAATTCTTCCAGGAGCCTGATTATGGATCTCTGACATCCTTGGCAACTTAGATCTTTTCCCCACTTATCATGACATTGTCTATTGGTCAAGTTGTAAGGATTCTGGTTTTATCTACATTGAGTTATGATCCATAGTGAAGATTGCAGCCCTTGAACTTCATCAGCAAGGGCTGCAAGCCTTCCTTTCTTTCAGGAAGCAAGATTGTGTTCATCTGTATAGCATAGGTTGTTCAGAAATCTTCTTCCCATCCCAAAGCGGCGTTCTTCTTCGTATCGTGTAGCTTCTCTGCTTATTTGCTCAGCAGAGATATACAGGAACATATATACATATGTTGTTGTTGTTCCCTGCCATGTACTCACCCCTGACTGATGGTAGCCATATATCCTGAATATTTATTCTTTAAATATGCTGAATTCCCAACCCTATCCCTCCCAATGCATTCTGAGCATCATTTCCTCGCTATCTTAAATCTCAAGCAGATCTTTACCTCATGATTTCAGTAATGTTTCACATATATGATGGGAATGAAAATAGGTGAGATATTTTATATTTTTCACTTTCAACTGTACCAGAATGGCTCATCAAAATGGAAACATTAAGTTATTCTTGTCAAATAGCTGCATCAAAATGACTACTTGAAAGGTTAGACCCTATTCCCAACTATTTATAATGCAAAGGAGGTATCATTTTTATTCCTCACATGTTAGCTCTTTAGCTAGCACTAACTTTTCCACTGTAAATTCACCAGTCATTGTCAAGCAAAAGGAAAAACTTATAAAAGATTAAAATGTTACAAATGACTGTCCCAGCATGTCATTTTAAAAAGTCAGACATAATTGGATAGAAACATTTATTGCTGTTTTAAATGTCCTTTCTTTTTCACATCAAAACTAAAAAATAAACAAGGACAAATGACCAGACAAAAAAAATCTATACTGAAAGATGCTTCTTTTTTTAGCTTACAGCTCTAGAACAAAGTATCATCATTTTTGGTTAACAGCTGAACACTTAATCTCAGGCCACAAGAGTTCCCCTTTTTCATGTGAAAATACCAGTAGCTTTTCCCTGCATTTCCTTACTCTAAAGGTGGAACAAATAATTTTGCCATCTATTTCTCTCTTCTGCCCCCAAACTTCTCTTGGACTTAAGAGGGAAAAGAGAGGGATTAAATAAACCAATTCAATAAAAATAACCCTTATTCAAACTAATCTAAAAATATTTTACTTTACATTTATTTTAATAATTTCATTGTGATATAATTGACATATGAAAATCAATAGTTCAACTATATAAAGAAAGTTTATGCATTCATCATCACCACAATCAACCTTGGAACATTTTCTTCCTTCTTGTGCCCATTTCTGTTGACTCCATTTTGCTCAACCTCCCCTTTGGTGCCCTCATGCCATTATTAATTGAATTGCTTTCTTCATAAATATGCCTATGCTCACATTCCTATACAGAAAAAATATGCAAAGACTAACAAAAATCCAAAGACAACCCAGCAGCAATGATAATAAATAAATAGAAAGATAATATTTTTAAAAAATACTAGAATAATTTCAAAATGAGCCAAAAGGGAGCTCTATTGACAAGGTGTTATATTTCAGCCTAATTACAGTGGCTAAAATTCTCTTTATAGTGCTCTATGTATGATACTAAGGCTATCCACATTCCTAGATGATGGGTCATAGAGTTTTTCCAAGCCTTGATCCACATAGGGATCCTGTAATGACTCTGACTATCATCCATAATGTTCCCAAAAACCTGGGTGTTCAGAATTTAGGTATAGTTTATGGTGGTACTTGAATGTCCTTCCTGGTTACTAGCATACAAAGCAGCCTTTGCATATACATTCACTCGGTTCAAACATACACAGAAAATCTTCAGATGTAGAAGATAATGTAGTTGACTTCATTTTGTAGATTTCTGTATTACTATTGTCTCAAAGACTGCTTGAGCCCATCTCAAAGTGTCCACACACCCTACTGTTCAAGTCTGCTATTATCCAGCCAACAGTCACAATCCCAATATCTTTTTGTTTTTTTGTCTTAGCAACAAGCAAGAGGCATAACAATTGGCTGAATTAAAAAGCCAATAATGCCACCAAATTAATTCTGATTCATAACAACCCTATAGGTCAGGGTAGAACTGCCCCTGTGGGTTTCTGAAACTGTAAATTTTTATAGGAGTAGAAAGACGCGTCTTTCTCCTATTGACAAGATTAGAGTGCCTTAAAATATTACTGCAGCATTTAAACTTCGGCTTATTCACAGACTCTGCCTAAGTCTTCACAGCGCATTCACACTTTTACACCTAGAGAAGTCGACATGGGAGTTGGACAGATGAGCTTGACAGAGTGTGATAAGTTGCCTACTCTCTTGCCGCCTTCAACTTCCTGTAATTTTTTTTCTAAATAGTTTAAAACATATGACAAAGGATAGTTTGCCAATGCTTTTCTTCATTCACCTTTTATCTCCTTTCCCCCACTGTTCTACACATCTGGCTTGTTTTTATTGAGAAATCTCCCTCCAATCACAAAGTCCAGTTTGTATGCCCTCCAACTTTAGCTACCGATTTAACCGACCGCAAACTAAATCCTGGATTGTCCATTCAATATGCAACCCTGTAGGAAAGCATTGTTCTGTCCCCATAGTTTCCCAGCATGCAGCCTTTTCAGAAGCAGACTGCCACATCTTTCACGCATGGAGCAACTGGGGGATTTGAATCACCAGTTTCAGGATGACAGCCACGTACTTCATCACTTTACAAACACATCCACTACTCAATCTGACAGGCTAGATGCGGTGACAGATTTCTCTTTAAAGAGAATAGGGACATACTACTTGTTATTCATGTAACAATTAAATAGTGGCATGTTAGCCACCCACTCAACCCTTGTGACCAAGGGTAACTAAGGGTAACTAAGTTTTTTCTTCATATAGAAGTGAATTCCAAAGTCCTATGTATGACATGTTAAAGTATTCATTTGATTTCAGTCAAATTAAAGACAGGATGTCTTCAAATGGTGAAGCAAGAGGAACGTTATTTGGTGATTTGAAGGTGTAGAGGAGGGGCAAGGTGGAAACATTTGTTATTGGAAAAAAGTACTGACAGTGTCTAGGAAGAACAGATCGTGCAATATGATAACGCTTGTAAATAAAGAAAGATGGAGCTTTCTGCTCCCATAAAGAGTTAGTCTCAAAACCCACAGGGCAGTTTAACCTCATCAGATACAGTCACGAAGACTCAACATCCACTCATTGGCTGTTCGGTTTGTTTTTTTTCCCTTTTTTTCATGTAAATGGAGAAGAGTAAAGAATTAATCCCAATGTTCCCAAGGAATTAGGTACTGTCTTCATGGCAGCAATGTTCTCTTTGATGGTAAAAATGAATTGTAATTAATCAATTTTAATGTTATTTTTTTATTATTTAATATTAATATTTAACATGAAGTGATTCAAAATTTTCTGGGAAAATTCCAATATCTTTTACTTCCATTTATCATTATCTTTTGGAAGCCCTTTCTTATATCTAGTTTACGTAAATTTGGGTTTCCAGATATAATGTCTGAATAACACTATTTGGCAATACTGCAGCATTTATAACTGCTCAGAATAAGAGACTTAATGGCAGAGAAGAGTAAAGTTTTACCCATTGGGTGGTATTAGATACATAATCATAAGACTTTAAAATGCCCTAAAAATTAAGGTCTTTAATTCTAAATTGCATCCATGTAAACAACTTTAAATGGCCATTTCTGAAACACAATTGACACAGGTCATTTTATTCTATATTTTCTTCAAACTCTAGCACAAGTTAAAAGCATTCTTAAGAAACATTTTTGTTGCTCTCCTCAGTGGAATCTTGCTTATATCACAGATGAAAAAGTTGTCTTCACATCAAGCCTCAGCTCTCTTTTCTCCTGATGGACAGGTCAGTTCAGAGGTTTCTGATTACCTGGGGCAAATGTACAACAAACACATACAAATGGCTACTTTCTTCTAATTAGAGATCTATTTGTGAGACAAAGGGCAAGGGAAATAATTCTGATTTTGACCTTGTTCTGTTTGTGAATAATTGGAGGTAATTCTAATTGAGATTTGAGCATCTATTCAATCTTTATAACCAAATCAAACTACTGTCTTATATTGGGTCCTTTCTTCTGTTTACCTGATATGAGGCATTGGATAACCATCCAGTGAAAGGAAAATGTAGACAGCTGACCTAGATAATATAGGTGATGCTTTTCTTCTTCTTCTTCCTCTTCTTAAACTGCCAGAATCAACTGAGCTTCATTCTCAACCTGAAATTCATTTTGACTGTTTAGGTCAGCCTCTTGGCTCGACTACTTGAGATCATTGCGTAATAGATACTCCATTCTGCTTAAGTGACTGCATTTATAGCAGGTTCTGGTGCAGAGTTCACATTCACTTCACTGAATCAAACTATTTCACCATTTCTCTTAACAGGACCATTCAGTATATCTATCAAATACACTCCAATATGTCCTGGCAGAAATTCAGACCATTTGATTGCCAAGACATGACAGCCCACCTGAGCTCCACCAAATTACTCCTTACTGTATTAATCATATCTAGCCTTGGCACTCAGTCTCAGATCATTCCCCAGAAAGGAACAAATAAAACTATTGGAAAATGCTTTCTGGTGACAACTTGAACTTTAATGGTTGCACCAGCTGTTTCAACAGATGTTCTTCACATGATAGAATAACTGAGTTCTTAAAGATAAACTCGCAATTAAATTCATACCTCTTAATGTCCTTAAAACTATTTTTGGTAGAATTTTCCAAGCCAAAAGAGAAAATAGCAAAGCAAATTGTGTCATTGATGACTGTTGTAGACTAAACAACTTCCCTAAGAAGTATGTGTTGTAAATCCTAATCTTTCTGAATCTAAGGAAAATTGAATGTTGTCAGACATGACATAGAATGCTGGAAGCTAAAGATTGCAGGGACTGATATGATTGTTAGGTGCCATCAAGGTGCTCCACGCACAGCCACCTTTCATACAACAAAAGAAAACACGTCCTCGTCTTGAGACCTCCCGACAATGGCTGCTGTGCTGAAGATTTTAATAAGCTCCTTCAGTGGGAAATCAATATAGCATATAATCATTGATAATTACTGGAATTGAAATCTGAAAGCTAGAAATAAATAGGACTAATGATTTAAAATGTATGAGCTTGATAATTATGCCAAAGATGATCTGAAAGATTTTCTATAAGATCAACGGAATTACTTTTTCAACACAGGGACTATAAATGTGGACCTAGTCAGATGAAATATACAGGAATCAAATCTGTATCTATGGAAAGAGATGATGGAGATGCTCAATATGATCAATCAAAACAAAGTCAAAGGCTGATTGCAGAACAGAGCATCAAGTCATCAGCAAGTTCAAATTCAAGCTGAAAAAAATTAAACAGGTCTACTAAGGCCAAAGGGTGACATTAAATACATTCTACCTGATTTTAGAGGCAATCTCAAGAGTGAACTTGAGGCATTAAACACCCACAATTGAAGACCAGTAAAGTTGCTCAAAAGCATCAAGGATAGTACATGAAGAGGGTCGCGGGGAGAAGACAGGCCAGTCAAGGTGCAGTATAGCACCAATGAAACATATGGCTTTCCTTTGTTACAAATGTGCAGTTGATTCAAGACTGCTGTGCATGTAGTGGACAAACTTCAGTCCTTATTAGAAACATCTAGAAATAGTCCTAGATGTTTGGAAGTGCACAATATGTTGAGGATGTAAAGTAAAACCCTTTAAATATTTTTTTTTTTTGGTTGTAATTCGTAGGTATGGTTGCATTTGGTGGGTGGAATTGTTCATTTTGATGTCTTAGAGGTAGTATACTCTGGGTGGTGGGGGTAGGGGCGGGAAAG
>NW_022103896.1:55648599-55650220 GCF_000313985.2 Echinops telfairi | reverse complement strand
CTTAAAAAAAAAAAAAAAAAGAAACATATGGCTTTCCTCTGGTTCTTTAATGCTTCTTTCCCCCCACCCCATCCCATCATGACCCTAATTCTACTTTACAAATCTGACTAGACCAGAGCATGTACATGGGTACAGATAAGAGCTGTAAACACAGGGAATCCAGGACAGATAAACTCCTCTGGACCAATATTGAGCGTATCCATACCAGGAGGGGAAGGGGAAGATGGGGGGAGAAAGGGGTAACTGATCACAATGACCTACCTATAACCCCCTCCCAGGGGGATGGACAACAGACAAGGGGGTAAATGGAGACACTGGACAGTGCAAGGCATGGGAAAATAATAATAATTTATAAATTATCAAGGGTTCATGAGGAGGGATGGGGAGGGAAGGGAAAAATGAGGATCTGATACCAAGAGCTCAAGTAGTAGGAAAATGTTTTGAAAATGATGATGGCAACAAATGTACAAATGTGCTTGATGCAATGGATGTATGTATGGATTGTTATAAGAGTTGTATGAGCCCCCAAAAAATGTTTTAAAAAAGAGAGTGAAAAATAAATAAAAAACAAGAAAGGATTATGTGGATATCAAAAGAGACCATAAGACTGCTTTTGAATATAGAGTAGTTAAAGCTAGAGAAGACAATTATGAAGTAAAAAAGCCAAAAATAAGATTTCAAAATTCAGCTCAAGATGATAAAATAAAGTATTAGAATGATATGTACAAAGACTTTGTTAGAAAACCTAAAGGGAAGGACACGTTCCACATTTCCCAAGCTCAAAGAACTAAAGAAACATCCAAGCATGAGCTGCAATATTTAAAGATTCTATGGGAGAAATAGTGGATGACATCAAAAGTGTAAGAAGAAGATGGAAAGAATTCAGAGTTATAATACCAAAAATATTTGTTCAACATTAACCCTACCAGAAAGTAGCCAATAATTAAGAGTGAATAGCATTGAGTAAAGAAGTTCAAGATATACCAAAGGCATTGTTGAAAAGCAGCATTTCAGAAATTAGGCAGTGTAAATATAAAGTTTTTCAACAAATGTATGCAATCCGGAAAGCATTCACTCTTCTCTAGGCCAGAATGTTTGGAAGCCAGCTCTCTGGAGAAACAACTGGAGGAGATCCGTAATTGTGTCCATTAGAAGGAAAGTGATTCAACGCAAAGTAAAAGTCATCAAACAATATCATTATTGATAACACTAACATAAAAGTATGGGGGGTGTGACAGAACAGCAAGGGAAAGGAGCAGCGAAGTCCCCAGGGAATGCCAAAGGTGGACTTTGGGGTCAGGGCTTGGATCCCCAACAGACTGGACTGGAAAACACTCCTAAAGGCCAACAAACAGTCCTCGAACTAACTAAAAGCTTTTCTTTCTTGTTTTGTTTTTTGTCATTGGTTTGTTGTTGTTTTGTTGTATATTGTTGCTCAATTGTGCTCTGTTTTGTTTTTGTGCATGTTATTATCTCCGTAGGTCTGTCTAAATAAGATAGGCTGAATGAGGAGAAAACAATGGGACCGCCAGTTCCAGGGGGACATGGGAGAGTGGGATGTGGGGGGAAAGGTAGTGGTGTTGACAAACCCAGGGACAAGGGAACAACAAATGATCCAAAT
>NW_022103896.1:55463044-55647849 GCF_000313985.2 Echinops telfairi | reverse complement strand
AATTCTACCTTACAAATCTGGCTAGACCAGAGGATGTACACTGGTACAGATAGGAACTGGAAGCACAGGGAATCCAGGGTGGATGATCCCTTCAGCACCAGTGGTGTAAGTGACGATACTGGGAGGGTCATGGGAGGGTGGCTTGCAAAGGGGGAACTGATTACAAGGATCTACATATATCCTCCTCCCTGGGGGTCAGGCAACAGAACAGTGGGTGAAGAGAGACATTGGACAGGGAAATATATGACAAACTAATAATTTATAAATTATCAAGGGTTCATGAGGGAGGGGGAGCGGGGAGAGAGGGGAAAAAATGAGGAGCTGATGCCAGGGGCTTAGGTGGAGAGCAAATGTTTTGATGATGAGGGCAATGAATGTAAAAATGTGTTTTACACAATCGATGTATGTATGAATTGTGATAAGAGTTATATGAGCCCCTAATAAAACGATATATATAAAAAATAATAAAAATAAATAATAAAATGATGCCATATACTAAAATAAAAGAAAATTGAAAAAAAGAATAAAATAAAATTCTGCTGAAGATAACTCAAAATTGGTCTCAGCAGCACATCTACAAGAAACTTGCAGAAATTCGAGCTGAATTCAGAAAAGGATATGTCATGAGTTACATCAATGGACAGATATTAGCTGAAAGCTGATAATATGAGAAAGATAGTTACCTGTGTTGTATTGGCTATGTAAATGTAGTTGCATGGATAATAACAAAATGCGCTTACACTGGGAAGAATGGGAATTCAAGAACACTTAGTTGTGCTCATGCAGAACCTATGCATATGACAAGTGGCAGTCGTTCAAGCAGAGCAAAGGGATACTACTCAATGTCACTGCCATGGAGTCATCGTAACCCTATATAGTGTCTCCAAAGTTGTAAATCATTATGGCTGTGGGTTCTATAACAACCTATGGTTCCTTGTCCTCTACTTACCCACCAGTGGTACCATGTACATGACTTAATATCAGGAAAGGTGTCTGTTAGGGCTGTATCTTTTCACAATACTTACTCCATCTGTATCCAAGAAGCTAGACTGACTATTCATATAGGAGGAGAATGTGGTATCAAGATAAGAGGAAGACTCATTAACAACCTTCAAAACGTAGATGTCACAAGCTTCTTGGTCAAAAACACAAAGAATGTGTAGCATTTCTGGTGTCGATCAAATACTACAGGCTTCAGTTTGTATTCATCTCAACATAATTCAAACAAAAATCAATTGGATCAATAAAGTACATCATGATGATTGGAGAAAAGATTGAAGTTGTCAATCATTTCTCTGTATTGAGATCTACAATCAAGGTCCATGGAAACAGCAGTTAAACAAATCAAATATATTGCATTGGGTATATGCTGCAAAAGACCTCTTTAAAGTGCTAAAAAGTGAAAATGTCACTTTGAGGACTGAGGTGTGACTCATACAAACCATGGTATTTTCAGTTGATTCTTATGAATACTAAATCTGGACAATGAATATGATAGGCTAGAGAAAAATGATTCATTTGAATGATGGTGTTGGCGAAGAATCTTGAAGCTATCACAACTCCCGTGAAGAGCTAAAGTCTCAGAAACTCCCTGGGGCTGTTCTACTCTTTCTTACAGTGTCACTGAGTCAGCATCAACTGAATGGCAGTAAGTTGTTTTCTATTTTATATGTGGTTTCTAACTGCTGACCTTACCGATACCAGAGTAATCCCCAGACACTGTGCCACCAGGGATCCCTATGAGACAATAATTTAAGAAAATAATAATACTAATATCTTCATTTTAGGTGGGCTGATATCTGCAAATGATTAATGCCATCCTATATGCCAATCTAGCATTAACATCCATAAGAAATATTCTTATCTTACAACCCTGCTATGGTAGGCATGGTCCAATAAAATGGGTTATATAAAATAAAATAGAAGCATTCTAAATCACAACTTATTTAAAATTTGGATCTGCTTCAAGTATTTTCTTCTTTGCTTATAATACGCTCTTTCACTAAAATTGATTTCTATCCCAGGAAATAAAATTATTCAGGGTATGTGAATTCACTCTCATAAAGTAATGATGATATGTATTATGTTAATGTGCTGTTGTTGTTAGTTGCTGTGGGGTCAGCCCCAACTTACAGTGAACTTGAGTACAATAGAATGAAATAGCCTCAGTTGTGGTGGTTTGACTCCATTGCTGCAGTCCTGATGTAATCCATGACCTTGAAGGTCTTCCTATTTTTTCTGACTTTCTAGCTTACCAAACCTGATGTCTTTTTTCAGGCACTGGTCCTGTTGACAGCATTTCCAAAGAACGTGAGATGAACCCTTCGCCTCCTTGCATCTAAGAGTGCTCTAGCTGTACTTCATTCAAGCCAGATTTGTCATTTTGACAGACCGCGATACTTTAAATGTTCTTGCCCTACACTCTAATTCAAATTAACAATCCTTCTTCGGTCTTCTTTACTCATTGTCTAGCTCTCACATACATATGCACCACAGTCCTCAAATAATAGCTTTGTTATTTAACACTTTAAGGAGGTCTGGTGCAGCAAATTTGGATTTGCCCAATGCGATAGGTTGTTTGGTTTCTTGGCAGTTCCTTCCATGGGTGTTGATTGTGGAATGACATTAAATATAATCCTTGACAACTTTTAAAATTTTACCTTTTCTCCTGATTTTAAACCAAGCAGCACCTCCTAATTTGGTTTAAATGACTGTCTCGTAGTCCCTCTACAGGTTCCACATGAGTATAAGGAAATGTCATGAATTTCTCACTCTTCTCAAGGTTAGCAATAGTTTGTTTTGATTATACAGGCAAATGCCTTTTCTTAGTCAATAAAACACAGCTAAACATCTTCCTGACATTTTATTATTTCTGTTGAGATCCATGTATTGTCAGCAATGGTATTTCTCATTCCATTTCTCTTCTGAAACTGGTGATATATCACTGCAATCATTTTAAAAATGTTCTTCAGCAAAACCTTACTTGTGAGTAATACTAGTTAGATTGATGATTTTCACATTCTTTTGGGTCCCTTTCTTTGGCTAAAAATCTTCATATTTTCCAGTCACTTGGACAAGTAGCTATTTTTCAAAATTCTTGGCATAGACCAGTGAGTGCTTCAAGTGCTGCATCAGTTTGTTGAAGCATTTAGATTGGTATAGACATTAATATATTCTGATAAAAACATTTCGATTCAGCATTCAAATGTTTCAAAAATTTTGAAACTAAAATATAGTAGTTTCAATAGTCATATCCCACTGGAAAATAGCATATATATCTCTGCACCAAGCCATTATATCTATGTTCAAGTCTCATATAAAGGGACTCTTGAAAAGTATGAATGCTTGGGCTCATGTGCTTAAGTGATGAAACTAAAAGAAGTGGGATCGGATGATGTCAGCCATTCAGAGGTCATTTCTTTGCTGTCTCATCTTGGTAACGGTGAAACCAAAACCAAACTAGATTATAAAATAACTTGAAAAGTTCAGTTCTGTTAAAAGTTCAGTGTTAATTTGTCCATCTCATTGTTACATTTTGTAGACTCTGAGGAATGTTGCTTGCCTAATCTTACAAAACTTGAGATTGTTTGTGCCAAAAATAAACTATTTTACTAGTTTAAGCCAAAAAAAAAAGAAAGAAAAGTATGAATGCATAAAGGCATCATCGTATGTTACACTAACAACCAAGACCTTGGTGGGGCAATATCTGTTTCTAACTCACTCAGCTCTCAACTCACTGCTATAGATGCCAACTCATAGTGACCCTGGAGGATAGGGTAGAATTGCCCTTGTGCATTTCTGAGATCATAGCTCGTTATGGAAGTAGAAAGTGTCATCTTTTCCTAAGGGGAACCTAGTAGTTTTGAACTGCTGAGTTTCATTTAACCACCTAGCACATGAACACACTGTATTCCTCAAGCTTTATGTATACATGTATGTACGTCTCTATGTATATATATTTGTATGTCTCCATGTATACATGCATGTATGTAGTAGGCAACTATCCTGATTTACTAAGGGCAAGCGTAAGAGATGGGAAAATGTTATGAAATACAATCCAATATTTTCCTTTTGAAAATTTAAATGGATTGAGAATTATAATTAAATGGTTCACCTATTTTCCTATAGTAATTGGTTGACAGTCTCTATTATAAAACAGTAGACTGCTAACCACAGGTGCAGTGGTTCAAACCCATCAGATCATCTATGGGGAAAAGAGCTCCTATAGAAATGTACAGCCTAAGAAACACTATACGTGGCCACTATGAATTGGAATGGACATGTTAGCTGTGGATTTTGTTTTTGAATTCTCTAAGGAAGCAGACAACTCTATCTCCCTCCCACTGTCTAGGCTGTGGATTAGCGATTGCACTCTCATCCACAGCTCCCCTCCCTCACTGCCAGGGAGTCGGTTCCAACTCACAGCTACCCTTTAGAACAGAGCACATAGGAAGCCTCATCTTTTTCCAGAGGAGTGTCTGGCAGTTTTGAACTGCTGACCTTGTGTTTGGCTCACCAAAGTGTAACACACTATGCCATTTTGACAAGGAAGAGTAAGTCTTTTAAAATTCTATTTATGTTCAATTACATAGAGTGCATATGCATATAGTAGTAGAAAGCACATCAGTGGTTTCTAAAGGAGCAGGTGAGGTTGGCAGAGAAGAGGCTGATAGACGATGTAGGCAAAAGATGTAGACAGAATCTTTCATGTGATACATTTGTCCATCACACTGATAGTGTTGCTGGTCTCACGTGTGCACATATGAAGAAACTGTCCAGTTTTACACTTTAAATAGTCATCACTTGTTTGCATCTATCATCCCACCAGTCAGATTTCAAGAAATGTAATTGCAAGGTAAAATTTCAAGTATGCATACACCACATTTAGTCAAGTCTCTCTGATACTTACATGGTGTGAGTCGTTCAACACAGAACTTAATGTGATTGGAACATTGCTCTATTAAAATAGAACTGATGTGGCATGCCAGTGAGCTTCGGGTATGACCGATAACTACAGTTCCTCTCAGCAAGCACAGCTAAGGCCCTGAGGCTGTTACTGGTACTACGTCAAGCTCTGGTGAAAGGCCTGAGCTACTTTCCCATCAGTTTTGTCATTATTCAGCTTAAGAGAGCTCAGGCACAATTCCCATGAACCCATTCTATCCTCCTATACGATTCCTGAGCCTCTTGTAGGAACAATTTTTTTTCTTACTGCTGAGGTTAGTGATTAGAAGAAAATCATCTGCTCTTTAATTAACGTGAGCACTGCTTATGGGAATTGATGTTTTATGTCATAGATAATTATGAGTTCCAATGTAGCATAATTTGAACTTTTATGTGACCAACTTTTCTCAGAGAAAAATCAGGTGTCATTTTTGCAGCTCTTATGCTAGGCATGCCATATGCTAGAAGAGAACTTCACAAATGAGAAATGGCATTAAGGTGTTTGTAAAAGTTATAGACTGGTCAAACACTTTTAAAGTGATAAGGCCCTAACCCCATTAAAAATGGATTCTTTTAAGACTGCTGTTTTGAGAATATATAAGCACCTTTGGTTGATAAAACTGCTGTCTTAAACACTTCCCTTCCATCTGGGTATAATAGAGATGTATTGATTGCAGCTTTCCATCCATATTTCTGATGACCTTTCTGCCACCAACACAATGCACAGTGTCACCTTCACCACTCTTCATAGCAACATCATTTAATCAGCGGCAAAATGAGAGCCTGGTGCCTGAGCGTGCAGATAACGCCATAGGAAAACACAAGGACAACTCAGAGACAGACTTCCGCGTGCTGAAAGGCCTGCGACTAGCACAGCCTATCAAACATCTAAGAGAAATACGATATTTTCTCCTTTACACAAGATAAAGCATCACTAGCTTGTTTGGCAATTTTAAGTAAAGCTTTCAGTTTTCCTTTTCCTTCCTGTTTCTTGAGTTTTTCCTAAAATTAAAATGCAAGCTAGTTTACAGGGTTGTTGGGGGCAAGTAAACAAGAAACGCAGACTAGTAAGGGAAGACTAAGTCGGGGTGGGTACAGTCAAACTCAGAATAGAACTGATCTTGTATGCTCAGTGGTCAAACCAAACCAAACAATGCTGCACTTAGCGTTTTAAGACTCCAAATGTGTGCGAGCATTTTTCAAAACCATGTTGATTGACTCTCAGGCTTCTCATCAAAGAAATAGTAAATCTATATAATGATATTTTTCTCAAAAATCATTCTGTCAGGGGCTAATACAGCTATCACAGAGTTGCATAATCAAATCTCATCAAATAGTGTTGTCCAACTGCCACCACCACCGTTCAGAGCATTCTCTTCCTTCTTGAACTCCTTGACATCAGCCTTTTACACGCCCCAACCCCCACTCCCCACCTGTACCTTCCAGACACCCGAACTCTACTCGCTGTCTCCACAGGTTCATTGACCCTGAGGTTCATACACTACAAAATAGAAAAAAAAACATATAATAGAAATTCAAGAGGGTCATCCCCAATGACAAAATACCTTTGAGATAAAAACTCAATATGAGCACACAAAAATATACAGACAATATTGAAAACCAGATCAGGCCCAACATGCATCAGAGGGGGAATTAACTGACAAGGTTTTAACCATTCAAGTCAGGTTTATCTTTTTGACTTTCTATAGTCATCTCTCCAATGCTCTCTGTTTAGTAACCACATTCCTCCCATCCCTCTATTGTGGATAAAGTGAAATTATTTGAGGCTTATTTCCTATGTAGATCTCACAAATGTATCCTGTACTCCCACTGTCATCCATAGCCTTCTGCAAACCAGAATCTCACCATTCAGGCTCTGATACTATCCTCC
The DNA here is from genome assembly GCF_000313985.2 of Echinops telfairi. Lineage (NCBI taxonomy): Eukaryota > Metazoa > Chordata > Mammalia > Afrosoricida > Tenrecidae > Echinops > Echinops telfairi. The sequence goes on along the minus strand of NW_022103896.1, from coordinate 55,641,014 downwards.
CCTTCAGACTCGGGTGATATCATTGACAATCCTTGCATCACACAGGTTGGCGTGCTTCTGCCATGTAGACTTAGTTGATGTCTCACTTAGATGACTGCTTGTTTGGAGACAAGCTTGTAAGACCCCAGACGCTATTTCATCTGATAGCCAGGCACCATCTGACTTCTGCAGCACATTTTGTTATAGCATCCATATCTTCTGTGTTCCCTTCAGGAAAACAAGTACTGAGCAGGGCCATGTTCTTAAATTGGAGGAAGGATTTAGTGGGAGCCCAAAAGCCATTCCTGGATCTGTTTTTATTTTGTTTATCTGCCCTTGGCTCCCTTTTAGAGACCTTATAGATAATTTATGATAGATAGTCTTAAATATCTTCCATTAATATTGTCACTGATTAGCCCCTGGTACAAAATTTTAAGTCACTGTTGAGAGAGGGATTTGGGGTAAGTGTAGGCTAACTCCATATTGCAGTACTGGAAGTATTGAATCAATCCTTTTGTGACTGGACACTATTTGCACACACAGTGGGAGTCGGTTGTCAGTGAAAATTTACATTAATATTCACTGAGAATATCAGTCACAGATTTGCCACAATAACAGATAACTTAATACAGCATATAGGGCAGTGATGTAATAAGTCAATCATTATCTTCCTACCAACAGTTCAAGAGTTTTGGTATAGCTATCTTCTGCTTCTTCAAACACCATGATTTTCAGTCTTTCTTCAGGTTACAGTGTGTTTGTGGTAGAGTCCGGTTCACCCCGTGGAGTTTCCACATCAGATCTCACTGGGATGGTCTTTGGAGGGTGGCTGTGTGCCTTGAAGATCCAGAATTCAACGTCCCAGGATGCTGTGGCACTTGCCCTGTGTCCCCAGGATGCGCTCCCAAACTCGGACCGATGTGACTCATTCAGTCCATGTTACTCCTCTTTTAGGGTCCTTAAAAGTGTTTTTAGTCATCTGTTTCCTCCCACTTGGAGGTCGGTCTGTCCTCCTACTTTTCCTACCAACAGTCAGGCATTTGCAATAAAAATAACATAAATGTGGATATATTCCAATTCTACTGAGTTATATATATATAAAGTATTAATCTCTTGCAAATGTTGAGAATTTCTATTTGTATATACTGAGTCTTCATATATACTGCAGCTTTATAAATCTCTAGTTATTGTTAATGGAAAATTCCGTTACAATCACTACATGTCAAGAAAGGTAATATGGCAAACTATCCTTTTCTAACATGCCGGAGAGGAACATACAAGTCTATAAAGTTATCACTCCATGCTAATGCACAAGTTGAAATACAAGGTTTTACAAGTGAGCTTTATGACTGTGACTTAGCTAGGTATAACATAGATATTTCACAGATTGTATTGAGGCCCTGTTTGCCATCAGGAACAGGGTTTGAAATCAGAGTAAAAAGATCACTACTCCTTTCTTATCTTCACAGGACTCCTCCTGAAAATAAGTGAGAATCTCTGAAAGCTCTGGACTTGTTGTGCAAGAAAAGTTAAGGGACTCTGGTAGGAATCTGTGAAGAGGCAGGCACTAGATGACTTCTCTTAAGTTTGAATCTGCGCAGCACGTGTATGAATCTTAACTAAACTTCCAGTTTATTTCAGTAGGCCTGGATACCATGAAGTGAACTTGGGTAGCTGGAAGAGAATGCACTGATACAGAGAGTGACCATATTTATTGTTTGACGACTTTGGGGGTCTCCATTCTCCAGTTGGCTGAACTTCTCCCAGTTTTCTCCTAGTTACCACCCCTCTCAGCCCCCACACAGCAAGGGCCAAAGTCCTTTATGGTAATACTACTGATCAAGAGGCCACTGACCACATCGGGCATAGATAATAAGACCATGAAATATAGCTACGTCTTCACAATATTATATTTTTGTTCTTTAACTGCAGTATACATTTCAAAAATTGAAGCTCTTTTTTTGTCTCCCTTCTCTATTCTTCCCACAATATAATTTTATTTTGACTTTAGCGACGATGGAAAAATCAGATTAATGATAAGCATTGCTTTAGATCCTGCACCAAATCATCAAGAGGCGTTTCTTCTGTCAGTCAAATACAATTAGAATTATTACTCACAGTCAGTTTTTCTAAAGACCTCAATTATTCCATAGATTATCCCCTAAAAACCGCTCATCATTTTACTGGAAGAGTGTCTTAAGTGGTTCAATCAATGGAACAAATCATTATTGGTGATTATGATAACCCACAATTTGGAACACAAAGTTGAGGAACAACTTTCTGAAAGTTCTCAGAAAATAGAATGTGATAGAACACAACCAGAAGAAATTTAAATATGTCATTTTATTTGTCAGTAGCTACACAATTTGTGAGGGGGAAGAATCTTGGTGTGTACCATTAAAATAACAGATTAGTTATGTCTTTATTTTGAAGTAAATATATCATTTTTGTGATGACAGAAAGTAGATCTTTATATGTAGATTTGGGTATCATAATATAGATCAGATTTTTTATTTCCTGGGAGCCTTTTGTGCATCACTCTTATACATTTTGTGAGTGCTCCTATTCAATAAATTCATATAAACTATGAATATCTGGATTCTTGAATGGCTCCTTTAAGGCTCTGTGCCTAGGACATGGAAGATACACCATGCTTTCTCAAGATTCACAGTAGAGGAAGATAACCCGCTCAGTAATGTTTCCCCCTTCTCTGGGCCTGAGCCCCACAGCAGATGGCCTGGGCGGTGTGTTGAAAGTTGAGAATGTGTGGCTGACCAGTTGCTCCTCCAGGGATTCAAGGTGATATTTAAAACTAATAGATTTGCTTTAGCAAACACCTAATTGCACCTTCACAGAAACAAGAACCTTAATTAACTTAATTGCTAAACAGATGCAACTATAAGCCAACTCCAAATCAAGACCACAAGTCTATTCCAATTCATAACAATGCATATATTGTTTCCAGTAAACTATAAATCTTTTTTTAATCATTGTATTGAGGGTTTGTACAACTCATCACACCCATACATACATACATTGTGTCAAGCACATTTGTACATTTGTTGCCCTCATCATTCTCAAAATATTTTCTTTCTACTTGAGCCCTTGGTATCAGCTCCTCATTTTCCCTCTCCCTCCCCCATCTTCCCTCCCTCATAAACCCTTGATAATTTATAAATTATTATTATTTTTTCATGTCTTACACTGTCTGATGTCTTCATTCACCTACTTTTCTGTTGTCCAACCCCCAGGAAGGGGTTTATATGTAGATCCTTCTGATCAGTTCCTCCTTTCTTCCCCACCTTCCCCTTCCCCTCCTGGTATCACTACTCTCATTATTGGTCCTGAGGGGTTTATCTGTCCTGGATGCCCTGTGTTTCCAGCTCTGATCTGTACCAGTGTACATCCTCTGGACTAGCCAGATTTGTAAAAATTGGGATCATGATAGTGGGGGGGAGAAAGCTTTAAAGAACTAGAGGAACACTGTATGTTTCATCAGTGATATACTGCACACATACTGGCTCATCTCCTTCATGCGACCCTTCTGTAAGGGGATGACCAGTTGCCTACAGATGGGCTTTGGGTCTGTCTCCACTCTGCACTCCCCTTCATTAACAAAGATATTATTTTCTGATTCTTGATGCCTGAAACCTGATTCTATCAGCACCTCATGATCACACAGGCTGTTGTGCTTCTTCATGTGGGCTTTGTTGCTTCTCAGTTAGATGGCTGCTTGTTTATCTTTAAGCGTTTAAGACCCCAGACACTATATCTTTTGGTAGCCGGGCACCATCAGCTTTCTTCACCACATTTGCTTATGTACCCGCTTTGTCTTCAGTGATCATTTTGGGAAGGTGAGCATCATGGAATGCCAGTTCAATAGAACCAAGTGTTCTAGCATTGAGGGAGTACTTAAGTGGAGGCCCAATGTCCATCTGCTACCTTAATACTAAACCCATGTACATAGATCTATTTCCCCATTGTCATATATAAATATATTTACATATGTACATGCCTATATTTAGACCTCTATAAAGCCCTTTGCCACCTAGTTCTTTATTTCCTTTTACTTTCCTCTTGTCCCACTATCATATGCAGCCTTCATTTGGGTTTCAGTAATTCCTCTCAGTTACATGGCCTTGATAAACCCCTATCAGGCCTCTTACACCCTCATTGCCATTGATTTTGGATCATTTGATGTTCCCTTCTCCCTGGCCTTGTGAAAACCCACTTCCTTTTCCCCACCTCCTCTTTTCCCACGTTCCCCGGGAATCATTGGTCCCTTTGTTATCTCCTCCAGATTGTTTATCCCACCTATCTTATCTAGATAGACTTGCAGAGATAATACTATGCACAAAAAAATAAGACAGAGCAAAACAAAGCAACAAAAGAAAACAAAACAACGAAAATGACAAAAAAGAAAAACCTGTAAATAATTCATGGTCTGTTTGTTGATGTTTAGGAGTGTTTTCCTTTCTGGCTGAGACTGATGGGGTGCCACACCCTAGCCCCAAAGTCTATTTTTGGTATTCCCTAGGGACTTCATTGATCTGTTCTCCGTGCTGTTCTGTTGCACGCATTAGTGTTTCCCCTCAGTGTGGTGGGATCAGATTGGGCGCAGTTCCCACACTGTAAAACTGTAAATCTTTACTGGAGAGGACAACCTCTTCTTTCTCCCTCACAGCAGATGGTAAGTTTCAACCACCAGTCTTGAGTTTAGCAGCAGGCCAGCACTAATTCCAGAGTAAAGCACAAAAATTTAGTTGCAAGGTTTCTCCCCAGAAAGGATAAATGACCACAATGGCTATAGATTGGATGTAGCCCCTGTTCAGTCTAGGGCCTACCCTTCTCCAGGGGTAGTCTAAAGTTTAGATCAGGATTTCATATACCTAAGCCACAGATACAACTTCCCACACCAGCTCCTTTGCATCAAGGTGCGATCCTTGCACCCAAGGAGAAGGGATCTAAATAAGATACAGCTCTGATGCCTGCTTCTTATAAAGAGAAGTCCATAATCCTGATTTCATGACCATCTGAACCCTGCCCACACAACCTCTCTGCACAAGCCTGTCTTTAGAGGGGATGCTGGGCAGTGAGGATCCCTGAACAGTGCAGAGCACCAGGCAGACGCGGACCTGCTGTTGAGGCAGCAAGTGCTTCAAGAGCCCCAGGGAGATGGCCGGCCTGGAGTTGTCTAAGTTCTCTCAGGCGGGAAACTCGTTGGAGCTGGGAACTGCCGATGGATGTGGCATCACTAGAGATGTTTTGAAATCCAAAGAAACTTCTTAACTAGCAATAACACCAACAAAAACTAACACTAGTCCTAATCATGGAAGTTCAAGAAATTATGCTACAGAAAGTAGCTAATTATCTCAATCATGTCTATGAAAACTATGACACAACTCTCATAAGGTAATTTGACCAAAGAAGATTCAACTAAACCAAATATAGGACAATAGTAGTAAAGACATGTCTTAGTCATGATAGTAATTATATCTTTCTATACTGAATGTTGTTATATTTATAGTTTTGTCTTTCTGTGTGTGTGTTTGTGTTTTATTAGGGGTCATTTTTTAGTGTCAGGTAAGAATATATATGAGAATGTTGTTGATTCAATATTTTGATTACATTTACAAATCAATGGCATTATTAAATGCATCTTATTGGCCAACTTCAGCACTATTTGTGCCCCAAATTTTACATCACCATATTCATGGCATTTAGCAGCTTTTTAAACTTTATAAATTTTGTGACTTTCTCATTCTAAGTCCATATGGTTTGGATATCCCAAATTTTGCATCCCAAATTTGCATGCAATTTTGATTGTTGAAGAAAGAATGTCTGACTGAAAGGCATCCCCGGCCAATGAAACCAGTGTCTGCCTCCGTGTGAGCACACAGCCTCTCGGCACATATGGCCGCTGTGCGGCCTTTGAACTTCGCTTTCTTCTTCTCCTTTCGTGTGTGTGTGTGTGTGTGTGTGTGTGTGTGTGTGTAAACTGCAAAGTTTATATATTTCTTATGCATTTCTCAAGTACTATTTATTAGTAGAGATGGGTGTCCCCAAAGCCTCCGGCATGTTTCCCCCTCAATTTATTTTTACTCTTCTTCAATATCTTTCTCTGCATACACACTTTCTTGTGCAGTTGTCAGACTCCTACCTGGCATGTGTTTCTCTTTGGGGGCTGGTGCTTCTCTCACACGTGGCTCTTCCCTGGCTCACTTAGCCTCCCATTCTCCAGCCCTGTGCTTTCTTCTCAGGCACCACAGCGCTGCCCTCTGGGTCCTGTCCCTTACTTTTAGCCTAAGCCACATGCTTTTCGGGGTTCTCTATTACTTAAACTGGGAATCGGGTGTTGAATTTCATTACCAAGGATGAGCAATGTGTGTCTCCTAGAGCACAAACTAAACTCATGTGAGCTCCGTAAGGGGGGTAATGGATCCCTCCCGTTAGAATCTCTAAAGGTAAGCCCCAGAACCTGCATTTTAGAAAGCAGTCCAAGTGATTATTATGAATGCTTCTGTTTCAGTCCCTGGTCTGTTCCATTTACCTGATTAGGAAGTCAGCCAGACTTACCAACACCGCCCCCCCCCCGGCCCCCCTTTTCCAGTGTCTGCTTTGGCGTGGTCACAGGAGGGCTTGTTCAGATGCTATTCTTTCTCTTCTTCCTCACACCAAGATCCTCAAGGAGATGAAAGAAGCTCAGGTGTCTGTACTTGTTGCATCCCTCAGATTCTGAAGTTCAGAGAAAAGAAACCAAGAATAGTCTTGTCGTTACATTCATTTAAAAACTGATATTTTCCATATCCACAGTTTTAAGTGGCATCAATTCAAATAAGCAGAGATGAGCAACTTGGGAGAATATATATATAGGTTGTTGGTTTTATTCGGGTATTATTGCATATTGAAAAGAGGAATAACACAAAATGTTCCCAATAGAAATTGTAAATCTCTTATTGGTTGTCAGTCAAGTCCATTCTGACCCTGGTAACCCCATCTGTACAGAGCAGAACTGAAACGCTCCCATAGGGATTCGAGGCTGTGACTCCATATGGAAGTGGACAACCCAGCCTGTACTCCTAGGCAACTGTTGGTGGGTTTGAACCATTAACCTTCCGGCTGTTAGTGAATTACCCAGAATTAGATTTTTTAATCCAACCTCCCATAATATATATTGATGCTCTGTACTCAAAACTATAACTAAAATCTTATCTGTATGCAGTGCTTGTATTTCTGAAATCCATCTACTTGTCAGTTTTGCCCAAAGAGCTCTCTCTCATGTGAAAGTGTTTGAACCCTCCCCCAACCCCTCTGTCCCTCTGAGAATACTGTTGCTGCTGCTAATATTTTACATTTGTATAGCTTTTACAGTTTCCACAGCCACAATTTTGTTTAGTCTTTACAGCAATTCCATTCAGATAGGAGAAAAATAGGGATCCGAGGCCTCAAATATATTGCCCAGGTCTCAATAGTGGCAAGCGATTGAATCACAAGTCAACTCAAGTTTTTACGTTCTAATCCAACACTACTGTCAGTGACTCAATTTTCCAAGAAATAATCCCCATTGCCTTCCAAGAATTAATGTCAAATGATTTTATTAATGCAGTAGGGAGTGGGAAGAAAATTGACTTTGTTTATGCTTAAGGGCTATTCAGGGGATAAAATACTTAAGGCAAACTCAAACAGAGCTACTCTTTGGTGCTGGAGATCAAAATCCTGGTGACCCTTTCCGGAGGTGGGGAAAGGAGTGGGTTAGTGATCTGAGGGTGTTATATCTGGATCTTCTAGGGTCCTGGGGATAGCACATTTCTTGATATGAATTTTAATACTACTGGATTTTTCACTCTCAAGAATTCATAGAGCTGTGCAGCTACACTTGTGCATTTTTCTAGGTAGGTCTCTTTCTTTTGCAGCCCCGTAGAATTTCCCATATGGATGCCAAGGTTATGTGTCTTTATGGAATTGATAGGAAGCTTAGGAGAAAGGAGGTTTTCCCCAGAGACTCACCAGTCTGCAAGGAACAGTTATCTATGCCCATAAGGAAAAAGGGATTTCCTGAGAGGTCGGGCAGGCAGGCAGAAGGCTACAAGAGGAACATGTATGGTAGCAACCAACTATGTCACAGGTTACATGCACACTTGTGCACATGCACTAGCTAAGAGCGTACCCACACAGGACCTGGCTCTGAGTGACAGAGGAGGAGCCCAGCCAGGGAGACAAAGGATAAAGACTCAAGAGCTTTAGGATCACAGGTCATTCCACACTTTCCAGAGATGGCCCATTCTTGTTTGTTAGAAAACCAAGATAAACAAACCAACCAGCAAACAACTTCACTTCCATCGAGTAGAGTCTATAAGAAGGTACTATTACAAATTTGGCTTTCACTCATAAAAGCTTACTTTCACGTACTATCATGATTATGCTGTGTGAATCCGTTCTACGCCAAGGAGGAAGACCCAAGGAAAAGCAGCTCATGATTTAAGAGAAACAGTTTAGAACCTCCTCCCGAAAGCAGACTGGTTCAAACTACTGATCTTTTGGCTAATAGAGGAGAACTTAACCACGGTGCCATCAGGACACCTCTCGTGCTGTATTTCATCTGTCCACCTTGAGATGAGACGAGCTAGATAGCACCTCTAGTGAAAATCTGATAAAAAATACAGTCCATGAATCCTGATTTGTTTTGAAGTGAGAAAAATGTGGGACTGAACTTAAAATCCTTAAAGACAATAGTACCTGATAGCTACGGCAATGTCAGAGACAACGCTCATGTTAGGAAAGTACACAGTAGGCCTATAAACATTTGCTGTGCAGGCCAATGAATGAGTTAATTAATGATTGTATTTCAACCTGAATCTACTAAAGAGTTAGGTCTAAGAAAATACCTTGAAATAAAATAAAATGAACAAGTCCTGGTAGCTTGAAATTAAAACATGAATTTTAATAATAAAGTGGCCATCTTACGTAATTTGGGGTTTGGGCATACTTCATACTTCGAAGTAAAATTAAACAGTATTTGCTGTAAGTATATAATCCATGTTCATAGACTTCAGAAACATCTAACTTCATGCACTATGTAAAGGTCAATTTCAGCCAACTCCCGTGCAAATAGTAATAAATTAAACATCAGTAGATTAACTTGGAATACTTCCACTTCATGCTTTCTATAACAAGACATTAACTGTTCCTGTAAATTTTGCTTCTTTCTCCAGCACCATAAGGAGTTACTTGGTTTAAAGTGCAATTGGTTTGGGGAAAACATTCTGCTTTTCTGGCTTTTTTTTGCTACAGGAGGTAGCAGTGGTACTCTGGAATTCGAGATAAACCATGGTGTTATCATACACAGACCATAACAGGAAAAGGGAGGAATGGTGATTTTGTGTGTAGCCCATGATCTGAACTATTAATTGCTTCTATGTTTTGCCATTTTAATTAACTAAGAGTGAATGGGCTTTTAAGATTAATGACGAAATTGGAATATTTAGTTTTTAAAGAAATTATTTCCACATGGCTGCGCATATAGAATGGGAACTAAAATTAAAATAGTTATATTTCACTTAAATGATCACTCATCATATTGTATTTTAATTGCATGTGTTAATATAAAATAGGTTATCAGTTTAAGCTAATTTCACAAATCCATTATCAATTTTTTTCTAAAATGTTGAAAATCAATTATTCACATTCAGTGAAAAAAAATACTGAATATAATTGATTTCATCAATCTTCAATCAAACTGAAAGAAAACCTTAGTTCATAAAAGAAACTCCATAGTGACAGAAAAATGATTTTTTAAAATCTGTCTGTATTTAGTAGACGTGTTACAATACAGTCCATTTATGAAACCCACTGCTCTGAACCAGACCGGTAGACTGTACTACTCATTAGAGATATTCCCATAGCCTTTCTCTCTCTCTCCCTCTCTCTCTCACTTTTTTATGTATCAGAGTTTTATATCAAGAGAGCACCCAAATCCAACTCAAATCCGTAAGTCCAATACTAGTCCATGAGCCCCTCTTCAGATTCTCAAGGTCACAGGGAATGATGCAGAATGGAGGAAGACCACAGGCCGGTGGTCCACAGCCTCTCCTGAAGATCAGCCTGGAATGACTGATGTATCATGATCAATTGGCCATCTGTGCGCTCCATTCAAAAAAACAGGAGTCCACTTCCACAGATTTATCTTTTGCTCATGAAAATCACTGGGAGTGTTTATGAACAACCATTTATTACCTACCATAGGGCCTATATAATTAAAATGGTCTGTATCCCTGATTTGCCGCTGACTGGGTTTTAGAAGAGTGATAATGCTATAAAATGATTCCGTTGCAGGTTTCATTATTGTCCTCACAGGGGACCATTTGTCTTTCGACAGTAGGCTCGTCAGGCCTCTCATCTGTAACTGATCTCTGGTTGAGTTCCAGAAAGTAGGCCTAATCCCTAGAGAACCTCAGCACACTAATCATAATTATCAACACTTGTTGCATCCCGTTTGTGCAGGAGCCAGATCTATAGAAGAATTACAATGATTGTTTCTACAAAGCAACCTGTAGGTATGTAGATTTACAGTAGAAGAAACAATCTAAAAGCATTAATCACTTTGAGTCAAACATATAGTAAGTGATTCTGCTGAGATAGAAATTTAGAACTGCCCACAACATCACAGCCCCTATTAGTATATTTGGCTCATTGTGCCCAGCCTAAGAGGCTCTCCCTGAATAAGGTAAATAAATTCCTACCCTCCCCAACTTCCAAAGCTAACATTATACCCTGACTGGAGGGGATAGTTATTTTTTAAAGACTTCAGGAATAATGTTGATTGGAATCATAATATTGGCTGGACCCATATGAATAAGTAGAGATAAGATGTCCAATTGTGAATCAGAGGTGAGCTCACTCACTGTACATGTGACAGAAAAACCTTCATACTCAAAAATGAAGCCACTGCTAGATTATGTAACTAATAACTGCACTGCTAAGACTAAGGAGTGGGGGTGCACAATGGCCCTTTGGCCTTCACACAAAAAGAGATACAGCATATGACATCATATTTTAACCTAAAGATAAAAATGAAGATATTTTCATCCTTTGTGAATGTTTTCCAACAGTGACTTGGCAGAGAAGGATTTTATTAATCAAGTAGATGGGATGACCACTCTATAGAAACCCTTCAGCCACTTTCCCCAGTCATTTCTGTCACTGCTCAATGAACCCAAATGCAAACTGACCATGTGTATGATCGAAGCATGAACTCCAAAGCACAGACTTGTACTTAAAAAGTCAAACTGGGCTATAATCATTGCTGAATTCCAAATCTGCCAATAATTGGAACAAATATGAAGTTTTTGTTATGGAACCATTCCTGATAATCATCAACCAGGTACTTGGTAATAGATTACTTACATTGAACTACTTCCATCAATGGATGGGGCAAGATTTTATTTGGACTAAAATAGAAATTGACTATGAATATGGACTTGATGTCTTAGATTCAATGATTGTTTCAAAATTACCATTGATTTAAGAATGCTTTTCCCCTTCTAGTTATACTCCATACAGCACTGATTGTGTGCAAGGAACTCACTAATCATGTATAATAATTGGTCCTTCCTCATGGAATTCACCATTCTTCCATCACCCTTAAGTTAACAGCTATTTTTATAAAATAAGGGAATGGGCTTTGGAAGAATTAGTTATTGCCAGGTGACAGCAGCATTCAGAGCTAGTAAACATTTTTTCAGAAATATGCATGCTCTAATTCTGATTCTTAATTATGTAATGAATATGGGGGAATCTCTAAAATTTGGCAACAGTAAAAGATTTCTGAATGCACTACAACCAAAATCTAATACACAGTCAAACGCTGTAATGACTCTGATCTGTTTCTGTTTCGGGTACCACATCCCCGTGTTGCAGATGTATCTAGAGAAAAGGGGACTGTGAGTGGGAAAAGTTTAAAAGCTCTGCTCAAAATCAGCACTGGATCTATGAGTCATGGCTCCAGGAACTAATAGGGTGAAATAAGACTGGCTCTACCAAATATTGTATTAACTGTAGTGACCCACTAGCAAAATCCATGCTTCCTTTCCTTGTGACTTACATTCTGCTTGTCTAGAAGACTAAGGTCCAAAAGGAGAAACACTTCTGCCCGACACACAAGTACCTTATTGAACTTGAAGTTAAAGACTGCAGGTGGCCATTTTGGGTTCCTCATGCTTCTGACTCAGGCAAAGATAGGAGTTCCAGCGCTGGTTAGGGTAATTGATTCTAATTACCAAAGGAAAATGGAACTGTTTCTGCAAAATGGAGGTAAATACCACGGTGGTATGTTAGGTGGAAGCCCGACTTTCGTGTTGTCTCCATTTGATGATTATGTGTGGTTTAAAGAGACATGCAAGATGCCAACTTGAAAAAGGAAGGATTTGAAGATGAATTTTGTGTGTCCATTTGGTTAAGCTGTGGCGACCAGTTCATTGGTCATATACGAGTTGAGATGTTGCCGTGAAGGTGTTTGGTACATGTTAATAGCCAAGCAAACAAACAGGAAAAAACCAAACTCACTGCCATCTAGTCATTTCCAGCTCAGAGCCATTCACAATAAATTAGGTAGAGGAGATTACACTCTATGTTATAGAGTGGCCTCATTCTATCCGTTGAACGTTCAAAGAGCAAAACACGAACTTTCCCAGAGCAGAATGCACCATGTTTCCAGAATGGAATGCATTACTCCTGCCTGGGCTTCCAGCTTTCTGATTTGCCCTATTTCAGACTTGCCAGAACCCACAATTATGGGAGCCAAATCTTTGAAGTGTGTCTCTCTCTTTATCATGTGTGTGCATGTGAATGACAGACTAGGCTTGCACTGAAGAATTACAGAACAGTTTTGTTTACTTGTAAGGCCATTTTCCTTAGCTTTTTTTTTCATGTTCATGTATTGAGTATGTGCAAAAATTTTAGTAAAAAGTAAGACCAAACACACATATTAAGATCCAAAAATTCCCACAGTGTTTACATTTTGCCCACAAATACATTTGTTCTTTACAAATATAATCTATTTTCTCAAACTGCAGAGACCACTACGTTTTTGTTTACTTTATATTTCCTTGTCCTGATCGTTTCAAGCCCAAATGGAAGTTGCTGTTTTCTATTTGAGGGACGTGGCAATGGTTTACCTAAGTAGTATTGTGATTTTTTTTTTGTCCTTAGTTACAATTGTCAGAAAGATACAGAATTAAAATGCACAGTTTGGTCCTAGGAAAAGTGCTATTGCTTAAATAAAGAAAAAAAAAATCAAATGTTAACAATTAACAGACAATGAAATTTGCATCTAATTTTGGCTTAATCAAATGCCACAGCTGAAAGAAGCCAAAACAAAAGGAGTAAATTATAGAGGTTGGGTTTACAAAATCAGTTTCATTCTTTCTCATTGTTAAAGACCTACAGTATTTTTTTCATTTTAAAATAATAAGGTTGAGTAAAGAGAATATCTTGTTTTTTTCCATATATTCCCAGTGCCTAACACAGTAGATGTTCAATGAATATGACTTTGATTAATTAATTATTGAATTCATAAGCAGCCAATATACTGGTATATGATTTAAGATACTTTGGGCTTAAGAAGCTTTGAAATAAATAGTACACATACTCCTACTTTATGAAAACACAATGCTTTTGAAATAATACATTCAATTTATTGATTTAAGAATAGAATGCCATAAAGTAAGTTCAAAATCATTATGAAAGGAACATAGTATAGTTCAATTACTTTTACATGAATATTTAAAGATCTCTAAATTAATTTTATACTCTGGAAAGCAGGCCAGTGTTCTAGAATTTTTCAATTAGCATCTTTTGGGAGTCAAAATTCATGTTTTTATCTGACAAATAACTCTCATTCTCTTATCTTTTATTTTGTCGTCACTGTTGGCCCCTTTCGCATGGATAGCATAATAAAATACGACCATTGTTCCATGGAGTCATCTTTAATTATTGGCTGTGCTAGTACATGCATCTCCGCCTTTATTTTTCTTCATCCTGCATCCTTTCCAAATGATTATCCCACTCTGCCAACTAAATATTTAGATGTTGCTAATGGTTATGGGAATCTATTTAAAATTCAAAATCGAATATACATCACAAATTCCCATCTGGCTTTATGATTCTACATAAAATTTCAGACTCTTGCCAGATGATATTGCTATCTACAAGTCATAGTTTCAAAAGTAATTTCTTATAGCCTTATCACCAGAATGACATTGGACTGAAAGACTTGTAATGCAGTAGGAAATTATACAGCTGTAAAGAACTCTTCTGAAAACACATGTCAATAAGCAAAAACGAAAGTAGATGGCAATAAGAAGAAAGATGTGGGAGGTAAGAGTGATTAGACATGTTTCCTATTTATGATCATGATTACAAGTGAAGCCTTAGAGTGTCGTTGGCCTGTCGGGGTCGTCGTCATGTGACATTTTCACGAGCGGGTGCTCTGAATGCCACTGTGCTCTGTATTTCACTGTCTTTGTGGTATGGCAGCAAAACTGCTCAAACTCCTTTTACACAATCACAATAATAGTTCCGCATACATTAGGCATTGCTAGAAATCCCAAGCAAATCACATAATTTATTACTATTTTAGCGTGTTTCAATGATGTTTGATAGGCAAATTCCTTGATTTCACTCAACCTCTACCTTCTTGCAATAAATAAAAATTTGGTTCTCCCTTGGCAATCTACCTTCTCTCCAATTGTCTCAAATATGTGCTGTTTGGTGGTGGCTCTGTGAGCGTGTTGTTCTATTGTTCAGAATAGCTCTGGTTTCAAAGTCAAGGAGTAAGCCCCACCAAGTGAGCCAGTGGAGTTGCTTGAATCTATTCTGTTGCCGTCGAATCTGCGCTCCTTGCAGTCCATGTGTGTCTGAAGAGAATGGTGCTCAAAGAGTTTTCAATGGCTTAGTTTTAGAAATTTAGTCACCAGGCCTTTCTTACACAGTGTCTCTGAATGGACTTAAGCTTCTAGCCTTTACTTTTGCAGCTATCGGCTTTAATTATTTGAACTACTCTCTGTCTCTCTACCAGGCAAAGCGGTCTTAGTTGCAGCATTTCTTAGACCATCGAAACAGAAGCAAACAAAACAACAACTCAAACGTACTGCCATGAATTAGATCCGCACTCTTAGCAACCCCACAAGACAGGGGAGAGCTGTCCTTCTGCGTACCGACTGTGTCTCTTTCTGTGCCTAGAGGCCTCGTTCTTCTCCTGAGTTAGACATCTTCTTTCTATATTGATTCCTTTCCTTCAAACTCATGCTTGTTTCCCTTCCCTTCCCTACCTCTTTCCTTTGCTCCCTCTTCCCTTCCCTCTCACCGAATCACCTGTTCATGTCCATCCATATTTGCAACAGGAATCTACAGCATCATAACGTTGTACCTGTTTTTATTTTCAGCTCACTTTTTAAGTAACCTCGTGCATACAAGTACTTATCCTCGTGACCCTTAAGTCCAAGTATATTTTCTTAGAATTATTTCATTGATTACCATCTCTTGTTTCTTCAATCAGATAAGAAGCATTTTGACAGTGTCTCTACATGTTTGCTCCATGTTTTTTAAAATAACTTTTCTTCTTTGTTGTTACTTCCTGAAAGATTTCCTCAAGTTTTGGTTACAATATTTTTCTCTCAATATGACATTAGTACCATCATGTCTTACATTTCTAAAGCTATGTATTTTTTCTAAATTTCTGTATTTGATTTAGGAATTCGTTTAAAACTATTTCCCCAAATATATAAAGAATTTTATTTTTTAAACTGTGCATAGTATTAGTCCATGGTGGGCTACTTCAGACAGTTCCCAATGGTTTGGCAGAACCAATGCCTAATAGTCTTTTGAGTTTGGCGACTGGTGGTTAAAATGGCACTTTTAATCAGGGTCCTTTCTAAGGTTGGTTGGTGGCGGGGCATTTGCCCAGTGTGGAAATCAAAAATTGACATTCCTTACTCTTTTTTAATGTCTATATGTGCAAGAGTGTGTTCTAAGCACTTGTAGTGATTTTCATTCTACCCATCGGGATAAAAAATTAGAACTATGCTTGTAATGTTTATTTATTCATTTAATAAAACTTGTTACACTTTTAATGAAATGCTGCATTTTATTCCCTGCACTTGTTACTTCTGTAAACACATACATAAAACAAAGAGATACAGTGCCAGGCAACCAGAGGGTGACATCCTATCATTTGTTTCAGCTTTGTGTTATGCCCCATGAAATATTATGAGCAAATATTGCAATTTCCCAAAGTGTTCAAAGAGCTAAAAATATTGTCAGAATAATTACTATTAGTTCAGAAGAAACAGAAAGGGGGGTTTCAAAGATGGACATAATTTATTCAGAAAAGAGAAGTCACCTAATTATTTCTAATCTGTCAGACACAATGAATATTATCTAATTGGCCTACCTCTAAAAGTTATGGGATCCTATTCTTACCGTGAAAATCAATTAAGGATAAATCACGCCGCTGATGATCCTTGGCTGAAAGTGAAGAATGTTGCAAGTGAATATGCCACTCAAGAAGCAATTTGGAAATGTCTTAAATAACAGTTTTCTTGTTTTATTTATGGTTTTTATTATCTTATTGTTAAAAAGTTTTATTGTTTTTGTTAGGTATTATTCAGTTTACTCATTAAAATTTAAAAACTCGTATAATCTAATTCTGTGTACCTCTTTTGTTGTCTTTATTTAAGTATTACCTGTACACAATAAGATACTACCCCTTGGTGTATCATTTTTAAAATACTTAAAATGGCCATTAGGCCAGCAGACTAGGTGTTAAATCATTTGAATCCTATCACTGTTATTAGTTAGTGTCTATGTGCCTTAGTTAGCTTCCTCCTCACCCATCATGTGTTTTTTAAGGAGCCCTGGCATGCTGTCAGGTAAGTATTGGACTGCTGCCTGCAAGATCAATGGTACCCTCTACCAGCCGCACTTCAGGAAAAAGATGGGGTTGTCTGATCTTTTACAGCCTCAGAAGCACATTGGGCTGCTAAACACAAGGTCAGCATTCCAAATCACCAGATATTGGTGGGGGAAAGAGATTTTCTACTCCTGTGAAAAGGTACAGCCTTGGAAACATACAGATCTACACGTCCTATAGGGAAGCCATGGTGAGTTTGCTTGTGGATGTGTGCCTTAAGGGCTTTTCTCAGTTCTTTGGGACCCTGGGTAGTTTATTTAGACAATGGGCTTCAGAAAACTTGTGTTAAACATGAAATATCTTTAATTCCATTTTTACACTAATTTTTGATGTCCCCTTGTATTTATCATGTTAATACAACACTAACACATGTTCAGAATATGTGGGTTTAAATTTACCCATTTTAATCTTCACTGTAGGGCAATCTGATTGTGTTTGGACAGCCCATGGTGTTCTTTCTTGTAGCTATTTGCCTTGAAGCTCAATCTCTAAAGTTCATATACCTAGTTGCCAGGATTCTTAGAGCTCACTGATGCATAAAGGCTGCCTTTTCTTGGCAGTCAGTACTTACCAGTACACCCAGTCAAAAAGTATCATTTCTAAGTATTCTGTTCATCCATTCATGGGTTTTTTTCCAAGCAAAGCATGTTTTAAAAACTGTCTCTGCAATTAGTGGATGACATTGTGGGAACTCATTAAGAATACATTTTTTTAAATTATTTTATTGAGGGCTCGTACAATTCTTATCACAATCCATACATACATCCATTGTGTCAAGCACATATGTACATTCGCTGCCCTCATCATTCTCAAAACATTTGCCTTCAACTCTAGCCCCTAATATCAGCTGCCCACATCCCCCTCCCTCTCCACTTACCCCTCCCTCATGAACCCTCCATAGTTCACAAATCATTATTATTTTGTCATAAGTTACATTGTCCAAGGTCTCCCCCCCACCCCACCTTCTCTGCTGTCCATGCCCCAGGGAGGAGGCTATACGTAGATTCTTGTAATCAGTTCCCCCTTTCTACCCCACATTCCCTCCACCCTCCAGGCCTCGCCCCTCCCACCACTGGTCCTGAAGGAGTCCTCTGTCCAAGAATACATTTTCATAAATCTGAAACCTGCATTGGTGGAAAGACCAGGAGAGTTGGTGAAGGAATGTCTTGCCCTCATCACAACAAAGTGTCTTAAGGTTCTTCCAGTGTAGCCAGTTTATTCTACAAGAATTTCATGGGAAAACTATACCCCATGCACACTTCAGCCCTGATTCTGCCCCTTTTGACTTCCTTTTGCCTGCAAAATTCATCAGATATTTAAAAAAATACAGTTTGAGTCTCCCAGGAATGCCCACACTGCCATTTGGACGTTGTGTAAGTGCAAGGGTGCAGACTTCTTCAGGGAAGGTTCAGAGTGATGAAAACACACATTCAGAAACCCAGAGGCTGAAACGGAGGCGATGTCAAAAAACAAGAGCTTCACATTTTGATATTTTGCTTAGGTGCTATCATTGTGTAGCAATACTTTTTGACTTACCCTCGAAGAGATTCATTTAATACCTTTGATGATACCCCCATGAGACATTTTATCAGGAGAGTTTCCCCACCCTCAGCCATGCCTGGTTTGCTTAGTTCAGAGACTCTGCTTTACCTTCTCAGCAGAAATGAATACTCAGACATTATTTTATTGACAAACTTATTGCAACATAATTGAAATACCGTATACCTCATCAATTTAAATGGTACAATACAATGTGTGTAGTATATTTACAGAATTGTACAGCAATCATTAAAATAATTTAGAACAGTTTTCTAGCCCTAAAAACTATATTCCTATTAACAATTATTCTCCAATTTTTCTAGTCCCCAAACTAGCAACCACTCATCTGCTTTCTGTGCCTCTTTACCTCTTCTGAACATTTCATGTGAAGGGAATCCTAAATGTGCCACCTTTTATGATTGACTTCTTTCACATACTATCTTTTCCAAGAATCATCCATGTTACCACAAGTATCATCACTCCACGGTTTCATTGTCAAATTGTTTTTCACTGTATGGATAGACCACATTGTTTTTATTTGGGGGGGAGGGGTAGAAAACATTTGCCTAGCATTGATAAGTGGAAGAGACTCATGAGGTACAAAGCTGTTTTGTAATCAGCCTCCAGAAAGTTCACGAATTAATCTCCAAGCCACCTTTGGAATAGAGAATAAATGTAGAGCTAATCAGCAAACTACTGACTGGAAGTCTAATTAAGTAACAGCGTGAATGAGTTGTTTCAAATATTTTTTCTTGATTCCTATAAGTGAAGGACCCTTGGTTAGCTGAACTCAGTTCCATAGCTTACAACTGTTTTCTTCTCTCTCCTTCACTTAGTTCTTATGGACTTATATATACTAAAATCTCTTTGCCATATTTTTAGAAAGCTTCAAGAATGGGCAGATAAAAATGTCTTTGTTCTATATACCAACTTTATTCAAAATCTAGTCTAGGCATATTTTATTATCCAGTACTTTCAGGGAATATTTTTCCTGAGTTTAAATATGCAATATAACATTTTCTTTGTATCTTTGCAATTCACTGCTGTAGTGCCACTGAATCCCATTTTTGTCCCAAAATAGAACTGTTCTGTGCTACTCAAGAAGTCCTGGTGGCATAGTGGTTACAGTTTGGGCTGCTAAATACAGGGTCCACAGTTCAGAACCACCAGCTGCTCTTCTGGGGACAGATAGTGTTTTCTGCTCCTCTAAAGAGTTACAGCCTCAGAAAGGCACAGAGGCAGTTCTACCCTGCCTGATAGGGTGACTCTGTGCCAGAAGTGACTCAGTGACAATGAGTTTGGTGTTTTGATGAGTGCCACCTAGCTAGCTTTATAATGCATACAAAATCTAAATAGCCTATGGAAAAAGTGTCTGGCTATCAACAGTTATACACAAAAAAGCACATTCACCAATTTAAAACTAAGCACCTTTTAAAATATTGCACATCTCAAAAAAGTTTTACATGACTGTTTTGTCTCACTGTTAATACTGATTCTCAAGATCTCTGAAATCAGTACTCAATACATGAGGTTAATATACATATAAAAAAATCTAGGATATTTCTCTAAGAGGATACCTAGAGATCATTAGTCGATGAACCCACTATACTAATACTAATATCCTTTTGTAAATACATGACTTAACCTCTAAGTTTCAATTTCATCCTCCATAGAATTTGTATTGATTTACAAATAAACTCATGCACAGCTTCCAACAGAGGAACATTATGCTGACTTGGACTGTGTTTATGAAGGAAGGCTAATTATTAGACAAACATTGCCTAGCATAGAGCTAGGCTCGGAAGAATAAGTACATATACTAACATAAGAATTCTGTAGTATAAACTTGTGTATGAAAGCGCTGCCTCAGACCGGTTTATATCAGGTCTTCACCATTCATTTCCTTGCACTGAATTTTTGAAAATGTCTTGTCCCTTTTTGCCTGCATTGACTGTTCATAAAATTAACAGTTATAGTACCTACTCCACAGATTTAAATATAAATTTACAGAAAGTTCTCAGAACAATGCCTAGTTCTGATACGTGTTAAATATTAATACCAGGAGGGTTTCAGGAATATATTATCATTGAAATGTTTATAAAAGGGGTCTTAAGATAAAAGGCACACAGCAACTAAAATATTTAAGCATCATGAGTGGATTATGGGCCTTACAGGAAGCTCTGGGTGAAAGCATCCAATTATATCAGTACCGAGTCACATGGCCAGTAACAATTTCCTTCACCTCTCTGGATCCCAGCTTTCCCTCTGTGTCACTTTTGCATTCATTTCTGTACAAACCATTTGGTTGATGGTTGCGGTGTGCCAGGTATACTAGAAAACTAATGGCAAACAAGTACAAGATGTGAAAGACGTAGTCTGTCTCCGTTTTCAAAGGAGTTAATAGAGGAAGGTATGTCAAAAAACATGTTACTGGGATTCTAGTCCATCCGTGCACAGGTTTATTCCAGACATGTTTAAACCTATCTCAGCAACCAGTGGGGACTGCAGGCAAATCCTCTCAGTATTACATGTATCTTAGCCTCATCAGTGTGGCTTGAAGAGAAAAAAAGGTTTACACATCACAGTGATTTACCAATGAATCTGTTAGGGCAGTTAAATCCAGGGCAGAAATGTCAGCTCAGAAGCTTACCACTGCTGTTTTATTTGTTTATTGCAAAGAGTTATTCCAATGGAATACCTGCATCATGGGACACCAAAGCATCATGGGAGCTCCCTAAGAGAATCTTAAAGAAAATGTAAAATTACACCACCCTACAGCCCTGATCTTGCCGCTGTGGACATCTTTTTTTTTTCCCCTAAACTCAGAGACCACTGCAAAAGAGCACAGTTCTCCAAGGTTGCCAGCAGACGTTTTTACACGGGAGTTGTGAAGTTTGAAATGGTTTTCATATGTTCCTGCTTCTTTATGTAGAAAGAATTCACACGGTAGAAGCCCTTGCAAGTCAACATAAAGTTTTATGACTGAAATGAAAGCGTTGGGCACTACACTGTTCTGAACAAAATGGGCTATCCCTGGAAAGCATGGCGCACCAGAGCGAGAGACAGGGAGAGAGACTACTAAAGGAGGGATGGCAGAATTGAAATCGGGAGAGGACGTGGCACCACCACCCCCCTACCCCCCCCCCCAAAAAAAAAAAAAAGCAGGAGAGACAGAGAGAGCATTGAAGTGTGACTGGAAGTCA
This sequence comes from Echinops telfairi, assembly GCF_000313985.2. Classification (NCBI taxonomy): domain Eukaryota; kingdom Metazoa; phylum Chordata; class Mammalia; order Afrosoricida; family Tenrecidae; genus Echinops; species Echinops telfairi. The sequence goes on along the minus strand of NW_022103896.1, from coordinate 55,619,327 downwards.
TGTCTTCCCCTTTATGCCTTCTCTCCCGACTGGTCTCCTCCCACAGCCACACGGAGGGCGTGGTTGTGTGGACTGGTGGAGTCCTAGTGGAGGAGCTCAAGTGTGCGTGTGATGTGTAACATTGATGGCTCTTACTGCACTTGACCAAGCTTTGAGTCGGTTTGTATAAGATTACTTGTAATGTAAATGGTACTTACTGCGCAGGCGCCAGCTTTGGACCCTTTCCTGTGTATGTCTCTTCCAATAGCCTTTTCTTGTGTGCCTGCTTTCCTTTTGAAGAAACTCAACTCGAACTCCCTGCCATGGAATCAGTGCTGACTCCAAGCGACCCCCCTGGGACTCCGAGACTACAACTGTTTACAGAAGTAGAAAGCCCAGTCTTTCCACCACGGAGCTGCTGATGGTTTCCACTGCAGACCATGCCCATCCTGCCCCACTACTAACTCTTACACCAGTAGGCTCCTTCCCTTTGAAAGACCCCCTTTGCTTTTGCTCAGCCAGCTCATCTTCGCTGGTTGATGGGCATTTAGAGCACCACTTTCTCTTCCCTAAGATTCCTGTCTATCACTATCACTAACTCACAATTCTTCAGTCCAGGGCTCTAAACCAAGCAGACTCACTGCCATTGAGTTATTTCGGACTCATAGCAACCCCATAGGATAGAGTAGAATTGTTTCGCCCCTGTGGGTTTCTCGGCAGGATTTCAGAGAGTATAAATCTTTATGGGTGTAGAAAGCTTCATCTTTCTCACGTGGAACAGCTGGTTTTTTCTAACTCCTAAACCCAAGGTGTAACCCATGACACTAGCAGAGTGCCCCTAAAGAACGGAAAACTGCCTATCTGTGCATAGCCTAGATAGAGAAGAAACAATAGCCTTACAATTGGATATTTTTGTTCTTAATAAAAATTTCCATGGTTTTGTAGCAATGCCTTTTTTACTTACACTCCTAAATAAACAAGAACAGATTCAGCTAATCCATGACCACCACCTGTTTCCAAGCAGGTAATGTCAACCCCTGGAGACTCCATGTGTGTCAGGATAGAGCAGTGCGCCATGTGATTTTCCATGGATGACTTTTTTAGTGGTCGGTCATCAGTCCTTTAATTTAGAGAACAGAGTATTAAAAAGAAGTAATGAGATCAATTTCCAGAAAAACACTATGAGGATCTCTGCTGAGTTGTTTCTTACTGAAGTTTATGAAACATTTTTTTTTTAATTTAAACTTCTAGAAGTGGCCTTAAAGATAATAAGGAAGAAATATCTATTCCAGAGCATGTTTGAGTATTCCGTAAGAAAGATAAGTCGGAGTGTTTGAACCACGTCTGTGCTCTCTCCCCTCACTCCCGGTACAGAGAAGGGATCGTCTCAGTACCGATTCTTGGCTATAGCTGAACATGCAGGGCTCTCTCACCCAACCGTTCCCACCCTGAGGAGGAAAAGATCAGTGTTTCTCATCCAGCTCCACCTACTTACTCTTGAGGTTGAGTTCCAGAATGTAGAATCAAGGAGTGGGCTGTTACTTACTCTGCCCAGCTCCTAATGGTGGCCTATAGGTTTGGCCTTGGCTGTGGCATGTTATGAAAGCGAGACTCTCATCACACTTGTCCCAGCTTGTGATGCTGCCATGCCACAGTAGAAGAGGCAATCCTGCTACTGTCACAAATAGTAAAGGCTGTGATGAAAGGCATTTGAAGGAAAACCCAAGATTTAGCTTAAAGTCTACATCCATGACTTAGGAGCCCTCGTGGTGTAGCAGTTCTGAGGTGGGCGGTGGTCTGCATGGTCTGCAATACAAAACCACCTCAGCAGCTCTGCGGCTTTGTGCTTCCGTGAATAGTTCTAGTCTCAGAAACCCATGGGGGTCGCTGTGAGTCAGCCTGGACTCAATGGCAGTGAGTGGAGCTACAGCACCTTGTTTGCAGTAGGAAACTGGGAAACAAGGGCTTCAACGCCATCCAAACCAGGTTAGTCTTATCCCGAGTGAAAAAAACAGAACTTACACTTGTGAAATGGTGGTTGTTAGAATGATAAATTGTTTTTAGGTGCTGTCAAGGCCCTTTTGACCCAAAGCCACAAAGAATAGCAACGTAAAGAAGTACAGCATGGCCTAATCCTGAGCCATCTCTCAATGGCTCTGCCGGAGCCCATTGGTGCAGCACGGTCACAGACCCTACTCTTTCCGCTGCCTTTCTACGTCACCAGGCATGGTGTTCTTCTCTCCTGCGAACATCCAAAATATGTGAGACTAAGTCTCGCCATCGACACTTCCAAGGAGCTTTTGTTGTACTTCTTCGAAGAGCGATTTATTTTGTTCTTCTGACTATGGTCGATATTTTCAGCATCCTTTGGCTGCACCATAATTCAAATGCATTGATTCTTCCTCAGTTGTCCTACCCAATCGCCAACTTTCACACACATGTGAGGCAGTGGAAACTACCATGACTGGGGCCACGTGGACCTTAGTCCTTAAAGGGACATCTTAGGTCCTTAATAGTTTAACGAGGTCTTGTACCGTCTATTAGCCCAACAAGCTATGTCATTTGATGTCTTGACTGCTGCTTCCACAAGTGTTGATTGTGGATCTAAGCAAGATGAAATCCCTGGCGAGTTCCTTTTGTCCTCCAGGTGTCATGGTGTTGTCTGTTGAACGAACCGAGAGGACTGCTGCCTCCTTGACAATGAATTGTAATTCAGACTGAAGGCCGGAGCCCTTGATCTTCATCAAGTGCTAAAAGTCGTCTGTGCTTTAGCAAGGAAGGGTGTAGGAAAGATGATCATCAGAACTGAGAAAAGCATTGGTTTCTATTCATTATCTCAGCGTGAACTGGGAAGAGACTGAGTGTGAACTGGGAAGACCATTGTAGAATTCCTGAAGGAAAAAATGTCACCGAGAGGAATCCTTCTGGGGTCTGAAGACCTTAAGGTTTGACCTCAAAGCTATACACTTGTTGTATTTGTTTGAAGAGCACTTTATTCTCCCAGGCATTGTCAGAAATAAGTAGGTAATCAGCCAACAAGCTGTAGATTTGGGCAGCTGGATGTGCTCAGGGAAAGAGTGGAAGGGAGTTCATCAAACCTGCCATCTTAGTGTGATTGGGTACATACTAGGCTGCACTTCACCCTCCTAGGAGCAGCATTAATCCTTAATACTTCTTCATACACTAAGGACTCATAGCTCAATCAAGTAGCTCAGTAATCACTAAACAGACCATGCAGAGAACAAGAATAAGCACAGTGAAAGGGGCTGGGGAGATAACTAGAGTTACTATAATATATGATCTAAAATTACAAGAAACAGAAAATTTTGACCAATATATTGGAGGGGGAAGAAAAAACCAAATGATCAAAAATCAAGTAGTCAAAATTGCATGTGACAGTAACTGGACAGAAAACATCAAAATAGCCACTATAAGCATATTAATAGAACAAAAGGAAAATAAACTTTAAAGTAAAGTGTGATGGTAATGTTGCTTCCAATATAGAATATCAACTAAGAAATGGAAATAAAATTATCAAATTAAATTCTTCATTTGAAATTAAATAAAACTCACAACAACATAAAACAACAGGCTTGAACTGGAAAAAGAAAGTATAATCACATTTAGGAAATTACCAGATTTAGATGGATCAACCAATATTATATAAACTGAAGAACAGTTTATATAATAAATTGGGTGGGAAAATGAAGAAAAATGTACAGAAATAAGCAAAGGACTGGATCATGGAGTATATTATAAGTCATATTAGGGAGTGGAGACTTTGTCCTACAGGAAATGGCTGAATCATTGAAGGATGTTAAGCACATGAAAATTAATATTAAATATCCACTAAAAAAAAAACCTTCAGAAGGGAGTGTAAATTCGGAAGCTATTTTGGAAGCAAAATTAATGTCTTAGTGATTTTGCAAATCATGGTATGTGGAAAGTAAGGGAAAGAAAGGCATCAAGACCCAGGTCCAGTTACTTAAATGCTTCTTTGCTTTGTTCACATTAATTTAATGATGCACACTCAAATCAGGTTCCTATGTACTCTTCCTTTGACTCGTGTCTAGACCCCATGCAACATCTCTCATTTATGTGCCTTAACCTTTTAAAGCCCTGTGGGTAGGTTTGAACCACAAACCTTTCAGTAGTCAAATGCTTAATGATTTACATCCCCAAAGGATTCCCGTGATAGCTTTAACATACAAGCAATGCATGTGATAGATTTAATTGAATGTATTTATTTACGGTAATACATTTTAAACTATTTCTGTTTACTTTTACCCCTACAATGCAGTAGTGTGCAGTCATCGCTCACTGAGACAGCTATGATACAATGCTAATTATCTCCCCTCCACTTAATTTTGTTCCGTTCAGTTTATTCTTTACATTAGAACCACATTTTTAGAAAGTATTAGATGATGCCAAGCCACTGCTCAAGACCATCAGTAGATTCAGCACCATACCCATCAGTCTTTCATAAGCTGCCCCTGTGCCACCGTATCCTGAATAGCTCGACCTTCGTATTGACGAGGTGTTGGTGATGAGGCTCAGCTGTTCTCAGTTCTTCCGTGTCAAATCACTCATTGCTCCTTTCTGCCTCAAGGCCATTCTTTGCATCACTTTTTGTGGCTGCAACAAACTCTCTCAATTCTTTGTCTCCCTACTTTTTTTTGGATTTTTTTACTCAGATTGTGGATTCTCCAAGAAAGCCCTCCATTAGTCCCAGCAATTCTGAGGCACATACAAACATTTTTGAAATGTGGATTCACCTTCTAATTGATATACATATTGATTGCTTCGTCATATTTCCATCAATCAACATTTCAGGTTGCAAAGAAATGTGAGATGCGTATTGATTGATAGACACACTTTGTTTCTGTTTTCAAGAATATAAAAAATGTTATTAAATCAATGGCATGTCTGAGAAATACCGCTATTTTACATCTAAAAAATATGTTCTGAGAGAACCCTGTCCTTGGCTTCTGCTACCGCTGTTGCTGTCTTTATCATCTCACCAACCAGAAAGCCCCATGAATGCCGAGCCTGTCTCTGCCAACGCACCATCTCCAGAGCTTAACACAATGCTGGAAATCAATAGGCAATGACTTATTCAATACTCCTTCTTTCAAAAATGGCCCATTGTCTTCATTCATGCTAAAGGCAAATCTCCAGTAATTTAAGAACGTTTTTCTCAAAAGCACAGTGTCAAAGCCAGAGGGCATTTAATAATTTCTGGATTCAATTTTCTTTGGTTATATTAATCTTACTACAAAGAATGCCCCATACAAATTCATTGCAAAACTTCAGTATCTAACACTTCCAAGAGAAATAAATTTCCACCAAGAAAATCACCCTTTTGATTTTGTTTTGCTTTGTACTCTTTGTTTCACTAAGTAATAGAGGAGAGAGGTCACATTTTCAATACATGAGGGAGTCCTGACAATGTCTGGGCATCCTGATATTCCATGGAACTGCTTCCCTATTATAAAAGCCATGGTCAACTACAGAAACTATAGGTCAGCTTTGCCTCTATGTCTGCAATGAATACAATTCTCCCCACTCTACTCGACTTTCAATCGGTTGCCTCCGGGTGTTTCACCAAACATGGTGAAAATACATCGCTTTGAAATTTTGGCCCTCTTCTCTTGAGGACCTGAAACATTGAGCAAGAGCAAACTCTGCTGGAAAAAATGAAATTGTGGGGGATTGTGATGGAGTAAAATTCCTTCTATGACTCTTCTACTAGGGTCACCATAACTCTCCCCAAATGGTGGGTCTATGCAAATAGGGTGGGTGTAACACTTATCCCAAAGAAAACTCCCTACCATCAAGTTGATACTGACTCAGCAATTCTGTAGGACACGGTAGAACTGCCCCATAGAGATCAGTTTGAGTTACTACCATCGGGCTACTAGGATGGGCCATCTTTGAAGCAGGAGCAAAGTGAGAAATCCTAGGATCATGGGAAGAAGAGCCCCTAATGCAGCAAGTTTGAAATGGCAGAGACTAGCTGAGACCAGAGGCACCAGAGGCTGAGGCCAGTGGACCATAAAACAGAAAGGAAGTATAGTAGCAAGACTGTGAGGCTTTGGCAGAGCCCAGGCCCGGCTTCCTGGACCACCCAGACAGAGCTGCAGGCCAATGATTGTATCCTTACTGTTTACTGATCCTGACTTGTGTAAACTGTTAATTTTCTTAATGTTATTGTTGTTGTTAGGTGCCATTGAGTCAGTTCCAACCCATAGCAATTCTTGGCACAAAAGAGCAAAGCACTATGCGGCCCTGCGCCATCCTCACGAGGGTTCCTCTGCTGGAGCCCATTGTCACGGCCACTGGGTCTGTCCTTCTTAAGGAGGGCCTGCCTGCCTCTTTTCCGCAGCCCCTCTGGTTTACCACGCTGGTCTCTCCTGACAACAGGTCCAGAGTACATAGTACAGAGCACAACTTAATTGTGAGTACTTTCTGTGAATTCTGTGTGGCCGTTGCAAAGAATTACCAAACCCACAACAGAAGCAGAATGCTGTGGGGGGAAGGGAAGTGTCAGAACGGGGTGAAGAAGGAGAGTAGGTGAAGGCACGGCTAACCTTGGCCGTGTGGCAAGAGGGAACCTGGGGTGATGGACTTGACTCCCCTCCACGCTGTTTCCGGCAGGTATGGAGAACAAAGATGCAGCTTTAAACTAAGACCGAATTTCTACCTCGATTTCTTCCATTTATTCATGGTTGTCTTGAGAAAATTGCTTAATACCGTCAAACACCAGCTTCTTCAAATGTCCACTCACATACTAGCGCTTTCCACTGAGGGCTGTTGTAAAGATTAGTGAGCTGGCATACGGAATCTGCTGAGTGTGATGCTGTCTACATGGTGTTGTGAGGTGCCTTCAGGTCAGATCCAACTCACAGAAAGTCTATACACAACAGAAAAAAACGCTGCCCGGTCCCAGGCCAGTCTCACAATTGTTCTTAGGTTCGAGCCCAGTGTTGCTGCCACTGTGTCTATCCATACTGTGAAAGGCCTTCCTCATGTTTGCTGCCCCTCTACTTTACCAAGCGTGGAGTCCTCCTCCCAGGGCCGGTCTCTTCTCACATGTCCAAAATATAAAGACCCTTATAATAAAGGCCCATATAATGTGAAAGCTATTCTAATGAGGAATAGGGATATGGTAAAAGTACAAAAAAGAAAAAAAAATCTTGGGAGAGTTGTAAGCATGGGTGAGAAAGTTTGCTAATCAACAAGAGAACATCTTGCGTCTTCGCTACCCAATCATCCTCTCACCATCTGTCTTTTAACAACTGTGTTGACTTGAACAATTATGGACAATTTTAGCACAATATCATGATACACAGTTATGGTTTAAGTATAAACATTTAGAATAAATACTATAAATCATTAGCTATTACATTTAAGTAATAACTATTAGTGTTCCTATTATGCTTCAATAATAGAATGAGCTATTAATCCTCATATATTTTTAAAAAAAACTAGAGGTTTCTTTTAAAATTAACAAGTGCTAGAAAATGAAATCATTCTCACATTATAATTTTTATTCACAGCATGACAGTTGTGCTGCAAATAGTCTCAGGTAGGCACCCAGCCTTTAGTTTAAGAACTCTTCTAATAAGTGCACTCTGAGTAGAATCGAGGTTTCAAAGACTAAAAAATAAGCTTATTCTGATATGGATAAAGATATAATTTTAAAAATAATGGATAATAAAGCTTACCTTAACTATAGAGGTTTTACTAAATCATTTCAAGTGTTCTTAATATTTCAAGACTCCATGATATTTCAAAAAGTAATATTTGGTACCGAATTTAAAATGACTTCAATTGCAGAAGCCTGTTTTCTGTATCCAGAAACGTAGTCAGCCTCCCAACAAAGTCTTCTGAGTCCTGCTGTGCCGAAGACTGTGCTGGGTATAAATCAACATTAAACAAATATACAACAGACATGTTGCTGTAGTCAGATGGGGTTACAGGGCCAAAAATAGAAGCAAAAATAAAACTAGAAGTCATAAAGCTAGAAACTAATATCAGTTCTTTCCTAATTTCTTAAAAACATAAATGGGAAATATATCACAGGGAATTGTTAAAAATTTAATATTGAAAATGTATATATATACATCCTCCTAAGTATTTATTATTTATTATTGATATAGTCAAATTCTAAATACCAGGTTGTTATTAAAAAATATGATGTTATGGGAAAATGGAGGATGACCATATCCTTCCATAACTATCAAAGTGCATCATTATATAACTGCCAGGTCCTGATACTTAGCCCAGCCAACTTGACACATGTCCTTAACCATCACAGCTAGTATTGCTCTTCCCTGACAACTCAGCATTCATTTTTGCCAGGTGTAGGTCACTAATGTGTGAAATAGTTGGAACATATATTTTTACTATTCTCATAGATTCAAAATGTCAAATGGCAAGATGGTTGATAAGTGAGGATTGAGTGTACAAACATATTTATATTGTGGATTGAATTGGATTAGGCCTCTCCTCCCCATAAAGAAAGAAAAATGTATTGGAAGTCTAACCCTTCAATGTAATGGAATTCAATCATCTCCCATAATGTAATCTAATGCTATGCTAATGTGGTTGTACCAGTGTTGAGGTTGTCCTAAACCTAATCACTTGTGAGTTGTAAAAAGAGCAGATGGACATAAAGACAACCAACCCCTAAGGAGAGAAAACGGATTCAATCTGAAGATCACCAAAAACCTGAAGATGACCAGGTTATGAAAGTTGAGGGAAAAACAATCTTTTCCCAAAGCCTATAGACAGAGGCCTTTCCTGAAGCCTGTACTTAGACTTCTAGTCTCCTAAATTGTGAGCAAATGAATGTCTCTTCTTTGAAGATGCCCACTTGTAGGATTTCTGATCCAGCAGCAGTTGGTGACTATATATTTTTCAAAGAGTTTCTTGACAGCAATCTTTACATAAAATGAATCAATATGTCTTTCTTTCATAGTACCACCAGGTAAGTGTTAAAAAGCAAATTTTAGAATAGCAATTGAATGCAAATTTCTTAAACCAGCTTGTCATCCTAGATAAACAGATAGCTAGCTAGTTAGACAGACAGGTAGATAGATAGATAATCTAATAATAATATTTTGTATGTATCTTATATTTATCAGTACATATAGCAAAAAGCATGGAAGGGTATAAGCCAAATTGTTGGCATAGCAGATTTTAGAGGTGGAACTAAGTTAAAGGGGTAAGGACTTATTTCACTTTTCATCTTTGTATTTGCAGTGGTGTCTGAATTCTTTACTTAGGTTTATAGTATATTTTTATTTTTTAAATATGCATTACCCACATTTCTGGTAAGAAAATATAAAGGACTCCAAATTGTATGTAAAGTCATCTAATTTTCTCCACATTCCCTCATTTAAAGATAGAATCATGTGAATTCCTTAATTAATGAACAAAATTTAATCTATTTACAGATTTCAGAATAAATAATAATATGTGTGTTTAAAGTAATTAAATGGTTAAGTAAATCTAACTAAATCATGAATAATCAATCTAATCATGTCCAAAATGTATGTCTTTTTTGAAAACAATAATTACATTTACTTTTAGAACGTAATTACTGACCATCAGTTACATGTCAGGCATTTACTTAGCCCCAGGAATTAAATGACATTAGCAAGTCAAAATATGACATTGAGTATATCCTACCTGAATTAGAAACTATCACGTATTTGAAGAATTTAACACTAATTACCACTGATCTTAAGGATTGTGCTATACTACCAAGAACATCCTATATGCAGAAAACAAAAGGTAATGAAAAGATAGGAAAAAGGAAAAAAACCAAACGGGATGCTGGAAAAGACTCTGACACCTGTCCTTGAACAGAGTCGCTAATGTGAATGGAAAAAACGAGGAAGCAAAAGAACTGAACAAAAGGTAGCTAAGAAGACAATGTCTGCTATTACAATGGAATCTGTAGAGAGCAAACCGAGAGGAAACAACGCGCACAGCATTTCTCAAGCTGAAATAAATGACAAAAAAATCAAGCCTTTGGTTGCAGTACTGAAGGGTTCTTTGGTCAACATATTGAATGATGCAGAAAGCATCAAATAAAGACAAAAAGAATATAGAATCAATGTACTTAAAAGAACTATTCAACATTCCACTATTTCAAGACACAACATATGGGCAAGAATTAAGGGTAATGAAGGAAGAAGTTCAAGTTCTACTGAAAGAATTAGCCAAAAACAGGGCTCTCAGAGGTGTTGAAATGTTTCAACAAGTCAGAGAAGCACTGGAAGCACTTGTTTATGCCAGAAAATTTGCAATAAAGCTAGCTGAATGGAAGAGATCCACATTTGTACCCATTCCAAAGAAAGTTCACCCAAAAGAATCTCAAACTATAGGACAATATCACAAAAATCACATGCCAGTACAATTTCACTGAAGATCATCCAACGCCTGTTGCAGCAGTCCATTGACAGGGAACTGTCAGCGGTCCAAGCTGGCTTCAGGGGAGGACCTGGAACAAGAGATATCACCGCCAATGTCAGATGGATCTTGGCTCCAAGCAGAGAATGCCAGAAAGATGTTTACTTGTGTCCTATGGATTAGGCCAAGGCATTCCATGGTGCGGTTCATAGAAAACTATGGATAGAACCTTGAGAAAAACGGGAATTCCAGAATACTACACTGTGCTTATGTGGAACTTATACATGGATCAGAACAGAACAAGAGAAGACTTCATGGTTTAAAAACAGAAAAGGTGTGTGACAGGAATGTATCCTCTTGTCATACTTATATAATCTGTATGTTAAGTAAATCACCAGAGAAGCTAACTTATATGAAGTAGGATGTGGCAACAGGATTGAATGAAGGCTTATTAACAACCTGTGGAAGGCAGTTGAAATAGTCTTGTTTGGTGAGAGTGAGGAGGATTTGAAGCACTTACTGATGAAGATCAACAGTATGGATTACAACTCATTGTAAAGAAGGAAATCTTCACAACTGGACCAATAAGAAATAGCAGGAAAAGCAGCAAAAGGATTAAAGTTGTCAAGAATTTTGTCTTACTGGAATCCACAACCAACACTCACAGAAGCAGCAGTCAAGAGATCAAAAAAAAAGCTGTATTAAGTAAACATGCTGCATAAGTCCTCTTTAGAGTATAGAAGATCAAAGATGTTCCTGGGAGGGCTAAGGTGTGCCTGATTGAAGCCATGGTATTTTCAGTTGCCTCACATGCATGTGAAAGTTGGGCATTGCATAAGGAAGACCAAAGAAACATCAATGCATTTAAATTGTGGTGCTGGGGAGAAATATTGAATATACCATGCACTGCTACAAAGACAAGCCAATCTGTCTTGGAAAAAGTATGGCCAGAGTGGTCCTTTGAGGCAAGCATGGCAAGACCACATCTAGTCTCTGTCGGGCATGTTGTCCGGAGATAGCACAGTATCTAGGAAAGGCCATCATATTTGGCAGCAAAAAGAGGCTGCAGCAATGGGTTCATGCAGAGAAATAATTGTAAGGATGGTGCTTCGTTTCGTTGGGTATAAGGTCGCTGTGGATCCAAACCGACTCGATGCTCGATGACACCTAATAACCACAACAACGTGGCAGAAATACGAAGGAAGCAGGAAGCACCAGTAAAGATAGGAGGAACACAGTCACTCTTTCAGTAGTGTTCAACATTTAACCATTTCAGGCAGTAACATAGATACATCAAAATGTAACTGTCACAGTCCTTTGATGCGATCATACCTCTATTTCTTTATGTGATCATACCTCTATTTCCTCTGATGATAGTAGAATTATGTCTATTTAATCTCCATTTCTTCTGGATAACTATTCAAGTCAGGATCACCCTTTCCAGTGTCTCTTCAATCTTCTCTTTCAATTACATCGCTTTGCTGCCAGGATCAGATGAAAAGGTTTGCAAAATCCCCTGGTATTGGTAAGAAGACCATTTATGCTGTCCACCACTGAGTTGTAAATCACCCACATGAAAACATTTTTTTTTAATCACCCACATGACTTCAGGAGAATATCTTCTCTGCCCACACCTGCTTATGACCTGCTCCAATTACCTCGTCTATGTTCTATGGTCTCTACTTTAGACATCAGAGAATCTTCTGATATACTTTCATTGTGCTCTTTCCTCTCTCAGAAGCCATAAAGGCTCTACCATCTATCTGCATACTGATCTTTAAATCTTGGACATAAAACCCATTCTCAGCCTGCTCTTGCTTGACAGTTTAGCTACATTGCAGTTTAGGGTCCTCACTAAAATAAGTGCTTCTCTAAGAATCACTTTAGGCTATGCTCTTGAAGATAAGGCATGAGCATATCAGATAATTATTTATTTTCTTATTCCTTAAGATGTGAATCAAGTACAGAGAATGAGAGGGCTAAAACCTCACTTGGATATCTAATCTTGCTTCTCATTTTCCCTCTAAGTTTCTTCCTAGGAGCAGAAAGAGCTTTAAGTTGTGTTTTGTGTAGCATAAAAACTAGGTTTTATATTACCACTTATTTTTCCCAACTTTATTCTTTCTGGATCAACTTTATGTTGAGTTTTTATAGACTGAGTTCTTTTGCCACTAAAAGCATCTCAGCTCGTGTGAATCAGGATGATTTGTGTTTCAGATCTATTGTAGCTATGAGCTTTAAAACTCCAATTAGAAGTTCCTCTGGCTTTTCAAATTATTATTCTGCATTATATTCATCCTCAGTTTGAGGAAAGTGTGGATGTGATGTTATTGCAGTTGTTAGAATCAAGAGGAAAGAAAATATAGCATACAAGGTTACTTAGGAGAAAAGGGATTTTTATTAATAGCTAAAAATAGTATTGTTAAATTTGAAAACAGTTAAAAGGAAATTCTGACCAGATGTAAAGACTATGATTCTTTAGCAAGATGATAGATAGATAGATGATAGACATTAGACATGCAGGTGGGCAAGCCGGAATGAAGGCAGACAGATAGATAATAAGTTGGTATATAGACTAATAGATAGATCAAAATAACAAAAACCAAAACCATTGCCATTGAGTCGACTCTAACATGTATCAACCTGATTCAGGGTTTTCAAGTTGGTAAATCTTCCTCCCCTGGAGAGACTAGTCCATGTGAACTGCTGAGTTGTGGTTAGAAGCCCAGTGCTTACTAAATAGCACCACCAGGGCTCCTAGATCGATAGCTTTTTCCCTACATAATATTTCACTTTACTATTATGAAAGCACTGCACATATCAAAAGACTGCAAAGCCAAGTTCTCATCCACCTGGTGTTTATTTTCTCTTCATTCATTCATGACAACTATTTGAGGGCATGCTAACCTCTTCACCACTGTTGCCAGTTGATATTTGCTAAGAGTTCCTCTTACTCCCCAGCCCCCCACCAACTGCATTAGGAATATCCCCATGTTTCCAGTTGCTCAAACCAAAAGACAATGTCCCTGACTCCTTTCATTTTCACACCCACAGCCAATCCAAAAAGGAGTCTTTTGTTGTTGTTGTTCTACCTGTAAAATCTGCAGAATCCTAGCAGTTCTCCCCAAGTCTGCCCATATCACTCTGGTCTAATTTACAACTACCCTTTCCTAGACCTTAACCCTTTTAAAAAATGCCCTCACTGGTTTTACACTGTCCTCTATAGTCTATTCTCAAAGAAGCAGTCAGAATGATTTACCTAAACAGATCAACATTTTAACCTATATTGTTTGACTACTGGCACCGAACTCTGTAAATATCCTCACACTCACAATTGTTGCTGGGTATTGTTGAGTCGATTTAGACTCATAGTAACCCTATGTGACAGAGTTGAAATACCTCCCTAGGGTTGTAGTGGGTGTAAATTGTATCAAGGAAGATCGTCAGAGCTTTCTCCTTACAGAGTCCTTGGGTAGATTTGAACCACTGACTTTCAGTTGGCAGCTGGGTACTTAATTGTTGTGCCACCAAGCCTCCCACATCCAGTTAATGCCAGTTATGGAGAATGGCATATAGGACTAAGACGTCTATCATCTCTCTGACTCCATTTCTTAATGCTCGAGTCTCCCTGTTGTTCATTCTGCTCCAGCCACCTTATATCCTTTGACTCCATGTGCAAACCTGCCTCAGGATCTTCCACATACCTCATCCTTCTAATCAGGGATGATAATTCCCGGCCTCTTCTGTTTTGTCTGCAAATCTCACATTCCTCTAGTCATTGTGCATGTCTCCTTGTTGATGTGGAGTCAATTCTGACTCATGGGGACCCTGTGAAAGAGGAGCTATTTGGGGGTGGGGGGTGACCTTTTGGAAGCCAATAACCAGATCTGTCTTCCTTTTGGTTAGAGGCTGAGTACTTCATTGTTTTTGCTGTGGGAGACTCCCAGGAGGTTTTGAGCATTGCCAACGCCATGACCCAATGTCCACGTCTGATGCACATTTTGACCTGTACTCCTTTTGCTTTAATTCCTGCCATTTGAAACTCTTAATGTGCTATCTCATTTTCTTACTAATAATGGTTGTGATTTGTTAGCAACCTGTGAACTTTGTTCACTGATGCATTTCAAACATAAGAACAGGAAATACTGGGGGGCGGGGCGGGGGGAGCAGTGATGGGTATGTGATAATGAGGAAATCATGCTAAGGAGGCTTTGCCAACTCTCCCTGCCTCAGCATTAGGAGAGGCGCAGAATTGGACCTCGATTCGGTTCTCACTGTCCATTGCCTTCTTTGACTCCCGCCTGTGTCCTCTCAGGAACTCCTCCTTGCCCCTTATATGCTCTGGCTGTATTTGACTTGAGCATATGCAATTGTGACCTCCATGAGGGCTGAAATATTTTCACAGCCCTCTTCTTCTGGTGGAAGTTTGGTGGCATGAGACTCTATTTAAGGTGTGAAAAACCACAGGCTTTTTAAGGCAAAGATCATCTTATCCTTGGCAATAAAATTCCCCCCAAAACTTGATTTTTTTCATTGTATGTGTTAGAGTCACAACAAAATTTATTTTTTGGACATAGTTAATAGGCCATTGTACTTTTTAAAGCCATGTTCTGTTGTTTGGCTCTCTTTCTAAATTTAATGGTGGCTACCCATCAAAGCCATCTGCAATAACCAGCTTAGGCTTTACCAGCTCTCTAGAGTTCCAATTTCTGGACTCTTCCCTCTCTTTGCAAATTGATTGATTCCTCTCCGACCTCATCCTCTGTGAGATCTTGCCAAAAGCTGCAAGCAGCAGTCAATACAGAGTAGCCTTTTCTCCCCCTCAATCATTTCCTATAGATGGAAAAGCTCAAAATAGACTGACTCTGCCTTCAAAGTGATAGGATATGCCACTTCCCTTGAATGTTGATCACATTTTGATAGAAGTCCCTTGATTTTCCAACCTTTGATATATGTCTTTCACATTGTCTATCAACTACACCAATGTCATATTTTTAAATTTTGTGATGGAAACCCCCATGTCCAGCACACATTGTTGCAGGTGACATGAGAGCTTACAAACAGGACAGGGTTCCTTCTTAGTCACATAAATGGCAGCACAGGTCATTTGGGCAGCCATTTTTCATGCACTGATTCAAGAAAATAGGCTGTTTTTAAAGTTCCATTCTACTATCCACTGTCATGTGCATCCATCAGGGGGGAGAGAGCATGTAGTAAGGACATATCTTCTCTCTTAAAGGCCTTGGCTGGAAAGGGCTCCTACTTTTGTTTACAACATCAGTGAGAACTTGGCCTTAAGGCCATGCCTACTTCAAAGTAGGTAGAAATATAGGTGACCCAGGTCCCCAGCTACAATTCTATTATAATGAAGAGGAAGAGAAGGGACTTCAATAGAAAGACCACTGTAACTTTCACTTTTACCAACCTGAGTCTTGATCCTTGAGGAGTTGAGCAAAAATAGTTATCAAATATCCCACTTTAAGTACTTTTAATAATTGCAAATAATGTAGGTACAGTATAGCATTCTGAACTTGTGACATAAATACAAGCATAATGGTATTCTATTTCTATGAGACTATCAGTTTAAGGAGTCCTAATGTCACTATTGGGAACACATTGGACGGCTAACCCTAAGGTCTATGGTTCAATGCCACAAGTTGAATCTCAGGAGAAGTGAGGCTATCTGCTCTGTTAAAGACTTTCAAAAAAAAAAAAAAAAAAAGACTTTCATCATGGGAAACCCTGCATTTGGTTACCCTCCGTCAGAATCCACTCAATGGCAGTGGGTTATTAGCTGAAGAATTTTCATTATTTAAATTAAATTTTCTAATAGGAAAATAAGCTTATAAAACATTATTAAATTACCTCAAACTTTTATTTAAGGAATTATGGAAATCAGTTAGGAACCATAATAGGAATGGGGGCTGTCTCAATTTTAATAAGAGATTGACTTGAAAAATAATTTTAAATGAATTATCTTTGGGTGGATATACTGATATGAAAATAGTATGGAGACTAACTTTGACCTTCTCCGGCTCTCAGGCCAATTGCCAGAAGCCAAAAGTCAGACATGCCTCCAACCTCCATCCTTCTTGACCTATTCTAACATCAACTGTTTCTCCCATGGCATTGTACTTTTCATTTCGGTTCAATAATTCAACGCAATAGCCACACAGAACTCACAGATGATACTCACAATTATGTTTTCTTTAGTCAACTTCACAGCTTTCCATATGTCAGAGTTATAAAACATTAAGGTTATAGGCCTTAGTGCACAGCAGCACATCTATTCAGCCGTCAGTCAAGCCTCTCTCTGGTCATTAGTCTCTCCTGCCACAGGGTCCCTTGACTTCTGACACTACGGGCCAGAAAGCCCACCCGCTACTCACAATCTTACAGTTTTAGAGAGCTTCTGCTTTGGCTCATGATCTCTTGGCCTCCACCTGTGTTCTCAGAGTGGCATGACATCTGCTGGCTTTACCAATTCAGATAAGAACTCACAAGTACTCCTCTGGCACCTCTTTCTTGATGGCTCCAGGAATTCTCTGTTCCCACATCGAAGACAGCTTCTTATGGACAACTGATAAATCTCCTCTATTAATATTTCACATACCTTATTTGCATTGTCCTACCCAATAATGTGATGGGAGTTACAGAGACATGCTATAAAAAACACACAAATAAACAAATAAACTCACTGCCATGAAGTCAATTCCCCTTTATAGTAACCCTAAAGGACAGGATAGAGCTACCTTTGTGTGTTTTTAGTTTAAAGGTTTTTTCTGGGATCAAAGTGGTTCAATATGAGATTTAAGTAGAACTCAAGGGAGAAGATGGTCACCAGATAACAAATGGATCCTCTCCTCAGCAACTACTGGAGAAGTTTCCAAAGGATGGATATTCTGCTCCTCTGGGAGGTGAGAAAATCAACTTAAAAGCTAAATAGACCCACGTTCCTTAAAGTGAAAGACCAGCAACACTTGCTAATGGACAGCTCTCTACCACTGACTAGCAGCCTCCTTAGTACCTATGAACTATATAGCACACACACACACCATCCTTTATATATACATCTTTTAAAAAAGCATCTGGACAGAGAAGACCTCACCTCAGCTGGGGTCAATTTCTCAAGGTGGGAGAGAGGGAAAAGACGATTTAGTTGCTGCCACACAACAGGTACTAAGGTCACTAAAAATCAGCAGACACTCCGGCAAGTGTGATAAGCAAACCATACACTAAGTTCAACTCAAGATGAAGGGAGGGCTATGCATAACTAAAATAAGGCCATTTAACTTCTGCTAGTGGGTAAAACAGGTGGAAAATATGCAGAATCTAAGGGGAGAATATGTCTGGTACTACGTTCCTAATTGGACACATTTGACATCATTTCTTTCCAACCTTTGATGACCTAGCCCATGTGCTACAGACTATTGGACCTCTAGACTCTCTCCTTTCAAGGTGCACAACGTGCTTCGTAAGTCATACCAGAAAGATTCAACGTGCAGCCCACTACGTGAACTGGGCTTACTTCAAACTCACCTGTGGCATCTTAAGGAACTGAGATCCTTCATTGGACTGAAGGTTAAACCATCCTAGTGTGAGAAGAAGAAGCAAATGACTGCTATCCCGAGGTTATGGAGTTGGTAGTCATTCGATTCTAGTTCAGATCTCTTGTTTTGAGGCTGCCAAATGAATGGTGGCCGAGGACTCCCATACATTGGCTCCTTTAATGCTCTCCTTGCTTTCTGATGACATGTCTGTTGTGACATGGTTCTGAGTTTGTGAATGAGTGTTATTGAAAATTATGCCTAATCACCAACCTCCATTGTTTTTGTACACAATGTCCAGTCACTTAAGGGATGAATCCCTAAAGGCAATAATTCATATATTTCAGTCTAAAAATCCAGTCTATATTTGTAAAATTTCCTTTTTACAACAGTTTTAAATTCTGTGGGATTGGTGAAATTAATGACACTATCAATAGAATTAGCTTATGCACTGGGGGGAGGGGGAGAAGATTGATAATGTTCTCTATCATAAAGTGATAATGATGTCTCCAAAGTGAACAGAAACATATAAACCATAAATACCTGTGGTCGCTATATAATCTGTTGTGAATTTGAGAGGATTACGTGTGAAGGGGTGGAGTCTGGCCTGTCAATCAGGATATAGCAATTGAGACCTTTGTGTGGGCATGGCCTTCTCCTGAGGATTCTGAGAACTCCTGTATTTCCTCCTTGGAGGCGGGAGATTCTCTCTCTCTGTTCACTCCCTGAGGCACGCTCTACTGACGAGACATATGACTCTAAGCTGATAGGCCCTGTGCCCTGGGAAGTTTCTACTTCCACTGGATCCAGGAGACTTTGCACCCACTGGCCTGGGATCTTCCTGCCTTCAAGGTCAATGCATGTGTTTCGTGAGTCTGAAGAGGACTTTTTAGTTTGGTATTGGGCATATGGGCTAATATCAGGCTTATGGACTTGATCTGGACTGGGCTGGGATGTTTTCTCAATATTCATCTGCTCTTGTATATAAAGTTCTTTCTTATACACATGTGTTTGTTCATGAAATTGTTTCTCTACTCTACCCAGATTTGGACCTCACACTTAACTCTATCCATCCAAACCTTTCGTTTTAAAGTTATTTCAAATTTTAATATTGTCTGCTTTTCAATTGAGGTTTCTCTCTGTTTTGTTCTGTTAAAATTGGTTTTGTTGTTGATGATGTTTGCATCCTGTCTGTATTTTATATGATTTTTTGTATATGAAACCCAGGATGTGTAAATCTATAGATACAGTAACAAGGAGCCCTCATGGTGTAGTGGTTATGCATTGGGCTGCGATCTGCATGGTCAGCAGTTCAAAACCATCAGCAGCTGTCTGAGAGAAAAACTGGGCATACTACCACCATAAACAGTTATAGTCTCAGAAACCCTGAGGTCACAATGAGTCAGAATTGACTTGATAACCATGAGTTCGGGTTGTTTTGTTTGAAGGGCTTTTCAGGAGAGGTTGAGGGCATGGGGAACTAGGAGCAACAAGGATATGGAAGAAAACATTGATTTAATTAAAATATTATTTAATTGATTGCAGTGATGATTACATAATATTTCTTAATCTAGTTGGACAATTAAATTGCATAATATTTTAATTACATACAAATAAAAGAAAAAGCTAACAATTCTGTCATACAGAGTTTGGACCAAAGGAGTGGGGGAGATCAAAAGGGCAGCATTTGCTCTGGGATAAAGCTTCGCAGTCCGAATGGATAGAAATGACGGACAAACGAAACAGTAAAAGCAGGAAGGAGTGTGAAGAATTCTATTACATTGTGAAGACTACAATCCAGCAGCACAAAGTAAAATGTGACTGAATTGTTGATTGGAAAGCCAACTCACTCTATAAACTTTCACTCTAATCACAGTAAAAATCCTGCTCTTTAAAAAAGAGAACTCAACAAAATTAGAACATCTTTGCTCTGTACATTCAGGAACATTCCTTTAAATCATATACTAGAAAAATATGATGTGTTTTATGTCATTGATAAGCTTGTGAGGATTCTCATCTACAAAGACTCTATAGTAAGAATGTTCACATCTTTGAAAATTGGGCCTTGTAACACAAGATAATAAAGACATCATCCTATCAGTGAACTCACATTTTATTGACGTTCACGGGTTCATCCAACTTGGTTAAGGTTTTCTCCATTTTGCTTTCTTTTGTCCCTGTATTCCTGCTGAAACAAAAGGATGCAGGTGAACGCAGAAGTTAATCCATCAGCGTGAACATGTTTCCATTTCAACGTATGTTAATTTCATTTATACTTTGTCAGCTTTAATTTGTCACTGAACCTAAAATGGGGTAATTGTGCCAGCACTTAAGTTCTCATACAGAGGCAAGGTTGTTCCTACTTTTATAAAATTACATTCAGATTTTGTTGACAGTGCTTAATGTCTTACAAGGTAACATGTGTTGAGACTTAGCTCCGAACATGTCAAATTAAATAAAAATATAAATTAATTTAATGACAACTCCATGTTGACATTTGCTCATTATGCTATAAATTGTGTGTGTGAGTGTGTGTGAAATCCCTGCAATGTAACCTAAAATAACATAAAGTTCCCTTTAGTGCTAGTAAGGAGTCATAATGGCATTGTAGATAAACATTGAAGCAGGAGACTAACTGTAAAGTTGGCAGTTCAAACTCGCCTCTGTAGGACAAAGATGAGGGCATTTGTTCCCATAAAGATTAATAGTTTCACAAACCCTACACAGAATTACTATGATTTGGAATCAAATGATAGCCATGGGTTAATGCTAGCATGTCTGCTTCGACTCTAATTTAGAGTCTAAACTTCAGAGGATGAAAGAGTAAGTAATGAGTGAGAATAAGGGCAAAAATGTTTGAAACTTATGAATCCTAAATTCATAGCCTTTTCATCCTATAAGGTCATTCTCAATAGTGATCTTTCAAATAGGAAAATTTGATAGCCCTTAGAATGTCGATACAAGTCACAAAATTCAGGAAAAATAAAGTATTTGCTTTATAGAATAAGGAAAGGTATCCAGATAACATTTGAATAGATTTAATTATATATAAATATTTCCAATATTTTTGAAAAAAAGTAAATATTTCAGTTTTCTATTAATATTCTTGATCATACCCAAGCACTAAATAAATATCTGTAACATTTGATTATAGCTCTTGGTTTTTTTCTTAAATAACTTATCAAAATAATAAAACTGAATTAGATTTTCCATTTTCAAACTATAAAAATAAAAATGTGTGTGTTTTATTTACACTAATATTTTGCCCAAAGAGAAATCAAGAACTGAATAAAATCTGTGCCCGAATTATATCAAATGGAAATAAGTATGAATTTTACCTTAAGAACATTGTTGGTTACTAGGTACATTTCCTTAAGCTTATTTCTTTGATAAAATATCCCTAATAATATTATACCCCTATTTGAGATTACTTTTACTGGCCTAAATATCTTGTTTTATGCTTTGAAGTATTTCCAATGAATTTTATCACTTTGGAAAAAATGTGGAATATACAATTACCTTTTTTTTTTCAATTTTTTTAACATTTTATTAGGGGCTCATACAACTGTTATCCCAATCCATACACACATCAATTGTGTAAAGCGCATTTGTACATCGTTTCTCAAAACATTTTCTCTCCATTTAAACCCCCGACATCAGGTCCTCATTTTTCCCCTCCCTCCCCGCTCCCCCCTCCTGCATGCGCCCTTGATAGTTTATAAATGGGTATTTTGTCATATCTTGCCCTGTCCGACGTCTCCCTTCATCCACTTTTTGGTTGTCTGTCCCCCAGGGAGGAGGTCACAGTTCCATGTAATCGGTTCCCTCTTCCCTACCCATTCTCCCTTTACCCTCCCTGTTTTGCCACTCACACCACTGGTCCTATAGGGCTCATCTGTCCTGGATTCCCTGTATTTTCAGTTCCTATCTGTACCAGTGTACCTCCTCTGGTCTAGCCAGTCTTCAATTACCTTTTTTTTTTTTAAATTCAATTTACAACTGTAAGAAAATTTATATTTCTGAAATATTAGAAGTTGCCTTTTCTTCTGTAATTCCCCAATGAATTCTCTACCAAAGAAGAAGAAATTCTAATTCAAATATAAAAGCATTAGATCTTGTGCAACTATATTTATAACTCAAATTTTACTCTCTAAAAACACCTAAAGTATGAAATGATTCAATTATGAGTTTTGCTTTGATTATTATCACTTTATTTGGTTTCTTAGTTATTTTTTCTTAAGACCATATCAAATTCCCAACCTTTTTCTTGTTCACTATTAACCAGTAGATCACTTATAAAATAAAACAAAAAAAATGGAGGCTAAGTAATATGTCATTTAAATATGTGAAAAGACAGGGGTAGTCTTGATGTTATGTAAAATAAAAACTAAAATTTTATGAATGCTACAAATACCAGAAAGATGTTTATTTGTGTTTAATTGACTATGCTAAGGCAGCATTCAACTGTGGGGATTATAACAAGCTATGGATAATCTTGAGAATAATGAAATTTCTAGAACATTTCATTATGCTCATGTGAAACTTATACATGATAAAGAAGCAGTTATGCAAACAGAACAAAGGAATAAAATCAGGAAAGGTGTGCATCAGAGTTGTATCCTCTCACCATACATATTCAATCTGTATGCTGAGCTTGTCATCAGAGCAGCTGGCTTATATGGAGAAGAATGTGACACCAGGATTGAGTGAAGACTTATTAACATCCTTATATGTAAGCGATACATCATTGCTTGCTGAAAGTGAGGAGGAATTGAAGCATTTGATGATAAAGATCAAGGGTTGTAGCTTTCAGTATGGAATACCACTCAATGTAAAGAACATCAAAATCCTCACAACTGGATCAATAGGTAAAATTATGTTAAGGGGAGAAAAAAATGAAGTTGTCAAGGATTATGTCTTGTTTGAATCCACAACCAATGCTCATGGAAGCCGCAGCCAAGAGATGGAAAGATACATTGCAGTGGGTAAATCTGCCATGCAACACCTCTGCAAACCAAGGACGCTATTTTGAGGACTAAGGATGGCTAAGAATAGAAATGAACTTAACAGCACACAACTGGATATTTGCAAGTAACTAAATATCTTGTAAAGTGGTAGCTAAATGACAAAATGGCCATAAATATTTTTAAGGAAACTAAATACCCAGTTTAGCTGGGATGGGTCATTTGTGAAAGAGAAGAATGAGAAAGATAGTTGCCATTTTTTTTTAATAAAAGAGATAGCATCTGAATCACAATATATAGATTAGATTGGGGTGAAGATCCTCTGTTTTGAAATTTTGCAAAGCATATGTCGATCCAATTTGATGATTACAAAAATGGTCAATGAAGCAAGTACCGTCAATGATCACGGCTATAGTGTTTTATCTGAATGGATGTAGTGCAGAGAGGTAGCAATATGCTTACCAATGATGAGCAGTAAGTTAATGGAATGTGACAGGTGAGGAAAGAAGGTTATGAGTTCAAAACAAAGTCAGTTTGAGGTACCTGCGAGATATTGAAATAGAAATGCACACAAAGATGTTAGATAAAGGAGAATATCATGAAAAATGAAGTTAGAATTTAAATAAATTTGGGGATAGTCTCTAAAATTATTTCCCTGTGTCATAAAAAGAGAGATAACTGGGGCTCTGTTTTAAAAGTGACACATAGAACCGCATAGAGGAGGCTGAAAAGAGCCTGTAAACTGAAAGGAAAAACGTTTACTAGAGTGAGGAGAAAATAGTGACACTGCATATAAGGGAACACATAAAAATGAAATAGCAAGATGCACCTCGGCCATTTAGTGGATTTCTGAGAGTTTCATTAGTTTGATATTCTTCTGAATTCTGGGCATTTCTTACCACCTTTACAACAAGACTACATCACCAATCTTAGGTTCTCTATTACTTAGTTATTTGTAACCTTAAATAATAATACTTAAATAATTTATATTTTTATTTCCTAATCCACAAATAATTTAGACTTTTAATTCCTGATCTACAACACAAACACAGTGCTCATAATTCTAAACACTGTACATGCTCATGTGATCACTCTGACAACTCTTTTCTTTGTCCTTCTGCTATGTGGTTTCTGCCTTGGGCATGTTTCTGTATATATTTTCCAAGTTGATCACATCTACCAGTAAAACTACCATACTTTTATGCAGATAACATGTGTACTTTAAGTTTTCTGCCCACCATACTCTCCTCCCATGAGGTATTTTTGTAAGTGCAGTGTGCTTGTCATTTTACACATCGCTGTAAACATTTTGCATAGCATGCTTATGAAAATACATCATGGGGGAAGGTACATGTAGAAAAATATATATAACATGTACATTATTTACATATAGTTGGTCTTCTGTTCTTTTATTCTAGGTAGACTTAAAATTTTTTAATAAGTGGTCCTTTCATAAAAGAGTAAATATTGCAGGGTTATGTTTTATGCTACAATTTGATTTTGATAAAGTTTTGTTTTTCTTGCACTTACATAGTATCCCTTCAAAGTTAATTTACTTTCTTTAGTCATGTTTTCTATAATTTTATCAGAGCATCTTAATATGTAGAAATCATCCCTACGAGCTATCCTTTTTATTCCAGGTTTTACTTTTAAACTGCTGTAATAGTAGAGTAGTTCTTGATTTTCTTTCATTGCTTGTTAGTTTTGATATGCTTTTTTTATTTCTGTTTGTTTCCTCCTTTTGCTTAACACCTCACCAAGTAGCACGCTAACATAGGATGCATGATTTAACATTTTTGACTGCTTAATATGTCAGAAATATCTACTCTATTTCCACACTTGACTGATATCCTTTTTTAATATAGAATTTTAGAGTGAGAAGCAACAAACCTTTGAGGCAATTGTTCTACTGTCCTCTCAAATCCACTGTTGCTGCAGATGAGTTTGGGAATAGTCTCCTTTCTTGTATAGGATCTAATTGTTATATATATATATATATATATATATATATATACACATATATATATAATATATATGTGCTAGAAATTTTAGGACTTTCTCTTTTGCCTTAGAATTATAAATTTTCTTAAATATGGTGAATAGGTATTTATCTTTTAATTCCATGTTTCCCTCAACTTTTTGAAGCCTTTCTTGCATATGTCACAAAAGCCACAATAGAATTTGACTATTAATATTTAAATATATTAAAAATTAAACAGTTAAATTTTATCAAGCAATTCAAGTTCATCTTTTTTAAAATCTTCTAAAGTTTATAAAATAATGATGTGCACAAATTGCTCCACAGAAATGACATTACATGAAATAAATTACATTATTTTAATAAGTGTATACTACTCTATGCATAATTAGCTGTACACACACATAGAGAAAGCTACGCTCTGTATTACCTTCTGACATTTTTGGTTCTCTGGTCATAGGGCTAAAATAGCTTTCAAAAATTAAATGAGACTGCTGTGAATCGAGATTTTTAAAAAGAATGATAGAAACTAAGCAGATATTAAAGCACACTGTCATAACAGGACTGGTTCTATTCTTCCATCACATTTCTTTAATAAAACTAGAGAGGGGAGAAATGAGAAAGAAGGAAACAAATACTAAATAAAATAGATCTCATCCGAATTTAAAGCTAGAGATTAGCACCACAGGTACGCAAAGATTTTGCTAAAGAAACCATTCACAGAAAGCTTTGAATTCTATAACCTGACACTGGGGCTGAAAGGAAAATGCATATGGATAAACTGATAGTTTGATAGCTTTATTTCACACTGAACACAGGTCTGCAGAAATAAATCCTAGTTCATGCATAGGGACATATTTTGTTTTATTTTTCTTGTCTCTGTCATCAGCCATTTCAAAACTGCCTGGATAATATAGTTCTAGAATGTTTTAGGTAAGAAGAAAACAATCAGTACACTTAGCTGAGAGAATTCAGTGTAAAAAGCAGCTTGTAAAACTTAATTTATAGCACATTATGTTGCAACTGTGATTTTATTAAGGGAATAAATAAAATGCTTGGTAAATGAAGTATAAACTTTGGATTGCTAACTGCAAGGTTCATCGTTCAATTTCACCAGCCATTTAGTGCTGGGGAGAAAGTTGAGACTACCTATTCCCACAGAGATTTCCGTCCATGGAAACCCTACAGAGGGTCACTGTGAGTCAGCATCAGACTGATGTTGGTTTTAGTTTTTTAAATCCACAAATAACACGCTAACTGTGTTAGCAGTTTGTGAAATAATTTGGGCATCATACCAATGGATCATCCTTGTATAAAGACAAATATGTCTGCTCTCACCCACATCTTGCTAATGATATAAAGTGGTGATTTAACCAAAGAAAAAGGGCAACCTATGGGTCCTTGTCCTACTTTAGTATCCAATTAAAACAAAACAGACACAGTGTGCAAGAGAAACAGAAAGAGGCTTTATTGTCTGCCCCGACAAGGAACATGGGGGGTGGGGTGTCTCATGACCCATAGATTGCCGACTCCCTTAATTGGGACACCTGGGTCTTTTATGCCCTTCGATTTATGAGATTCTGACTTCTTCCTGCTACTTCCTGACCTGTAATTTGCCTCCCTCTATAAATGGAGATATGGTAGTCATATTTTCCTGAATGCTCTGTAGACACAACTTTCACTGGTGAGTCTAGGTACCGGGGTCAGGAGAAGGACATGGGTGTATGAATTGCACATACTTTGATTTCATTTAGGCTGAGAAGATGCAATCTTTGCAGAAGGGTCTTAAAATCGAATGCTGATGACCATGAGGTGCAAGATGGAAGAAGGATGGGCAGGAGTGTAACATGACAAACTGGGAGTCAAAAGGGATATTAGTCTCAAGCTTTCAAGTCTACTATAAAAACACATATCCCAAAACAGAGACCGTTCATCACAAGGTTCAAAAGCAAAGAAAAGCATCTAGACTCTTCTTGACATTAATAAAATACTTACACATGTATACCTTTCATTTAAAGAGACAAAATTTCATGAACAATTTGGACACTACCTCAGTCACACAAATGAGTGTCTAACCTACCATTCAACCACACTAAATGTACTGGTGAGATCATTTAAAAGACAATCACTTCAGAAAAGATAAGGCACTCTGTCCAGGAAAGCGTCTGTTATTCTAAGAGTAAGTAGTACATTCCGTGGTTTCTTCTAATAGATTCTTCTATGCATTCCATATTTACTAGAAAATTCTCTTGCTGAAATCAAGTAACTCTAACTTAATGATAGACATGAACACAGTAGGGAGCATATTTCTATGAAAGGTTCACTGAAGACAAAGCCTGTATGTACACTATACTATGTGCTTTATGTTTGTATTTATCTCAAGGTTCAATACATAAAAGGTTGTAAATATTAACTTTTATGATTGGCAATTCACATGACAAATTAGTAAGGAAATAATTGTATTTAACCATGACTGAGATATTTCCTCCACAGGAAAGCAAATTGAGAGTACCTCTTCTCTCTTAGTAGGAAATGTCTACATTTGTTGGAGACATCATTAAATGATTTCCTTTGTTCTCCAGGGCATCTGGTGTTTGAGAAAATAGTGTGTCTGGAGCTTAAAAGTGATGGAATTAAAAACAGTGCATTCTAAGGAAAGTGAACACAGGCAGACTCTGAGAGAAGAAGAGATAAAATAACTATCACTCTCTGGAATGAAAAAGGCAAAATAATTCAAGGGAAGACAAGTGGGGAGGAGTATAGCAGCTTTAAGATTAGAAATTAAATGCATCATGCATATACATGTGTGAATCTGAAAATGGGATTTCAGGACCCCTAACTGTGTGGTCTTCAGAAACAGATAAAAGAAAAAAAAAAAGTTAAAAAAAAAAGAAGAAAAGTCCATTTACTTTAGATCAT
This sequence comes from Echinops telfairi, assembly GCF_000313985.2. Lineage (NCBI taxonomy): Eukaryota > Metazoa > Chordata > Mammalia > Afrosoricida > Tenrecidae > Echinops > Echinops telfairi. The sequence goes on along the minus strand of NW_022103896.1, from coordinate 55,591,518 downwards.
AGGCTCATTTAAATGATCTATTGAATATGTTTTCCAGTTTCAAATTTTCAGAAATACAATCTGTTAAAGATTGGTAAGGACTCACGTTGACCACCATCGATGAGCCCTTGGAGGTGAATGAGATTGTTTTTCAGGAATTGGTGAACCTTAGACACTTGTATAAAACTCAATGCCAGCGAGTCACTGTTGACTCATAGCGACCCCTGGGAGTTTTCAAGACTGTTTCCCTTCAAGGGAATAGAAGCCGTCTTTCTCCCTCGCAGCCCGACGCATAACCACTATACCACCAGGACAATTGTACAAGGACTTCTGAATTGCACTGTTCTTGACCCTACCTACAAGACTGAGCCTCACCTAGATGAAGCTTGAAAGGAAATGGCAATGAATGCTTGTTTCTTTAATTTTGCTTCTTGATGAGATACAATTTTAACTCAATTGTAAACCTGTATATATTAAAAATATCTGCTGTATTAACTTCTCTGGGAGGATACCATTAAAAATGAAAAAGAAGGATCCTGTACCAGCTTCGTTAGTGCAGACAAGTAAACGAACATTGTCAAGATTGGGGTAAGTGCTATATTACGGTAAATGGCCCTGCTGGTGCAGTGCATTAAGCATTGGTATGCTCACTGAAAGGTCGACAGTTAGAATCTTTGCTCCAAAGGAGAAGATTAGACAGTGTACTTGTCTGAAGAGCCCAGCCCTCGAATGCCTCAGGGGCAGCCCTATAGCATCACTGTGTACCTAACTCAGCTCTACAACAGTAGGTTATGTGAAGTCAGTTCCAATTTATAGCGACCCTGTGTATGAGCAAAGCACTACCTGGTCCTGCACCGTCATCTCAATCAGTGCTATCTTTGAGCCCATTTTGCAGCCACTATGTCAATCCATCTTGTTAGGCTCTTCTTTCCACCAACTCACCCAAGTACGATGTCCTTTTTTAGGGACTGTCCTTTCCTAGTAATATGCCAAAGGATATAAGAACAAGTCTCACCATCAATTCTAAGGACAATTCTCGCTGACCTCTCTCTACCATAGATTTATTCATTCTTTGGCAGTCCATGGTGTATTTAATATTCATCACCCCCATAATTTGAATGCATTGATTATTATTCCATTTTCCTTATTCATTGTCTAGTTTTCATTTGCATATGAAGCCATTGAAAATACTGTGGTTTGTGTCAGACACACCTGAGTCTTCAAAGTGACATCTTTGTTCTGAACACTTTCAAGAAGTTCTCTGCAGCAGGTTTACCCAATGAGGAAATTCCATTTTTTTGACTCTTGCTTCCATAGACACTGATTGTGCATCCAAGGAAAATTAAATGATCAACAATTTCAATCTTTTCTAGTGATTTTTATCATGGTTTTATGCATTGGTCCAATTATTTGAATTTTCTTTACATTGTTAGTTGTAGTCTTTTATCTTCCTCAGTAAGTGCTTCAAGTTCTCTTGGCTTTCAGCATGCAAGATTCTGTCATGTGCATATTACAGATTGTTTCTAAGCTTTCCTCCAATCCTGATATCCCATTCTTTTTATACAGTCCAGTTTCTAAAATGTTTTATTCAGCACATACTGAATAAATATAGTAATAGGACACAAGCCTGATGCACACCTTTTATGATTTTAAACCGTAGTATCCCCTTCTTCTGTTCCAATAACTGCCTCTTGGTCTACAGACAAGTCACCCAAAAACACAATTAAGTGTTCAAGAATTCCAGTTCTTTCCACTGTTATTTATGATTTGCTCTGGTCCACAAAGTTGGATGCACGGTCAATAAAACACAGACAAATATCTTTTGGTAATCTCTGCTTTCAGCTAACGTCATTTGACATTAGCAATGTTACACTACGTTTTATTTCCTTATCTGAATCTGGCTTGAATTTCTGGCAGTTTCCTATTGGTGTACTGCTGGCATGTTTTAAAAATTATCTTCAGAAACATTTACTTGTGTATGATATAATGATATTATTTGACAATTTCCACATTTTTTTGTATCACTGTTATTTTGGAATCCCCACTAATAAAGATTTCTTCAATCTACTGGTTCCAATTCCTTGCGATCGAATGCATTTCCAGCATCTCAGTTGTTGTCATTGTAGAAGTGTAGCTGCAGGTGTCTGGAAGCCAGTTGGGACATGAACAGTGTGACTCGATACGAAAGTTGGAAGTGGTGGAACTTGTACTACAGAGGTACGCATCACTACATCAAGCAAGACACTGCTCTTTAATTCATGCTAAGGTTTGGGGACTTTAGTCAAATAACACCAGGGAAATTCTTAGGGAACATTAGCAAAGGGGTAATAAAACTAGAATTTTAATTTAGAAGTTAATTTTTAAGAAACTACAGAGTATATGGCTGAATTAATGAACTTACTTTAAATTTTAATGATTTATAGAGCTCCTTCTCAGAAAAAAAATGTTGATTGCAATATAGTATGATACACAGGCAGCTGTGTGAGGTCTGTAACTCACTCGGGAATTTTGGGAAATCATCTTGAAGAGAGTGGTCAGTCAGAACTGGAGGCACACATTTCACTGCGACAAACATCCTCTGGACATCTGTCAACTTCCCAAACAGATAAAAATGTCGACAAAATTCATGTACTTGGGCTTGAAGACCAACGACGGACTATTGAAGAGATGGGGAAGTTATCTGGACTATCTTGGAGCTCGGTTCAGTGAATTTTAATGGAAGATTTGGGAATGATAAGAGTCACTATCAGCTTCTTAAAAGTATGCTCTAGGAGATTTTCAAATCAGGAAATACAAGGAAAGACATTTTTCTTGGATGATGCTCTGTTTAGACTGCTTGGTCACTCCAACAATCACTGTCTTCTTCAAGTCAGTTTTCACGTACGGTTTCAAGACTGGAATCTTCCTGAAAGCACATTGCCATACCTCTTTGCCTGCAAAGTGGCGGGTGTGTGTAAATCACTGAAACTTTGTTTATCAACGGAATGCTCAACCATTACATCACCAGGGGTCAAAGGAACCAAAGATCAATACTTATCTTTCCAAAGATTGGACTCTCTTGAGAATCTCTATTTCAAAATTCTTACAACTCTGTAAAATAGGTCTCATTCTTCTTATTGTAGTAATTCAAAATCTGAGGAAGAGAGAGACAAAGTAGATTGACCAGAGCTAAATAGTCAATAAGTGGGGGGAGCTATCATTTGAATCCAGACAATCTAATTTCAGAATCCAGTCTCTTAACAACTTTTCCAGAGAGACTAAAAAAAAAATTGTCACTAATTTATTTATATATATGACTTTAAAAGTTTACTCTATTTTGCAAGATTCCTAATATTTTTGTATTTTACTCTCAATTTTATTGACATCCCTTTTTAATAATATTTTAGTCTAAGACAAAATACATAATATTGCAAGTAAGTGCTGCATGTATTTAATAAAAACACAGAAAATGAATATAAGAATCTAAAATGTGTAGAGAGCAGAGAAGTCAATATAAGTCCCTGTATAGAATTACAGTTTCTTGGGATTACAAAATAGAATTCATTATATTCTAGACTGTGATGTGATACATTTTGTTATGATAATCAAAGGAACATTCAACTCCTCATTGAAACCACATAGAAAGGAGAATTTTGAGATTGACCCCTAATAAGATTAAAATGGTAAGTATAGAAAAGTAAATTAAGTATGAAAAATATTGTCAATACACTTATATTTTGATAGCACTCTTTGCATCTTATTTAAAGCAAATATTCTTGCTCTAAAGCATCAATTTCTATGGTGCTCATCATTCTCTCCAAAAGTGCATTCATTCATTCATAATCAGTAATTTGCAGCTGAAATGGCTTTATTCAGGAAATGGCTTTCGGGAGAAAATAATACCCACATTTTGACACCCTTTAAAATTTCATACTCATAGCTGAAACATATGTCAAGATTTTAATATAAGCAATAAGGCATATTCTGAGACACGGCACACAAATGTGCAACTAGTGAAAGGTGGTGATGTCAGCTAAATTAAAAAAAAAAATATATATATATATATATATATTAATGAGAACTCTGAATCACCTGATCAAATCTTATAAAGGTATAGCTATAACATATTCATAGAGAGGAATATAAAATCTATGCTTTGGATTCATGGCTTCATAGGAAAGTTTCCAGAGAAAGTTTTTTTCCCCCCATATCTAAGATATCAACAAAGGTAAATTATCTTATGCCAAAGGCAGTGACACCAGTCAGTAATTAAAATCCACATAATAGAATACCAAACACAGGTGACGGTAATTATGCAGATAATTATAAAAGACACTATAAGTGTATAATTTCCTTTCTTCCTTTACCTGATTTAAAAGCAATTATATAAATCATATTGTCGTGTATTTGATGGTAACAGCCCAGAGGAGGTAAGCGGGAACCAAGCTTTATGAAAGTAATGAAATAACACTAAAGCATAACCTTAAATAACAGAAAGAAAATGAGAGTGAGACAAAAGATAAGGGAAAAGTTTCATAGAACACACTTAGTAAATACAGATTAGCTTTCCTGCCTTCTCTCGGCGTGTTTAAAGTACACATAATCATATGCAATCATGACCATCCAGTGTGGGGAGGGATTCATAGCATACGAATGTGCATATGGTGATGTGCTTATTGCCGTGCCATCCAGCTTTCAAATGCCAGCGGGGTCACAGGCTTTGGAGGCCCTGTCAGGTTAAAGTGGCCTAAGAAAGGCCTGGCGATCGACTTTGGAATATCGGCTTCTGAAAACATTGTAGATCCTAATAGAACAGACTCACCTGCTTTAGGCCCATCATCAGGAGCGGTCCCCGAAAAGGACAAAATGTTGCTCAAAAGAGAGGCTCAAGGAGGGAAGGGCGACCCTCGGTGAGGGTCGGTGCCAGCGCAAACACGAAGTCGAGCACGCAGGCAGTGGTGAAGATGACAGAGACCGGCAATGGTTTGCCCTACTGAACATAAGGCCCCACCAATCAAAAGCAACCCAACGGCAACGGGCAATAACACCAATTACACGTTTTTCTCCATAGGAAATGTCAAAAAACTGTTCACATTTTGTGACAGAAAGTAGGTTCATGTTTTATTAGTTCTGGGAGGGTTGAAGGCCAAGAATAAGTGACTGCTAATGGGTTTAAGGCTTAGTTTGCAGGTGATAAAAATGCCCTAAAACTGTTTCTGGTGAAGGATGCCAAACTCCGTGAAGATACTTAAATACGTTGAGCTCCGTGTTCCGAGATTTTACACAGTCATTTGTAAGATACTTGCATTAGATCTCCCAAATCTGCTTGAAAGGATTACCTGTACAAGGTGGTGTGAAGTCATGTTCTAATAATAGCTAAAATGCAGAAGATTGAAAATCATTTCTTAATTAGACCAAAGTCATTTTTTTTAATTTTACAATTGTCATTTTCACTGACTCGTGTTCCTTATGTTCGCCTCAGTGGGGAAAATGCATTAGATTTATAGCTTAGTCATTTGGTTTCAATGCAGAGAAATAGACTTTCAATTATGAAAAGTACTTTAACATAACTATACGATGTGCTTTTGCATTGTTTGAGCCCTCTTTAAATTCAGGTGGCTTCTCTCAACATTAGACTGTTTCATCGATGTCTGTATCAAATGGTAGCAATACAACTTGTAATTATAAGTATGCCATACCGTCCCAGCCATGTCTACTTATTCTGAAATATGAATCCATACTTCATTAAGGACTGTACATTAATTTATCCACAAAATGAATTGATTTTAAAATATACATTGAATAAAATGAAAAAATAAAACATTTGTCAGCCATGTCACTAAAGTTCCATCACAAGTTCCTTTAATATCAGTTCTTGAGAAGAAACATCGTTCATGTAACCATCCTCTTCTCTGCCTATTTCAGCTTAGGTGAGGTGAAAATTCTATATTCAAGGAGCTCAAACAAGAGGAGTGGACGCCAGACAGCTATGTTGAAGCAACCTAAAGTAAACGAGTTTCTTCCTCGGGGATGGACTATTTTAAGATGTCGGTAACGCTCATAAATCCTCACTTGGCTTCCACAATCTTCCATGACTTCTAAGAACATTCCCACATTGTTTTCCAACACCTGTATTGCATTACTGTCTGTGGAAACATTTTCAATGCAAGCACTACACAATCATTTTAATGCCTCTCAGAAATCCGCAATACTTAGTAGGCTTCATTGGATAAAAAATCAGCTATAAAAGAGTGAAAGGAAAATTCAGAGTTACTGAAAACAAAATTTAAAAGCCAGGTATGCTGTCCTCCTCTTTCCAAGATGCCTCCAGAGGATCAGGAAAAGTGGTAGCCTCACTAACTAGAGGCCACATCACGGTTAACTAAAGTCTCCTTTGTACAGCAGTTCTCACGGTGAGGTTAGGCCATTGTCTAATCTTCACGTTGGTAAAGATGATGAGAAAGAACATGATTAACAGTGGGAGGAAACAAAAAGCTTTAAACGTCTCCATTGCTAAAATGCATGGTTACCCACAGCCTAGTTTACATCAATTATTTCATTGGACGTAGAATTCTGTTCCCATCACCGGTGTGAAGAGCTTCCTAAACTTGGATATAAGTACAATTAGCCCACTGACGTTTTCAGTTACCTGAATCTCCAACACTGCAACATTAGGAAGTCTCAAACTTTTCTCTTAGGGGAAATAAGAAACTTCCCAAAGGTCGTACCTAAGCAGCAGCAGGGTAAATATTCAAATCTTACTTCTCAGCCTCTGCTTTGACCACACCTGGGGTCACAGCAAGCCAAGTCCCACTCAAGGCAGTGCAGAGAGTCTTGGAGTGACGCTTCCCCTGTTGGACTCCGTGCGCAGGTCTTCATGTTTCCTGGGGGAATAATGTGCCCTTCCTTCCCGATTCAGCTGCGCCGTGTCTCTGGCAGCATTCTCAAGGCAGACACTTGGTTGTGATGCTCTTTCGGGCCTCATAATGCAAGGTAATCTCTGTCACGGGAATGCTGTCAGATCTGGTTAAGATAGCAGATTTCCTCTAAATCTTACATAAATTTAGGAAGCCAGCACATCAAGTAAACAGGTTGGGTTTGTGTTTGTTTGTAGTTTTGTTTTTTCCTTGGAAGGATCCATACACAAAGATGGTGGTTATTAGGTGCAATCTATTGACTCAGTTCCAACTCCCCGCAGCCTTATGTAAAGCAGAATAAAACACTGTCTGGTCCTGCGCCACCCTCACCAATGGTGTTATGTTTGAGGACATTGTGGCAATCACTGGGTCAATCCATCTCCTTAAGGATTTTCACTAACCTTCAACTTTATGAAGCATACTATCAATTTCCAGGTCCTGCTCTCTCCTGACAACATATTCAAAGTTCATGAGACAGAGTCGTAGATTCTTACCTTCTAAGAAGCATTCTGGTTGTACTTCTTCCAAGGTAGATTTGTATGTTTTTCTGGCAGTCCTCAATATTTCAATATTCTTCACACACACCACAACTCAAATGCATTATTTTTCTGTACTTTTCCTTATCCATAGTCAAACTGTCACATATAGTTTAGGCAATCCAGAATATCATGGCTTAGGTCAAGGACACATTAGTCTTCAAGGTACAATTATTGCTCTCCAACATTTTAGAGTTCTTGTGCAGCTGATTGGCAATTTGCCCAGTGCAATACATTGCTCCATTTCTTCACTGTTGCTTCCATAAGCATTGATTGTGGATCCAAGGAATATAAAATCCTTGATAACTTCAACTTTTTCTTACTTTATTAACTATAGGTGCCAACTATAAATCCTTGACTTCAATCATTGCACAATATACACGCCGCTAATGAAAATGAATGCGCTTGGATTATGGTGTTGGTGAAGAAGATTGGCAATACCTTGGACTGCCAGCATAACAAATCTGTTTGGGAAGAACTATAGCCAGAATGTTCCTTAGTAGCAAGGATGGTGAAGTGTCATATTGTATATCAGTCTGTGGAAAAGGACACAATGCTGGGAGAAGCAAAGGCCAGCAAACAAGGAGAAAGACCCTGGGCAAAATAGATTGACGTGGTGACTGCAACACTGGTCTCAAGAATAAAAATTATTAGGATTGTATTAGAAACAAAAGTCCAAACAGTGTTTCTCTCCATTAGGGTTTCTCTCCAACAGAGGGTTGCTGTAAGTCAGAAATGACTGGAAGGCATTAAACAACATCAACAAATAAAAATAATTTCAAAAATTTCTGTTATCGTGCTACATGTTCAACACCTTTATTCTATGTGGGACAGAGAGCTCCTTTCAGAGATTCCAAGGTTATTTTTATTATTGCAGAAAAGAAAAATAAAGACACGCAATCTTTCCATGGAGCCTCAGAATATGTTTCTACAATGTACTGAAACAAACTTTTTATGATGATGAATGCCAGTTAATCTCTATTTGCTTTAGTTGCTATGGTTTAGTATCCAAAGAAACAATAGAAAACAATACAAAGTCCTAAAAAATTGATATTCTTTCTTCTAAGAATATTATAGTCTGGGTTCTTACATTTAGATCACTCATCTACTTTGCGATTATTTTGCGCCCGTAGTATGAAAAGGCGCCAACTTAATTATTTTGCCTGTCAAAATATTCAGCCGTTCTGTTACACCTGTTTGGATGTGCCGGGAGTGCTTGATTTCTCAAACAGTAGAATGGACTCCTGGCAAGCAGAAAGCAGTGCTTTGGAACAGAAAGAAAGCACCCACCTCAGTTTGGAAAGCACCCATCTTTTTGGATGCCTGACAGCACCCCCCTCCTTTTTTCTTCACCTCTTCTGTGTCATCAAATCACTGTCCTTTCATGTCCCTCTTCATTTGTGGACACAAAAAATAAGTTTCAAGGAGCGAGGTCAGGTGAATAAGGTGAGTAGGCAAGAGAAGCATGCTGTTTTTGCCCAACACTCGTGCATTGAGATGGCTGCATGAATGGGTGCATTGTCGTGGTGGCAAAACCAGTTCCCCATTTGCCACAAAGCAGTCCATTTTGTTTCAAATAGTTACACGATATTTTCAGAACCTCTAAATAGAAATCTTGAGTAATAGTCTGACCTGGTGGAATGAACTCCAAATGCACTCAGAGTTGACATTTTCATCCATTCAGGAAGTTGACCGACATCCAGAATAAGGTTTGTCATCAGTCGACTTTCACCTTTTTTTTTACATGAGAAAACCATTCAAACACTTGAGTTTTTCCCATAGCGCTGTTCTTTTAAGCTGTGTTCAACATCACAACAGTTTCTGCAGCATTTTTCTCAAACAGGAAACAAAATTTCAGAACCACATGCTGTTCTCTTAAATCAGTCATCACAAAAAAAATGAGGTTTGAGTGAAACTGCTTTCATGAAAAAATTCACTGTGACCAGAGAGAACCTTCCCAGGGATGCGACTGGGTGCACTAACTTAGAGCGAGTTGCTTGAAGCTCGCTCAGCAGGAAAATTGGGTATGCCAAAGGCACCTCTCTGCCCAGCGCAACACCAGTTTTTCTTTTTTGGTTGGGTGGGGTCCCCCTCATAGACCAGAATTGGTATTAATTTTCCTGTAAATAGTTGGCATGCTTTACCTGTTAAATTATCTTAGTATATATAGGCTTTTGTTTGGTTGTGAAGTTTGCTGCTTTTTTCTTCAATGTCTTTACATATATAGATTTATTTAGATATTCTATTTATTCTTGAATCTGTTTTAGTAATTTGTGTTCTTTTTCTGAAATTTTTCACCTCATCTAAGTTATCTAATTTGTTGTCATAACCTTGTTCATAAAATCACCTTGTCAAGCTTTTAAATATTTGCCAAGTTGGTAATAGCATCTCTTTTCCCATTCATGATATTTATAATTTAAGTTCTTAATAGTTTTTCTTGATCAGTCGAGATAAAAATTTGTCTATTGTTTTTCTTTTCAAAGAAATAGCTTTTTATTTCTTTAACTTTCTTGTTTTTATTCCATATCTTGTTCATTTACATTCTAATTTTTATAGTTTTCTTCTTTCAGCTGTCTGTGTGTTTCACTTGGTCTCTTCCTGTAATATCAGGTTTTAATTGTGAGTCTTGCTTCTTTATATAGAGGGGGTTTACAGTTATAATTGACCTTTTACTGCTGTGCGGGCTTCATGGATTTATTTACATTCATATTTTATTCATATTACATCTCAAATATTATTTAATTTCTCTTGTGAGATCTTCTTTTAGTAGACTCCTTCATTCTGTAAAGGAGCGCCAAAGATATGGGGTACTTGACTGGGTAGTGACATAAGGGGAGTCTTTGGCCAACGACATAGACTATATTCTTTTTTTTTAACAGCTTTTTCTGAGGTGAATTTCAAAAAAATCTGCTATTCAATGAATCTCAGCAGGCCTGCAGGCACCCTCCTTCTTTCTTCCTCCTCCATATTCTAAAAAGGAGCCTAGTTAATTGGGCTGATTAATTCATAAATTATGATGTTAAATGACTCAAATTTTATGATTAACAAAGTAATTCTTAAGGGATCTGTGTTAGTCCAGGTAAACTAGAGAAACAAATTCATACACACTCATATTTGTGTAGGAAATAACTTTATATAAAGAGTAAGTATACATTAAGAAAACATCCCATCCCAATCCAGATCAAGTCCATAAGTTGAATATTAGCCCATATATTCAGTACCAGTCTGTAAATTCCTCTTCAGATTCACACAACACATGTAATGATACCAAGTGCAGGAAGATCACAAGGTAGTGGGTGGAAAGTTTTGTGGATCCAGTGGAGGTGGAAGCATCTTAGGCTGGCATGGATCTCCATGTTGCTCCTCCAGCTCCAAGGCTCTGGCTAACATCAGCATAGCTCCATGTGACTTGTCAACAGAAATGTCGCAAAGGGAGTATTTCTGTGTTCTACCTCCAGCAAGCTATTTATCTCCATAGCACCTCCAAATGAGGTCATCAAGCTGTAACCTGATGGACAGGCTAAACTCTAATCCTTCACTCTTAAGTCTCATGTTGACAACAGATTATGTAACTACGACAGGATCTCACCAATGTCTTATTTTATAATTGCCAACCAATGAGAATCTTGTAGTAAGTTTGTGGATCCTGTATTACAACTCTGTGAAAAATTCTTTGAGTGACAGTGTTTTGGTGAAGTACTTCTAGATTTTTTTTCTTCCATTCAGTAGTCTCTGTAATATTATGAGAACCTGGTTTGCTCTTTGACATTTCCATGGAGAGCAAACTGATTAACCCTCAGAAAAAAAGAAAATGGGCTGGGAAGTTGTGGTGGTGGGAGAAAAGAAGAAAAAATATTCTAAGAATTTCCTAGAAGGAGTTGTCTAAAGGAGTATTTGAACCAAGTAGGAGCTCTGATGGTGTAATGGTTACATGGTTGTCTGTGATCCACAAAATCAGCAGTTCAAAACCATCAGGAGATTCACAGAAGGCTGTGTAACTCCTCTAAGGAGTTACATTCTTGGAAACTCATAATGGCATTCTACCCTGTGCAATAGAGACACTATGAGTCAGCATCAACTAGATGCCAGTGAGTTTTGGGTTTTGAACCAACTGTTCAAAGGACTTTACTAGAGGCAGAAATGCAATTTTAAATTATGCCTGCATTTTGCTTGATTTTCTTTTATATTCCTTACATCTGTATTAAAATAGATTTAATCTTATTCTGCAATTCATGCTATATTTGTTCTTCTCTTTTCAGCTCTCTTGTACTATACTTTAGTACATTTTAATTTAAGGTGCATAGACTAGAATGGGTTGTGCATATTTATGTATACAGTTATGTATACTTCCTAGTCATTATCAAATACCACACGGGATTTGTTTACTAGGTTTGACAGGTCCAAAGGACGTGAGATGAAATCTTGCCACCCTTGTTTTTAAGGACGGTTCTTACTTCTTACAGCATTGTACTTCTTCCAAGACAGATTTAGTTGTTCTTTTGGCAGTCCATGATACTTTCAGTATTATTTGCCAGCACCACAATTCAAGTACACTGATTGTTCTTGGTTATTGTGTTAGACAGGGTTCTCTAGAGAGATAAAACCAAATTGCTGATAATTTAATATATTTATTTATAAAGATAATTAGATATATAATGAGAAATGAACTGTTTAATCATGTATAGATAAATATATAATACAAGAAAGAAACAGTTAAATTATAAAGCACTACAAATGGCTCAATTCAACTCACTCCCATGAGAGAGTTGTGAGAGACAAGCAGTCTTCCAGTCCAGTCTGCTGCCAGATCTTCCTTTATTTATAGAGAGAGCTAGGCTATGTCAGCACAGCAGCCAATCAGAAGGCAGGTCACCAACTGCCAGCCAGGTCACCAACTGCTAGTCCCCAGCTCCAGCGATGTCTTAAAGGGACCTCAACTTACAGCGACACAGTCCACAGGCTAGGCGTCCTACAGGTAGTGTAGCCTTTAAATTGAGGCACAGGATAAGCAAGGCAGCCGCACACTGGTCCGATGATCAAAGAGCGAGAGACAAGAAAGGCGAGACTCAACAAGCCATTTATCTCTCTACCCTTCAGTTAATCCCACTTGTGTTTATCGGCCAGGCTGGCACAATAAACTATCTCAATCCACCCCTTGCCAACCTGGCACCTGTACACAATTCTTTAGCAATATGTACATATATAATTTATGGACATTGATGAAATCACACTTATACTTATCATCAATCATCTATTATATATATAAATGAAAACACAGTCAATTGTATCTGATATATCATACCTGAATGAAGGAAAGATATGCAATAAACACATAAAATGAAAATACATTGACAATTACAAACCTCACTTTTGCAATTGATCACGTGGTCATAATTGATAGGTAGAACTACCTTCTACTACTACCCATTCTGTATTACCTTTGCCCTCAGCAAGCACCTCAGCTGGCTGTGGTTTTTTTACCTGGTGGGGTGACCCAGACCTTCATTCCTGAGGGGTTTGGGTCATTATAAGTCCTGTCAGGATTGGGTTGCTCTAATTTACCATTTACTTTAGTCACTGGGCATGGTAGCACTAAGAGTCGGCCTATGGGATCTCCTGGATTCCAGATATATTCTTCTTTACCTCCATTATGTAACACCAGTCCAATTTCTCCTTGGTAATCAGGATCAGTCACACCACTCAGTACAGTGACACCCTTCCTGACCTGTTGATCCAAAGGCATAAGAATCCCAAAGTGGCCAGGAGGCATTCTCAGCTGCCAGTTCAGTAGAATCCATGCTGTGTTTCTGGGTGGGAGAGTTCCTTCCTTTGGGACCAAGACCTCCAGGCCTGAGGAACACAGGGTTGCTGGGCCAGGAAGCAAAAATGCTGCAAGTGGGTCACTAGGAGTAATAGTGAGTGGTGCCACTGCAGCTTCTACCCCTTGGTTCCTGGACCATGAATTCTGGCTATTGGAGACACAGCACCATATATTGGCCACTGGTTTAGAGGATATACAGATTCCTGGAGAACTCTTAAATGACCTACTTTCACATGTATATGAGACCAGTTAAATTATCATGGCTTGTGTAAAGTGCACCTTAATCTTCAAAGTAACATCCTTGTTGTTCAACACTGTAAAGAGGCCTTGTGTAGTGTGTAGTAGATCTACTCAGTGCACTGCCTCATCTGATCTCTCGAGTGCACTTTCCATGAGCATTAACTGTGGGTCCAAGCAAGAGGATATCCTGGATAACTTCAAACCTTTCTCCATTTATCATGATGTTACCCATCGGGCTAGTTGTGAGGATTTTAGTTTTCTTTACTTTGAGTGGTAATTCATACTGATTACCTTTATCTTCATCAGCAAGTGCTTCAAGCCTTCTAACTTTCAACAAGCAAAGTTGTGTCATTGGCATATTGTAGCATACAGATTGAATAAGTATGGTGAGAGGACACAATTCTGACATACACCTTTTCTGATTTTAAGACATGCACTATGCCCTTATTGACAAAATTCCCTCTTGGTCTATGTACAAGTTCTGCATGAGCACAATGAAGTGTTCTGGAATTCCCATTCTTCTCAAGGTTATCCACAGTTTATTATGATCCACACAGTCGAATGCCTTTGCATTGTCAGTAAAATGCAAGTAAATGTTTTTCTAGTGTTCTCTGATTTCAGCCAAGATTCATCTGACATCAGCAATGATATCCCTTGTTCCATTTCCTCTTCTGAATCTGGCCTTCACCTCTGGCAGTTCCTTGTCAATGTCCAATGTACTGCTGCAATCATTGTTGGATTATCTCCAGAAAAAATTTACTTGCATGTTAAATCAGTGATATTATTCTATAATTTGCTCATTCTGCTAGGTGACTTTTCTTTGGGATGAGTACAGATATGGATTTCTTCCAATCAGTTGGCCAAGGAACTGTCAAGGAGGAATGAGTGATTCCAATGACAAAATGTTATAGTCTCAGAAATCCACACGGGCAATTCCACTGCCCTTTACGATCACTGTGAGAATAAACACATAGAGTTATATAAAAATTATAGAAATTTGTGTTATAAATTTAAACTAAAAGCAATGTCATGGGTTTTTCTTTTTGGTTGAAATTTTATATTTCTCTTTTTAAAGTGAAATTATCACATCTAGTTCTAATTTCAATTAATAATTGGAATAGTTTTAAATAATACTATTTTAAAGTAAAGACTGGAATCATGGCAATGCTTGTTATGTGCTAAGAGACAAGCATGCATTGTTTTACCTCACCATCGTTGTGATCCGTGATCTAGGGGTCCTCGGTATCACCATTTATAAAGATACATTTAAAGAGAGATTAAGCAACACAAAGCAAAAGCACCCAACGAGTTAGCTATGGAGCCGTGAGAACTTACCTTTACAAAGAGTTTTCCCGAAATACTCTGTGTCTCAGCTTGACTTATAGTAGTAGGTTCATGAGATACACGTTCATATGGTCAATGTTAGATTCTGGCAAAATTGTCAGTGATCAGCAATGTGTTCCCGGCTGTCCACCGTATGGTGGATTCCTTCCCCTCCTCCATCTCCCACTCCTGCATCTCAGACAGAACTGCCGATGGCCGACATGGTGGACATTGCCAAGGCAATCTATCATTCGATATTATTTTAAGTAAAGTGAGAAAATTGGTATTACTGAGTTACCAGCATGGGGAAGATGCTTACATTTCAACCTAATCATAATTCTCTCCACAGGTAGTGTGGTGACATGACTTTGCTACTTCTTTCTCACAGAGGTCATCACTAAAACAGGCTAATGATATCGTTAATAGGTGCATTTTATTAATCTTATTTGAGACATATTACTATTCAATCAGTAACCAATGCCAGGACAATGTCCACAGACAAAAATAAAAGGGGGACAGAGCAAAATAACCGCACCCTCTTAAATCTTTTAAAAGTTATTATGAAAAAAAATTTTTTTAATTAATATTATAAAATGTGTAGTACATGGGTGGAGGGAGCTATTTCCACTTAATATGACAGACAAAAAATGTATTAAAGAACCCAATAAACAAAAGACGATAATATACCTTGTGCATCAACATTGAAAATAATTTTCTCTTTAGCTTCTAATTGTCATTATGTTTATAAGATTAAATGTATGCTGGGATAAATTAGAAAATAAATACGAATTGTAGTTTTAATACTGTGTGATGTCTTTATTAATTATAAAAAAGGCTGACATTTCTGAATTTTACTGGTTCATTTTAATTTATTTTTTTTGCATCTCAATCAAGCAAGTTCTTAAAAAAATCATAGATGACAGAAATGTTGTGTGGTTTTATGGGGGAAATACAGCACCAATAATTATGTCTAAAATGGAGGGTATGAGGAGAATATTTTCTGAATAAAACCATATAAATTGCATTACTTATTTTGATTAAGTGTGTGAAAAGATGTATTACGATGGGAAAAAAGAGTTTAATTGTGCAGCTTACTCACGCTGTTTCTTTATATGTATAGTCAGGGAGACAAATTAAGAAAAAGCTGATTAGGTCTTTTAAGAACGAAAGAGTAATGTATACAGAGTGTGAGGCAGGAAAACCAGCACACGGCAGCACGACTGTGTTGCGGCACGATTCATTATAACCAAAAGGGCAGCTATTTCCTTAAAGAAGATTTAAAAAGTGGGAGATCAGAATAAAGAAGTGTTTGAAAACAAAAGCAATACAGATACTGCCTAGAGGGTTATTAAAAATAGAAAAGACACTAAAGCAGCAAACATCCACTCAGCCCACGGGGTTGCCTCTGGAAGTTCACTTCATTGAAACACAGCTCTGACAGTGCGTCATTCTTGCGAAGACCTTTTTTAAAAACAAAAACAAAAACAAAAAAAACAAGTCTTAAAATGACAGGATGATTGTCTAGGTTGTTAGCGTCAGCCTACAATAAAAGCAGGTGATCTACGTGTTAATAATGCAAATAACATACAAATCAGTCTAAGTTGTTCCATCTTGAAAACAGAAATCCAAAAATTGTTGAGTGGCCTATGAGAGTTGGTAAAGATCTAAGGGAACACAGCATCAACCGTTCTTGGGCTTACTACTATTGCACCAGTTGCCATCTAACTGATTCCTACCCATGGTCGCCACAGGGTGTCAGAGTAGGAGTCCTCAGCGCCACATGTCCTCTATGGTTGCTTTTGTCTGTTGGTGTTCTGAATGTAGATCACCATGACTTTCTTCTGAAGTACCTCTAGGTGAACTTGAGACTCCAATCTTTTGGTTAGCAGCTGAATGTGTTAATTATTTTCCCCACTTAGAGGCAGATTATTTATTCCACATATGTAGATAGTGAATTTAGAAATTGAAGTTAATCATGAAGAAAGACTTTTGAAAACCTCAAAGGGTCAATGCCTGGTAAACCCCTAAAATTCTTCAAGGAAGCTTCCCTGTTAGTAACTCCTCATTCTCTCTTTACTGAAATTAATTTATATTTTACATTGGGAAGACCTGAATGATGAAATATTTAATATTCATTCTGATATAAAATCGATATCATATAATCATATCTTTGGTGTCTGAGACTGTGTAGAGTGAAAAAAATGGCGTAATAGCAAAGTCACGTGTTGCAATTCTACTTTTTAGTGTCTATGCCGAACACTTCTCATATGAAGAAATGCAAAAGCATTACATTTCAATTGTAAAGGAAATTTAGCCTATAGAGAGTTTGGCAGATGTACAGTTTTGCTAATTACTTTTTTTTTCTCCTTCCTAGTAAAATTAGTTATGCTGTGAAGCTTTAAGGTCAAAAAAGAGCTATCATTTTAAGACTGTTACAGAAAGTTACAGTCAAGAAGGTCAATACAATTGAAAAGTTAGATCCCCTCAATTGCTAAGCAGCATTCGCTTCTACCTTGAGAAAACAATACAAAAATAAATAAATAAAGGCGTCACTTCACATTGTTAATGATCATCCATATTGTTGTAAGTGAATATGCAAGAACAGAAATAATCAACCAAACTAAAAAGACAGCTTGACAAATGTAAACACCTGCACCAGGAATCATTTAGGCAAATCTTTTTCACAAGGTAGTTCAGCTTTAATGACAGCCTGTGAGCTTTGGTTGAATGCCCAGATGCTGTCATTTTTTGCCGTACCTGTGTAGTGAGTGCTCAGATCCAGAAGGAGCATTGGAAGCTAGTGACAGCAAACAAATTAGTTAGGAGCCTGGCCCAGCTGACACTTCTTACCTTTTGCTCCACTTGACTTCATAGGCTTCGGATTTAGAATAATATATTTTTATTAAATATCCTCCTTGTGGATATGACTGTCATGCTAAAAGGTATATGAAATTAATAAAAGGCAGATATGATTTCTCCCTCTAAAGACTGTCGCATATTGGAAGCGTAGCTATATCTAAGGAGGAAAAGTGAAATTGAAAGTTAAGAAAATGTATCTACCTAACTTATCAGAAGATTTCCTCTTCTATTAAAGGGAAAGAAAATATTTCAGCAAGAATAATTCAGGGTGAATAGCTACATAGCCCAGATACCAGTCCTACCTTCCCACACCTAGTAAATATGGTTCACAAATAGATGAGTAATGTGCTGTAGCCTTATTATATTTAAGTAAAACTTCATTACAATTAAAATCTAATTAGTGGTACAGTTTTTGTCTTTCATTTTGTTTGTAGTTACACTACCAAAATAGATTTGACAGTTACTTTTCAGGAGTAGGAAGGTTTTTAGAGTTGCGTTGGCAGGATATTTTAGAACTAGTTGACTATCATGCTAGCAGAGCTCTAACTATTGGGCTGTAGAACACGAAGCTATCCCTTAGAGAATAGGAAGACTTCGTTTAGTCCCACTAACAGTTTTACCTGGAGAAAATTCTGAAGAGTGGAGTACAGCTCTGGTAACTTAAAAATAATTACCATTTAATGAAGGCCAGATATTATGAACAACCTGCGCCATCTTTAAATTCACTTAAACACTTTTGCCTCAGCTTGTCTGTTGAATTATGAGCCTGCCAGCAACACATGAGCAGAGGAATGGGCTTCCTTTACATCAGTGCATTAACACTTGTCCATTAACCTTCAAAAAAGAGACTGACTTATTAATTTGTTCATGTACAACAATAGCTCTGGGAGACTCATTGGGGCCATCATTGGGTTGAAACCTTGAAGCAAGAAGCTGGCCAAGATGAGTGGAGCTGGAAGTGCTTTGGATCATTCAGACAGCTACAGGGTCACCACTCAGTTAACCAGTGGTACATTAACAAGATCTGCAGATAAGATTCTGAAATCTATCTTAGATGTAGGTATAAGGGCTAACATCTCAAAAAAAGTTAAAAATTATTTATCAAAAATTGCCAGACATTTCCCCACATTATGACACAATGGCACCAAATATCTGGCCATTTAGCTAGCTGTTAAATCTAGTCCACGTGACTAGGTCACCCCTGCTTTTGTGTTTAAACTTCAGCTCCAGGACCACATGATCCTACCCTGGGCCTTATGCTTTTGAAGTTGTTTTGCCGCCGACTTGCTTAACATCAGGCTTCCCCCTCTTTCTGAGTACATGCCCATCTCCTATCTCCCCCACTGTTGGTTGAAGCCCGCAATCAATGGACTCAGTTTTCCTGGACCTCCAATACCAACTTCTGTTTACGTTGAGTCTCTCCACTGCCTAATGCCTTCTGAGAGTGCAGCTCAGCTGATAAAACCCTCCAATATGTAAATGAAGGTGTAAGAATGTTTGACTTTTTGTCTCTGTCATAGTCTCTCTACTAGAGGGGAAGGGTTTTAAATTAGTTTTGTATATTGAGTGTCATTTAGAAAGGATTTGTGTTTGTACCCTCAAAGGATTTCAAAGAAAGGGTTTGTGTAATAAGTGGAAATAATAAGTAAATAAAATGAACAATTTAATTTCTACCCTTTAGCTAAGAATTTATATATCTTCTCCCACTAGCCACTAGAAATGAAATAATTAGCTTCCTAATGAAGTACTGTGATACTATGGATAAAATGTAGATTAAAATTAAAATAGATTTTAACTGTCTTGAAGTCTCATCAATAAATAAAGATGTTTTATTTTTTTTAAATCTGTAATGCTCACAAATTTAGCAACATGTCCTCAGTTGCCCAAGTAGGTTGTTTAACTCTAGGTTTTAAATGCGTTACATACTAAAATCTTGTTAAAATATCATCTTAAAAATTATTTCTAATTTTGACAATGTCTTGAATTTCTACCTATAAATAGCAATATTGTTCTAAAACCAATGAGTAAAATTACATCAAAGGGGTACTTCCTTTTTGTCGGCATTAAATTGATGTTTAATGTTTTGGTTTTAGAACTCTTTGATGTTTTTTTCCTCAGGCAAATTTTAGTTGCTAAGAAGTAAAGATTTGACTTGACTAGATTTTTATAAGGCATATTAACATACATGCTTTCTTTCTAAATGTAATTACAAATTTGAAAATGCAAAATAAAAACAACCAGCGGTGAAGCTTACTTAAGCAAGTTCTTACTTAACCCTAAGGGGAAATTAACTGGAGTTTGTTCTGAGCCATGTTAAACAAAACAAAGCTGAGTGTAATCAAGATTGGTTCAAATACATAGAGTCATAAGACTGAGTCTACTGCCTGCTGTGCGGCTGACATACTCGTGAATAACTAAGGGAGAGGTGATGGATGTCTACTTGACAGAGAGGTTAAAACAAACAGCAAGAACATCAGGTAATCCAGGGTACCAAAAATGCAGATCTTGAAGAAAAGTTCGAAAGCATTTTTTTCCTGTTGAAATGCAAGATAGCTGGGTTCAGAGTTTAGAATTTGCATCTTCCTTCTCCTAACACTCAGTATGGGAGGAAGATGAGGCTGTCTGGTCCTGTAAAGAGTTCCAGTCTTGGAAAACTGTAGGAAGAATTCCTCCGGGTCCTTCAGCATCCCTGTAGTCAGAGTCGCCTCGAGGGCAGTGAGTGTTGAGTTTTACGTTTTTGAACACTAGTATAGATCCTGTAACACCTATAGTCATCAGACTGCTAGTATTTTCTTCTAATAATAAGTTGCTTTTGATATTCTCTCAATGAGCTATGTTGTTTGACTGCCCCCCCACCCCCCCCCTGTAGATAACAATCCATCAAAGCCATCCCTGACTCACGTTGTTTGCTTAAATCCATGGGAACACTGCCCCAGCTGGTCAGCCACCAGAGTTCCCACTCCTCAAGGTGACTTCTCCATAATAAATGCTTGACAATTGGCCTTGCCCAAAAACACACTGGTCTTTCAACAATGAATACCGTAACAATCCCAGCCCGGCCTTATTTTGTTCCGGGTCCAAATTGACTCCTTACTAATGTACATGCCTATTTGTTTTATTTTATTTACACATAAAACCTATATAAAATTTGTTTTGGAAATTTTGAATAAACAAACTAAAACATGCATTTTCTTACTGCAGTTGATTTGATTCTTCTGTTTCTTTTTTCATCCCATTTCATTCCCTCATAAGAACCATCCTCCTTCTGGCCCCATTCAAAGCCGCATGCAGAGAGCTTTTGGGTCCTAATAGCAGAGAGAATGGTGGAGCCCGCATGCTCCTCTCCATGCTTGGGGAACCTAACATCACACTGTAGATAAGCAGCTTAGCTAATTTGTCTCAGGTCAATATGAGGATAAGTTAAAAAGTATTGCTACAAAATCATAGAATCTTTTATTAAGCAAAAACACAAAAATGTGAATCAATCGTTCCTTCACCTAGTTCCTTCACCTATCTTCCGTGTAGTTCTTTACACTTCTGTGAGTGACTTTTCTATCTCTCTCATCCTTCTCCCAGTGGTCTGCGCAGCTTAATTTACACCCCATCAAAACATCAAGGAACTCAAATTATATTTCTTTTCATTGTTCTTTCCATTTCAGGAGCTACATAAAGTGTGAAGAGGTGAGATCTAGGCTGTAAACTGGATGGGGTAAATTTCACAATGACACTTTGTTAGAACACTCCTTGCTCCCCAGAAGAATGAGTAAATGCATCGTCATGATGGAATAAAATCCTCAGGACAGCTTTCCTGTTTTCTCACCAGTGCAGTTTCCAACCTTCTTTACATGCCATGATTCTCCTGGGTCCTTCAAGAAGAAAAACATTAATCTCAATTACCCCTGAGCTGGTCTATCTCTGCCTTGATTTAACTGGCCCAGCAGAGCCCCTCAGAACCATGGTTCTGTGTGGACCTCGCACTCTGGACCAAATTTGTATGATTTCAATTTGCATTATAAAAGCTTGATCTTTTTACAGTGCTTTTGACAATTATTGAGCCTGAAAGCTTACTGAGACCAAGATTTTGATTAAAATTGAAAATGTCAACCCATGTGAGAGTCCAACTTCAGTATTTATCACCTAAGCTCCTCTTCCACCAGTTCCTGGACTACACACAGCACAGTTCCTCCTTTCTTAAAGTTGATGGTTTTCCCTCGCTAGGTTTGTCTTTGAGGTCTCCCAGCCTTCCTTAAAATGCTTGATTCAACAAAGAACAGCTTTGTTTTTATTTTAATGTAGGACATAATTCAAAGAACATGTATCCCTAAATCTCAATGATTCAGGTACATGTTCACTTGAATTTTATTTAAAATTGGGCATTTGCCCTGGCCTTGGAATTACTTTTTTTCCCACCATGACACAAAATGGTTCAATTTTTAATGTACCTTAGTGCAATTATATTTTATTGGGAACACAATACAATAAGAAATATACAAACTAGAATCCCAATGATAAAATTTTTGGACTTAGTCTTGTCTTTCAGGGAGCAGGGGTTTTGGGTTACAGTATTTTTGATTTTTGCAGAAAATCTGCTTATATTTTTTGAGTACTAAACTTCAATATAATATGCAGCTTTGCTTATATTTCTTTTGTTTTTTGGAAATGTTACAGTTTTAAAAGGTGAATCAGACAGATTAGAGGAAATTATTCCTAGATGTATGTTGCAATTATAAAACTTCAAGAGGCCATATTTGTGCAGACAGCACAGCAAGAGAGAATCTGAGAGGCCGCATGAATGGGAAAGAGAAGGTAAATTGGACTAACAGAAAGGACTGCACCAAGGAGCCTGAACTACAGTAAAATCAGAATGATGAGCACCTAACCTAGGTGGGATGAGGGCCATTTTGTATGGTTAATGGATAAATGTTAAACAATTTCATTAAAGAACGTACTGTAAATACCAATGTAAGAATCAGGACCCAGATTTAAGTTTTTTTCAAACAGAGCTTTATTTGCATATCAAATAGACTAGGATGAGAGAGAGGGGTTCTCCCTCCAGGACTCAAGACATGGCTGCTTCCAGTGCTATCACGCAGACAAGTGACCCAGCTGCTCTGGTAAAGATGTAAGAGCTGTGCAAGCTTGCTCAAGAACAGGCACAGAGAAGAATGGATTTCAGCACCATGCAGCAGGCCCAATATAGTTTGAAGAGAAAATGAGAAATGTGAGTCTTGACTGTTCATAGGTCAGTGATAAAGAAATCAGATAAAGCCATGAATTGGTAATCATTAAAGACCACAATTATAATTTACAATTGAGAAGCTGAAAAAATGGTGTGTTGAACACACCATTTTGTAATTAATTTTCTAGACCAAACCTTGATTCTAGGAACACAGCAAGTCTCAATAGATGATCCTGAGATTGGAATCACACATTAGGAAAATGGGATGAAGACTTTTGGAGAGAATTGGAAAGGCCAGACTGTGTGCTATGACTAGCTAGACCAGTTCCTCTAAACAAAGGGATCGGAATATTAATGAAACATAAATGGTGGCATGTGGCACGTGCCAATAACTTGTCTGAATAACTGTTTTCCCATCCTCCCCAATTAATACCATCCTTCTAATTTTTATCTGAGAACACAATTCCCTAGAATCTTTTGTGGCAGTTTCCAAAGATATGTCATGTTAGTGCATGTCGTGTGACACTTTTGTTCCTGGCTATCGTTTCTATGATGTTTGTTTAGCAAGTAATCTAGGATGTTAGAAATAGGTTCTCCATCATGGCACACGACATAACTGTTTCCTAACCAGATAATTTAAAAAAACATGTTTTTTATGTTGGGGAAAAGTTGGGAAATTTTTCTTGGAATATTCTTTGAACATTAAAGGGCTACTAAACACAGGGCTCTTTAGCTGTGACACAGCAGTGATTCCAGCCTACAACTGGGCCTGTCCTTGGGGGGGCCCATGGGCTTAGGGACCAGGATAACTGTTGCATACATAAAGTCGATAGTATCTGTTTCGGTGTACTGTAGTTATGTGGCTTTTTTCTGGAATCTCCTCTATGAAACTATGGCACACTTACTTGTTAGCTTACAAATGGAGCAAAGGCCTGGATACTGTACAAAATCTATTGAAATTAAGATTATATTGCCAAGCCTCTTCTCCAAGTAGGCAATGGTCACCACTAACTTCTAGAAAATGGGAAGTGAACAGAAGTGTTCTATAACTTTCAGTTATGCCTTTATAATAGAAGTCATGCTCTCATATTCTTCCAGTAAATGGTAAATGGAGTGGTTGAAATGTTAGCACTATAAGTTCATGGTCGATTTTAGGATTAAAAGCAATGCACGATTTAGCATCAGGATAGGAGCCTTTGTCTTTGACATTGCGCAACCTATCTTCAATGGTCCCTAGAAGACCGATAGGTGTCCATGTTTTTAAACCATTGGCGTTTGAGATTTGCTCTCCTTATGTTACTCGGTGTAGTAGTTTCCTATTGCTACTGCAATAAGCTGGCATGGACTTATGGCTTCATTCAGTCTAAATTGATTAGAGGTCTATTCTAGGGACTGGTGATCCAAAAGGGGCCTAATAGGACTAAAATCAGGGCATCCACATTCTACCTAATGCAGAATTTTATAGAATATATTAATGTAATTTCATACTGCCACGTGTCATTCACCTTGCTAAACAATGGTCATATATTCAAATAGGGCTCACAAACAGTAGTACAAATATTACCTGCATCTTCACCATGCTGACCTAGCAAAAACTGTGAGATGATGCAGGACCAGGCAGTGTCCAATTAATAGTTCCTAGTGCATGTATGATAGAGAAAATATGGATGCACCCTGTTGTCTGTTCTTTAATGACAAATTTTGCTTCTAGGTTTAATTAAGGTAAAGATATTAAACAGAGAGACTCTGCAAGTATAGGTTATGTGTAAATGTGAATGAATGTATTTGTTAACGCAACATGTTGCTACATTAAAGAGATGCTTATATTTTGACACAGAGAAGTAACTATAGAAAAGATTGGATTTTATTGTGGCTGCTGTTTGTTTTATTTTTTTAATGGATGAAGACCTTTAGTACCACTCAGGTGAGACATTTTCTTCTCTGCAACAAAGGCCATATCGGTTAGCCCTCACACATGGAGAAGCCTGGAGAAGAGCCACGTGCCAAGCAGTCGCAGCGCACATCATTTAAACACATATTGGTAGACGGCCTGCACCTTCCAAACTTCGGGTATTTTTCATGTGTCTGTTTTAAAGGAGCAAACAAACAATGAGCTAAGTAAATATACCTAATGGACACCCTCTATCCAGTTTTCTAAAAGTTTAAGAATGACAGCAGGAACCTCTAAGGACTCAATAGCGATGCTCTCAAGTCTAACAAAGAGATAGTCCAATATATCTGCACGCAGAGCACCATTGGCTATCAAAGAGGACAAGACTAGAGATATATAATACAAAGGATATAACTGGAAACAAGACAGAAATGCTACACTTCCAGGATAAGACCTCAAGTATCTGACTTCTGAAAAGGAACTGAGTTACTAACAAACACAATTCCACTGCATTTATTTGTCGAGTTTCCCTGGTGGCACTGTGGCTAAAGCACTCATCTGCCAGCCAAAATTCCAGAATTTGAAACCATCAGTCATGAGATAGAACTCTTGCAGGCTTCCCAAAGGTTCACAGCCCGGGACGCTGTTCCAAGCTATTCCTCCGTACCCCACGGGATTGCCCTGAGTCCGAAGCTACTCAAAGACAGTAAGGGGGTGTGCTTTAAAGGCTTTATGTTCTCTGTGTTGTTGCTCCTTCAATAACGTGGGCTCGTGATTTATCAGTCAAGCAAAAAAGAAGGAAAAAACCCTGTCATTTTAAAGATATAGCTAAGATCCCTTAAGGAGGCTTTCTAACAGAAAATATCTGATGGTGATTGACCCAATTGGTAACTGTCATTGAGATTCTAGACAGTAAATGTAAATGCATGTCTGACATATGGCGCCTGAAAATGCCCTTCTAAATTGAGGGCATCCTTTCTTTGTGGGTTTATAAAACATTTCAGTGGTTTAAATAGAAAGAAATAACAAAGGGTATATAAGCATCTGGCTCATACATGCAAACAAATATTTTAGGTGATAATATGGTGCTTCTTATTGCAATTAAATCCTATCTGGCTGGGCAAGCCATAAAGCTACAGTGCGTATTTCTATAAAATTAATTCTTTAGAGATGAGAGTGGGATTTAGTAGTTCATTAGTATAACATTATGGATCTAATTTTTCTTACGTAGCATGTATCTTATATTGTTACTGCCCCATTTCTTGCCACTGATTTCATAACTATTTTGGGATATGTTTCTCTTTCAAACAGATTTAAACTCATTACTACATTCACTTGGTGGAAGAGAAATTATCCGTCATTTTATATTTGACATCATGTTCTCCTGGGCTCTATAGTTTAGAGTCCGATTTAGACTGCCTCATTCTGTCTTTCTGAGTCTTGTCAAGCTGGCCTGGGTAGCTAGGTGGATGATAATGCATTCATTTAATGTTGGACCTATAGCAATTTAAAATATCCTTAAGCTAACGTAAAATATCCTCGTATACCTTTTCATCATTTCAATATTTTTTCT
This sequence comes from Echinops telfairi, assembly GCF_000313985.2. Taxonomy (NCBI): domain Eukaryota; kingdom Metazoa; phylum Chordata; class Mammalia; order Afrosoricida; family Tenrecidae; genus Echinops; species Echinops telfairi. The sequence goes on along the minus strand of NW_022103896.1, from coordinate 55,565,221 downwards.
TTTTTTTAATTAAATAATCATTTTATTAGGGGCTCATACAACTCATCACAATCCATACATACGTCATTTGTGTCCAGTACATCAGTATATATGTTGACCTCATCCTCACAATACCCTCTCTCCACTTGAGCCCTTGTTGTCAACTCATTTTCCCCCTCCCTCCCCCTCCCCCTGAACCCTTTATAATTTATAAATTATTATTACTTTATCATATTTTACCCCATCCAATGTTTCCCTCACCCACTTCTCAACTGTCTGACCCCCAGGGAGGAGGCCATATGTAGACCTTGTCATCTGTTCCCCCTTTCTGTAAGCAGTCAATTGGTTCATATTTCCTACACTGTCTTCACAAGACACCTATGAGATGCATGTCAATCATTGTTTAGGAAGCTGCATTAACACATTCCACATTAACATGTGAAAGCTGGGAACAAGAGCTAAAACACTCTTGCATGAGACTGCTCACCATGACAACTTCTATTATTTCTGTAGGAGCTATATATTTAACCAATTTTCATTATGATAATGTAGATGCATCATGACATTTCATTAATTCTGTTCATGTATAGTTAGTGGCATTAGTTACATTCCTCATGATTTTGTTTTTGTTTTTAAGTCACCACTACTTGCTATCAAAAATGGTGTATTAATCTCAGCAAAATTTAGTGCCCCCTAAGCAATGAGCCCTCCTTTCCTCTCCCTTACACCTGTCCCTAGCAACTCTCCCTCACACCTGTCCCTAGCAACAAGTAATGAACTTGATCTCTATACATAACAAAGAGGAACTGCTGAAACCCTAGTGGGAACTGAGCATGATATTGGACAGGGGGAAAGTCAAGGGGAATAGAGGAAAGACCTGGGGGGCAAAGGGCATTTATAAAGGTCTAGATAAAGACATGTACATATGCAAATGTATTTATATATGAGGATGGGGAAATAGATCTATGTGCCTATATTTCTAGGGTTAGTATTAAGGTAGCAGAAGGACATTGGGCCTCCACTCAATTACTCCCTCAATGCAAGAATACTTCTATTAAATTGGCATTCTATGATGCTCACCTTCCTGACACAACCACTGAAGACAAAGCGGGCAGATAAGGAAATGTGGTGAAGAAAGCTGATGGTGCCCAGCTATCAAAAGATATAGCATCTGGGGTCTTAAAGGCTTAAAGATAAACAAGCGGCCATGTAGCTTAGAAGCAAAAAAGCCCACATAGAAGAAGCACACCAGCTTGTGTGATCATAAGCTGCCAAAGGGATCAGTTATCAGCCATCAAAGAACAAAAAATCATATCATTGTGTGCTCACCTCCATGATACGACTGGTGAAGACAAATGGGTGCATAAGCAAATGTGGTTAAGAAAGCTGATGGGGCCCTGCTATCAAAAGATATAGCATCTGGATCTTAAAGGCTTGAAGGTTAACAAGTGGCCATCTAGCTCACAAGCAACAAAGCCCACATGGAAGAAGCACACCAGCCTGTGTGATCACAAGATGTCGAAGGAATCAGGTATCAGGCATCATCAGAACAAAAAATCTTACCATAGCGAATGACGGGGGGAATGCGGAGTGGAGACCCAAAGCCCATTTGAAGGCCACTGGAGATCCCCCTGCAGAGGGGTATCTGGGAGGAGACAAGCCAGACAGGGTGCGATGTAGCAACAATGAAAAATACAACTCCTCTAATTCCTAAATGCTTCTTCTGCCCCCCGCCGCCCCCCTATCATGATCCCAATTCTACCTTGCAAGTCTGGCTAGACCAGAGGGTGTACACTCGTATAGATAGGAACTGGAAACACAGGGAATCCAAGGTGGATGATCCCTTCAGGACCAGTGGCGTGAGTGGCGATACTGGGAGCATAGAGGGAGAGTGGATTGGAAAGGGGGAACCAAGTACAAGGATCTACATGTGACCTCTTCCCTGGGGGACAGACAACAGAAAAGTGGGTGAAGGGAGACGTCGGACAGGGCAAGATATGACAAAATAATAATTTATTTATCCTGAGGGAGTGGGGAGGGTGGAGGGAGGGGGAAAAATGAGGACCTGATGCCAGGGACTTAAGTGGAGAGCAAATGTTTTGAGAATGATGAGGGAAATGAATGTACAAATATGCTTTACACAACTGATGGATTGTGATAATAGTTGTATGAGCCCCTAATAAAAAGATTTTAAAAAAGTGGAATCATACAATATTAGCCCTTTTGTGATTTACTTATTTTTTCAGCATGAGGTTCATCTGTGTGGTAGCATATATTGGGAATTCATTTGTCTTTAAGCCTATGTGTTATTGCAATGCTTGCATGTATCACATATTGCTCATTCATTTATCTATTGACTGATAATTAGGCTATTTTAACCTTTAAGCTATTGTCAACAGTAGTACAGTGGACATGGGTATGCAATAATCCGTTTATGTTGCTTTCTCCTGTTGTTTTTAAAAGCTGCTTTTTAAAAGAGCTGCTTTTTATTTAAACGTTATCATGTCTTATGAAATAATCATCATCATATAGCTAAATCGTGAAGCAATTCCAAGGTTCAAGATAAGATGATAACGAAATATATTCCCCCAAATCATTTCTATAAATGATTAATAGCTCCATAGGCCATCTGATAAAATATATAGCCATTCTTTCTTCTAACTACTAGATTTAATTGCTTACTTTTAATTTAGCAGCATTTATAGGCTTTCTATTCCTTCCAATGACAATATTATTTTTATCATTATTCCTCAGCTGTTGTTTTCTCTTTGTTGTGATTTCAAGTAAAGTTTATGGATGGGGGGGGGAGCTGGTTCTAATTCAACAATTCCTACACATTTGCCTCATGGCATCCATTGCAATCAGCACAGTGTAACCATTCTGTTCCCTTTCCTGTGTTGACCATTTCCCTTAGTCCTTCGGCCCTTCCCTTTCTTGTCTTCTGAGATTATATTATGGGTGAATGCTGCCTTTTGACCTGGTGTGGTTGATTATTCTAAGGAATGGTACATCCTTTGTGTGAACTGTTTGTCCTAGATTATTCTCTACCATCTGGTTGGAAGTTGAACAGTGAAATGAGTTCACTTCCACTCCTGAAGTGTGACTAAGGAGCAAGCTTGAACGATTCATCAATCTTTTTCAGTCAGGTAAGTCTGCTATACTTTATAACTTTGAATTGTGTTTCACAATTATCTCCCTTTTCTAGCCAAAATGATTGTGATCACTTTCAGAGTAGCCAGCAGTGGTGGCCACTCTGATCTCAGAGTAATTCTGATCTCAGAGTAGAGAAGGGCAGAGTTCATGTGGTCATTTAGACTAATTGTTTCCCCTTGGTCTTCAGGTTGGGGGGGGGGGGCGGGTTGCTCCAGATAGGGAAAAACAAATAGTTGCACATTAAATAACCAAACATATGTTTATAGCCTCAGTTGCTACACACCAATGTAGGACATTGAACCTTGTCTTTGTGGATTGTGTTATTGACCTTGCTGCCACTCCTGATTACAGCACTAAGCCTCCATGCCAAGCAACTCATTTCATCAAAGTGCTTGTTATGGTTAAGAACTTTTCATACATTTGAGCTCTGTTTTCTTTATTATACACATGGGTATGTTTACTGTATGTACAAATATGTATGCAGAAAGAATATCTCCTAAACCTATATATGGTCATGAGCAAAGGCTCTTTGGCACAGTCACACCTGCCAATCTTGCCTGCGTAGCAATTAATACACACCTATATATTAATGCTTGTGACTACAAGAGAATGCAGAATTGTTGTCTCTAATGTGTGCACTTCTCGGTGTCCTTTCCTTTAGTATTATTTTTCTGATCATTCATTTATTGTACATTGTCTCTCCCAATACCTAACTATATGTTTATTATTTAATTGGAGTCCTGGTGATGAATTATATGTTGAGCTGCTAACCACAAGGCCAGCAGTTTGAAGCCACCAGTCCTCCTGTGGGACAAAGATGAGGCTTTCTACTCCCTTGTAGAATTGCAGTCTTAGAAATCCCTAGAGGGTAGTTTGATGTTGACCTATGGGGTCTCTAAGAGTTGGAATAGACTTGGTGACAGTGAGTTCTTATTTAGTGTTGTCCTTCATCTCTCGTACCACACCTAGGAATCCTTAGACAACTTTGTTTCTGTTTCCCCCCGTGTGTAAATTTGGTTGCATGGATCCTGGATCACTGAGGTACAGAATAGAGAGCAGAAGACTTACAGAATAGAGCAGAAGAGATATGAAGAGAAGTTTCATTATTTCTGTCTCAGCATGCAGAGTGCAAAAGTACATGTGTAACATTTCTCAGCTCTATCCATATAAGGGAAGAATACTCTAAAAATATGGCGAGAGGTTATTTTTCCATCTTAGTTTTAAGGATGGGCTCCATGATACCCATGTGCATCTGTGTGTGTGTCTGTGTGATTAGGTGTTCCAGGGCAAACTGTTAGTGATTTCACTGGTATATCAAGGCATGGCAGATTTTGGGCCCACAGATGTTTATGCTACTAATTCCATTACAATAGAGACATACACAGATATCAAAGGATTTCAAATGCCAAAATTGTTATGGGAAATGACAATATTTGCCTGATGGTGAATCTAATACAAATTATAACCCAAAACTTTCATTTTTCCTCATCTGTTAAAAAAAAAGAACTACTCTAATAAACAATTTACTGGATACTAATTATTTTGAGAAGGTATTAATAAAGTGAAGAGTTAAGTAAATACAGCACACACATATATGTTGGACAGAAGATATTTATATATTTATATAAGCTGCAAATTTATCTACAAACATAGTAAAGCATATAAGGCACAAAAATATGCAGTGTTCTTAGCCATAGCCAAACCCCTTGAGGGAGTGTGCCGCAGAGTGTGGAGGCTCAGGACCGTACTCTGAGGGGACAGCAAGATCATTTGGTTTAACATAGCCCACAAAGATAATTTTCTACATTCTGCTTTAATGAGTAGTGACCGATATCTTCAAAGCTTGTGAGCATAGATAGATTAGATAGCTCTAAAGTACAACTACTAATCCTTCCCTATTTGGAGGAAAGAATAGCGAAGAGAAACAAGAATACAAGGACTAAGAAACCACATGAATCCCAGCATCCATGGTTGTGTGACAAAAAGAACTAAATGGTACCTGGCTAGTACTATAGACTGCTATGAAAGCGATTACCATAGATGGTCCTAGAGAAAATAGGAGGAAAATGGGAAGTAAAACTCTTAAGTCACAAAAATGACCAGGCTTTTGGTCTGAAAGAGACTAGTAGAATGTGCAACACTCCGGGCCTTAGTCACTCTTCAGGTTTGGAACTCAACTCACTCCCTAGCTCACCTTTGAGCAACATGGTCGACAGCCACGTAGGTTGAATCGTATCACGAGGAGGCATACAATCCATACTTAGAACAGTGAGCACCGGATCAATAGGGCAGCATTTGCCAAGGACAAAGTTCAGAAATCAGGAAAAGAAAACAGGACAAATGGAAATGGTAAACATGGGGAAGAAGCAGAAAGAGTTTTATCACATAGTGGAGATGGCAGGCAATGTCAGAAACCAAAATGTATATGAATTGCTGAGTGGAAAACCAATGTTTTAAAAATTTGGAGAGAATAATTAAAAAAACTAAATACTGTGTTTCAGTAATCTCATAAACATTCTAAAATGTTCTTTTACTTTAGCAATTTTATTTGCCAATCACATGACATTTTTCCCTACCAGTGATACACATAGACATAATAATAGTTATCTCCTGATTTTCCCAATTAAACAAACCAGCTTTCAAATCAGTTCTGACTCATGATCACATAATTTGTGTGAGAGTAGAATTGTGCTCATAAATTTTTCAAGGGCTTATTGTTCAGAAGAACTTGCCAACTATTCATTTCATGATACCTGTGTGTACTCGAAACTCCAAATTTTCATTTAATAGTAAGTGAATTAACCATTTTACCACTCCAGAACTCTGGATTATATAATGAAATGATATAAATTAGAAGCAAAACTATAGAAAATGTATTCTCACAATCATTTTTAATTCACTAAAAAAATCCATATCTAACCAATAGGACCAGAAGGGTAGCAGAAATAAAATAAGTTAAGACAATGAAAATAGTATTACAAAAAGAAATTGATAAGTATATAGTAATGTAAAATGAAATGCTTATAAACTTTATAATGAAGGAAGCAAATAGAGAAGCAAGTTATAAGTGACTGACATGGGTGGAAAGAAAATGTGAATTTTGCTTAATTAGATATGAAAAAATAGGTTCACAATGTGTTTATTCAATTTTCATGTTTACCTCAATTTATGACCTCATATTTAAGGGTATATATTAAATGTGGTTCAAGTATATTGTTTCTGAATTCTGCAAGCAGTCAAAAGTAAAACCAAAATTTTTGAGGAAAATTTTTTTTAATTCCAAAAATGAAAACTTAAATAACTCTGTGTAGAAGATTATGCTATAATTTGAGCAAAAACAAAATCATGCATACTCCAATTCAGTCATAAAAAATAAAAATACTGCAACCTATCTTAGTGCTTCCCCTTATAAAAGACTATTAAGACTATTCCAAAGAGAATATTAAAGTCTGAAAACATATCGTGTTTGGACCTAGCAACTGTTTAATGTCATTTTGATCATGAAAACTGTACAGCTAGAAGGAAAATCATGGTACACTTCCTTTTGAGGAGCTTAATTTATGCACAGAGGCAATACTAGTTTTCACTTCAAACTTTAAATAAAGAAAGAAAGAAAGAAAGGCTTCCAAATCCCAGCTTTCACCTAACAACAGGTTTTCGGATGGTGAGTTCAAGAGCACGACTGACTTTCAAAGGGAGGATGTTTTATCCTTTTCACAACTCCAGATTCCTGTTACAGGCAAGAGCAAGACAACTTAAAAGCCAATCTTGAAAGTGACTTTAAAGAACACCTGACAGATGAAATAGAAACCTCAGAATACCTAACCAAAACGTGTATCGTATACCTGTATAAAACATTCATGCCTGGGGACACAGCAAGTTCTAATCCACCTGTTGCTGAAAATATATACAAAAAGGGTAAAAGAAGAGATGAACTCAATGATGTGACCCCCCTCTGCGGGGACTGTCTCTGTTTAAGGCTCTGTGGCGGCTGTTGTAAACCGATTTCAACTGCTTGTCTTTCACTTTGCTTACACTCTATTTTTGCTCTGTTTGGTGCATTTTCCCTGTGAAACATGATATGTTTTTGGATGTTTCTATGTTGGCATAATCTAGTGTCAGTATCATTATAATATCAGCAAGCAGAAAGGAATAAGAAAGCGTTCTTTAAAATTTAACAGTCCTAGAGTTTTGAAACAAACAGTGCCAGCAAGTCGATCCTGATTTATAGCAACCGTCTAGGTCAGAGTAAAACTGCCCCAGTGGGTTTCTGAGTCTGTAACTCTTTACAGGAGTAGAAAGACGCATCTCTGTCTTCCAGAAGGGTATGTGGTTTCAAACTGCGGACTTTGCGGCTAGCATTGCAGCAAGTACCCACCACACGACTGTGTGTTAATGAGGGAGAAATCTTGGATTCAAAATGGATTCACTGTAGAACCAGGTGTACAATGACCACAAAATGATTTTCCTATCTACTATGTTATACTTGTCAGAGAAGTATAGACTATGTGAAGCAAATAATTGCAAGGCTTCAGCCCCTTCTGTACTCTGAGTAATTTTGTTGTTATGGTTGAGACCATTTGCAATACTGATTCTTTTAGGTAACTGTAAAGAAACCTCACCATTCAATAAAAAGAAGTTTAGAAAACTAGCTTATCACAAATATTTCAGGTTAAGAAAGAAAAACCAAATGGATGTAATATTTGTTTTATCAATAATCTATTGGCTGAAATGGGGCATGGATGGCTCAGTGATAGAATTCTAGCCTTCTTCGCAGGAGACCTAGCCAATGTATCTTAAACACAACTGCCTTCCATCATCAATGGTAGTTTGAATGCTGGCAGAGAAGGGAAAGGCCTGGTATCTACTTCTGAAAATCATACAATGAAAACCATCTTAATTACAACAGTCTCAAATCAATTATGAAGATGGCACAAGACCTGGTAGCATTCCATTCCATTCTGTGTGCATGCAGTCATCATGAGTGTGTGTGTGTGTGTGTGTGTGTGTGTGTGTGTGTGTGGTCGGGAGGCAGCTTCATGACAGTTAAAAATAGCAGCACTAGTTGAAATCTCAAAACACGAACCTTGAGAAAGCACTCTATGGTTTAGCAAATAGAAAGTCATGGGTTATTACTGGTAAATTATCAAGAGAGTTCAAACTGTGTTCTTTTACAAAACTAACATAACCCATGGGATAATTATTGCCTTTAATACACAAAATGCCAAGCAAAGTTGTTGATACTTAGCTACATAGATCAAAATTCAGAAAAATATATTTATGTAAGCTAGAAGTTTTCATTTATTATTCATCCATAATGAGTAAGCTATGAGGAACTAATTGATCAAAATTATAGGAACTATTGCACCAATTCAACAGGCAGGTCAACTTGAGATAATTGATTTATTTAATTATTCTCATATATATTTATTACATGACTACTAAGAAACCCTAGTGTAACCACAAGGTCAGATGCTGCCCCATCAGAGAGATTTGAGGCTATTTGCTGCTGTGAAGATGTACAGCTTAGACACCCTACATAAGGCCGCAACAGGAATCAACTTAATGGCAGTGGGTTTTTAAGGGTACTATGTTTTATGCAAATAAGATTCACCCTCTACATTAATTTACCAACTACTCTGCCTCCTGTGTGGTCTTTTTATAAATGTAAATGTATGATGCAACTTATATATGGCTCTCTCTATATATATTAATAGCATATATATAAATGAAAATTATCCATGGGAAGAAATAGTTGGCCAAAAAAAATTAGAAGATATATGTCATTTTCTTACAACTATAGTAAGTGTACACTTGGGAATATTACTGAGTAAGATACAGTCTCACCTCTAGGCCAGTTTATAATTTAATGGGGAAGATAAGAAATGAGAAATTGAAATCCAACATGATGACACATGTGAGATTTGAAATTCAACCTTTTTATTTAACACATGTAAAAGGCTAAAAGATTTTAGTAATTAGTAGGATCAATATGAATAATATGTGTGATGAGCCAAGCCATTAATAAAAAACCAAAATCCACTAGGGGGTTACTATTAGCATGAGTCTCCAGAACAAGATAAGAGTCAGCATGACTTTTCCAGGCATTAATCACATAGCCCCTTGAATTATTATATCCCATTATATCTAACCTCCAGAGGACAAAGACCACAATACTGAAGTGACATAGAAATTATAGAGATAATAGAGATAATAGAGATGCTACAGGGGATATATGCCAAACCTTAATGTTTTCCTCATAGCTTAAGCATTTAGATAGTCTATAGTTTTTCAATTAAACAAATATTATTGTATATGCATATTTATATTTATGATACTGTTTTCTTACAATAAAACTTAAAATTGGATTTTATGCTACAGAGAATACACTTTAAACTTTATCTTACATACAATCATGTTGATTTCTTGGAAATGTTAATGCTTTACTATTTTACTGATGTTATGTGAATGATTCTTTCGTATAAAACCCTAAAACTCAATATATTGTCTAGTGTAAAATCCACTAGTAAATATGTTAGTATAATGAAAATATTAATTAAAGTGAAGTAAAATTAAATTTTAGACAAGGTCCACTAATAATATATCAAGTGCTTATTAACTGCATATAACATTAGCTATCATGTTTAGTATTAAGCATGTTAAGGGGCTTCAATAGGTTCTTGAAAATATTCCATTATCTTTTCATCTAATTTTTCCATAAACTTTTTGAAACACCTTCATAAAGATATGTCCATTACCACAGAAAGTTCTATTTGACTGCATTGCTCTTAAATAGGGTTCTATCCCTGTGTTTAACCCCTAACTTGCTAAAGTAAAGTAGTATTTTGTTTTACTTTTTATCTAATTTTTCACTAATGGACAAAAATAGCTGATGTTTTATATTACTTGCTTTGCTGTTTTTATATTTTAAGAACTCCTGGTACATTGAAGATATAGATCTGTGTGTCTTTCAAATATAGCTTGTTTTTTTTTTATTTGCTTATTTTCCACAGTGAGAGCATTGTCATGGTTGCTTGGCATTGGTGAAGATGGAGGTGTTTGTGTTTTTAAGATTGAAAAATTTCCTTTCTCTTTTGAATGTTATATCTTGCTTAGTAACTCTCTTTTAACTGAAAAAAAAATGTTACTTTTAAATGATATATGCTTTTGATAAATCCGGAAATATTTCTTGAGGTAGGAATATAATTTATTCATATGGAAAAAAAATCAGTCTATGTAATATTTTAAAGTAATTTGTCATTTACCCAGTTTTTCAGAAAAATTATTATAATTTTCTAAGTTTTCAAATGAGGCTAGTCTACACCTTACTTTACGATCTCCTTTCTGTTTGTATGGAGTGGGAGAAGCATGATATGTTTAATTTCCCCTAAGATCTACCCAGTCATCCTTCACTAATCATGTCAAACAGGGCATGTGAATGGAATATGGCAGGCTTTCTTGTATTTCCTTCCTGGAAACTTGCAATCTTTTACCAAAAATAGGAAGATGAGCAGCATCACTTCCTAGTGTCCCAATCGCTTCACCTAATTATTTGGCAACATTTTCCAGAGGTTTTGTATTCTGTATTTTCACTGCTGGTTAATACATCTTTTATGTGTATTTTCTTCCTTGCTTATATAGTTATCTATCATTTTCTACTCTTCCCTTGTCTTCTTATATATTTTTGGTCAAATCAAGTTGTTGCAAAATATCATTGTCAATTTTGCTCCATTAGACCATAATCACAAATTCCCATCGAGTCCGTTCAGAGTCACGGCAGTCTAGCTCGGCAGAAAGTGGCTGTGTTGCATTGGGTGAGAAGTGAAGGAAGTCGTCAGACTTTTCTTCTGAGGCATCTGGGTGCATGCAAACTTTCCTGCAACAAAACAAATCCATGTGTGCACACTATGAATGGAATAGATGCCGATAACACTGTTTAATTTTTTAAAAACTGTGATTGAGTTGATTTCCACTTACAGAGACCCTATGGGACAGGCTAAAACGGCTCCTTAAGATTTCTGAGACTGGAAATCTTTAGGGGAACAAACAGTCTCATCTTTCCCTTGAGGATCAATTGGTGGGTTTGAACTGCTGACCTGAGGTTTAGATATGACCAGTGTGCTTTTGAGCCTCCACAGTGAAAGTTGGTGAAGCTTTAGTTCATCTAGCATTACTTGAGTACTGCCAAACACAAAGGTCCATTTTAATTTAATGCTTTGCTGTTAAACACTACAGGAAACTGAAGGGGACCATCTGAAGGGAAGCAAAGGGGAAGTTATTAAAGTTTCAGAATTGAAACCTTTATAGAAGTGATTTTTTAAATAATCCTAATCACAAGTAAATCCAAGTTTTATGATTTATTCAAGTTATAATAACTATTAGTACATCTGCAACGCTGTGTTTTACTGGGAGGAACATGGGGGAAACACATGCAGGGATATACAAAAAGTGCTGAGTTATGTGAGTACACTCCAAGAATTTGATCTGGCAGATGTAATGGAAGAAATTAGTGGGGAAAAATCCATATGGCAAGAATGCTGAATTTAGAACTTAATAACAGCCAAGGTAAATTTATTTTGTGTGATAAAGAATCTATTTTCAGGTTCATTAGAGGAAGCAGGTGGCTTGGGTATCAAACATTTCTCTATGGCTATCAAAACTAATGTGAAAGTTGTAATGAATCATAAAAGGCATCTTAACTTCTACTATAATGCCCATATTGTTCATCTCTTGGACTGAGTGAATCCCTGAGAGAGCAGGTGACAACATGAATGCTCAATAAAGTTTAGATGTTGTTTTATCATCACGCTAAGAACTGGTTGGAGGCAGAGGATGGCTGGCAGGCTAGAGGATAGAAGAAATGCTGAAGAAGAAAGAGATAATGATGAAGAAAGAAGATAAGTCGCCCCTCCGCCTTGCTCTTTCTTTCTTTCTTTCTTTCTTTCTTTCTTTCTTTCTTTCTTTCTTTCTTTCTTTCTTTCTTTCTTTCTCTCTCTTTCTTTCTTTTCTTACAGTGAAAGGATTAGCTGGAGTTTTCTTCTGAACTCAGCTGGGGACTTCAGTTGCCTGAAAATATGGACCAAAACCCTGATCGCTTATTAAAGCTGTCAGACAGACTTGGGAAGCAGTAGATGTTCAGCATGAAATATATGAAAAAGAAAGAAAGGAAAGCATCATACAGAAAGTATTCCCAGGGACAATCCATATAATCCAGGATCTTCCACAAGTGAAGGCATTACTGCAACTGATGAAATGCCAACATCATTCAACACTCCATCTTTGTAAACATTTTTTTGATTTGTTTTGTTTTTAATATACAAGAGAATTTCAAAAAGCTAATGGAACAACCTCATTATGTCTTTTAGTTTAATTTTCCCACAAAAGGGATAGACTCATATGTACATGTGTGTATTAAAATATACCTGTATTTATTTATATGTCATTTTCAAGCCCAAAGGCAAGGATTGAAGTTATAAAGAAAATGGTTGTAATAAAATGAGTTTACTGTGGAGTCCTCATAAATGGGGGACTACCTATATGTTGTGCTTCTGGCAGATTAACACTCCATCAGATTTTGAGCCTTAATTCCCCAGTCGTTTTCAATGCTTTCGCAAACCTCATACTTCAAGACATAAAAGAAAAAAAAATGATACCTTTCCTTACTTCCTGACGAGCTCTACCCTAGCTGAAAGGTGTCCTGGGGTCCTGCAGTCCACAGTAAAAGAACAATGGTCCTTAAATATATGTCTCAGCTCCTGGCAAGAATAGGTGGTGTTACCACCGTCACATCATGAAAAGTGTCCATGTTTAAGAAGTCCGGTTTTCATTTCATTGAACATCCATACCACAGGATCTTTTTATGTTTTGTTTCCCAAGCAAAAATTCCAGGATTTCAGCTTATATTCCATATCTTCATGGAAGCATAGACTGATAATGCAATGCATGCCATCTCAAGTTAGACACTGGGTATAAAATGAGATACAGTAAGATTATAACTGAGGTTTGCTTAGTATTTTAATTAACAATTTTTATGCTTAAAATATAATATGTTTATATTCTTTTTGGTTCCAAAGCACTGACAAGTTTATTTTTCATGCCTATATAAAGACCAAATGGGACCGAATTATGACCAATATCATTCCAGCTACTTTCGCAATCAGGACCAAACACTGTATACAAATTGATTGATGTCCATAGCGTAGCTGAATTGTTTATGTGAATGTTTAGGCTACATAGGAAAAATGATCTGATTTACCTAACTATACTCCCGGCCATCCGAGTCTATGCTGACTCATAGTGACCGCATAGGACCAGGTCAAACTGCCCCTCTGCGTTTCAGAGACTGACATTCTTTACAGGAGTAGAAAGCTGCTTCTTCCTCCCACAGAGCTAGCTGGTGGTTTCGAAGGGCTGACCTTGAAGTTAGTAGCCCAACTGATAACCACTATGCTACCAAATATAAGTGAGGCAATCTTATCCATGACAATGATGATCTTAGCTTTGGCTGATAATTTTCATTTTGTTGGCCTGACAGGATAGCATTTATTGGATTAGCAGCTTGATTACTTTGATAAAAATACATTAAAGTTTTAAGAAGATTCAAACAATGTCTTAAAAATAAAAAAACACCTCCTTTTCTACCCCATTTCCTTCAGAAAAACAGAATAAATGCACCAGCAACCATGTCTGCCACAAGCACAATTATAATGCAGCTTACAGCTATGCCGTAAGCCCCGAAGAGGATGTGGGAAAATAAAGCAGTCTGTTTGTGAATGTGATGAAAGGTAATGTTTTTTGTTCCTTTAGTTTCTAAATTCCCTTTCTTTTTATTACTTTTGGTTTTTAACATTTGAATATAGCTACTATTTTTATTTTGTAATGAGTTAATCATTAGTCAGCTTCATAGTTACAATATTTTACCAATATTTAAGAATATGCTATATTATTAGTCACTGTAAGTTTTTCTCAGTAGGTTTATTATACTTGTTTTGAATTTAGCATGTTTTGTAAAATGTAAATACTGTTTTTATATCTTCCCAAATATCTACAGATTTTAAGAAACTATGATAAAAAACGTGTTAATGATCTAGCAGTAAGAGTGTTGTGTCCTAGCTTTTTCTGGATGTAATATGTTCTGCTAATCAGCAACCCCTAAGTTACTCTTTACAGTATAATAAAAAGAGGGGGGGGGTCTCACAAACATATTGAAATATTGAAAGGCAGATGATAAAAGACATACATTTTTATGAACATTGACTCCCAGGACAAAAGCCTATTTTTCAAGAAATCAGTTGATACTTGTATTTAGGTAGTACCTGTTCTATTTTGGTCACTGACTGGTCAGTCTTAAAATAACACATCCACACACAGAGATGCATGGGGCATACTTATTTCCATAACTCTTAATAATAAGCCAATTGTGAAACAAAATCAGAGTCTGCAAAGGAAAGAGTGGCTTGAAAATTTAAATTTCTAAGTTATAGGAAAGATCATAGACTTTCTTCTTTATTTTATAAATTCGCAAATCCAGTTAATGGCAGGGATCAGAAAGATGCACTTTCTGCGTGTCCTTTTCCTATATTATAATCTTAAATGTTTAAGCATGAGCCATAGAGAAACAACCTCTATCAAAAGAAAAATGTATTTTCCTCAGAATACAATCCAGGTTCTAGAGACAAGTTTTTAAAATCTTGGTTAAATGTGGCATATAGGTTTCTGTGTTTGTGCAGACAGCAAAATTATTAATTTGGCTTTTCTTCACAAACTATAAGTGGCTACTTACATTTGGATGAACTGATTATTGATATGTGATAATATGTCTTCACCCGTTGCTTCTAAGAGTTCTATATTGCATCAAATATGCTTTTGATTATGCCAATTTTTCTTTATTGTTTTGTTTAGAAATTAATAATGTCATATACATTTATTCATTAATTAATACAATGAGAGACCCTGTTTGATGTAGAAAATACGCATTGTTAATCTGAATGTGTAAATTTAGGGAATGGAGTGGCTTTGGCAAGTTAGTGAGACAGGATTGGTGCAGGATATATCTTGAAAAAATCTCTTGTGAGATATAAAACATGAAAGATGCGAGGGGAAACCCAACATATTGCTGGAACATACTGGAAAGTTTTTATTAAAAAAAGCCTATCAGGGCAAGAACAGGGCTGTAGGATTGATAAGATACGGTTTTGCAACAAAATTTTCATAAAACACACTCAAAAACTGATCATGTACATTGTCATACTTGGGGGGGGAAATTCCTTAGCACAAATTTTCTGGTCTTTTTCTCATCAATTTTCAATATTCTTAAAATGTTTTTCTAATACATCCACATGATAGTCCTATGCTCTTCCAGAAAAATCTACCACAATTAACCCTTTGTTACCCCACCACCACCAAAATCAGTCACAACTACGGGCTGCCAGAACAAACCCATCTGCCCTAGAGGAAGTGCAACCAAAATATACTGTAGTAGCAAGAATGGTGAGATAGTGCCTCATGTGCTCTGGAAATTTTATTTGGAAAGACCAATCCTCGGAAAAGGATATTTGAAGAGGAAAAAAAGTCGACTTGAAAGAAGTACAGGCAGGGTTTTGCGCATATTCTCAGGGCAGACACGTCGTTGGAGAAGGCCATTAGGCTTGGAAAACCAAACACGGAGGGCCGTGAAAACGAGGAAGGCCCTCAACAAGATGGGTCGACACCAGGTTGCCACAGTAAATTCAAAACTAAGAACAATTGTGCAGACGGCGCAGGGTAGCGGTGAGTCAGCTGACTTGTCAGCACCTCACAACAGCATCAACACATGCTGCATTAATGTGAAACAAAGCAGATGACAAGGCAGGAAACATCATAAAAGGTAAAGTGGGCATGTCAAACAATAAATTGGCTAATAAACTAGAAAGTTACTCAATTTGAAGAGTAAATGCAATCAATAACATAGCCTTAAAATACATAAAAAAATTAATAAACTAAATGGATACTGGCAGAAGGCCTAACGGTCCAGGGTCAAGCATTAAGGATAGTATATTGTTCATCACAATAGGAATGAACAGAATAATGTTTGGGCCAGTGCCTAAACCCCAATTTTTACAGAATAATATGGAACATCTGTAGGAGTCAGAGTAGAAGAGAGACAGTACTGTTCATAATATTATAAAAGGCCTGCAACAAAGTATGACCAAACTTTTATTTATTATTATTAAAAGATCATTTTATTGGGAACTCTTACAACTCTTATTACAATCCATACATCAATTGTATGAGGCATATTTGTACATATGTTGCCATCATTCTTTTCTAGACATTTGCTTTCTAGTGAGCCTTGCTATCGGATCCTCTTTTTTCCCCTCCCTCCCCCACTGCACCCTTGTAGCCCCTTGATAGATTGTTATTATTTTCAAATCTCATACCGATCAATGTCTCCCTTCCCCACAGTTTTTGTGTGGGGGTGTGTGTGTGGTCATGTGTCAATCATTGCAATTGGCGTCCTGCTTCCTCTCCTCCTCTCCTGCCCTTCCCCCTACCTTTCTGGTATCCCTATTCCCATTCCTGTCCTGGATTCCATGTTGTGAGCTCTATCTCTTATCTATCTATACCTGTGCACATGCTCTGGTCTAGTCCACAGTGAGAAGCAACACTGGAGTCATGATAGTGGGGGCCTCAGGAAGCCTTGTTTGGTCTGTGTAATTGTTGGTTTGCCTACTTATATAAGACAGGCATGGGAAGCAAGCTGGGGGAAAATCAGAGCCGATGGTACTGAAGGGTCTTGAGATGAGAAGGTGGCGGCAGCAGCAGGATGGGGAGGAAGGGGTGAGCAAACAATGCCATCAACAGGGAACAACTAGGGAAATAAAACCAGCAACAGGAAGATGTAGAGGTACTGTGAGTGTTGGAACAGCAGCAATAGAGCTGAGAGAAAGTACTAAGAGGCAGAAGTAGTAGGAATGTGATGATGGGGCAAGAGGTAGTCAAAAGGAACAGAGGAAGGATCTAGGAAGCAAACCTATGGATAGAGGTAAAGCATAGGTGTGTATATATGTAAATACATTAATTAATAAAAAGAGAGGTATTGGCCTATGTACATATATTTATATGGCAGTACACTGAGGTGGTGGATGAACTCTGGGCTCAGCTGATGCCCTCCCTCAATGCAAGAACACTTTGTTCTAACTGGCATTTGGGATGCGCACCCCACCCCCACCCCCATCACAATTGCTGAAGACAAATGAGTACATAAGCAAATGTGGTGAAGAGAGCAGATGGTACCCAGCTATTACAAGATAGAGCATCTGGGGTTTTAAAGGCTTGAAGTTAAACAAGCGGCCATCCAGCAGTGAAGCAATAAGCCCACATGGAAGAGGCACACTAGCCAGTGCGAGCACGAGGTATCATCAAGACCGGGTAACAAGCATCAGAAGATCCATAACAAACAAACAAAAATTATATTGTTGAGAACAAGGGGGGTTGGAGTGGAGACCCAAAGCCCATCTATAGACAGTGTAACATCCCCCCACAGAGTGGTCCCAAGGAAGGGACCATTCAACCAGGGTGCAATAAAGCACTGAAGGAACACACAATATTCCTCTGGTTCCTTGAGGCTTCCTCACCCCCTGCTATCATGACCAAACTTTCCCAAAGAAGGGGATACTATTTTTATTCTTTTCCTAAGCAGGGAACAAAACTTTCTTCTGCCCTAAAGGAAAGTAGTATAGTAATAAATTCTTTTAAAGACCACTTTTAAGGAAAGTTGGTTCCAGATGTGCAGAAATCCCATGGGGGAATTACCTCCTAACACTCTTAATAGGTAAAAGAGGAAGGTAAATAGAGGAAGATACATGGAAAATGCATAAACACTAAAAATGTTTTTGTATACAGAAAAAAATTTTAACAATCCACAAACTAGTAAGGAAAAAGACAATGCAATATTTAAAAAACAATCAAAATGGTACAGAAAAAGATATAAAAGAGCTATTGTACTTATAAAAATGTGGTTCACTTCAGTTGTCATCAGGGAAAAGCAGATTAAAACCAAAATAGCATGCCAATAAATACTCATCATAATGGGTAAGATTAAAAAGATAAAAAACACCAAGTTTTGGCAAGGCCGAGGACCATTAAAACATTCTGAGAATGAAATTGTTCATTGGCGCAATCACTTTGGAAAGCTGTGGGCAGGATCTCCTCAACTATGGAGCTCCATATCCCGATGACCCACCTGCTGCTGGTTTGTACCAAGAGAAATATATAGACACATTTACCAAAACTTATCATAAGGTATTTTCAAAGTATCATTATTTATCAAAGTTAAAAAAAAGTCTGACAACAGTCCACATATTTATATAAATAGAAAAGACAAATACATTTGAGAATTTTTACACAATGTAAATTCTACAGAGCAAATGAAAAGGAACTGTTTTTACCAAAAAAAAAAAAAAAGCATAGATAAGCCTAACAAATTAAGCCTAACCACATGTAATACATGGTCACATGAACTACCTATTGTATCATATTCTTTAAATATATAGTCCAAAAACAAGCAAAACTATTCTATTAAAGTCAAAGACATTTTTGGTCGTTACTTTTGCAGATTGAAAGAAGTTTGAATGTAATTCTGGAGTACAAGCAATCTTCCATTTGGTAGCCAAGAGCCATTTGCAAGAACTGTATGTGGATTCAGTCCCCACTGAATCCTCAAAACACATAGATTCAGAACATCACCAGCCCTAATATTGAGTATTGTGAAGGGGATTTCAGCAACTGTATTCAGGCTGGAATGTAATACCTTGTCATTTGCACCCTCTTGACCCAATCTGAAATTATTCTAAATTGTTGATATTCTCTGCTTTCTCTAAGATTAAGGTCTTTATTTTTTATTCGGTCATTGTTACTGGATCCTTGTCTGTTGTTTGCTGTTGTTCTGTATGTTTACCTGTACAGGGAGACTGGGCTGAGTGCATGAAGATAGTAGCTAGATTAGCGATTACCTGGGGCACAGAAGGGGAGGACAGGGGGAAAAGAGAGTAAACATCAATGAGTACAAGGAGCAAGTAGATGTCCCAAAGTTGATTGTGGTGATGATTGCACAACCCTTTTGATTACTGAACTATTAAATTATGTTAAATAGACCACCCAAAAATCATGGCCATAGAATCAATTCTGACTACGGTGGCCCTAGAGGACAGGGGAGAGTTGCCCTGGGGGGTTTCTAAGACGGTCACTTTTTGCAGGTATAGGCAGCTTCCTCTTTCTCCTGCAGAGAAGCTGACCTAGTAGTCTGAAGTGTAACCACAGGGCACCAAGCTTCATAACAGTAAAACAACAACAATAATAAAAAGTGTTTAAGATTATAAATAAATGTAATCTTATTGGTATTGGATATGAACTAAATAGTTTGAATGGTAATTGGAAAGCTATTGTACATCTTT
Source organism: Echinops telfairi (assembly GCF_000313985.2). Classification (NCBI taxonomy): domain Eukaryota; kingdom Metazoa; phylum Chordata; class Mammalia; order Afrosoricida; family Tenrecidae; genus Echinops; species Echinops telfairi. Next base: position 55,545,656 of record NW_022103896.1, on the reverse strand, counting down.
TAGTGATAAGAAATTTGAAAAGTGGAACATTTTAATTTATTTTGACAATATATGTAATGATTTTTGATATCATAGGAATAACTTTAAATGAGTAGACTATTCTCAATTTTAAGGTTTTCAGACTTATAGGGCTTTGGTTTGGCTCGTTTCGTTTAAGCCTTGGCAAATCTTGCCACTTTCCTGATAGCAAATTCTAGCAGATGGCACAAGGGAATGAACAAGGAGCAAGTAAATATTCATAGAAAAATTGGAACTGTTCACTATGCTTGGATGAAAACTAATTATTTCTTGAACATATTGTCTTGGTTGTGATTTTACTTGAATACATTTAATGTAATCCCATTTTCTAATAGTAAAATGTTTGCATGGTAGAATATAGTACATTCATTGCGATGGTTGTCCTCAAGAAATATCACCACTAATATTCATCCAAACTAATTTTGAAAATTACTCCCTTTTTTGGTTCTTCTTCTTCATGTAGCAAGGAACCCTGGGGTCTAGCCAGCTACTCATTGCCCACTTCAAACTCACGAGTAACTCCACAGGAGAAATGTGAGCCTGTCTGCTCCATAAAGACTTAAAATCTCTAAAAAACAGGAGTGGTTCTACTCTGTCCTGTAGGGTTACTGTGAGTCAGAGTTGACTCAGTGTCAGAGAGTTGGTCTTTTCTCCTTGTATTAGGGAATCCTGATGGTGCAGTGATTAAGAAGCCAGTTGCTAAATGAATGATTGGCAAATGTGCACACTAGCTATTTTACTGGCAATCAACTCTCACATAGATGGTTGTTGTAATTATTTCAGTTATGGAAACTCCATGGGAATGTTCTACGCTGTCCCATAAAGTCATCACAAATCAGCATTTACTCAACAACAATGTGTTTTGTATCTCTTAGTATCAGAAATTATTTTTAAAAATACCTTGACTCTGGCGATTCTCAACCTGTTTTTTATTTTGTTTTAAGAAACAACGTGACCCTTCTCAATTTAAGTATCTCTTCTGTCTTCTTGCTATCATTTCATCATTAAAGAAACTGCACTTTGTCCTGGAACTCAGTTGTTACTTATAATTAGTTGTTTCTTCATATTCATTCATATCATCAACTCTTTCTACAAGTGCAGCAGTTAACTGCTCTTCCTCCTCAGTGTTTCACTGTGTTTACTTTTGTGAAAGGATCATGTCTTGATTCTAAATTCCTCTAAATACAATTATATCTGAAACATCATCATTTTGAAGTTCTCTTTTTATCCAATTCAATATCTTCTTGCCACATTTAACCTGTATAAAAAGATTTAAAATAGTTTAAGTATACAGAATCATTAATATTTAAGTTATAGAGACTCATGATATTTTTCTCACCACATAAAAATAAAGAAGCCAATGCCAATCTGCTACCTTAATACATAAGGTATTAGGTGATGCTCACCTTCCTGACACAATCAGTGAAGTCAAAATGGGTGCATAAGCAAATGTGGTGAGGAAGGCTGATGGTGCCTGGTTATTAAGAGTGATACTGTCTGGGGTCTTAAAGGTTTGAAGTTAAACAAGCATCCATCTCTCAGGGAAGCAACAAAGCCCCCATGGAAGAAGCACACCAGCCTGTGTGATCACAAGGTGTCGACAGCATCAAGAATCAGGCATCAGAAGACCCAAAACAAACAAATAGACTGATGCAAATGATGGAGTTCTAAATGGGGACCCAAAGCCCAACTGTATACAATTGGACAGTTCCTCATAGAAGGGTCACAAGGAAAGAATGAGATTGCCAGGGTGCAGCATAGCAGTGACAGAACACACAACATTCCTCTAGTTCTTCAATGCTTCCTCCATCCCAGTTCTACCTTACAAAACCAGGTAGACTGAAGCATGTACACTGGTACAGAGAAGAGCCCAGGACAGATAAATCCTCAGGAACAATAATGGGAGTATCAGTACCATGAGGGTAGGGGGAAGGTGGGGAGAGAAGGGGGAGAAGCGGGGAGCCAATTATAAGGATTGACATATAAACAACCCCCATCCCCCAGGAGACAAACAACAAATGTGGGTGAAGGGAGAGAGCAGATGGTGTAATACATGAAAATAATCACAATTTATAACTTACAAGGGGCCCATGAGGTTGGGAAATTGGGGGAGGCAGGGGGAAAAGAGGAACTGATCCCAAGGGCTCAAGTGGAAAGAAAATGTTTTGAAAACAGTGATGTAACATATGTACAACATATGTACAAATGTGTTTGATGCAATTGGTGTATGGATTGTTATAAGAGCTGTAAGAGCCCTCAATAAAATGATTTATAAAGAAAAAGAATAGAAAATATAAATATATACATAAATAAATGTTCAAACATGGAAAAAATGGAGAAACCAATAGTAGTAGAACATAAAATGTTCTCTTTAGATACTAACCCTTCATTATGAAGAGCCAAGTACTTAATGGAAGACAGTTTAAAATTGGACTTTCTCTGCATATTTTCTCCAAATTAACAATTTCCTTTCCTTTCAATTTAAAAGAACTATGATAAGTTTTAACATCTGAAAATTCGTATTTTATCTTTATAATTTTGAAGATATTTTTAAGAAGTTATAAAAAGTTAGTATGAATCGTGAATTAAAATATTATTGTTATGAGCATTCTAACTCATGTTAATGAGAATAATCATACTTCGACTCATGGTAAGAAATAGTTAAAATAATAGACTCTAAAGTAAAATTTGGCTTAATTTGTAAAACCATCATTATGCATCAAAGTCAATTATTGGTTGTAACCAGGAGGTAAGAAGGTGATCAAACTTAAGAACAGTATCCACAGATTGGGGGGGAAATTCAGTAATGACACATCAAAGGAATAATTTCAAAATCTATAGACAGTTACATCTTAACAAGAAAAATTCAAGTAAACCTATCAAAAAATGGGCACAAAACTGATCCCCTCCTTAGAAGTAGGTGCTACAGAGGACAACACTAAACCACAGGTTGAGGAGAGGGACCTAAATCCCATGCCCACACAGAAGCAAACCAAGGAGGAAAAAGAGAGAGTGAGGGGCTAGACCACATATTGGCACACCAAGCCTTGAGGACAATGTCCCTGCACAGAGCTGCTATAGGCACAGAGAGGACTTCAGGGCCAAAGCAGCTTGAGACAAGATGTCCCCTCACTCGAGCACACCACAACAGAGGACAATGTCTGGGGATACATGTGGGGAGTTAGTCAGGTCTGAAACCCCATAGAGGGGCGAACCAAGAAGGGAGCATAGCAGATCAGCAATGGGAGCAAAGCAAAGCCACAAAGTCCCTGACTTCAGCCTAGGAGGGACAGTTTCCAGAATCCCTTAGGACTGGTGGGGAGACTATCAGTGGACAGACCTGGAATTATGTGTGCATTTTTAGTTTGCTATTATTATTATTATTTTCTCTCTTTTTATATTCAATCTTTTTCTTCTTTTGGTTTTGTCTACATCATTTTTGGTGTGCCTACCTATTTAAGATTGGCATGGGAAGCAAGCTGAAGGAGAGAGCAATGGGACAGACTTTCTTGAAGGACTTGGGGCAAGGAGGAGGCAGGGGAAGGGAGTGGTGAGAAAACAATGCCATAGACAAGGGAACAACTAGGGAGTTAAAATGAACAACGAGGAGGATGTAGAAATCCCGGGGGTGTTAGAGCAACAGCAAGCTCTCTGATAGAAATTACTAAGAGTCAGAAGAAGGGCATGCATGATGGTGGGACAGGAGGAAGGTACAAGGAGATAGAGGAAATATCTTGGAAGCAAAGCTATGGCTAGAGGTATAAATATAGGTGAGTACATATGTAAATACATTAATTCATAAAAATAGAGGTTTGGGTATAGGTACATATATTTATATGGCAATACACTGAGGTAGTGGACAGACTTTGGGCCTCTGCTCAAGCACTGCCTTAACAATGTTCAGTTTGTTCTAACAACTTGGCATTCTGTGGTTCTCACTCTCCCTGCACGATCGCTGAAGACAAAATTGGTGCACAAGAAAATGTAGTGAAGAAAGTTTATGGTTCCTGGCTATCAAAAGATATAGTGTCTGGGGTCTTAAAGGTTGGAAGTTTAACAAGCAGCCATCTAGCAGAGAAGCAACAAGCCTATATGGAAGAAACACACCAGCTTGTGGGATCATGAGATGTCCATGGGATTGGGTAGCAGATATTAGAAGACCCAAAGCAAACAAACAAACAAAAAACCAATATTGTTGAGAATGAAAGGTGTCAAAGCAGAGACCCAAAACCCATCTGTAGACAAGGGGCATCCCCTTTCAGAAGGGTACACAATGGGATATCCCCTCTCAGAAGGGTCACAAGGAAGGGATGAGTCAACCAGGGTACTATAGCACTGATGAAACCCACAATATTCATGTGATTCCTTGAGGCTTTCTCAACCCCCACTCTCATGACCCCCGTCCTGCCATTCACTGCAGGCTGACCTGAGTATGTGCACTGGTACAGATAAGAGCACAAGGTATCCAGGTCAGATAAACCCCTCGGGAATAAAAATGGGAGTAGCGATACCAGGAAGGTAGAGGGAAAGTAGGGAGAGGAGGAGAGGAAAGGGGAACTGATCGCAATGACTACACACACACACACACACACACACACACACACACACACACACACGGGGATGAACAACAGAAACCATGGAGGAAGGGAGACATGATGGCATAAGATATGAAAATAAAAATAATTTATAATTTATCAAGGGGTCACGAGGTAGGGGGCTGAAAACAGGGATCAAATAGAAAGTAAATGTTTATAAAATAATGATGACAACATAAGCACAGATATGTTTGATACTATTGATGTATGGATTATTATAAGCACTAAAAGAGCCCCCAATAAAATGATCTTAAAAAGAATGGGCACAAGTCAGGAATGGACAATTTACCAAAGAGGACATCCAGGTGGACAACAGCCCTGGGAATAAATGTTTGAATTCATTAGCAATAACAGAAATACAAAATAAAACTAAGATATGCCTCTCACATCTAAACTTTTAGCAAAATTGAATGAAACAGAAAATAATAGGCATGGGAGAGGATAGGAATGTTTACACATTGCTGGTAAGACTGTAAAATTCTACAGCCAGTATGAAAATCAGTATGGCCCTTCCTGAAACAAATGTAAATACAAGAAAAAACACATGCACACCTACGTTTATTGCAACCATTCCAATAATAGCAAAAACATGGAGACAACCAAAAACCCCTATTACAGAGAAATGGATAGACAAACTCTGCTTCATCAATACAGTGGAATATTAGGCATCAATTCAATTAAAAACAATGACAAGTCTCTTAAGCACCCAAGACATTGACAAAGCCAGAGAATATTATGCTTAGCAAACCCAGTCAATCTTACAAAGGTATGAAATAACGCCGTTAATCTACAGAAAAACAAAGAAAAGAAATGTGGTTATAAAGAGAAAAGCCTTTCATGACTATGATGCCTTTGAAGCTGGCAAATAAGACTGAAAGTGCATTGGACTACCAAAACAGCAAACAACCCTGCCTTGCAAGGAGTAGAACCAGAATGCCCCTGAGAAGTAAGGATGGTGAGACTTCATCTCGCCTGTGCTTTCGATATGTTGTCGGGAGACCTGAGTCCCTGGAGAGGATTCCATGCTGGGTGAAACAGAAGAGCAGTGAAAGAGGAGAAGACCCTCAACAGTGTGGACTGACAGGCACCGTGTCGGCCAACAATGAGCTCAAACAGAGGACCAATAGTGAGGACGACCCAAGACAGGGCCGGGGACTCCTTTTGTTGTAGCCTGGGTCAATGAGTCAGAACCAGCTAAGGACAACATATGTTGGAAATAGCGATATATAGGCTTGTCTCCAAAGAAGTTGAATTGTTGGGTGCCTGGGCTAGCATGTCAAATAAATATAAAATGAAATAGTTGTTCAGGGATTTAAAAAATGAGCGATGTTGCAAAATCAAAAGGAAAAAAAATTATTTGGACATTACTTAAATCACTTCAGTAGTCAAAATAGTCATTGCAAGTTACTTCTTAAAAAATTAGGGAAGCAAGTCACTGATGCCATTGTATATAAATGCTTCTAGATCCTCCCTATAATTTGCCTATTATTTTGATGAATGATGGAAGTGACCCTGTGTGATTTCTGAGTTTAAAACGTAATATATTTTGCAACTTTGAGGCTTAACCTAGGTTGCTTAATGATGAAAGATCATGTGAAGAAAAGAGACAGAGATACAAAAAGAGAAAAAAATATAATTGTGTACAGTAGAACCTTAACAATGAAATTCTTACTGTTGCATGACATTGAAGGTATTTCAATTTTGGAAAGCATAAGCCATAAATAAAAGGAACAGGTGTTATTGATCCCTCTCCCTCCAATATCTCTTGTAAAGATGAAAGCAGGTAAGTCTAAATTTGTCAGTCATCTTTTGCTGCATAGAGAAAAGAACACTCCAAGAAGATTAAAACGATAGCTTGTGTGTTATTTTTATATTAGCACTATCCAGTTGATTAGTTCTTCTGCTTCACAGTATCCGTTTCAGTCACTCATGCAGCTACTATCAGCTAGAAAGTGACACTTTGGTCCTCTTGCGTGTGGTTTCTCTCTGTCCCTCTCTCTTTACATTTCACTGCACACGATCTGCCATCAGACAGGAGCCTAGCTTAAGCTTCTTTACACGGTAGTTGGCTGCCATGATCAAAAACCGAAGCTGCAAGGTCTATGAGGGCATAGCAACAGAAAATATACAGTATCATTTTTACTGCATTCCGTTGATCAAAACAAGTCCTGTGGCCAGTATCAAGTCCAGAATTTGGGAAGCACATCCCACTCATTTGTGGCCAAAATCACAGGGCAAATTAGCATGTCAGGTGGGAGGGTTTGATATGGAATCTTTGGAAATACTTTACCACCGACTGCACTCTGGCCACAATAATGCATTTACCCTCCCGCAAAGCACACTCCTCCAGATGTCTCATATCGTTAAGCTATTGGCTAGAAACCCAGAGTGTCATTAACTAAATCATGTCCACATATGAATGAGGTTTGCCGGATGCAGCTGCTCAGCTTCAGTTGTTCTTGATCTACAAACGTGAAATAAGGCAAGAGATAATGGTCTTATATATGTGTTGAAGAAATATAACTAGTGCAAAAAACACTTGCACTTTAAGAGAAGAGGGTCAGGACCAGCTATCTCTCCCTGAGGCTGTCAGGTGTCATCCAGGCAGATGACTTGCTGCTACCTTGTCTACAACAGAGGAAACCCTTCCCTGTTCCTGCAGCATTCTCACCGCTTGTTTTAGTCGCTGTGTCAATCTATCTCATTGAGGGCTTTCCTCTTTTTAGCTGGCACTTGACCTTACCAAGCATGCTGCCCTCTCTGCCATTGAACCATGGCAATGCGGAATTCAGGAGGGTGCACGATGTCGACCCACATACACACACCAGGCACACAGGTGGTAGTATAGAGGAACTACCTTGACTACATAATACAAGATGGTTCCTAAAACAAGGCTCCCTCTAACGTTGTTCTTCAAATCTCTTGGCTCAGCCCTTAGAATCAGTTTTCATTTGTAGAAGAAATTGCCTCCATTTAGTTAAATTGCTCTCTTTATCTACTCTCTAGACTTAGAACATTGGCAATTGCATCTTATTAGTTCTAGCTGATAGTTGTTTTGCTCATACAAGGCACTTAAAAACTTTGAAATTTTTTTCTATCAAACTCATTGAGGTTCACTTTATGCCCCTAAAAACATATCCATCGATTTTTCCCAAACTGAGTTTTCACTAATTTGGCTGTATGGGATTATTATTATGGGACAGTGTTATTAAGAAATGTATAAATCCTCATATCGCGATGGCCTGCCAGGCACTATGGTGCATTTTTATGAAGTTTTAGTGGAAGGGCTGAGAGTGAGAACATAGATTGTATCATTGCTTTAAGGTCATTTTGGGGGGTTGAAGAGTGTTTTGTTTGCTCTAGAAATTGATTTAGTCAGGAGCAAATAGATTATACCACTTGATGTAAGAATATTAAAATTATATTAATAAAAATCATGGGGAAAATAATGCATGGAGATGGGAGTTCTTGTCAACCTTTATATGAAAAGAATCTACACATCATCTTAATCTAAATAATTTTTAAATGTTGTGCTCTATCACTATTTCAGTATTTCTTTTATTAATTCTTAGAAACATGAAACCGTTATGAAACAGTATTAATACCAATGTCTTCACTCTATGTCTAAATTGCTTATCCTACTTATATTAACAATTTCCTTGCACAGAAATATGCTTTAACCTGAACTATGTAACAATGGGCTGGTGTTTTGTTTTTTAATTGTCTAGACAATTGCATTACTATCTACTTCTTATTCATTTTTCCATATTTGATAGCAATATCCCAAACATAATCATATTCAAAATTCTTCCACTTTATCCATCATATCACAGCTGATGAGATAGCTTACACCACAGAGAACACATTAACCTTACATTAGTTAGATACCATATGCACTCTAACTGATTGCTTGTTCTTAAAAGACAAAGAGAAAGATGATCTTAAATGTCTCAAATCTGAAAATTTGGGGCAATTTCATTTGTTACATTGGTTATTGCTCAAATGATCCATGTAAGTTGCCTCCCTCACCAAAGGTCCTGGATGTCATATTTAGGGGCACAAGAGACTTCAGAGGAGCAAAGTGAGACTCTCGTCCACCTTTGCTCATCGTGAGCAAGTGCCCCCTTCTTCTGGCCCAAGGAGGACTCACGATTACAATGCTCAGCTTGGTCCATTTTTGTAAGTTTGGAAGCAATACAGATCACGTTTTCCTTTGGAAAACTCATTGGTTTATTTTAATTACGTAGAAATATTTTCATTTAAAAAAAGTTTTTAGTCTTAAATTGTAATAGGCATTTCACTGAGTTTTAGAACTTTAAAAGTTCTAAACTTTAATCTCTAACCCTTGTAGGTTTCATTCAAGAGAGGAATAAAACATAATTAAACAGAAGATAATTTGGTCCTCAGGTAGACTCTGAAAATCTCCTAAATGCTGTCCACAATAATCATACTAAAGAAGCTAAGAGCAAAAGAGTAGATGGATTAGAATTATTTCTGTATGATCTAAAATTATTTAGAACTTAATGTGATATAAATACTTCAATTCATATTGATGATGCTTTACATGCTTACCACTGAGATCAATAAAAATGAATTTAGAAGAAAATTAGAATATAGAATGCAAAAAATGATTGAATAAGAAATATTACATTAATTTTGAAGACATGACAATAATTGATTTTTGACAAATGAGCTTTAGCATATATAATGAAGAACTTTAAAAACTAAAATTACTGACAAAATTATATAATGACCATAACAAAATATCCAATGTTCTATATAATTTAAATTCTAAAAGATATGTTTTTTCTTAAGATTACCATGACTAATTGATAGGTTGAGAAGATTGCCTGATTAAAGATCAAGTGTTTTATACATGTCTGATGAATAAAATGTCAATTTTGAAAAACACAGGTTAAGGTATCTTCCTACACATATTAAATGATACTTCTTTGTTAAAGAAAACATATACACCTATATAGAACACTAGCATGAATATGATATGATTAATACTGGGAGCAACTATTCCTAAAACTTCAGAGTCTGTGATTTTTTTGAAAAATCATTATAATTCAGATATTTTAATATTTTTACTGCCCAATAAAGATTATTATGGATTTAATTCACTTTTCTAGAAAATCTTTCTGCTTATAGACAAAATGCTGAATTTCCTTCTCTATGTCGTTTATCTTAGGAATTACAAGAAATGTACAACCTGCAGCCTTGTCATTTCATAAACATTTTCAGACAGTGACAGGCAGTTGCACTGGAGATTCAGAAAACAGTTCTGGTGTTTGAGGGCCCAGATTAAATCAACCTATAAATTAAAGGGGACAGATCATTAGAGAACAGCGCAGAGAAAGTTTGAAATGTTGTCATATTTTAGATGACAGCAAATAAAGTGTATTAAAAGGAGTCTTGTGGCAATGTGGTTAACATGTTTATCTACTAACAAAAGGTCCACCAACTGTTTTGACACCCAGTAGTTCTGCAGGAGAAAGGCATGGCAGGATGTTTTGATCAAGAGTGTCAGCCTTCTAACTAAACCCTACTGGGAAGTTCTACTCTGCTACCGGGTCCCTTTGAATCAGAATTCACTTGGGTGTAATGGTTGGGTTTTTTTTTAATTCTTATTGTATTTTTAGATGTCTTGAGAAATAAAAATTAGCAACAAATTAGAAATGTGTTCTGCCGAGAAGAAGCTGTCCTCCACATCTACTTTACTTTCTGCTGCTGCTTGTGGTAACTTTGTGTCCAGGGTCTGATTCCAGGTTTAGTTCCTCCTTGGGATGTATTTTAGATACACGGCCATTTTGTCTTACACTGAGACCACACAGCTTTTGTTTTCTTAGAAATTAATTGGAATATTCAAAAAGGAGGCCAGAACCTTGCCAAGTAACATCTTTTCTTGGTTGTTCAAATGGCAGTGCTCTTGGTTGGCTGGCTGGTTGGTTTTGACATTTGTGACTGGCGAACAACCCGTCTGTCAGTTTGTCTCCTGGGTGTGGCTTGCCTGCTGCTGCTGTGATTGTGGAAGCTGTGTCACGGGCATTTTCACAAACCAGCGAAGTCACCCAAAGTGAACAGGTGTGAGCAGAGCTTCCAGGAACAGGCTTCCCACTTCAGAGGACTTGGCCACGGGGACCCTCACGACGAGCAGGGGCACATTGTCAGAGAGAGGGCCAGAAGGTAAGTCCCTCGGGTGGAGGGCACTCAACATATGGCCAACGAAGTGCTGCCTCTTCAAAGTAGACTCAACCACAATGACGTGGGTGGAGTAAAGCCTTTCTGAGTAAAGCCTTCAGGACGTTCATTGGCCGATGGGACACAAATCAAAATGAGAAAAAAAACACGCAACTGCAAACATATGTTAATAATTGAAACCTTGAGTATACGAAGTATAAATGTAAGAAAACTGGGCGTCATCCAAAATAAAATTAAACACATCAAGATCGATATCCTAGGCATTAGTGAGCTGAAGTAGACTGGTATTGGCCATTTTGCATCAGAATGTCATATGGTTTCCTGTGCCAGGAAGGAGAGATCCAGGAGAAATGCTGTTGCATTCATTTTCAAAAAGACATTCAAGATCTGACTTGAAAAGCAATGCTGCCTGTGGAAAGATAGAATCTATCTACAACCATTACTCTATGCACCAATCATTATAGTAATGTAGAAACTGAAGAATTTTACCAACATCTTCTAACTGAAATTGACCACATATGCAATCAAGATACATTGGAAATTACTGGTGATTGGAATGCAAATGCTGGAAACAAAGAGGAAGGAACAGTAATTGGAAAATATGTTCTTGGTGATAGAAACAAACCTGGAGGTCATATGATAGAATTATGCAAGACCAGCAAATTCTTCATCTTAAAGACGTTTTTCAACCACACAAAAGGCTGCTCTACATGTGGAATTCTCTAGAGCGAGTTCACAGAAACCAAATTGAGTACATTTAAGAGAAGAGACAAATGAGAAGCTCAATATCAGCATCAAAAAAGTTGAGGCTAGGGTTCAACTGTGGAACAGGCCATCAATCACTCGTGTGTAGATTCAAGTTAAAGCTAAAGAAAATTATAACAAGTCCACCAGAGTCAAAATATAACCAATTGAATATTGAGAACAGATTTGACCCACTGAGCATTAAGACAGAAGAACTGAGGTGCTGTGAAATGATATTAAGAACATCACACATGAAGAAAGTTAAAAAAAAAAAGTCATTAAAACCCAAGAAAATTTAGTGTATCTAAAGCAAACAGAAGAAACGATGAAGTTAAAGAGCTAAACAAAAATTTCAGTGAGCACCTCAAGAAGATAAACTATTATAATGAAATATATAAGCACCTAAAGTTAGAAAACCAAAAGGGAAAAAACATACTCATCATATCTTAAAAGAACTAAAGAAAATTTCAAGCTTTGAACTGTAACGGTGAAAGACTTTATAGGCAAAATATTGAATGATGGAGGAATCATCAAAAGAAGATGGAAAGAATTCATAGAGTCGCTGTACCAAAATTAGCTTGCTGACATTCAAACATTTTAAGAGGTAGCATATGATCAAGAACAAATGAGAGTGAAGGGAGTCCAGGCTGCACTGAAGGCTAACAGGGCTCCTGGAAGCAATGGGAAATCAATTAAATTGTTTCAATAAGCTGATGAAGCACTGGAAGCATGCTATCATCTATAAGACGAAATTTGGAAAAAAGCTACTTGATTAACTAATTGAAAGAGATCCATATGTGTACCCATTCCAAAGAAAACTGATGCAACAGAATGGGAAAATTATAGAAGAATATTGTTAATATCACATACAAGTAAAACTTTGCTGCATCATCAAATTATTGTTGCAGCAATAAATCGACAATTAGCTGGCAGAAAATAAGACTGGATTCATAAGAAGACCTAGATCTGTTGGCATACGGATCTTGGCTGAAAGCAAAGAATACCGGAAAGGTGTTTACTTGTGTTATGTTGGCTATACAAAGAAATTCAACTGTGTGGACCATAGCAAACTATGGATAACCTTGAGAAGAATGGGAATTCCAAAATACTTTATTGCGCTTGTGCAGAACCTATACATGGATAGAGGTAGTTGCATGAACAGCACAAAGGAAGGCTGCATTGTTTAAAATGAAGAAAAGGGTGTATCAGGTTGCTAGCCTCTCATCATACTTAATATGTGTTCTGAGAAAATAATCAGAGAAGCTGGACTATATGAAGAATAATGCAGTAATGGGCTTAACCTATATGCAGATGACACAACCTTGTTTACTGAAAGTAAGGATGATGTGGGATACTTGTTGATGAAGATCAAGGATCGCAGCCTTCAGTTAAGATACGACTCAATGTAAAGAAAGACATTTTCCTCACAACAGGACCAATAGGTAACATTATGATAAGTGGAGAAAAGATTGAAGTTCTCAAGGATTTTGTCTTGCTTGAATCCACAATCAAGGCTCAGGGAAGCAGCAGTGGATCAAAAGATGCATGGCAGTAGGTAAATCTGCTGCACACGATCCCTTTAAAACAGCCATAATGCTCCTGAGAGGTAAGACTCATATGTACCAGTTCAATGTACTTTGGACATGTTATCAGGAGAGACCAGTCCAGAAAAATACACCATTCTTGGTAAAGTCGAAGGGTAGCACAAAAGAGGGTTGACACGTGGCTCCAGCAATGGCCCCAAACAACAATGATTGTGGGAGAGTGTTGTGCTGTGTAGGAATGAAGGCTGCTGAGCCAACAGCACTTCACAACAACCGAAGATATTCTAGAACTCTATCATGAACTAGTAAGTGAATAAACCCTCATGCTAGACTAACACAAGTTCTTTCCATTAAGGGAGTTCAGAGGTGGAAATAAGGTCTAAAAGGTGTTTAATTGATGCTCAGGGTTTAATATGGCATTGAGTCAGTTTTCTCATATTATGCTTATCAAAAATTGATCAAGGAGTATGAACAAGATTGATAACAGTAGTTTGGCTGGATAGTAAGTGGTTAAACAACCTAGTAGCAAGAAAATTGATTTGGATTTTTTGTTTGTTTGTTTCAGATGAGGAAGGAAGTCCTTGAAAAAAACTCAATGCTTTCCTCTTGATAATAATCTATTTAACATTTTTATGAAAATAAGGGTGCGTAATCATAAATTTAGTGAATAGAGTGATAGAATATTTTCATTCGATTCCAACTCAGAGCAACCCTACAGGACTAAGAATTGTTCCCTGGCTTTTGACAAAATAAATCTTTGGAAAAACAGACTGCTCTGTCGGTCTTCCTCAGAGCAATGGGTGGATTTGAACCTCTGCCGTTGCGGTCAGCATCTCCACACACCCCTACGGCTGCTCCACGTTCCTTGTGCTCACTCTGGATTGTGTATGCATACACATTCCAGTTTGCCTCCATCATTCTTAGACCGTGACTTCAAATCTCTATGAAAACCCCGAGTGTAGTTCCTCTATAAAGTTACGCGTGTTAAAAAACAAAAAAACAAAAACGTGTTTCCACAAAAACTGGAGTGAACACAGCCGCGTGGCTCTGGAGGTTTAGTGTCCGCGGCTTTGCGGCTGACGGTGCAGGCTTCGCGCTGCACACCAGATGCACTCCTTGGAGGAGGAGAGGCTGCCGCCTCACATCTGCAGAAGCAGCCAGGAAGGTGGCCTCCGTGCAGCTGGCTTTGTCCCATGTGGGGGGGCTGGGGTGCCAGGTGCCCCTATTCCTGGGTGTGTCCTCATGTTGCCATGGTGCAAGGAAATGCACGCTCTTAACTTTTAAAAATTGAAGTAAAAAGTATTTCCAAACTTGTTTTAAGCAACCCTCTTTTGATAAACCTGAACATTTCATTCACTCATTAACGGTTATTTTGCATTCTCGATACTTTGAACAGAATAATTAAAGACAAATAGAAGCCCTTGGGAAAGCTTAATGTTCCTATTATGACTAGATGGAGAGGTGTCTCTTGCTACCAAGGATCTTGTTCCTTCTCCTTTAAAATTCAAGATATAAAACACCTTGGCAGATAAATGCTCCTTGTTAAAGATGTAGCACTTGGCTTAAAACACTTGGCTGCTAAGTGAAGTGTGGGCGGCTCAAACCCTCAGGGCGCTCTGGAGGGAAAGGAAGTGACTGTGTCCTTCCTTGGATGCCCTAAGAGGAGCTCTGGGGGTGCAGTGGTTTCCCATTGGGCTGCTAACAGGGAGGTTAGCACCACCAGCCACTCTGCTGGAGAAAGATGCAGCTCTCTACTCCTGTGAAGAGTTACAGCCCGAAACCCGCAAAGGCATTTATTTCCACCCTGCCCTATCCTCTATTGGGCTCCAGGAGTCCGAATTGGCGGTGATATATTTTTGCTTGGAGTGTGTATGTTTTGTTTTTGTTTTATTGAGAAAAATGTTAAATATATCAAAGAAATTATGAAGATACTGCATACATGTTGCCTAAGCATAGAAAGGAATCAAGTAACCAAAGAATATATGGCTTAAGGCAACCGGATTTGTTCTAGTTATGTAGAAATGGACCCTTGGCAGATGAGACCACGGCCATTAGGAACCTTGCACAAGCTTCAGTGGAGCATCCCAAACATGCGCTTACATTTGCGGAGGGTCTTGGAGGGGTAGCCAGGAGAGCATATACCTCAGATGGCATCCTTGGTGGTGGTGTTGTTTCTGATGCTAAATTCATTCTTGTATCGGGGCAATCTGATGCATAATATATTTGTTTCTTTGTCTGTTGCTCTTGTTTCTCCAGTAGGGGTTAGAAGGGAAAGCTGACATTTTTGTGAAACATTTCCCTAGCCAATTGTACTGCACAACAGTGTTCTGAAGTCAATATTATTGATTACATTAGTATACATGAGAAAGCTGAGTTCAAAATAATAGGTGACCAAATGCTTTTTGAACAAACTCTTAGTCAGGCATTGCTATAAAATACTGGATAGCATAATAAAAATGTACTAACTGTACTCAAGAAGATGATGAAAGATTTAGCGAGAGAAGAATTCAGATTTCAGGTGAGAAGATTTAGGGAGACAGGAACAGAAGAAATTAAGATAATTCCCATTGTCAAGAAATACATACAGAACGGTATAACAGAATGATAAAGCTACTAAGTCCAGGGTCAGTCAAAAAGAGGAAGCTCCTCAATGAGATGGATAGGTACAATGGTTGCAGCAGTCAGCTCAAGCGCGTCCATAATTGTGAGGATGGCGCAGGACCATCCAGGGTTTCCTTCTGTTGTGCACAGGGTTCCCAGGAGTTGGAAATGACCCAGTGGTGCCTAACAACCACACAGAGAATCAAGGACGTCCTCCTGAGAAGGCATGCCATGAACTTCATCATGAACACTCAGTAGTGCTGATCCAAGCAAAGGCAAATGGACAAAAATATCTTCCCATCTTAAAAAAAATGAATCTTTGAACGTATAATCATTGTAAGCTTCCTGTATCTGCAGGTCTCTATAGTTCAGTGTTTCTCACACAGAAAGTATCATCGATGAGAATGGAGGAGATAAGATGAAATAGGTCTTAAGGGACAAATTGGCGGGTTCTGGGTGTGAGGATGTGAGAAGTGAAATTTTACTTTGTAGATGAGTTGAAAGACAGAGAGGGGTTATATTTTTATTTTAGTTATATTATTATACAGTAATATCTTGAGGGGTCCTAAGACTTGAGCCAAGGAATTTATTTAGTGAATTATTACTATCACCTAGAAAAGAGCACACAAAAGTCTGCATAGAGAAAAGCAGTAAAAATCTAAAGAAGCATGCTTACCAGAAAACATCGAATATTGAAGGTTTGATTTGTAGTAGGAGACAGATCAGATGAGGATTTTGAGGGCAAAAGATACTTCCTGACCCAGGCTTCTGGATTGGGTCATTGGATGCGTAAATTCAGTTCCTCGCAAGTTAGTATGTCCGAATGGAATTATACTCCTAAGCTTTGCAATGGCTAATTATTTTTTTAAGCATATCAACACACCTTTCTTCCACAGCACCTTCCATAATTTTATTTAAAAGTATAGGATCTTGTGCAATGTTTATATGTTTTGTAGGACATTCATATCTTTATGTTAAAACTTTAATGTATAACTTAGAAAGAGAAGAATTCAGATTTAGGAAGAGGAGAATTAGAGAGAAATGTATAAAAGGAATTCAGATAATTCAGAATTTGGAGCCAGAAGTATAAATGTCTGGGTCTCTAAGGAAAGCCTGTTGTTAGACTCGTACTTGCCATCGAGGTAGGTTGTGATTAGGTGTCATTGAGTGAGTTCTGACTCGTAGCGACCCTGTGCGCAGCAGAACAAAACAGCCCACCCCGGCCTGCACGTCCTCACAATTGTTCTTAGGGCTGAGGTCGTGGCTGCAGCCACTGTGGCAATCTGAACTGCAGTATCAAGTATAGTTTAAGAATATGAAGGGAAATTAGCAATAATGAGAATCCTAGTGTATGTCTTTTATATTACTTCATGTGTTAGGTAGGGTTCTCTAGAACAATAAAACCAGCACACATTTGAATATAGATAGATAAGTTTACACAGCAAGAAGGAATATAACAGCTAATTAGTCGACACAGCAGTACATAGCACTCAGTTCAACTCACTTTCCTGGAAGTTAATATACTGGAAGTCCTTCAACGCATGTAGGCTGCTGGGTCCAAGGTCAAGGAAGCAAACAATAGAATCCTCCCTCTGGCAAGGCAGGCAAAGTCTTCCCACAGGCAGCAAACAGCAGCTGCATCAGCAACAGTCAGTGGCTCAGGAGCTTAGAGAAGCAGGCCTGGATGGGATATTGAACTCAAGAAATGCAAGGCAACAGGATCCACCAGCCTCAATCTCTAGAAATGTACATACCAGCACTGTGGTGAAGCAGGTCTCGAAGGAGCCTCAAGCTCTAGCAGCACAATCCACGGGTTGGCTTGCCGCGCAGGTACTGTAGCTCACAGTTTGCAGCAGAGAACTAGCTGAAGCAGCAGTTCCCATCACCAGATCGCAAGAGAAACGTGGGTGAGCCTTGCAGAACCATTTATCTCTTTGCCCTCCAAACAAACTGGAACCTGATTCGTCCTACATGTTCTTATTGGCCAGGTTGCCACAATAAACCTAACTATTCCACTTCATAAAAAGATCCCAAAGCACAGTGAATTAAAACAAAAATGTTAGATATTGCATATAATTTTGTGGGTCTGCTGAATAATTATTTCGCTACTCTTCCCTAGGCTCATTCTTGTGAGTTCTTATAATGCACAGATGAACTGGAACTGACTTGGTGAGATACTAGGGTTTACTGGATGGGCTGTGATCTGTATGGTAGGCAGTTCCGACTTTTTTCTACTCCCGTAAACTTTTATCTACTCCCGTTACAGTCTCAGATACCCACCACGGGTCATTATGAGTCAGCACTGCCCAAAGGGCAGTAGGAGAGGAAGGCAGAACCAGCCATGTCTGCTGTTTCATAGGCATCAGGCCAAGCCAGATACCAGGGTCATAAAAATAGATCCCTGCCCCCTCCACGCCCCCTCACAAAATATTGTAGCTGGATTTATTCAGTCTTCCTTTAAATATATGAAATAGCAATGTGTAAGGAAAAACACAGCAAGAAGACACTGAAGAAATAAACATGATTAGCATAAAAGAATCATAAGAGAGCTAGCTATATCATGGAAGTCAAAAGAGAGACTGATAACAGAATCAAATTTCCAAGAGCAATAAAGTATCATTTGACATAATGAGTGGGTACATCTATTTGAATAATTAGAGATAACTGGTGAACAGAATGAGACAATTTTAGTGACAGAATGGCAATAAATGCCAGATTCGAGATAATTGAAAAGTGAATGTAAGAAACGAAAATACAGTGATGTGACACTTAATATTCAGAGACATTCTGAGAAATAGGATGTTATATGATCTGCGTGTTATGTGGACATCAGATGAGGAAGAACAGTGAACCATAAAGAAACACAGAATTTCGTGGAGACAGTGTGACACACAGGCATGCATACTCACATAGACAGTCAGAGATATATAAAGAAAGGCAGAGAGGTGATTCTGAGGGACACAGAAACACACCGATGATGAGTGTGAACGGGTTCAAAATCAGAGATGAAGAAATTGTGTATGAATTAAAGCAAGGATCCCATTCTCTCAGATTAGAAAGTATTAGCGTTCATATAAGGTTGTAGGTAGATTGTGGAAAGATGTAGAAGGAATTCAGGTGTGACACCCTCAAGGAGGACTAGAAATACTTTCTGAAAAAAGATCAAAGATTGTAGACGTCAGTACATATTGCAACTCAATGTAAAGGTGACCAAAATCCTCACAACTGGACCAATAGGTAACATCAAAATAAATGGAGAAATGACTGAAAATGTCAAATATTTTGTCTTGCTTGGATCCACAGTCAATGTCCATGGAAGTAGGAGTCAGAAGATCAGAGGAAGCATTGCATTAGGTAGACCTGCTGCACAAGACCTTTTGAAAGTATTGAAAAGCAAGGTTGCTTTGGGGAGTGTGCCTGACCCAAACTATAGTGCTTTTGATCGCTTCCTATGATCGTGAAAGTTGGACATTGAATAAAGAAGACCAAAGTAAAATCCATGCATTTGAATTATGGTACTGGCAAAGAATATTGAAAGTACCATGGACTGCCAAAAAAACTAACAAATCTGCCTTGGGAGAAATACAAACAGAACGATCCTTAGAGATGAAGATAGCAAGCTTTTGCCTCAGATGCTTTGGACCTGTTGTCAGCAGAGGCCAGGCCCTGGAGAAGGACAGTGAAAACGAGGAAGCCCTGGGTGGGCTGGATCGACACAGAGGCTGCGGCAATGGACTGCAGCACAGGAATGACCGCTGGGACTGGGTAGGACCGGGGATGCACACAGGGTGGCGGTGACTCAGAAACCACTGGATGCACCCTATAGCAACCACCCTCGAAATCCTTGAAAACATAGGAAATAAAAACTTTCTCCTGATAGCCATAGGTTTTCAGTCATGCGCGAATGTTATAATCAATTGGTAAAATTGGTTAAAATACCACTGTCTGTGCCCGACCCACAGAAATTCTGATTTTAGTGGTCTGACAAGTGGGCATGAGTATCAGCATACAAAGCTTCCTAGGTAAGTCTGAGAGAATATATGAGTCTTGGGGACAGCTATACAATTTTAGCATATTCCTATTCACAGTGTTGCTTCGGGTGACCTCCCCAGTAGATAAAGAAACCATTCCACCTGGTTATAGAAGTATTGAATTATGCAAGCAAAAAAAAGAGTGGATTTTCTAGGAATGACGAGGTGTGATGGGACAGAGTAGAAGAGCTTTCTGAGACAATGGTACCCATGAGAAACCCAGGCCAGTATTGGATTTTCTGGAAGACAATTAAGGTATCATAAAACTGTAGATATCAAATGAAAAAGAGACATAGCAAAGCATGTTTGAGGTGAACATATGGAAGGTTAGACTTGAGACAGGCTAAGTTCAGAAATATCTAAAATGGAATAGGTCCAAACCCTGGGTCCAGGGTTTGGAATGGTGGAAAAGCGAAATGGAGCCACTGGTCCCTGAAACTGAGGAGAATAAGGAAGTGTGTAGCACACAGGCAGCAAACATTGAAGAGACAGCGACTCAGCATTCATTTGTAGGAGAAAATATTTTGTTTCTACTCAAAGAAGGAGATTGAATAATGGTTTAGAAATCAAAATGGGAAACTAAAAGAATGTAGATGGGTTAAATCACTTGCTTAAGACCTTGCAAATACAGGTCGAAGACCAACATCACTGAAAGGCCATTAGCAGTTATTATTATTATTATTTTGATCATTATTAATAATATTATTACAAAACAGATCCAACCAACACTAAACCAAGGGCACATACAAGTATGTTGTTTTTTTCAGATATACCAAGACGTTTCCCATCCTGCTTTACAGTTATGCCCGGCCCCCACAATTCCCTGTAGAAAATAGAATTCTACTCTATGTTCAGAGAGTTGGCTGGAGTCATCACTATAAGAAACGTCCATATCATTAAAATAACCCTGTACACAAGCCTCTGGGATTATTGGAGGCTGGTAAAGGCCCTGCTTTCCTCAGGGAAGCCTTTCTCCCTGCTTTTACGCATGACCATGGTCATAACCACAATGACTTCAGTTAGGCACTGCTTTTTGCATGTCACTAAAGTGAACACAGACTTGCTAGAATATTTAAACATCTTCAATAAAGGCTGGGGATGGTCAGTTAACTTGCATCAAAGAGTAGCATGCCTAATCAGTGATCCACATTCTGGTATGCCTCAGAATCTTGGGGAGAATGGCATCCTACTGACTAGGAAGGGCATCTGCCAGCTGGTATTGCCGATGAGCCCTTCGAAGTTTTCATCCTTCCTGAGTCATCCTGGCTGCGGTCTGAACATCAACTCAAAAAAATACTGCATTCATTTAGTATTTTTCCCCAGGGTTTTAAATCCTCTCAACCAAGTTCGACCCCCCTCCTGAGAGTGTGCATTTCCCTACTAGATATACTGAATCACAATCTACATTATAACAAGATCCTGGGGTTAAAATTGTATTAAAAAAAACCCATAAGAAGTCCTGGCTTTACCAACCTGCAGATCATAATAAGATCCATACCTTGGGTACTAATATAAACAGTTAAAATCTGGAAATTTATTTAAATATTATTACTTATTTCCTCTGGAAATGGACACTGGAAATCACCAATGTAACAAGAGATCCAGTCAATTTTTTAAAAAAGATTGAAAGATTGCACTAACTTTACTACACTTTACTCTCCTTAGCCAGTAACAGTCACTGTGAGATCTTCAAGCTTTAAAATTCAAAGTATAGTCAGAGGATTTGCCATCATCTGGTAGGTTTATAAAAACTCAAAATCTTAGCAGTTCTACAAAATTTGTTCACTGGAAACTGTGTTTTATCAAAATCACCACATGATTAATAGGTACATTGAAGCTGTTTATAAGACACCTATTTTGTTAAAGAAACAGTGTTTTTTCCTACCTAATTTCAATTTCTCTTTACTTTTCTACTTGGGAATAGTTCTTAATTACTGTCAGCCCATTTGCTACAGCCTGTACCACACACATGTCATAATAACTACTTCATACTTTTGAATCACAGCTGCCCACAGGCTACACAAACTGAGGGTCAAGGTCATATTGGATGATATCTTTCCTAGACACCCTCACCAATATTTTTGAAGAAGAAGAAAGATTAATATCAACTAGAAGCTACAGAGAGAAATTTCAGTACAGAATGTGGGAAAATCAACCAAGAATTAGAGGTAATTGGTTGCATATATAGTTGCACTAGTAGAGCCTTGAATATGCTAATGGTCTTGGGACCCTCACAAATAGGTACAGAGATTGCTTTTCAACATGACTTTATCATGGATTACTTTTATTTGTATTTTTCCCTTTTAAAAGAGCTCCTCAAAGCAGTTTATTTGGTGGAACACAAGCCTGGAAATGAAAACAAATAGTCTTCAATATGCAATTCATATGAGAATTTTAGTTAGTATTTACCTACATTCCCTAGCAATGATATGCTTTGGGACCTCACATAAGGAAATGATGCTTCAAATGCATGTCATCCTAGTCTGAGACTCCTGACTTCCACAACGTTCAAGATATCCCAGTTCTAGTCAGAACCTGAACATTTCTGTACTCGATCTTGAAATACTATAAAGGAATAAAATATTGACGTTCTCGCCATTTCCGTTTTCAGAATGGGGTTATTTATAATGCACAAACACTTTCATTGTTTTGTTGTTGTTGTAATCATTGTACCAGATGATATTATCTGATTTTGTTTTTATTTGGTAAAACTGAATTTTTATTAATGAATATGAAAATAGAAGAATTATCGAAATTAGAAAAATATACTTCAGATTTAGAGAACTTGTCTGAAAATTGAGCATTGGACTGATCCCATTATGGAAAAATCTGACATTTCTCTAATTTCCAAATTCTGCCCTCAGTATAATAACTCAACATCAGTCTGACTCTAGCAAAACTTCAGATGATCTCAATATTTGATTGTGGCAAACCCTCTATACAATGTGTGCTCACCCACATGTAGACACAGGCACACGATAACCTGAGGTGCTGTTGCCAGCATAATCATGTAGACTGTCTTAATGACAGATGTCATCAGTGTACAATTGCATCTGCTCCAGACACTGGACTCAATTGTGAAGATGGCAAAAATAATCATGTTGGCTTTATTGTGATCTGGTCATTTCATGTTTAGAGGATAGCCTTTGCAATGTCACTTTACATAAAGTTGAAATAGGAACATTTCTCCAATCAGTCTTCATGACAACTAGTTGCATACTCCCTACTGATCCAATAAAAATATTGTCATTTTACCTCAAGAATGGAATAGCATATGCTATGTAAACATTCTGGTATTGCAATGATTTATCATCCGGGAAAAAAATGAGATTCCAATATTGCTTTGAAGGAGATGGGAAAATGCCAGTGTAAACAGAGAGAATACTCCTGCTGCTGAATCAGATGCATTTGAGCCCTTTTCGTTATTTTTAAACCACATTTTCCACAGTAAATATATACTTAAAAGCTATTTTAATGAATGTAAAATTGATATGTATAATTTTGAATGATCCTTATTGTTTATAAACCAATCTCTAAGTTGGAAAATAACTTATTAGAAAGCGAATTCAGGAAAAAAATTAAATGTTGAAGCTAAAATAATTTTAACAGAAAAAATGTTAGATATGTATTTTCTTTGTTGCATTGAAATCCTTAATAACTCTCTTTTCTGTTTCCTGGGATACTGGATTAGAATACAAATACCAAGAAGTATAAAAGGTATACCTACATCTGAGAATATGCTCTACTTAGAGAGCAATGTTTAGCATACTGAGTCAGTGTATCCTTATTTAAGTTATAGTTAGATAGTAAAATAATTTTACCTTCTTTTATTCATGTCTGTGCCATGGATTCAGTCATTTCATTGGCCAGAGGAAAAAATTAAACCATACAACATCAGTTACCTAAAAATATACTAAATATTTTCTCTTCTACATCTTTTTATCTCCCATATTTAGACACCAGGGCTGCATTAATACCTATATTAAATCTGGATTTTTACTCTTCTTGGCTTCTTGCTTCCTAAAGTGCAATCCTTAGTTTCTAAACATAAATGTTGATCATGAAATAGGTTGGTGAAAGGTATAAGAGTTTTAAGTTAAATAAATCCAAGCATTTACACAATTCAATAAACCTGAGTTTCTGTGTTTGTAAAATAGGAATACTAAATAAACAGTTGGCTAACTATTTTTGGAGGAATGCACTTGATGATATAACATGATATGCAAAGTGCTCAAGTGAGAGTTATTGCTCTTAGAGTGACTTCCTTTTGTTTTGCTTCGTTTACTTAATACTTTCTAACCTACCATATATTGTCTGTGAGTGTGTACTGGTTAAGTTTGGTGTCACCCTGTCTGGGCCAGTGTTCTCCTATCATGTGATACATAACATGATATAATCAAGTCCGTTACGGGAGCTTCTGAGAGCAGCCAAACAGTTGTGGGGAGATTTAGGAGGAATTGTTAGGCTATCAAGTTGGTTACAACCCATAGAGATCCCATGTATAACAGATCAACGAAACACTGCTCGTCCTACACCAGCCTCACAATTGTTGCTACACTTAGACTTATTGCTGCAGCCACTGTGTCAGTCCATCTTGTCAAGGGTCTTCCTCATTCTTGCTCCCCCTTTGATTTTCCAAGCATGATGTCCTCTATCAGGGACTGGGCTCTCCTGATAACATGTCGAAAGTACGTGAGAGGAAGCCTCACCATCCTTGTTTCCAAGTACCATCCTGACTGTACTTCCAAGAGAGATTTGTTTTTGTTGTGGTGGTTGTTGTTGTGTGTGTGTGTACGTGTGTGTCTTTGAGGAGGCGTGGGGGACGGGCACTCCATGGTACTTTCACTATTCTCCAACAGCACCATAATTCAAATTCATCAGGTCTTCTTTGGTCTTTCCTATTCAATCTTCAACTTTCACATGCATAGGAAGAGATTGAAAATACTATGTCTCGGATCAGGCATACCTCAGAGTAACAACCTTGCTTTGTAACACTTTGAAGCAGTCTCCTGAAGCGGATTTACCCAATGCAATGCACTGTTTGATCGCTTGGCTTCAGTTTCCACAAGCAATGAAGGGTGAAGTGATATTTCTTTAACCAAGTCATGACCTTGGCATAATTGAAAGGACATTTCCTAGGGAAGATAGTGGTACTTACTCTTATTTAAGCATGCCCTACAGTAAGCCTCCGTCCTTCTTCTTGCTGTGTTCAGATCCTGCATCCTCCTGCTCTGACTATTTGGACTGAAGTCAACAGCCTGCTATATTGCCTCCCAACCCTGGGAGCTATCATTGGCTTACCTTGCTGTCTGCTGACCTTACATTCATCCACCACTGCCTCCACATGCTTGCAGTCTTCCTGCTTCTTGGTTTGTTTCCTCCTCCCTAGTCTGCTTGCCCTGGAAGTTATGTGGGTCAAGAAAAGCCTCCAGCTTCAGCTTAACATCTGACCCACAGATTTGAATCAGACAGACTTACTTGCTCATACAACTGAGTCACTGCCTTGATAGCTTGATATACAGCTATATAAACCTGTAGCTATCTTATCTATCTATCTATATCTATATTACCTATCTCTATAATTATTTATCACTTTATATGTAGATCTACATATATATACATTTATATGTATCACTGGTTTCATACTTCTCTAGAGAACCTAACCTAACACATATTGGATATGTCTATTTTTTTAAAGAATAGTTTAATGATAGAGAACATGGCTGCTAACACAAATTTAGTGGTCTAAACCCACCCATTGGCTTCATGGAAGAAAAGATCTTGCAATGTGCTCCCATAGAAACTCAGAACAATCAAACCTATCTGACTCATATCCAATCAGATAAAAGACATAGAAGACTTGATCTTTAGTGCTTCTGAGAGAATAAACCTCTATGGTAGCAGCTAGCCAAATTATGTGCATCTTAGTCCAACCAAGATGACACAGAATCTGTCACAACGTCTGACCAAGTAAATAAAAACAACAAGATAACTTGGTCTCTAAAACATAAGCCGTTTTATGAGGCTTGCTTTTCCTCAGATCTTTAGGAAATGCTTCTAATTTTATTCCATAGCTTCTGACTACCAGCCTTGTTAATTAGAATAGATTTCTACAGCTGGCATGTTCACTTATAGACATTAGCATGGCTTTCTACTGTCAGTTATACTTCCATCATTTGTCTTTCAGTTTGCCAAGGGTTCCTTTGTGTGGGCATTGCCTTCTCCAGAGAATTTTGGGAACTCCTGTCTTCCTCCCTGGTGGCGGGACACACTCTCTGTTGGCAGGACACACACTCTCTCTCTGTTTTGTCTTCCTCCTGAGAAGACATATGGAGCAGCGCTGATGGAGCGAGAACACTAGTCAGAGGAGCCACATGGAAACCCCTGCCAGTACTGACATACATCCAGTGCCCCTGGATCCACAAGACTTTCCACCCAATGGCCTGTGATCTTCCTGCATTCGGAGTCATTGCACGTGTTGTGTGAGTCTGAAGAGGAATTTATAGATTGGTATTGAACATATGGCCTAATATCAGACTTAAGGGCTTGAACTGGACTGGGCTGTGATGTTTTCTTAATATACAATTACTCTTTGATATAAATCTTTTTCTTATACACATGAGTTTCCCTGGATTTGTTTCTCTAGTCTACCCAGACTAACATACCTACTGGCCCTGGGAGCCATTAGAGCCTGCAACCTTGGATTCTTCTGACTCTGCCAGCCATAGGCTTGACATCCATCAGACTGATTTTCTTGTTTTGTCCTCATGCTTCCTGATCAATGGTCTCAGCAGGTGTACTGTGGAGAAAGAGCCTCCAGCTTCATATGTGGCTATGGACTTGAACCAAACTGGACTTACCTAAGCCTACAATTATATGAGCCATTTTTCATCAAATAAATCTCTTTTTAAACACTTATATAAATGTCACTGATCCTGCTTCTCTAGAGAACTTAGTCTAACATAAAGGCATACAAATATATGGAACTTCATTAAACAAAGGAAGATTTTGCATGCTGAATTTAACATTTTAGCCTGGCCTGACCCTCAGCATTCACACAGTATCACTTGACTTGGGCTTTATCCTGAATCCTTTGTAAAAGATGACTTTTATATGATCTTTCTAGTTTAGTCTTGTAACACCCACTAAATGAGTGGTTGGGATTATACAAATAAGGTTTGGTGGTCCATCAAGGGGATTGGCTAATTTTCTATTAATGCAAATAAGGTGCATGAATCCTGTTGGGTGGTGCACCCATGCAAGTAAAGTTTATGGGAATTGGTCAGTTTTGCCATCCCACTGGGCTTAAAATGCTTCATCACAAAAGCAGAAAAGGGGGACATGACTATCACCAAGAAGATGACATGGAAGCAGAATGCACCGTTTTGATTCAGACTCTGCGCTGGGAAATTCATAGACCCAGCAGAGAGATGGAGCACCAGAGATGATGAGACACACAGAAGTAGTGACAGAAAAAGGATGGTCGGTAGCAGAAGCAGCAGAATGAGAAAAAGGACAGGAGACAGTGCTCTTGGCTAAATGACATTAGGCCAAAGCCTACTGGCAGAAGGTTTGCCTCAGGGCACTTAATGAGCTAAAGGGCTTTGTAACAATTTTCCAAGCAGGACACAGGACTGAGGGTCCAAGAGGCTGAGGGCTAGAGAGAGGCATTCGTTTGAGAGAGTTTTTGAAGAGACTATTCTGAAAGAACTGTATCCTGAGTTCTTTCAGATCTGAAATTGTTTCCTGTTGATTCCCTAATAAATTCCTAACTGTGAGTGGTCTATTAGTTTTCTGTGACCATTGAAATAAACTATCCAACATAGCAAAAAAAGTAGAGTGTCCAGGGAGGGACAGTGTCCAATTGGTCAGATAGTTGGTGGGAGGCGATATGTCTTACCTCTGCTTCAGAGGGAGATAAATGTATGAATGTTACTGATGCTACTGATGGTGAGTCTCTCCCTGGGGCACCATTTCTGCCCTGAGTTTCCACCTGCACTATAACCCAGTGTCTCCTTTATATTTCTATTTGACCACTTATTTCCTTAGATAGATAGGCATAAGCCAAGTAAACTCAAGTGTTCAGATGCAACATTTTCCCTTTTCACAGGTGTGTTACACTGTGTTGACTAGAGAAACAAATCCACAGACACATACATGTATAAGAAAGAGCTTTATATACAAGAGCAATTAAATATTGAGAAAACATCGTAGCCCAGTTCAGATCAAGTCCATAAGTCTGATATTAGCCCACATGTCTGATACCAATCTGTAAAGTCCTCTTCAGACTCAAGCAACACGTGCAATGATGACAAATGCATAAAAATCACAGGCCAGTGGGTGGAAAGTCTTGTGGATCCCGTGGTGGTGTAAGCACCTCAGCGCTGGCCTAGGTCTCCAGGTAGCTCCTCCAGCTCCAGGGCTCTGCGTAGCTCCATGTGTCTTGTCAACAAGAATGTCTCGCAGGGAGTGAGTGAGTGGCCGGCCTCCAGTGAGCTACTTATCTCCTTAGCAGCTCCAAATGAGGCCATCAAGCTGCAACCTGATTGACAGGCTAGACTCCACCCCTCCACAGGTTGACACCAAATTATGTAACTACCACAATAGGCAAGAACTATCAATACTTTAATTTTCCTTAAAGGTTACCATTAGAACTACTACAGGCCTTCTCTAAGTTTTATATGTAACTTAATGTTATAGGATAATCTTGGCCAAATTCACTCTATGGCACTAAGAAGACAAAACACTTCTCCACTCAAGTGCATTCCCTTCCCTCTTCATCAAAAGTAAAGTAAACACAAACAGTAGTGTTTACAATAATACAGACTCTAGTCAGACAGCTTCAGTCAGTCTGAGTCATAGGTCACTGACTTATTAGAACAGTGATATTTTACCATTTATTGAACTATGTAGTAGTAATAGAACACACCTCAAAGGATACTTTGAGTATTATATGAGTTCATACATACAATGACTAGAACAATATCATTAACATCATGTATGGATAGGTTATTTTTATCTGTTAAGTTATAAAACCCATGATTCCTGCAAATAAATGGGTTACATACATGTAAAAATGAAGTTTATTTCACACATGGCAAAAACGAAAACAAGATTTTAAAATAGATTCATCACCATTTAAAATTCCTAGAAATTGTCCTAAGAGCAAACAGTAAAAAAAGAAGTGTATAGTTAAAAAGCAATCTAGCAAAATTTTGGAAGAAAGCCAAGAGTGCTTCTGTTCATTTAACTTAAAACCCCACCAGCATCACTTCCCCTTCTGGTTCAGCACCAAGGAGACTGAATTTCAGCTCTGATGGCACACTGAGCTCCACGTTGGATTGCTACCCTTGAGTCAGTCTGAACCACCGACTGTCCCATTGGAGGGAGATGAGGCGTTCTACTTCCATCCAGGTTTATAATCTCAGAACCCCACAGGGGCAGTTCGACTCAGTACTACAGTGTCACTGTGAGTTAGGGTCAACTCAATGGTGATGAAGTTTGAGTTTTCACAGCCAGGTGGGTTTGGGAAACTCTCAACTTATTTTTCCAGCAAGAGACATGGGAAAGAGTGGAGTCTGCTACCTCCAAATTATTCAAAATATCCAGTGAAAATCAAGCAAGTTATATATCCCAAACTAGGTGACAAGAAAAACAACGGCGGGTTTCAGAGGGGAAAATTGGGGAGCTGATATCAAGGGCTCAATAGAAAGTAAATGTCTAGAAAAGAATGATAGCAACATAAGAATAAATATGCCAGATACAATTGATGTATGGATTGTTATAAGAGTTGTAAGAGCTCCCAATGAAATGATCTTTTAATAATAAATAAATAGATATTCTGAAGGGGAAAAAATGCAGGTTTTGCAATGGTCAGAGGAAACAATTATCTATACCTACTTTTCTCTAGCCCTTACTAGACCACCATACCCTGAGGT
This sequence comes from Echinops telfairi, assembly GCF_000313985.2. NCBI lineage: Eukaryota > Metazoa > Chordata > Mammalia > Afrosoricida > Tenrecidae > Echinops > Echinops telfairi. The sequence goes on along the minus strand of NW_022103896.1, from coordinate 55,515,981 downwards.
CTCATGGTCCATTGTTTATATGGGGGATGCTTTGTACCTGTCTTATCTTAATGATTTTATACCGCCTTTCTGAGTTAGAACACCTGTATTGATTAAATTTAAAAGAAATGTTCACTGCAAGGGAGAGTTACATTTTGAATTTACAAGAAACTCAATCTTAAATCATTTTATATTTTTAATATTTTGCATAGCATCAGTCTAACTCTTTGCCCCCCCTCCCTTCCTCTATCACTCAAACCTTAACTTACATAACACACCTGTCACTCTTGGATTAGCTTGCTTTGGGGAAATGCTCAGGCAACTTCCCTAGCTCTTCGTGTGAGCATCTTTTTGCACACTACTTCTAAAATCTGAGGCACAGTGAGTGTCCTTCCAGCACACGGTAGGATTGCCCCTCTGGGTTTTCAAAGCTTCAACTCTTTACAGGAATAGAAAGCCTCAATTTTTTCCCACATACTACATACAGTAATGCCAAATTTTCCATAAGATTTCAATCACCTTCTCCAAAGGGCAAACTACCCCTCCCTAGGTGTCTTGGACTAGTCTAAGCATAGCCACATTACTGAATGCAAAGAGTCGTCAGGCATTATGGGTACAGAAAATATCTTAAATAGTTCCTGAACTGAATGTCAAGATTCAAAATTATGTTAGTACTCGCACTGTAGACAGCAACCTTCAACCTTCAACAAGCCAAGTGCTCTAGAACTCACTCTATAATGTTGCTAGGTGACGAAATGACCAGAGGGGACAGTTAGCAGCTGTTTTTCACTTTGACAAAGCAGTAGAAGAGTCTACAAAATTAAAGGAAAACATTGTGAGAGGGATGAAATCTAACACATTGGACATTTTTTAGAAGCTCGGTAGTTTAAGCAAAACTCTCCTGTGGGTGAAGAACGGATTAGGTGCTCCCGTCCCGCAGTCCTCGCGCGCCTTCTTTGTTTTGTGGTTGCACCTTAGAGGAACCACTTAGGAGGAACATAGAAAGACATTCAATTTTCTCCTGGAAAGAGATGTGTTTCTGTCTTCTAAAGCAAACAAAGAAACAAAAAATGTGTCCTGTAGGTGGTTCGTTTTACAACAAATAGACTATATTGCACTCTTTTAAATTCTCAGTTCACATTTCTAATTATTACTGAGTAAAATATCACCAAGAAGTAAATTTGATGGTCTGGCCTGTTGTACATGAATACACACACACATATTTAAAAGAGAATAAGAGTGTTACCCGACTTATTTCACTTAATATAGTTAGAAAACTCCCCATTACAAAATACATTTAGCCTAAGGTCCATAATTGTGTTAGTCCAGGTAGAATAAGAAACAAATTCATAGACACTCATATGTGTATAAGAAAGAACTTTCTATACAAGAGCAATTGAATATTGAGAAAACATCCCAGCCCAGTTCAGATCAAGTCCATAACTCCAACATTAGCCCATAGTCTGATACCAATCTATAAAGTCTTCTTCAGACTCAAAAAACAAGTCCAATGATGCTGAATGCAGGAAGATCACAGACCAGTGGGTTGGAAGTCTTGTGGATCCAGTGGCATTGTGAGCATCGCAGTGCTGGCAGGGTGGCTCCTCCAGTTCAGGGCACTAGCATAGTTCCATTTGTCTTGTCAGCTACAATGTCTCCCAGGGAGTGAGCAGAGAGAGAGTGTGTGTCTCCCACCTCTAAGGAAGAATACAGGAGTTCCCAGAATCCTCAGAAGATGGCCATGTCCACACAGAGGCCTCATTGGCTATGACCTGATTGACTGGTTAGACTCTACCCTTTCACTCTTAATCCTCTTAAATTGACAAATGACTATATAATGACCACAATTACTTAATGCAGCCTCTCTGGAGTTGTAACTTGCTCTATTGCTCAAAAGGGGACAGATTGGATAAGGATGAGGATGTCACCCAACATGGCTTGATGAAGCTGATAGTCTTATTTACCTGTTCATGATTAAAGACTAGGCCCTGCTATCTGCTTCGTCAAAAAAGATACCCTTAGCCTGACCTAAGATCTTTATGGTTCTGTTTTCTGGCTAATAGTGGATTCCTGCGGTCACCCTGAAAACCTTAGTTAATGTAAAATATCTATATTTGACTTTTCAAAATGTAAAGTCCAAATCCCAAAGTATACATTCTCTATGTATTCTGATTTCAAATGGGACCCCACAAAGACAGTCCAGTTTTGCACTGCTGTGGGCTCCTTCCTGGTCTACCTTCTAAACAAAAACTTCTCTTTCCTCCTGTGACTGGGCTTTGGTAAACTGGCTGCATCACTTCAGGATAGAATGCTTGCATTTCAGGTGATAAGATATAAAAGTATTATATTAATAGCTATAATTGAATATAATATAGCATATTGCTATATAAATGGATTTCTTCTAAAGAGCAGTGTCCTTTTTCCTCTATTTTTAAAAGTATCAATCACTTCTCTTTACCCAGAAAATATCCCTTGTGAGTAGTAATGAACCGTAGCCACCTTTAAGTTATTAAGTGGTAATTGTCTGTTCTGTGAAGCATTTGACCCATTGTTTCTTCCCCTCATTCCTCAGGGTGTCTCTGGTTTGGGCAACTTCACTATTCATCCAAAACTACCCTGTCAGGTGCACAGAGAAATAAAGGAGATAAAACACCCATAAGTTAATTGACTCCTTTTTAACAGCAGAAGAATAGCTTGATGGTCCTTGAATATACTTGTTAAAACGAAGATTGAGAATTTTGCATGACTGATGTAATACTTTCTTTTTTCAGATACATTACTGCAGATGATCAAGGTTTGCTGTATCTGAGGATTTTACTTATGGAATTCTTTTAAATCACAGTTCATTTTTATCATAGATTTTAAAAAATTTAAATACTGATGCTCTTCAAATATTTTTTTACCTTTATAATTTAGAATATATTCAAAAGCTGCCTCCAGATGAGTCTTATCTTATTAATAAACAAACCAAAGAGGATTTGAATTGTCTCTGGACTGATTGGCATCTTCTGCCTTTATTGGAAAAAGCATATTCTATCGCTAGTATTGCTTTATTTCTTTTGAATTATTTTGAAATAATTCAAAAATTCCCCAAGGAATTTCTCTTTCTTTTCCCCAGACAAATGCATTCCACTTAAAAAAAAAAAAAGATTACTAATGCTGAGCTTAAATATGCTTTCCCATAAATCCACTTCCACTATACTTCCTAATGCTTATAAACTACCACAGGGAGTTGTCTCGTCGAAGAATGTGCCCTTAAGATGCGTGCAGTCAGCTGCCACAGCCTCCTGAGTTGTTGTTTCAGAAAACTATGCATATTCAGTTATTTTCATTTTTCTTCTTAAGCCAGTCCCTCCAGCCACTTCATTTGTATTGCTCTATTCTGAATTCTTTCCTACTTTTTATTTTATATTCTTTCAGGGCTAAGAAGTCAATGAAATATTCTAACTATCTTCCTGGAGCTTTGCAAGAGTGTTCAGTAACCTTCCACTTCATTCCTGAAGTTGTGTTTCCTATAGGGATTTTAATAATCTACCAAGAGTCCCATAGAAACTCACTCTAGGTCAGAAAACAAAGATTGAGTAGGACAAAAGGCAATTCATTTTACAAGAGCCATTGAGAACACTTTTATTTTTCTCTCTCCAAAGGATTGCAAATATGAGGAATGATTTGATCAAGTGGGAAATGTCACTGGGGATAAAAAGCATCCCTGAGATTTGAGATGTTTCCACTGAAAATTATTGAATTCAGTCTAAAATGAAAAACAGCCTGTGTGTTAAGCCAAGTTAACTACAGAAACAAATCCAGGCCCAGCTTGGTGCAACTCAAATCCATAAGTCTGATATTATTCTAGAAGTCCCTCTTCAGACTTACACAGCCTTATACATCGATGTAGAGTGCAGGAAGATCACAGGCCTGTGCATGCAAAGTTCAGTGGATCCAAGTTTGCTGGAAACATGGCAGAACTCTGGTAACTCTCAGGATCAACACACAGGAAGAGAAGAAGCAAACAGAGAGGGAGGGTCCTTCTTATAAGAAGACCACACCCCCAACGAGATAGCATCAGGCTTTATCCTGTTGACAGGTTGGATTCCACGCCTACACCTTTCTACATCTTCAACTGGACATGAGATTATGCAACTTCCACCGCCTCCATTCATCTCCTCTGTGCAACCTGAGAAAGAAGCCATGTAACAAATGCTAAGCCTTGAATGATACATTTATGTAATACAAAATTAAGTAAAAAAAGTATTGTCATAAAGGCATACAGACTTATTACTAAATGGTAGTATCAAAACAAGAAGCTTTTGTCTTATGACATATCCTCTATCGAAATCTATGTATTTCTGAAGCTGGTGTTTCCACCTATATAGCCCTTTCCACTAGCATTCTGAATTGTCTGATGTACACCCATCAAGATGGCAGTGTTAGTGCCTGGAGGAACTATAATTGTGTTCCTTTGAAATGGCCTTTGAATTAGGGGAGTAGGGAGTCTGACGGAGCAATAATAGAGCTGTAGAGGGGTGAGGATGTTTTCCCAAAGAAAGAAATTTTCATGTGGCAGCTACCGTTAAAGACTGAGCAGGTGTCTCGTGATGGAGGAACAAAGGACAGCGCAGCCTGCCTGGCCTGTTATCAACGATGGAGTTTACCAGTTCCTTAAATCTTCTTTATAATAAGCCTCCACCATTGTTCTGTTTCCTTGGAGAAAATCCATCAACATTGCTCATTTAGAATTTAAAACAAAAATCAGTTACTTTAATCTTCTGAGCAGACCTTTCTGCCTTGAATTTAACTAGTTCAGCCAATTCCCTCTGAAGCTGCTATTTACTTTGGATCTTTTTTAAGGCACTCTTAATTTAGGAGAGTCCTGCTGTGTAGTGGGTTACTCATTGGGCTGTGATCCCTAAGGCCAGATTTTTGAAACCAGGAGAAAGGATGGGCTTTACTTCCTTGAAGAGTCTCCAAAACCCACAGGGGCAGTTCTACACTGTTCCATAAGGTTGTTATGAGTTGGAATCCACTGGACAAGACCGAGTTTAGGCCATGATTCAAAATTGGCTTGATGGTAGTGAGTTTGATTTTGGATTTTAGGACATTAGGACAAACATATATCCCTCAGAGACCTTCAGCCATACACTGATCACAGATACACATTTTTAAATGCTTTGTATGGAATACACTTAAATATCTATGAACTGAACCACAAGTATCAAACTTGGCTTAGTTGCCCTATTGGAATGGGAGCTTGAATTGCCTAATTCAGCTTTATAGACCTAGTCATCAATGAACTCAACATCGTGGCTACAAGTCCCTACTCTTCACACCCTGCCTTTACTCAATCCCCCCAACCACACACAGACATACATACCTTCAGGTACCCACCTCTACCGAAACAGCCTTAAGTGAGTTCATTGTATTCTTTAACCCCAGTAAGCAGGTAACCACTATGTCTGTTGACTCGGCAGATTAAAGGGTAGTTGCCGTCGAGTAGATCCAGACTCATGTCTGCCCTCTGTATTTGTCTATGAAGCACAAGTTTGAAAGGTTCCTCCCTTTCGGGAGCAGATGCTTCAGCCTCTCTTCTGAAACACCTCCTGGTGTCAGCCTTTTGGAAACTAGTCAAGCAGTTCACCATTTGCACCACCTAGAGACATCAATGAATTACTGAAAAAAATAAGATGGATTTGATCTATGTGGTCGATAAGACCAAAACCCATGTAAGAAAAGGAAATCAGAAATGCCAGGAAACAAAAGAACCACATGGTGAAAACGAAGATTCATTTATTGTAGAAGATAATAGGACCCATATATCCTAAGATAAACAAAACAAGCTCAAGATAGATCAAAGACCTACATGTGGAGACTAGAATTACATAGAGGATCAATAAAAAAGCAAACAGAGATGACCTTAGGTTCCTAATACGTGGCATACATGCACCATCAAGCATAATCAAAAATACACAGGGAGCAGAATGCAAATCGGATGATTGATACTACTTAAAAATCCAACCTTTTATGCACTTCAAAAGATTTCCATGGAAGAGTAAATAAATGGAGAACACACACACTGGGAGGGAAATTTTCAGCAATGACATATCAAACAAGATATTATTCTCTAAATTAAAAAATACAGCTCAACAGCAAAAGGACAAATAATCCAATTAAAAAATGGGTAGAGGACATGAACAGACACTCCTCCAAAGAAGACATTCAAAGAGTAAACAAACATTTAAAGAAATGCTCATGATCATTAGCCATTTGAGAAATGAAACTCGAAAGAGTAATGAGATATCTCATTCCAGCTTTGATAATAAAGTTTAAAAAACCCACAATAACAGCAAGAAACAGAAAACAGCAAAGCATGGATAGAAAGAAAGAGAACCACATGTATTCCTGAAGGGTTTAATGGGATATTATTATAGACTTTACTTCTTGAGACGAGCTGTGTAAATAAATATATATGGTATGTTTCTTTAAAAACAAACCAACCAAATATCTCTAGATTCCTTATACTTCAAGCATAAATAGTGATCCGAGTGGCTAAAAAGAAAACAAGAAGAGCAGGAAAAGTAAAATGGACTTGGAGTCTTTCATGACAAACAAATTCATGAAAAACAAACAAAAGATATGCTGCCAAAGGTGTGGAGAGAAGGATGCGTGGAGACAGAAAGACAAGGAGAGGGAGTCTGACCCGGTTGCCTTGAGAGGACTGCGGGGAAGCCGCCGCTGCATTAGAGTGCGTGTGCTGTTGAAGGTAAAGCTGATGCTCTCTGTCAGCCTCGCCCAAGTCACAAGAGAGCCTGAAACCGAACCCACTGCCACAACTCAGTGCCAACTGCTCGTGATCCCAGAAGACAGAGGAGCACTGTCCCGGAGTTTCTGAGAAAGCTGGAATAAGAGTACACGTAGTCACAGGCCAGCCTTGGAAATCAAATTCCTCTCTGGGCTCATTATTTCCTTCTAGAAAAATAAAACCCAGAATAGATTTATATTTTTCTCTCATTTATTTCTTTTATTAAACCTCTGAAATCCAGCACTCTATCTCTTCAAAACAATACAGAGTTCTTTGACTACTCAATAGGAAATAGAATCAATAGGAGATATGAGGAGCCTTCAAAAAGTTCAAAGGAAAATGGAATTGAAAGATAATGGAATATTTCCTTGAACTTTTGAATATATTTATATATATATTTATCTTTCAGTATCTGAATCTATAGCTATATACAAAGTTCTCCAGGGAAGCCAAGCCAGTGACTATATATTTATATTTATATTTATATGACTCATACAGTTTAAAAAGTGGGTACATAGAGTCTGATTCAAGCCTATGAGTCAGATGGTGAGTTCTGGGATTTTCTTGACTCACATAGTTCCCAGGACTGGCAAACCAAGAAGTAAGAATATGGACCAGAAAGCAGGAAGAAACAGGCCAGTAGAGACAATTGCATTACTCCAAGTTTGGTTGCCAATATGGTAGGCTTCTGATATCTCCTAAGGTCAGCAAGCCATCAAGCATGTGATTGGCTCCAAGTGTAAAGAATCATTAGTCCAGGAGACAGATGCAGGATACAGACCCAGCAAGCAGAGGGGGAGCTTCCACACAGAATCAATTTATAGGATTAGGGTACACCTTTGATGAAATTTACATCCAATTACAACAGTGTTGTGATTTGATCAAGGAGGTAGCACTCTACCTTAATCTTCCCACAACTGCTTGGGGCTCACAGCAGAGGCCAACTGGAAGGTGATTACATTATGTTTGATCATATCATGGTGAAGGCTTCAAACTGCCAAACATATTACTCAACCAATTGACACAAAAACTAATGAGTACACGGTCTAGAAATTCTCCTTCTCTAAGAAGTGGTTTTGTTGTTGTTCTTAAGAATTTCAGTTTATTGGATGTAGCCTAGCCGTATCATCTAAAGCATATGTTCCCAAACTTCTTGGCCTATTCAGTGCCCACTTGAAAATTAAAAACATGTGTACTATAGCCCAGACTCCAGGATAAAGTGTAGGTATCTTCTTTTGTTGCTCCCCTGGAATATTCGAGTGTCTCCCTTGCCCCACTAGCTGGTTGTGCCCACTTTGGGAAACACTGTTCTAGAATCACCTCTTTACTTAAAGCTAGCTGAATAAGTGTGAATCTAATCTACAAGATACCTTCCCAAAAACATCTAGACTGGTGTTTTAGTATTTAACCAAACAAAACAAGTGAACATTGTAGCTTAGCCAGGTCGCTATGGGTACTGAACCATCACAGTTGCCCAAAATTATTCTAGCAACTCTCATCACGCTAGAATTTGGACCATGAAAATTAGCTTAAAAACTCTGATAAACATCATGTTTGTGAGAAAAATTTAGCAACTCAGAATGAAATAGAATACACAATCTACTATCAAATCCTCCTAGAAGGTTCTTTGCTTTAATTATTAAATATCTGACATAATATTAAATATACTAGAAATGACTGAATGTTCCGTTGGAAAAGTCCTATGTCTAACACAATATGGCTGTGCAAAATCCACGGTCCACTAAGAGTTGTGTTTTGTTTTGTTTTAAGGAAAAGCAGCTCGTCTGTTTATTATGTGATGCCATCAAGTTGATTTCAGTCCACACAGCACTATAGGATAGAATGTAAGTACTCCACAGAGATTTCATGGCTGCAAATCTGTAAAGAAGACTGCTTCTTCTTTCTCCCATGAAACAACTTGTGCATTCCAAATACTGATCTCTCTGTTAGGAGTTCAGTGCTTAATCCATTTGTCCTGGATGCTTTTACAAACTCAAAAAGCCCAGCACGAATGAGCACAATGGTCCTGCATGATGTTCCTCAATCTTCCCAAGATCTCTTCCTTTACCACCTCCTTCCTCTACTCGTGGCTTCCTGCAGTATTCAACAGCCATACAGCCTTTAGCTCCTGGGTGCAGGACAGCACTTGCCAGGCCTCCTCCACTCCTGCCATAGGCATTAGCAGCATCAACCTGGATGCTCCTGGGTTGTTAGCTTTTGGTAGTGAGAACATGGCATAGGGGCCGCATCTGACCTCTGTCTGACTGTCTGTGGCCTTCAGTAGGGAAATGGAGACTTCAGACCAATAATTCTTCTCACCACAGTCTACTTCTCTGATGGGTTTCATCTTATATTGCAATGGCTACACAGAGCTCACAGACCATGCTCACAATCGTGGTCTTCATTAAGGAAGCTAATGCTTTTCTCAACCATGCCGGCAGACAGACTCTCCTCTCGCTGGGTCTCAGCCTCTCAATCATAGCCTCTTGGCTTCAGCACACTCTATCTCATGTTCTCAGCATAGTTCTACTATGCTTTGGGGCCTCGGTGCTGTGGCCTTTGGTGCCTCTGCTAACTCTGTCACTTCAGGCAGGGATGACATGTGCTGATGGACGCTTCCTTCTTGATGGTCACAGGATTCTCTGTTCCTACTTCTGAGGTGGCTCACTCTTATACCCAGCAGAATGGCAAAACGGACCAATCTCCAAGTTAGAGTCTGCTATGCCTTATTTGCAAGCTCCCACCCAGTCATTTGGTGAGTTGCAAAGACTATGAATAGAAGAGGTATACCAAGCAATTTCATTTCACCACCTGCAGCAACATCAGTGCTGCACATGAGGAGGATGAGATGGCATCAACTGGGCAACAACAGCCAAGGTTGCTACTGCCAGCCATACTCCTGGCACCCACATCCCACTCTGTCCCTGTGGCCACCTCTCCAGGGCCCCAAGCCCTCCTCTGCCCTGCTCACAGCCATGGCCTGGCCAGTCACACACCTAGCAAAGCCAGCTGCCTCAATACGGGAACTACAGTGTGGGATGCTGTCCCCAGTGGATTCCCGTTAATATAATAAGCTTTATGTGATTTAACTATGGATTATTTAGGGACTGTCTGTATATTATATGATGTTTACACAATGTCCAAATTATATAACACCCTATTTCACGGACTGCATTGTGGACTTTAAATGCTGCATATCTGTATATAATGAAAAAATTCAGAATAAAATGCATTTCTCTTGCAAAGAATTCATGAGTGCTGAAACTCACAATTTCTCAATGTTTTCATTTAAAAAAGGACAGCTCACCCCTTTAACCTCTCTCTAATGTTTCCCTCACAAAGCTTTTAAAAATTGTAAAATTAACTATTATCAAAACCTATAAGACTAGGTATCTTGTTCTCATTTAAGATATATACTTTTTCAAAATGTAGGGAAGTGGTTTCCAAACTACATCAACATCAAAAAATTTACTTTTCCACTATCCTCTATGAATCCTGTTTTCCCTTGCGACAAGAAAAATACAGCTCTGTTTCTTCATTTCAATATCTTTTTTGGTACCCACTTACTCTTTCATCTCCTGTCTTTGGTTAATGCTTTGTTCTTCTCTGATACTTAAAGGTGGCTTGATTCTCAGAATCAGTCTCCTCTGCTTTCAGTCTTAATTTGCAGCATGGATAACCTCTTTAGAATGCTCTCTTCCCAGTTAGAGAACTACCTTTTGTAGCCCTGAGGCATAGAGAGGGGATTACACTTTGGGCTGCCGAGCTCATGGTCAGCAGTTGGAAACGATCAAGTGCTCCACAGGAGAAAGAGGAAATCTTTTATTATAAAGGTCTACTGTCTAGGAAACCCACAGGGGTACTTTTATTCTATCCCATTGGCTGCTATGAGTTGGAATCTACTCTATGCCAGTGAGTTTGAGGGTTTTTTTCATGGAATTCCCTATCTTTTCCATTCTTCTTCAAAGTGGGCAGTCCCATCCCTGGTGTTAGGGCCTGGAAAAGCCCATCTCAAAAACCGGACTGCCCTTGAGTCGATTCCACCTCACACTGACCCAACAGGACAGGATAGAACTGCCCTTGTGGATTCCAAGACTATAGCCCTTTAGAGTAGAAAACCTCAGCAAATTCCTACACTTTATCCTGGATTATGAGCTACAGTACAAACGTTTTTAATTGCCAGTGGTGTGCTAAATAATTTTCTTTCTGACAAGGCATAAGTTGGGAACCTTTCATTTAAAAGTTCAAACAACAAAGCTTTAATAGTATTCCTGAATATTTGCCCCCTACTGGTTACACATTGGGCTTCTAACTGCAAGGTCAAGTTTGAAACCCCCAATCAGCTCTTTGGAAGAAAGACTGGACTTTTTACTCCCATTGAGAGATACAAAAGTATCTCTGCTTATAGTCAAAGCCAAACCAAAAACATATGCACTGACCGTTCTGCAAACCAGAACACCATTTAGCGTAGCTCGTCAATGATGCCTGAGTGAGGCATGTGTCTATGGAGCTCCATAAATCATTAATCATTCTTTTTGTATTTTCAAAACCAAAAATCCAGTTGATATAAAGCTTTCCCTGGATGATTGTTTTCAGAAGCTCTTTGCTTCTTGAGATTAGGGTTACACTGTAATCTGTAATACCCACCAACTTTTCCATTTAAAGCTTGAAGGCATACCAGCAATTAACCAAAACATCATATTATACAGCCAGCTAGTTCACAGTTACTCAGTTATTAACAGTGAAGAACCACTTACAACATACATGTACATCTGTCTCTTTCTATGTACCAGTGCTTATGTCAAGAGGAGCCTGAAGGTGTAGTGATTACACTTTGGGACACAATCCCAAGGGAAAGATTGGCTTTCTAGCCCATGAACAGTGACCGTCTCAGACGTTCACAGGGGCAGTTCTACTCCGCCCGACAGTGTCCCTGCGAGCCAGCATCGACTCCACGGCAGTGAGGTGGCTTTGGGATTTTGAGTGCTTATAAATGGGCCATGAACAATTAAATAAAATTGAATTATAGAAAATTGAGATATAGTATTGTTTTACATAGTAAAAAAGTGTACATCACAAGATAAATTTGAAAAGTCGCATTAAAATACAGAAAGGATTCAGGGCCAGTTGGAGATGATAAATGTTTCATTCAGAGGGATGTGTTAGTTAGCAGTGGAAGTACATAGAAAATATAAGTCACTGAGAAGCACACTTGGCAGGGTTTCTTGCCAGTGATTCAATCACACCAGGTCCTCTGGCAAATCTAGTCCTCTCGCGCTCAGATGCCAATAAATATCTGGATCTTAAGTCCTCCCTGCCCTGCTTCAGCAAACTTCTATGTGTAATTTGGTTTCCAGTGTTAACCTGTTTAAAAAAATATATTGTGTAGGCTGTCTTTCTGTATGCATGCACATTCAAATGATATTCTCATTTCCTTTCTGATTTTAGAAATCATGTTCTCATGTATAGTATGTGTCCATACTCTGATGCATGATAAATGCTAAAAGCTATTCATTTCCAAATGAATAAATAAATATGAGGTAGAGTCACATGCACTGTGATAATTAGATGATTATTATGAACCATTACATGAGTCCCAAACTAGGTGAATCTCTGCCGATATAAAATGATTTCTTGACAATCAGACAACCATCTTTTCTTGGCAGTGCACCTCCCTTGTGCAGAATTTTCATGACAACTTAACACATTGCATCTTCCATCCTGAGAGCAACAAAGGTGTCTTTGTAAGTTACCAGCGATGAAGAGAAAACACTCTAAAAACAATTCCAGATGGTGGATTGAACACAAACCCCAGATTCAAGCGATTTTCAGAAATATTAATCCAGCAGATCAAATAGAAGAGTAAAGAAGACAATGGTATAACACTGGTATCAGAAAGCAGAAGAAAAAGTAGCAACCAATGTAGCAGGTAATCGAGGAAGAGCAGAGGAGGCAATTATTCTGCAGAACTAGCACGCCTAAAAAGAAAGGCAACAATGTGTTGGGATGTCAGGATGAAAGAACAAAAGCAGACCAGCTATACAGTGTTAGGCCACTCTACACATCTCTTCATACACGCCATGCCAGGTAGGTGATAGCACCTGCCTACTTTTATTCTCTAAATAAGACCCCTCAGAGCATCTGTAAACAGTGCCACGATCAATTTCCCAAGAAGGGGAACAGTAAGGACAAATGTATAAACTGGATGCTGAGATTCCAGCTTCCTTTCCACGTTCAATTTTTAGAACTGAGCAGCCAAGCTTTCAGCTTACAAAATAAAACACACTGCCATCTGTTCGGTTCTGAATCAGAGTGACCCTAGCATAGGACTTCCAGCTCTGTAGTTCTTGCCTTGAGCAGACACCTCCGGCTTGCCCCCAGGGAGAGGCTGGGCGCCGTGGTGGTGAGTGAGTAGCCCAATGCTAACTGGGCAGTGCCCCAGGGCTTCTCTTAGATGACAAGCTTGCCAGGGGGGAGAGGAGGGAAAGTGATGGGGCACCTCCAGAGAGTCTGACTAATTTAAGAGAAAATTCCTAAGCATAGTGATGGTAGGGGGTTGGTACCCCTCAAGAAAAGGCCCAATCAGATCGGTTTGCAATCATGCATTCAATAATCCTAAATCCCACTTACAGATAAGGGTTCTTAGAAATAGATATTTGTATATAATTTAACTAGAATTCAGTGAAATGATGAAAACACCAATGTCATTTTTATCTTTTCCTCTGTACATGATATTTTTGTTCTCTGGCTGCTATTGACTTTTTTCTTTTTTAATCATTAATTTTCAACAATTTGTAATGTGATTTTATTTGGTCTTCTTAGGATTCTCTCTAGGTTCTTGGTCTGTGGTTTGCTGTATTTTATTAAATTTGAAAAGTCCTTGGTTATTATCCAGTTTGGCTTGTTTTTTGTTGTTTTTCCCCTGCACCATGTCCTCCCTCTGCTCTGTCTGGAACTGTAATTACAAACTTGTTAAAACATCGTATCGCATCCCCCTGCCCTTAGATGTTCTCTAAATATGTCTTCCTTGCTTTGAAATGTTTTATTTTCCCTCTTTGTGATTTGGCTTTGGCAATTTCCATGAGTCATTCTTCCCACTTATGGATCCTTTTGTCAGCTCTCTCAAGTCTGATAAGCCTATCAATGTAGTCTTTATTTCTAATACTCTGTTTTTAAATTTTAGCATTTCCTTTTGACGCACAAATAAAGTCATAATCTCTCTACTAAAAGTCTCTTTTGTTTATGCATGTTTTTACCTTGTACCCTATATTATTGAATATGTTGATCATAACTACTGAGACTTTAAATGTCTGGTTTGTCTTAGCACCTTCCTTTTGATGTTTTGTTTCCTTTATTACTGTTTTGTTTTGTTTTTAGCAATAAGTTATCTTCATGTGCATTCCTTTCTTGTGTGTTTATTTCATTTATCGCCAGGCATTTTGAGTTAACAAACAGTGGGGGGTGAGGTCATTTTTATGTAGACCCAGAAATATGTTCATGTGTTTATTTTTCCTTCTCCTTAGCATTTGTGTGTAGAGGCAGTGTCAAATCAATCAGTCTGGTCGTGTGCTGCCATCATTACCTGGTGCTGAATATTAGACCTGGAATCTTGACAGATGTTTCTCAGTAGTCCTGTTCTATACTAAAAAGCCTTACAAGCTTTTGCCAAGAGGAAATAGCTACCTTCACGCATAAATTGTCTTCAATGATAAACTTTTCTTCTTACTCGTTGCAAGACCTGCCGTGGGGTTGCAGGTGCAGTGGCAGGGCTGAGATTCCCTCACTCCTCTTGCTGTCTTCGGGAGAGCGTACGCTCCTGAGCCGCAAAGGCAGGGTTTGCGTAGTGTGGTCACTCTTCCTGCAGACACAGAAGACATCTTTCATCGGCGCAGAAACAGGGATCCGCGCAGCTATCTCTTCTCTTTGTCCATCTGCCTCTGCAGCCAAAAAATTCCCATGTGCATTGCTATGCAAGCAATTTGCCTTCCCTTCCCTTAGTGGGTCTACTCAATTACATATGAACAGACCTAAATTAAAGCATCACCTTTCTAAATTTTATTTAAAATAGATTAGGTGAAATAATGCTTGCTAGATGCCATGTTCAATATAATTTTAGATAAATTTCTAGTGTCTGGGCTCCTACATCATCTAAATTATCCTCAATTTTTAAAATGGTGTGCTCATTAAAGTACTTGTTTCCTCCAAAAGCTTATGGAGTGTAATTTTTATAAACAATTAGTGGAATGAAGAGGAATAAAATCAGCCAACAATGCAATGTTTTCAAACACCAATCTAATGAAAACTCTCAAATGACTTCATTGAGACAAAATTCTGAAGGTATTCGAGTTCGCTTCATGAACTGAAGTTACATTTATAGTGCCAGTGAATAAATGCAATTCCCAGTTGATAAGCAATCCTCATAAGGGGGAAAACACCACTGTAATGGGTGCCAGTTGGCAAGTCGGAGGCTTGTTGGCAGTCTCTGTCGATGCCACAGACTGAATCAACATCCTCGCTGAACTATCATCTCACCCACGGAGATGTTCTGTGTATAACATGGGTGACATGCTTTGCCTATGATTTCTGAAAAGCTCTTTGACTATGCCTATTCTATATCTAGTCAGTAAAGGAAACAAGAAACACATGGAGCATTTCACGTGATCAAACTCTATGTTGTATCTTAGAAATGCCAAATGTCATGCGTCCAGTTTTCCAATTTTTATTAATATTTTGAATGTTATGTGTTACTTAAAATATATTCGGATCTTTTTAAAAAGTAACACACTTTACATATACATAAATCTTCAGATAAATCCATGCCAAAAGTGCAGGCGCAAATGTTTATTTTATTGAACTTAATTAAATTTTAGTTGACTTACTACAGAAAGCAGGTAAACAAATTACAGTAACAGAAAAGCTACCAGTTGGAGGAAAATGTTTTAAAATAATTGAATTTGACCTAAAATGTTAGACTCTAACCATAGGATAGTTTGGCTCCCATTGTAATATTGAGCAAGAAATTTGAAGAAAAATACACCAAAAAGACAGGGCGGAAGGACTTATTATTATACCAGGAAAATTGAGCTCCAATATTACTTGTTTGGCTAAAAAGGCAAACACGTAATATGGTGAGTTGACATGACTGATAGAAAGTCAGTAACAGAAGGAGAACACTGTGAGCTTACCAATCTGCCATCCCCAGACCTTCTCTTTCCCCAAAGCGTTAATACACTTCATGTGACACACCTGGGCTACTCCTATGTTATGCCTTTTGTGCCTGGAGAATCCCGAACTCCATAATACCGATAGATATTCCTAGCCAGAGCGCAGAGCCTAAGTCTTAACTTGGCATTACTTTTTCATCTCTGTGTCTAAGATTATTATTGTTATCAAGTACACCTTTTTACTAGACCAATATTTTTTCTTATATTATATATATATATTAAATTTTATATATATTGTATATAATGGCATTGTTACTTGTAATCAAGTCGATGTTGATTCATGTCTGTCACATGTATGCTTTCTACAACTGTTAGATCGAGGTTTTCAAGGCTGTTGCCTGGATGGGCTTGAATTGACAACCTTTTGAATAATCACCCCACTATTGGGCCACACAGACTTACAAAGAAAGAATAAAATTAAAATATATGAACGGCAGATAATAAACAATAATTTTCCTTAAAGTGGTAATGTTTGTCTTCCAAACATTTCTATGCATATATGATCATCTGTTTTTAACCACTAAATAAAATTGTATAGCATTTAACATGATGCTTATAAATTTTTATACTCAATAGTTCCTGGCTTTTGATAAATATCTTTTAATGATGATATAAGACTTCTACATGCCATTTTATTGTGTGTAGAGTAAAACAACACCAAAATCTAAAAGGCTACATAAATGTTCTTCCATGTTTTCAAAGTTTTTAAAATATTTATTTGTACTACATCTTTTTATTTTATATTTATTTTTAAAATGTGAATTTTTTAGAACAAAGAACTTGAAGTACCTAAAGAATGAGTGGTGGCAACAACAATAAGACCAGGGTTTACTTTCACACCCCGATTCAATCAACTAGATGAAGAATTGAGACTCTGAGGAAAAGTCACGTTTCATTCAAGACATTAACAAAAATAGACTAGGAAAGATGTGAGAATAACTATTTAGCAGCATGAATATCCAGACATCTTGCAAACTCAAAAGTCTATACTTGTACCAATTTCAGGAAATTTCTTTTCTAAGGCATATTACCACATACATTTTCTTCTTAAATGTGTGTCTTCTGATAGGTATAAGTGCAGATTAAATTGAAAATTACATCAAGTTTATCTTAAGCTATCTCAATTAATAAAGTTGTTTGAACACATATCGTAAGCAGAATGTTAGGTGTTTGGGCACATTGTGAGCTATAGAGGTCAAAGTCATTGCAATCTAGGAAAAATTCTACCCATCCAAAAAGCAGGGTAGAATTGACATCCTACAGATATGCAAAGGTGCTTCAAAAAGTTTGTGAAATTCAAGTCTGAAATTTTTCCATAAACTTTCAAAATCTCTATAAAATATATAATTTCCAAAAGTACAGATGTGTGTGTGTGTGTGTGTGTGTGTGTGTAGAGAGAGAAAATTAATGGGAAATTTTCAAAACTTTGAAAATATAAGTGTATATGTATATAAAACATTATCTATTTCTTTGTATGTGTAATCAGTTTGTTATGTACAGTGCTTTTCATATTGCTGTAATGCCAGAGTTACTACACTGGTATTTCAAATACCAACAAGGTCACCTATGATCATTTTAATGAAGCTTCCAGACGAACAGACTAGGGAGAAGGAAAAGACAGTTCAGTTTGAGAGATTAGCTTTTGGAAACCTATTAACAGCAGCTGAACATTGTCAGATATAATGCCAGAAGGTAAGGTGCCCTGAGAAGGCACTCAAACTACAATGGAGCCCGAGCTGCGTCCTCAAAGTGAAGAGTTACGCTTAATTATCATCAACTTAGATGCCCAAACCGCAAGTCCGTTTGTCAGAGAAGGATGTGGCAGTCTGACTCCACATAGATTGAAGGCTTTTGGAATTCTGTGAGGCAGTTGTACTAAGTCATAACTGCCTTAATAACTCAGGGTTGTTAAGAATTGTCTCAATGAAGTGGGTGTAGCTTGTTCGTGTACTGGGGAGGTGGGGGTAGGAGGTGTTTTCTTATTGTTTCGGTGCTGTCAGCTTAACGACTGTATGTGCAACCGAGTGAACTGCTGCCTGGTCCTGTGCCAGCCTCGCAATCGTTCCATTGCAGCGTATGTTTGCAGTCCCTGCATCAAGTCATCTCACTGAGGGTCTTCCTCGCTTTCTGGACCCCTACTTTATACCAACCAGGTTGTCTTTCTCCAGGAACTGCTCCCTCGGTAAAAGGTCACAGGAATAGAGGGTAAAGTCTCGCCACCCTCAGTTCTAAGAAGCATTCTGGCTGTAATCTTTCCAAGATGAATTTGTTCAACCTATGGCAGTCCATAGTACATTTAATATTCTTTACCAATGACCAAGCTCAAAAGCCTGGGCTCTGTTTGAGTCTTTCTTACACGTTGCCCAGCTTTCACACACATAAAAGGTGATTGAAAATACCACGGTTTGGATCAGGTACACGTAAGTCCTCAAAATGACACATTTTCTTTTCACACTGTAAAGAGGTCGCTTTCAGATTTCCCCATTGCAGTACATTGTTTATTTTCTTTCCTGCTGCATCCAAGGATATTGATTGTAGATAAAGTACAATGTAATCCAGGAATGTGGCAATAGTTTCTGTTTGGTTTATTATGGTTTATTGTGCAATTATTATTGGTCCAGTTGCGAGGGCTTGTTGGTTTGAGTTTCTTTGCGTTGATGTGAAATGCATACTGAAGGCTGTATTTTTTTCTCATCAGTAAGAGTTTCAAATTCTCTTCCCTTTTAGCAAGTAGTCTTGTGTCAACATACTGCAAGTTGTTAATGAGCCTTCCTATGATCCTAATGCCATGTTTTATTTTCTACTTTATCAAGTCTGACGCCACAGATTACTTGCTCAACATATAAGATTGAATAAGTATGGTGAAAAGATACACCTTTGACACACACCTTTCCTGGTTAAAAAGCTTTCAGTATCCCCCTGTACTAGATAGAGACTGCTTCTTGTTCTATGTACAGGTTCTATATGAGCACAATGATATCTTCTGGGATTTCCACTCTTCTCAGTGTTACAATGCCTTGTTATGATTCGTACAGTCAGGTGTGTTTTCATAGTCCACAACACAAAAGTGCACATCTTTCTTGTAATCTATTTTCAACAAAAAACTAGCTGACATCAGCAATGATACTCTTCCTTCTAGGTTTCCCTCTGAATCCACTACTACAACTGTTGTTCAATTATCTTCAGCAAAATTTTACTTGAAAATGATATTAATGATATTGTTCAATAGTTTCTATTCTTTTGGGTCACCTTTCTTTGGAATGGGAACAATTATTGAACTCTGCCAGTAGATGTCTTCCAAATTTCTAGGCATGGATGAGTGAATGCTTGCAGTGTTACCTCAGTTTGGTGTACCGTTTTAATTGGTACTCTGTCAATTTCTGGAATCTTCTATTTTGCCAACATCTTCAATGGAGCTGGTGCTTCTTCCCTCCATATCACTGATTCTTGGTTATAGACTACCTCCCAAAATGTTTCAATGTTCTTTTGGGTACAGCGATTCTATGTATCCCTTCCATTTCTTGATGCATTGTTTAATAGTTTAACCACAGAATCCTTTAACATTTTAACTAATGGCTTGACTTTTTAAAGCTTTTTTTTGCAGCTTGAGAAATGCCTAGCATACATTTGCCTTCTAATTTGTTTGTTCCTGATATTTGTACATTTCATTATAAGTTAACGTTATTTTCTTGATTTGCCCCTTGAAAGTTTCTCTGTAGCTTTTTTTACTTTATCATTTGTTCAAATTGATTTAGCTACTCTTCATTCATGAGCAAATTTCAGTCTTATTCAAGCTCAAAGACATTTCACTTTTTCGTCTCTTTCTTTCCTGCCTTCTTGACCTTTTGTTCACGTCATTCATGGTGTTCTTGATGCCACCGTACAATACATCTGGTCAATGGGTCAAGTAGTTTCTTGAGATGGTCTCTAAAGTGGGATACACTCATGTCATACTTTGGCTGTCATGGCCTTCTTTTTAAATTCTTTACCTTCAACTTGAACTTGTAGAAAACCAATTGATGGTCTAGTCCACTGATGGTCTATTCACTAACATTGGTCTTACTAATGATCTCGACCTTCTTCACTGACCTTTCAAAGCAGTTGTGATTTCTCTGTATCCTGTACAGTGAGGTTCATGTAGGTAGTCACAATTTACACTGTTGAGAAAAGGTATTTCCAGTGAATAGTTTGTTGGTCTTGTAGAATTCTATCATGTGATTTCGGACATTATTTTCTTTCACCAAAGTCATATTTTCCAATGACTAATCCTTCTTTATTTCAAACTTTTGTATCCTATTCTCCAGTAATTATCCATTTTTGTAGCATTTTTCAAATAATTCAGACTACAAAAGCTAGCAAAAGTTTTCAAATTTCTCCATCACTGGCATTAGTGGTCGGTGTGTCAATTGTAATAAAAGCTGCAGCTAGCCTTCCTTGTAGATATATCACTGATAACGCTGTGCTTTAGGCTAGAGCCTGACATGCTCCTTTTCAAAAATGAATGTGATACTGTGCCTTTTCAGCGTCCCTCCTGGCATAGTGGACTGCAACTGTCCTATTCAAAATGATCAACGGCAGTCCATTTGGTCTTGTTAATGCTTAGGATAGCTATCATCAATCATTTAATTTCCTTTTTATAATTTCTGACTTTCCTACATTCATATTTTTTAATCATTTTATTAGGGGCTCATACAACTCTTATCACAGTCTATACATACATCAATTGTGTACAGCGCATTTGTACATTCATTGGCCTCATCATTCTCAAAACATTTCCTCTCCACTTAAGCCCCTGGCATTAGGTCCTCATTTTTCCCCTCCCTGTACATTTCATGTTCTATTACTAAGGTGTATTTTGCAGGTCTTTCTTTTCCATTTGCATTTTGACACATCAGCAAATGAAGGTTCTGAAAGCTTTACTCCATCCATCTTATTAAACTTGAATCTACTATAGTAGAGGGATTTCTTCTTTTAAGCACATTCTCACTGGAGGTGCACATCTTCTGGCGCTATATCACATAATGTCCACTGCTATTCACACGGCTTTAACTGACCAGTTTTTAAATAACTAGATCACATATACATATACTAGATCACATATACATATACAAGGGGGTACCCACAACCGGATTTTTTTTCCAAGCAATGTATTCAAACTTTTTCAAAAAACAACCTGATCACCTTCAAAGTACTCTACATGTCACTTAATGTATTTGTCAGATCTGTGATTCCATTCTTGGAAACATTTTTCAAACTCATCAGTTTCAATGGCTGACAGTACCCCCCTTGTGTTTGTTTGTTTGTTTGTTTGTTTTGCCCCTTCTACGTAGTCAAATCACTGTCATTTCATGTCCCTCTGCATTCATGGAAACAAAAAGAAGTCTCATGGAGTGAGGAGAGGTGAGTAAGGGGAGCGGGGCAAGTGAGGCATGCTGTTTTTTGGCAAAACTGGTGCACCGAGAAGGCTGCATGAGCAGGTACATTGTCAGGTTGCCAAAACCAGTCCCTTGTCAGCCACAAATCAGGCATTTTCTGGTCACACAATCTTTTCAGAATCTCTAAATAAAAAGCTTGATTAACAGTCTGACCTGGTGTAACAAACTCCAAATACAATATGCTCCTCACATCAAAAATACAAATGAGCATCGTCTTTATTTTTTATTTCACTTGACAAGCTTTGAGAGGAGAAGGTGACAATGGGGTCTTCCACTGGCTGATTGATGTTTGCTTTCTGGGTCATAAGAATAGGACCATATCTCATCACCAGGAATGACCTGGGGGGGGAAATGTCTGGTTGATTCATTGCTGTTCTTTGCAAGCATTGAATGCTTCCAGTTAAAGCTCTCTTCCTGGTCAGTCAGAGCCTGAGGCACAAATTTCACAGCGACCCTTCTCATTCCCAAATTTTCTGTTAAAATTCTCTGAACCAAGCTCCAAGGTAGTCTAGGTAACTTCCCCTATTTCTTCAATGGTCTGTTGTCGGTCTTTGAGCACAAGTGCATGAATTTTGTCAACATGTTTGCCCATTTAGGAAATTGACAGATTTCCAGAATGAGGTTGTCCCCAATCTCAAATGCTGTCCTTGTAAGTATTGTTCAATATCACAACAGTTTCTGTGGCATTTTTCTCAAGCAGGAAACAAAATTTCACAGCCACACTTAAATCAGATTTCACAAAAAAAATGAGGTTTGAGTGGACTGCTTTTACCAAAATATTTACTGACCAGAGAGAACCTTCTCAGGTGATGCCACTGGGTTCACTAACTCAGAGCAAGTTACTCAATGTTTGCCTAGCAGGACAAACGGGTACTATGAAAGCTCTTCCCAGCAGAGCTTATTTTTACAGTTTTTTTGTACCCCCCTCATAGTACAATTAACATATATAAAATATTAAAATTTCCTACAAATAATAAATAGAAGATTTTAAATAATTAGTGTAAATATGCAAAGAATGTGAACATGAAATTCAATTTAGACATTAAAAGTGCCAATAATCTTATTAGAAATGTTGAATCTCATTCACTCAAAACAATAATATCTTCTGTTTCAAAATATATGAGAAAATGGATCCAGCTTTTATTTTGCTGTAAGGCAACTTAATATGACCTTTCTGAAACATCACTGGAAGTATTTAAAAAAAATTTAAAGTTCAAACAAATGGTTTTCATTCTGTTGCACAGAAAAATAAATAAACCCGTATCAATATTTTTACAAGGGTAGCCTCTGTAATATTATTTGTAATCAATAACAATTTGAATACAGAGTAAAATGCCTTTCATAGAAAACTCACAAAATTAATCATGGACATTCAAATAGTGTTTTAAGTTTTAGGTATTAAAGAATAATATAGAGCTCTGTGTAGTAATTTTAAAAGGTGACTATGAGCTCTAAAATAAAAACTATATAAATCTGTTTATATATAAATGCATATTGTATTATTGTTTTAAAAAAACATTTTGGGTATTCTAAGTTGGGTGTTTCTTTGAGATATGAGTGTTTCTGTATATAAAATATTTTCTGGGACTAGGAAATGAGGCCCGAATACAAAGTAAAGCTGAAAACAAAAGAGCTAGTTTTGGAGACAATTAAAACAGAATCAAGAAACATGCTATGTTTTTGAATAATGAGGGAATGGTATCCGCATGAGAAAGAAGACATTATCAAAAAAGAGTAAACTCCATGTTTGGACTTTTATAGAGAAAAGAATCTCTGAGTTTGAAGAGACAAACTATTGAGTTTCTTGAAAAGATCAATACATTTATATTAGTGTATATGTGGATCTAAAAAATATTTTAGAGTTTTGGATTAAGAATCATCTTCAAAGAAATTAGAGTCATCAAAATTGATGATTGGCAATTGAGGGGAAAAGAAGATTAAGAACAAAAGATCAGAAACTGTCAGGATCATGGGTTCAAGAAACTCAAAGCTTTAAGGGCACCAATTTCATTTACCATTCCTCACCGATGACTTCTCTCGGGATGTTATCCTCTCTCACTGACAATGCAGCATCTCCACGAAGCTTAACAGTCTATGAATTCTACCTCACTGAAGGTTGCCAACCAGCCATGATAGTTGACAAAGCTTCAAAACTCACTAACTTCAACATAGGTTACTGTTGATTTTGTTTCAATTGTTATATTCTTTCATGATATATATATATATATGGAATGACTAGTCCATAATAATTCATTCAGTGAAAAAATGTATTTTATATATCATGATTAACTTACGTAGCTTAGTCAAAATTTGAAATGCCTATAAATATTAAACTAAAATGCAGAAAACACCATCTTGTGGTAACTTCTTCAAATTACCATCAGGTTTTAAAGGCATCCTCCAACCACTTAAAATGGTACAGCCAAACAAATATGTTCCCCAATAAATTTCAGTATTATTTATTATAATAAATCACACAAGTATGATTATTTTACTAAAGAATTATTTGACATTGATATTTTTTAAATGCAAGTATTCAAGAGTAGTTACTGAGCATATAGACTGAGTTCCATTTGAGTTCTTAGTTTCCATCTTGAATGGTTGATATAGTCACTCATTTAAATACAAAATATAAAAATAATTTAATAAAAGGTAGTTTTCTGAAACATAGTTGTGAGGACCTTGAACAATATATGATTGGTTCTGTACCTAAGAATTCTGGGAGAATTCAAGAATACTGAAAAATGTCCTGAGCCAAGACAAAGCACACCAAACACATGACTTCGTGGTAAAGGTCGTTAGACTGCAATTGCAACTGGTCCCAAAATAACTCCATCCACCATGGATTGGGCGTGTTCTTTTGCCTGGCTCCCTTGCATGTATCCTTGTGCATATGCACTAAGTACACCACTTTTCACTGTTTTTAATGGACTTCTTAGTCAATAGACAATTCATTGCCATGAGTATCTCAGCCAGAACCTCTGAATATCAGTCTCCTAATAATGCCTTGTCTAATCAAAGGGGCTTTTATTTCTTCTCTTTTGGAATCTGATCTGTGTCCCTTGGGACCACTCCTGCCACTAATATGATGGGGTTCAATGACAGTTTGGGGAGGCCTATTAGAAAACCAAAGAGAGTCATCCACCAGACTCTTAAATCCTGAGCCAAAAAAATCTAGGTGGGTAGGAGAGTTGGAATTAGAATAACGGATCTCCGAGCGACCAATTTCTGCTTTAAGGAGAACTAATGGGATCAGAGTTAGTGTATGTAAAATAAAGGACAGAACAAAACTTAAGATGCAAGGGGTAAGTATAGACGTCATAAACTAGTCAGCTTAAATAACACAAATATTTTGTGCAATGTTGGAAATAATTTATTTTATATTTGACCTTATCTTTGAGGTGAACAGTTTTCATCTTTGGTTTCACATGCCCTTCAGCAGTAGTGTTCAGAGTCTAACTCTGTCTGTTCCTCAATGCGCTACTTAACAATTGTCATTTTATACTTACTGGCAGTGATTTTTTATGACTTCCAACAAATTATTTCAAGTACATGTGCACTATATTTCTTATTTTAAAAGGAAAAATTAATGCTGTCATCCAAACTCTTCTTATTGTATAGACATTAAAAATAAAAATCAACGTTTAAAATTTTGTAATTTAGCATAAAAGATATCTGCTTGCTGTATCTTACTTTTACGATAATAACAAATGCACACAGCAAGTAAGCTGCTCTACCATGCTGATTCAAAAACCATGCTGCTCCACAAAGATATTATCTAGTGAATAGCTTTTTTGTAAACAAAAGGAGATCAACATAGATAATGGGGTAGACATGCCTATCATATTACTTCTGAATCTAGGGGATTACATTCTATCTATATCTGCTGTATTATTCTAGCTTCACAAGATTCTAAGTCCTCACGATTTATAAATACCATCATAAAAAATCATTTTTTCCCCACATGCTTCTATTCCAGGAATGACAACTGGTGTCAGGATTTTTCTGCAGCTATTTAATATGATTAAAATAGAAGTTTATTCATGAACATTAGATTCATGACTACCTACCACCAGGGAATCAATTTGATTCCACGTCAAAGTGGTGATCCTGTAGGACAGAGCAGAATTGCTGGGTGGTGTTTTTAAGTCTTTGAGGGAGCAGACAGCTTCAGTTCTCTCCTGAAGAGCACCTAGTGGGTTTGAACTACCAATCTTGTGATTACCAATGACTAAACCACTATGGATTCTTAGCTATATCACTATAAACGTCATGAAATCTCGACAACTTAACACTTTTCACTTTCACCAGGACATCTGAATTTCAAT
The DNA here is from genome assembly GCF_000313985.2 of Echinops telfairi. NCBI lineage: Eukaryota > Metazoa > Chordata > Mammalia > Afrosoricida > Tenrecidae > Echinops > Echinops telfairi. The sequence continues at coordinate 55,490,219 of NW_022103896.1, read as the reverse complement.
CAACAAGTAGGTAAAATATTCATATTTAGCATTATTTTGAAAATAGAATTATTTAGTCAATCTATATGCTGAAAATATAATCTGAGGTGCTGAACAATATGGAGAAGAATGTAGTGTGGAGAAATTTTGTTCATCAGGAATATTTATCTATAATTTTCCTTTCTGAAACTGTCTTTGTCTGATTTTAGTTATCAGGGTTGCGTTTGCTTCATAAAATTAATTTGAGAGTATTTAATCCTCTTCTATTTTTTGAAATAGCCTGAATAAGATTGACGTCAGTGCTTCACTAAATATTTTATAGAATTTTCCATTGAGGCCATCTAAGACTTTGTTAGACATTTGTGAGTGATCTCTTCAATTTCTTCTTTTATATGAATCTATTCAAATGTTTCACCTGTCTGTGTTAGTCCATGTAGTCAGCCTGTTTCAAAAGTGTATCCATGTCATGTAGTGTTTCAAATCATTTGGCTTACAAACTGGCTGGAATCAGGACAGCTGGTCCTGGAAGGAATCACGCTGTCTCAGAGGGCAGCTGGGAAAAGAAAGAATTCCTACTGAACCAGGGGGTGGATAGGGATAGGGTGCTAGTCTGGCATGGTGTATTTTTCTGACCCAAGGTGGCAGAGAGCTAGAGCCTCCAAACTTGAGGGGCAGTGTGCATCTTGCACTGGATCTTAGGGACATGCCTGCAAACTAGTCATATCAGGGTCTGCACAGGGGGCGGGAGGTAGAGGCCAACAGAGGCCAGATGGGTGAGGGAGTGGATTAGCCACACTTTGGGTCATGGTGAGTAACTACAAGAAGATCACCAGTATTCTGATGTGCTGCCACTGGTGTGAGCACTTGTGAGGTGCTAGGTGTGTTGATTATCAGTCATGTTTAATTTTTTTTGCGTTCACTTGGAGTGCTGCTTACAAAGTTCAAAATGGCTACAGTGTTTCAGGTCAGCTGAAATTTTATTGTTCTGTATAACCTCCCCCCCCCCTCCCCAGCCCCCTTTTTATTTAGCTTCTTCCCTAGGTGGTTTTAGATCTACTGCTGTATCATTTCCTCTGAAGATCAGTTTCAGGATTACCATCTGTATCAGTCTCTTTGGATCTCTCATGTCTGTTTCGTAGAGGATCGTGGTAGCCTGTTGGCCCTGTCGGCCACGTGGCCAGAAGTGAGAGAGGTTACCTTAAACCATTCTTTCATTGTGAAAAAATGGTCAGATTCAAACATAGCACTTCCTCAATGGTGAAATTCTGACCAAAGCTACCAAATGTCAACCAGTATTAAATTAGAAAGATCTAATAACTTGTCTACATAATACAAGATATTTTAATCAAATAAATAAAAAGAATATCTCATGAATGAATTGTTCATTTAACAAATGAATAAAAAAGTATCCAGCCTATGGCATGCATGCATGAAAAAGGCTGATACTGGACATTCTACAGCTAAGTTGGGGCCTTGAATATCCCAAAAGAGATTGATGCACAAGAAACTCTATATTAATCCTGCTTTTGTGGATAAGTGTATTTAAAGTTTTGGCCTATTATAAACTCCTATATTTGTGTCCAGTCACTAAAATGTTTCATCTGTACAAATCAACAATTCGTGTGTTACAGCCGGAAGCTGGTCTATGCTTGTATAATTCCCTTTTATCACAGTGTTTTAAATTCTGTAGCATTAGGTAAATCAATGACACTGTCGATAAAATCATTTTATGCCTCAGGGAGATGATTTACATTGTTCTCTAGCATAAAATGTTAATGACGTCTCTAAAGTGAACCAGAGACATGTATAAACCATGGATATATGAATGGGATTTGGTCTGCCATTTAATTCTAGCCCCAATAGAAGAACAATTAGTTTTTATGACATGGGCTGCTTGATGTTGCCCTCATGAAGAGATCACTGAAGATATGGGCACTACAGCAAAGTGCAGTGAAGAAACCAGATGGTGTCTGGCTCTCAAAGAATCGCATCTGGGGTCTTAAAGGTTTGTCTTCAAACAAGCAGCCATCTAACTGAGGCATCAACTAAGTCCACATGAAATAGGCACACTAGTCCATGCGATCCAAGGATTGTAAATAATAAACTCCCCATCCAAAAGAGGGAAAAGCATCAGAACTTAAATTGTGAGCACCCAGTTTGCAAAAGGCTTTGAATGACAGTGGAAGGCCAAAATCCATTTTCTCGGTCTCTACATGGATTAAGCCTATGGCGAGTCTCATCTGACCATAATCCAGAGATGGGAATAGCCATGATGTCAGAGAGAGCACTATAAAGTTGATTAGGACAGATAGAGTTACATTGAAATGTAATACCTTATCGATTGATCTCCCCTTTTACCCACTAGTTGTTTCGGTTTTTAATATTTTCTGCTTTCTTTTTGTTGAGGTTTTCTGTTTTGTCTCATCATTGTTGTTCAGGTTTTTGGTTTGTTTGCTTCCTGACTGTGTTTTGTATGACTGTCTGTATAGGAAATTTAGGATAGTTAGATTTATAGAGAGAGTAACTGGATCAATAATTGCCCTGAGGCATGGCAGGGGAAGATGAGGGGAGATGCAGAGCTAACAATGAAAGAACATCTTCAGAAATTGACTGTGTTGACAATTGCAGAAAACATCTTAATATGCCTAAATTATTATATTGTATGATATGTGACGTATGTGCCAATAAAATATATATATATATGACAAGCCATTCATAAATGGAATGATAACCGTAGCCATAGGTTTTCAGATTTACAGCACATATTTTGGGGGATATAGTTAAGCCATAACAAGTACACATTAATAGTTTTTTTAATTTATTTTCTATTTATCTTTCTGATTAGGTGTGTTAATTAAATCAGTGATTCAAGTGACAAATTTTGTCAGAAATTCATTCAGAAGAATTTGACAGTTCTATATATTGTCTACATAAGATTACCATTGATGACAAAGCATTGCTTTACAAATTCTGTCTTTAAGAAAAGTCTTTAATGATCTAGGTTATTGTATATTCTAAATTCTAGATTCTGAGCAGTTCTTTGAAACCACGAGCTACTTCATGGGACAAAGATGTGACTATCTACTCCTGTGAAGATCTGAAATATCAAAAACCTGCAGGGGGTTGTTCTTCTCTCATAGGGTGGATTATGAGTTCAATTAACTTAGTAGCAGTGAGTTTGATTGGTTCTGACCCAAACATTCAGACTTTCTTGAGAACTGCCTGTGTTATGCTAAAATTTCTATTAGTGTGACTGCCACTATGCTTTGAAGTAAATTTGAGTAAAAGAGTGGGAAGCTCAAAGAAGACAAAATGATTTTTTTTAACCAGCTGCTTGTGGCAAACCAGGAAGATTACAATTAGGAAGCATGACACTCTAGCTGGCCCCACAAGAATAGGAGATGATAAAGAACATCAAGCATAACAATGACTCAAACATCTGCATAATGTTAGCTACCGCGCAACAATAGAAATGCAGTGTTTTTGTGTGTGAATACAGAAAAGACATGAGATCTTGCCTAACATGAGATGAGATGGTGGGTTTATCTGAAGTGGAAGTCCTGCTTCAGGGATTTGTCACATTGTGCTCATTTATTAGTACTGAAGAGAGTTCAACACCTATTTCAACTGAGTCTGCCTCTACCTTTTAATAAAACATGAATGCTGTATGCCCTTTTCATTAATGTCTCCAAAAATGTGAGATAATACAAAAGTATAACATGAAGTGTAAAACTACCCAAAGGCTTAATTAAAAGGCTTCAAAAGAAGAACTTGATTAATATTTTACAACCCTCTTCTAGTAAAGATTCCCAGTACACTGAAATAATTTCATCCAAGAATTAAGAAGCTCACCATTCCAAAAATCCATGATTATTATGCATCTCAAAATAAAGTAGTTTTACACACTGGTAGATGGTAGTCTGGATAACATAATTTAGATGTAAATCAAATGAGTAAGTGCATTTGTAAACTAATTAGCTGGTTTTCCCCAAGAACTGCAAATAAAACAAGCCATTGCAAAGCTGAATAGGGAGGCAGAAGTAGGCTTAAGAAAGAACATACATCAACTATGATAATGGTAGGAATGGTATCAACTCTCTGCCCCTCAATGTATTTATGTTCTTTCCTATGTGACTTGGGGGCACTATCACAACTACCTCCCATAGCCTAATATCACTGCCACTATCACCACCATCACCAAGAAGCTGCACTAAAATGGTGACTTCCATGAGTATCTGTAGTTTTAGCAGACATGAGGCAAGAAGGGGTTTGATGAGTAATCATTTCCACTTGCCTTTTACTCTTCTGCCATTGCCAAGAAAGCATGCCAGGCTTAGCCTACTGGGGGATGAAAGGCATGTGAAACAGTCGAACTGGCTGCTTCTTCATGCCCTAGTTATAGAAGTGAGACCAGTCGGCAGAGATGTCTCCCTGACCTCCCATTGAGGACAGCAGCTAAGATTAACCAAGCTTAGTCAAAATCAGCTGAATTTAATAGGATTATGAGCCAAATAAATTTGATTGTTTGATACTACTGACATATTTTGGTTCTTTGTTACTGAACACTTATGTAACAAATTCAGAACCAAACACAGTCCATCTGCAGTGACCTTCAAATGCGAGGGAGTTTGGAAAAGTTCAAGGCAAAATAAAATTTTAAAGTAATTACAATTTTCCACAAAATTCCCAAACTCCTGTTGTATGTCCCATTATAAACAGCAGGGGGATGAGTACAACACTTGCCCCAGAAAAGACTGAGATGAATTAGCAGCAACAGTTGCTGTTAGCTGTGGGCAACTAGATGATTATGACTCATGGTGACCCATGCATGCAGATTAAATTTCTTTTTCTTTTAATCATTTTTAAAAACTTGTTAGGACTCATTTTATCATTTTCTCCAACCTCATTTTTCTTTTTTTTTAATTTTAATAGTTTTACTTTCATATCTTACACAATCCAATATAACTATTCACATACAATTCTCAATTTGGTTGTTCAGGCCCCTCAAAGAGAGTTATACAATCAACAATGCTATCAGGTTCCCTTATCCTCCCCAACTACCCATTTCTCTTCCAGCATGCTCAGGGAGCTGTTACTCATGTTATTGTTTCTGAAGAGTTATCTTTCTTAACTTTCATGTACCCAACAATCTTACATGTACAGATGAGCATACACAAATCTAACATTATTAATGAGCTAAAACAAATACCTTAATAGGAAGGGAGGAAATATTGAGTAACTAGAGGATATTTATGTGGTTCATCAGTGCCATACCTCACCCTGACTTCATTGACTGCTCAGTGTGGCCCTTCTGAGAGGGACTCTCCAATGTGTAGAGGAGCTTTGGGTCTCTATTGCATCCGTGCCCCTTCACATCAAGATGGTTGTTTGTTTTTGAACACCTGATACCTCTTCCCTTCGACACTTAGTGATCACACAGGCTTGTGTGCTTTTTCGATGTGAACTTGGTTGCTTCCCTGCTTGATGGGAGCTTGTTTATTTACAAGTCTTTAAGACCTCAGATGCTACACCTTTTGATACCTGAGCACCATCAGCTTTCTTCACCACATTTTCTTATGCACATATTTTGTCTTCAGAGATTGTGTCAGGAAGATACCAAACAATGCTACATAGTTAGAACAAACCGTTCCTATACGGAGGCAAGATTCAGGTAGAAGCTCAAAGTCTATCTGCTTCTTTATAACATAAATATATTTTTTCCTCCTACCTAACAATTATGTTTACCCATCATCCCCATTTCAATAATTCCTCTCAGATACAATTCAATTGTTCAAAGGTGTGGAGAGAAGCTACACAGTCTTCACCATCAAATTTAGAACATTTCCTATTCTCTTGTACTCCTCGTTATTGGCTCCTCAGGCCACAAACTCCCTCCCCTCCCATGCCTCCCAGGAACCATCAGCCCAGTCTCTGTAAGTATGCCTATCCTGAATTTCATGTATAGAAAAACACCAAAAAAACATGCAAATAGTCCCAAGTCTTAGAAGAATGATGACATAGAGCAGGATAAATACCTCTATGTAAAAGAACAAAAAGGACATGCTAAAAATCATCAAGCCAGTCCCCATTTCTTTCAGGGTTACCTATCCCAGGTCCTAATACTCTAAAAAATAGAGCGAGAGATAGTTTTTAAACTAGAGTGAGTTTTCTTGGTTCATCAGTAGAAAACTGCACACCATATGCATCTCCATTCCAGATGGTCCCTTTGAAAATAATCATCAATCCACCCCACAAATGGGGCTTGGTATCCCCCTACCCCCTACTCTTTCACCTCCAGGTGTTTGCATGTTTTAGACGTCTTGTATTCCCTCCTGTAGACACTCCAGCATCACACAAGATGGTACACTTCTTCCATGTGGGCCCAGCTGATTCCTTACTAGATGACTGTTTACTTGACCTCTAGGCTCTGAGGCCCCAGACACTATACTGCGCAATAGCCAGGCACCCTCAGCCTCCCTCACCACACTTGTTCATAGACCCAGTTAGCCCTCAGAAATCATGTCTGAAAGGCAAGTATCCTATGACTATACCATTTTGGAAATAGATGCTTCATCTTACTTTCAAGGTGCCTGTGCGTGTGTTTGAATTACCAGTCTTTCAATGAATAGTTCAGTGTTTAGCACTACCCAAGGACTTCTTAAGAGCAGCTAGTTTATACAGTGAACTACTATGTTTCTTGCCATTAGGCCAAAATTGTATTGAAACCTTGGGTTGTTTTTGTTTTGGATTGTGGGGGAAAATAAGAAAAGAAACAACAACAAATAGCTTCATCAGCACCTGTACCCCTTTGCTAAGATGATTTATTACTGCCCTTTCTTCCTCTAGTGTATGAGTGTGCGTGTTTGTGAGTATCCTCTGACACAAGAAACACTCATTAAGTGCAAGCAAAATGGTAAAATGGATGTCAGAAAATTAAATGGACACTATATTGAAAGGGGACAACAGTATTATATCCAAAATTTTTCTTCTTTAAATTTTTTTTAATTTAATTAGTTAAATCTCTTTATTCCTATTCTCTGCTCTACTTTCAATTGACCAGCCTTTTCTGGTCATTCAGTTTCCAAAATATAGAAGAGCATCAGCTCACACATGATTTTTGTACATGAAAGAATTCATCCTGACCCTGACTCTATAAATGCATTCAAATCTAGAATCCATCACTGTTACTAAAATATCATTATTCTACCTCTTTATTTCAGATTCTTAGGGGAGATACTGTTTTGAATACAGACTGATGCATTCCCAGTGGTTAAGTGCCTAACTTTGGCCTAATTAGTATGTCCCAATTGCTGCAGGAGTGGGTGTGTCTGCAGCCAGACACTTACTAATTTTGAATTATCAATTATGGTGGCATAGTGGTTACACATTCAGTGGTGTGTTAGTTTGGGTTGAATAGAGAAACAAGTCCAGAGATACTCATAGATGTGTAGGAGAGAACTTTATATCAAAGAGCAATTGTATATTTATAAAACATCCCAGCCCGGTCCAGATCAAGTCCATAAGTCTGATATAAGCCCATAAATCCGATATAAGTCCCTAAATCCCTCTTCAGACTCATGCAGTCACATGTAATGATGCAAAATGCAGGAAGATCACATGCTGGTGGGTTCAAAGTCTTGTGGAGCCAATGGTAATTAGAGCATCTCAGTGCTGGCATGGGTCTCTGCATGGCTCTTCCAAGTGTAGCTCTTCAACAGAAAGGTGAAGCAGAGAGAGGGGTTCTCACAGGTCTCAACAAGTCTCTGTGTGGTTTGTCAATAGGAAGACAAAGGCAGAGAGAGAGAGAGAGAGGCAGTTCTCAGAATCCTCATAAGAAGGCCATGCCCACAAGGAGGCATCTTCAGGCTGTGACCTGATTGACAGGCTAGACTCCACCCCTTCACTCTTAATACCCTCAAGTTGACACGAGATAATGTAAGTATCACAGGTGGCTAACTGCAATGTTAGTAGTTCCAAATCGTCAGTCGCTCTGAGGGAGACAGATGAGGGTTTCTACTCTCATAGAGTTACAATCTCTGAAACCGACTGGGGCAGTTCTGCCTTACCTAATTGGGTCACCGAGAGTCAGAATCAACTTGAGAGCCATGAATTAAATTCCCATCAATGTCCTCACTGATTGATCCAGAACTGTTCTAGGCATCTTTTGGGACTGTTATGTTACAGCAAATAATATATCTTACAAAACATAAAGAAAAAAAAGATAATTCTGATACAATCTGAAATAAAACAAGGTTTTGCTGAAAATATTAATGAGCAGCCTAGAAATATAATTAGCAGGCAGTCATAGTGCAGATTAAAGTATATAATACATGAATACTTATATTTTTCCAAAAGTACTAAATCATATACTTTACAGAACTGGAAAACCATTAGCTATGAATTTAAAAATATACTTTACTATATGCCTGTGACAGGTAGGTTTATTGTGCCAACCTGGCTAAGAGAAACATGTGGAATTAATAAGGTCGCAGTTTGATTGGATGGAAAAAATATAAATGGCTCAGCAAGCCCTGCCTCTCTCTCTCTTGCTCTCTAGTGATCAGACCAGCTTGTGGCTACTAGTTCTCTGCCTCCACTCATGAGCTATACTACTTGTGGGACTGGTGACCCATGGATCATGTTGCTAGGGTTTGAGGTTCCTTCAAAACCTGCTTCACCACGCTGCAGGTGTATACATTGCTTGAGCTTGGGACTGTCAGAACTTGTCCTCTTGCTGAATGTTGCTGACCTGCCCTGCTGTTTGCTGCCTGTGGCTGGACTACTTGTATTGCCCTACAGAAGATTCAGCTGTCTGCTTCCTTCACCTTGGACCCAAGGGCCCTCATCAGTTAGAGGACTTCCAGTATATTATCTATTCCACATAAGTGAGTTGAACTGAGCCCTCTGTACTACTGTATGGATTAATTAGCTGTTGTAGCCTTTCATGCTGTGTCCTAGTTTTGTTTCTCTAGAGCAGTGGTTCTCAACCTGTGGGTCGCCACCCCTTTGGGGGTCAAACCACCCTTTCACAGGGGTTGCCTAACACCACCTGAAAACACATATTTCCAAAGGTCTTAGGAACCGAGACACCACTCCTCTATCCATCTCCAGGTGGGTCCACCCCCATGCAGATACACCCACATCTGAGTACCTGGCATGAAGACTGTTACCCATGCTATACCTTGATTCAAGACAAAATTTCATTTATTAGTAATTAGAAATAATTATTTCACAATATATAATTACATATTGTTTTTGTGATTAGTCACTATGCTTTAATTAAGTTCAATTCATAACAATGAAAATACATAGTACATATCAGATATATACATTATGATTCATAACAGTAGCAAATTTACAGTAATGAAATAGCAATAAAAATTATTTTATGGTTGGGCGGTCACCACAACAAGAGGAACTGTATTTAAGGGTCACAGCATTAGGAAGGTTGAGAACCATGGCTCTAGAGAAACCTTTCTAACACAATTGGTACCAGGAGTGGTTCTAGAGAAACAAGATCATAAATATGGGCTTCTAAAATTGGCTTTCCTGTCTGATTAGGCTTACAGCACTGACAATGCTATCTCTACCCCTAAAGGCATGGATAAATCTGCCACTCTCACTAGAGTGTGTGGTGTTAATCCATGGTGTGAAGTCGCAAAGCTCATATCCACAGTATCGCCACCAATAGATGAAGTGCTAGTAAGAGGAGAGGCTCTGGGTGATCGTGTGTTTCCAGCAATTTTGTCAAGATGACAAGTATAAGGAAGCTGGTTAGCTGGTCCTCCTTACAACAGAAAATGTGATCAAGGAAAGGGATAATCTCAGAACCTCGTGAGCATGTCTCAAGTGTCGAATAACAGACCTAAAAGCTTCTGCATGTGCTACAAAGGAGAGTCTTCTCTCCTCTAGTAATACAGCTGACATTGCCGCAACCAAATCCAGAGTCTCCTCATACAAGTAGCTGAATTACAGCATTAGCTGAATTGTAGGTCTAGAACAGTGTCTGATATCAAAGTGAGGGCATTAATCAGAAAGAACTGGGACCCTGAAACATGGGATGGGAACATATGGGCTGATGATCCAGAAGAGGAGGATATTGAGCCCCTAGAGTTGATTGAGCCACTCAGTCAGTAAATCCACCCCTCCCACCTGCAGGGATTAATACACTATCAGTAAAACAACCCACGCCTAAACAGATTAACCAAACTGTTCAAATTGCAATGCTAGGTGGGGCTGCATCTATAGCATTGCCTGGGGTGATGCCTTACAAGATATTGCTGAGAGCCTCCAGGAGACACCCTCCCCACCCATTATTTCCTCTAGACCTGTAACTAGAATTAAGTCTCAGAGGGTTCCTAAAGGTGAGGTTCAGGTGACAACTCAGGAAGAAGTGTGCTATACTCATAAAGATCTGCTTGAATTTTCTAATACATACAAGCAGAGGCCTGGGGAATATCCCTGGGAATGGGTACTAAGGGTGTGGGATATGGGTGCAAGGAATGTAACATTAGACCAGTCTCAGTTTCTTGATGCGGGGCCCCTAAGCACAGATTCTTCCTTCAATATCTCAGCAAGAGAGGTTAAAAGAGGATCTAATTGCTTATTTGCTTGGTTCCCTGAAGCATGGGCTACCCTATGACCTAGATTAGACCAACTTGAGGTACCTGACATATCTTGGTACACTGTAGAAGGCATTCAAAAGCTTAGGGAAATGGGTACGTTGGAATGGATCTATCAGAATAATCCCATAGATCCAAAAAGGGAGTGCCCCGAGGATATATCTTTCACCACAACTATAGGGAGCAAGTTTGTGAAATGGGCCCCAACATCTCTGAAAACTCCTGTGATTGCTAGCTGATGTACACCAGGATTAACAGTGAGAATTGCCCTAGGAAAATAGTAAACCCAAAGCAATACCTTATTCTTGGAGAGATTGCAGAGATTAGTGCACTATCAAAGACCTGAAGGATACAGGGGTGGTGATTCCTACAATATCCCCATTTAACTCACCTACTTGGCCTGTAAAAAAACAGATGGATCCTGGATAATGAGAGAGGATTAATTGTAAACTTAACCAGGTGGTGATTCCAATTGCAGCTGCAGTTCCAGATGTGATTTCATTGGTTGAGAAAATTAATACAGCCCCCCACCCCCAACAAAAAAAGAGGAGGCACAACACCTAGGGGGCCTCTCCAGAATTTGGAGACAATACGTCCTTCATTTGGGTGTTCTACTTTAACCTATTTATAAACTGATATGAAAGGCCTCCAATGTTGAGTGGGGCCCATAACAAGAAAAGGTTCAGGCTGCCGTGCAAGCTGCTTTGCCACTGGGACCATATGATCCAGCTGACCCATGGTGCTAAAGCTGTCAGCTGTAGATAGAGATGCAGTGTGGAGTCTTTGGCAGGCCCCTATTGGTGAAGCACAGAGTAGACCATTGGGATTTTGGAGTAAAGTCCTGCCATCCTTTGCAACTCCCCTTTTGAAAAACAGTTGTTGGCCTGTTACTGAGCCTTAATGGAAATTGAATGCCTCACCATAGCCCACCAAGTCACCATGAGGCCTGAGCTGCCCATCATAAACTGGGTATTGTCCGACCCACAGAGTCATAAAGTTGGACGTGCACAGCAACACTCCATTGTCAAATGGAAGTGGTTTATATGATATTGGGCTAGAGCAGCACCTGAAGGTACAAGTAAGCTGCATGAAGAAGTGGCCCAAATGTCCACAGTCTCCACTCCTGTCACAATACCTCCCTTCTCCCATCTGCACCTATGGCCTCCTGGGGAGTTCCTTATGATAACTTAACAGAACAGAAAATTCATGCTTGGTTTATGAATGGCTCTGCATGATATACAGGTGCCACTCATGAGTGGACAGCAGCAGCACTACAGTCCTTTTCTGGGATGTCCCTAAAGGACAGCAGTGAACAGAAATCCTCCCAATTGGCATAACTTCAAGCAGTGCACCTGGCCATTCATTTTGCATATAAGGAAAAATGGCCAGATGTGAGACTGTATACTGATTCATGGGCTGTGGCTGATGGCTTGGCTAGATGGTTAGGGAATTGGAAGAACCATGATTGGAAAATTGGTGACAAGGAAGTGTGGGAAGGAGATATGTGGATAGACCTCTCTGAATGGGGCAAGAAAGTAAAGTTAATCGTGTCTCATATGAACACACACCAAAAGGTTACCTCTGAAGAGGAGGACTTTAACAATCAAGTGGATAAGATGACACACACTGTGGAGACTAGTCCTCCTCTTTCCTCTGCCACTCCTGTCTTTGGGCACATGAGCAAAATGGACATGGTAACAGAAACGGAGACTGTGCCTGGGTGTAGCAACATGGGCTTCCACTCACCAAGGATGACTTAGCCATTGCTACTGCTGAGTGCCCTATCTGCCAGCAGCAGAAACCAACATTGAGTCCAATATATGGACCCATTCCTTGGGGAGATCAACTGGCAATCTCATGGCAGGTTGATTACATAGAACCACTTCCCTCATGGAGGAGGCAGCATATTGTTCTTACTGGAATAGACACCTACTCTGGATACGGATTCCCTTCCCTGCATGCAATGCTTCTGCCAAAACTCTCATTCATGGACTTACAGAATGCCTTATCCACCACCATGGCATCCCATATAGCATTGCTTCAGATCAAGGAACTCACTTCACAGCAAATGCAGTGTGGCAATGGGCCCATTTCCATGGAATCCACTGGTCATATCATGTTCTTCATCATCCTGAAGCAGCTGGCTTGACAGAAGGATGGAATGGCCTCCTAAAGACTCAATTACGGTGCCAGATTGGTGGCAACAAATTGTGGGGCTGGGGCTGTATGTACTCTAAACCAGCAGCCAATAGAAGGTGCTTTGTCTCCAATAGCCTGGGTTCATGGGTCCAGGAACCAAGGGATAGAAGCTGGAGTGGCACCACTCACTACTACTCCTGTAATCCACTTGCAGAATTTTTGCTTCCTGTCTCAAGCCTGGAGTACCTAGTCCCGAAAGAAGGAACTCTCCCACCTGCACTAATTCCACTGAACTGGCAGCTGAGCACTAATTCACTGAACTGGCAGCTGAGAGTGCCCCCTGGCCACTTTGGGCTCCTCATGCCTTTAACACGTAAAGAAGGGTGTCACTGTACTGAGTGGTGTGATTGATCCTGATTTAGCAAGGGGAAATTGGATTGGTAGTACATAATGATGTAAAGAAGAATATGTCTGGAATCCAGGAGATTCCTTATGCTGTCTCTTAGTACCACCATGTCCTGAGATTAAAGTAAATGGTAAACTACAGCAACCCAATCCTGACAGGACATCTAATGACCTAGACCCCTCAGGAATGAAGGTCTGAGTCACCCCACCAGGAAAACAACCATGCCAGCTGAGTTGCTGGCCGAGGGCAAAAGTAAAACAGAATGGGTAGTATAAGAATCTAGTTCTACCTATCAGTTAAGGCCACAAGATGAATTGCAAAGGCGAGGTTTGTGATTGTCAGTTTATCTTCTTTATATGTGCTTATTGAATGTTTTTTCTTTGTTCATGTATGGTGTACCAGATACAATTAGATTCCGTGTGTTTTCATTTATATGTATGATAGATTTCTGATGTAAGGTGTGAGTATGATTTCATTAATGTCTGGAAATTCTATATGGCTAAAGAATTGTGTACAAGTGCCAAGTTGGCAAGGGGTGGACTTGATAGGTGGGTTATTGTGCCAACCTGGCCAATAGGAACATGTGGGATTAATAAGATTGCACAGCCTGATGGGGGGGAAAAGAGATAAATGTCTGCACAACCCGCCTCTCTCTCTCTCTTGCTCTCTGGTGATAAGACCAGCTTGTGGCTGCTAGTTCTCTGCCTCCACTCATGAGCTACACTGCCTGTGTAATTGGCAACCCATGGATCGTGTCACTAGAGTTTGAGGTTCCTTTAAGACCTTCTTTGCCACACTGCCGGTGTATACATTGCTTGAGCTTGAGACTGTCAGAACTTGTCCTCTTGCTGATGGTTGGTGACCTGCCCTGCTATTTGCTGCGTGTGGCAGACTGCCTGTATTGCCATACAGAAGACTCAGCTGTCTGCTTCCTTGACCTTTAATCCAGAGGGCCTTGTGAGTTCAAGGACTTCCAGTATATTATCTGTTCCATAGAAATGAGTTGAACTGAGCCCTCTGTACTGCTGTGTGGACTAATTGACTGCTGTATTCCTTGGTGTTATATATATATTAATGTGTTCTGATTAACACAATGTCTCACTGAATTTTTCAGAAAGCATATGCGTTAGCTATATTTTTGTTAAGCAAAATCCTGTGTATTTACTGTGAACCATTCTAAATTGGTCTTTCGCTGGCTTGATGTTATGATCTAACTGAACTAAAAAAGAAAAATTGAACTTTTGTCATCTGGGATAGAAAGAATTCCTTATTATTTAACTATGTAAAACTGTTATCTAAACTTTAGACACATATGCTAGTTATAATCAAGACTACTGCTTATCTAAATGTGTATGGTATATCAGGACACATATTAAATGAAGCATATTAATTCCTTTCTAAAATATAGGAAACATGTTTCCCTGCTCCTTAATGGATTCTGTTGAATAATATTTTTCATCAATGTCACTTTTTTATGTTGGAAAATAGCAAATTACACTAACATTTTTGAAAAATTACCCATCAAATCATGTTTCTGACAGCACAGTGAGAAAATTCAAAAACAAACAAAAGAACCTGCTGCTTCTCCAAGACCCAAGTAAGACACGCAGCTTGAATGAGTGAAAACCCCAAGCCAGAAATCAGGACAAGTGATTTAAAATATAGAAGCAGTGTTTTATTCTGCTGTACACCTGTTTGCTACAGAAATCACTCTGTAGTACCTAATAACAACCATAGTAAGTTGCTGTCAATTTGAATTCAACTCAAAAAGAGACACCATGTGTTACAGAGTGTGTGCTGTGTTCATGGATGTAAACTTTTTTGAAGCAGATCACCAGGCTTCTCTTCAAGCTGCCTTTGAGGGAGTTTGAACTGCCAGTTTTGAGGTTAGTGACCCAGACTTAACCATATAAGCTACGCAAGGATTCCTCAAAACATCCGCTGCCATCAAGTTCAAATTCATTCACTTACATCTTGAGCCTGTTTTAATTGCTGAAAAATGAGAGGTGTGGCTGGATAAAAAGTGGAAATTGTCATTAAGTCAAATTCTTTTGCCTTTATCACAAAGTATGATAGTCTTCTAGATTATTTTAAAGAAATGAAGAAAGAAGCCAATAGAGACAAAGAAAGTAGGGGAAATGTCAAATGTAAGAATATTTGACTTAGCATTTTTAAGTAGTATTTTAAGTAATTATGTCACCTAATAGCAAATCAGGTTAGTGAAAGAGTTCTGAAAATAAGTTTTACCAGACTCGCCCCCAAGTTTTAATTTACTTCACAATATGGATAATGGATCAATTAACTTGCTAAGAGGATGAAATTTCATGCTGCCTTAAAAATTTCAAGTGTGACTAGGCAGCTACTTCAAAGATAGCTCTCTTCTCTGTGAGACTCCTAGTGGTTGCATACTATGTAGTAAGGACTATTCATTAGGCCGTGGATAGGAAGATTGCATGAATAATCAGTTTATCAAGAACATGTAAATACATAAAATTTTTATTTTACTTATCTTCTAGACCCAGTGATTATTTATTAATAATGTCTCTGAACTAGAGAATGAAAATGTTCAGCTATAGTTGAAAATTTTTATATCATCAGTGTAAAATTTCAACTTACATAACTGTCAATGAAACATATGGAAGTGTATGGGGGAAAATAGACGCTGAATTATTTATATAGGTGAACAATAAAAAATATATATAACGAAACTGAATGCTTTGGAAGATGGTGATAAAATAGGGATCATTGTTTTAGGACTCCTGATCAGGAATTTGAGTAATGGAACTCTACAATCATCAGACTAAACCAGCTCCCTCTCCAGAATGAATATACCAGCAGTCCCCCATTTATGAATGTCCAATTACAATTCATACTTGTCTTTGATGTTATGTAAATTTGTTCTCACTTGGAAATGATTCGAGCAACCCTTCGTGAAACAACTCCGTCATCACTCTCACCTTATCTTGCTGCACAGGCGGCTTTTAAGTATTCACTGCTATCAGGTCGATGCCAACTCCTGGCTACGCTGTGGGACACGGTAGAACCGTTCCTGTGGGTTTCTGAGACGGTCACTCCCTATGGGAGTAGAAAATCCAGTCTTTCTCCTGCAGAGCAGCAGGTGGTTTCAAATTTCTGAGCTTGAGATTCGTAGCCCGATGTAGAACCACTATGCAACCAGGAATCCTCTTCTTCGCCTAAAGTAAGGCTCAATACAAACCGTATGCACTTTTTCCGACTTATCTACAAATTAGATTTAAAGACACACTTTAGAAAGGATCTCCTTCATAACCCGCGCCTTCCTTTATACAATTGTAGTCAGAATGACTAATTTGTCTTTCTCTATATGATTAATTTCTGTTAGGTTAGGCTATATTTAAATTCTACTTTAGAAACCTGCATACATGGCAAATTAAAACAGATATCCCTAAGACAGGAAAGATAATATGTAGTGCTAAAATTGCCAGCCTTTATATTATCTACTATCGCATGAATACTTAAGCAAACATTCTCAACTCATCATTATTAACAAGGTGATGTGACAGAAAAGAAGAAGCCACAGGTTAGGAACCTCCGGCAACTGTCGATCAGTGCATATGGTACATCATTACCAGGCTGACGCTAATGAGGTTTCCTAGCTTTAAATTCCACATCACAGTTGGTGCCAATATGCATTTTACTGCTATTGCCTTCCCTTTACCAAATACAGATAATTGATGATTTTAGGAGCTTTTGAGATTTTTAAACAATGGCTATATTTAACTTTGATTTCTATTTTTGCCTTATCTCCACTTATCCTCAAATCCAATTTGCATAAGTAATTGTTAAGCATTTAAATTGAACACACAGGGATTCATTCTTCATGTAAATGATTAATCTCAAGTTGGACTGCCCTACCCAACATCTTTTAAAATATCAAGCATATAATAAATGATTCTTATTTAAAATTCAATTTTTGTATTATGTCACTTATTATATTTAAAAATTGTAAAATTTTATTACAGTCTTTATTTCAGATTTAATTTTAGATTATGCCAAATAATATAAGAAGAATATATTAAAATTGCAAATTATAATCCCCAAGGCCTTTAATTTTTGCAAATCATAATAATTTTCTAGCATTTCAAAATTCTTCTCAGATATACATTTAGTATTATTAATTTAATTCAAGATTATACACTATTATTCCTTTTTTATAAATTATTCTTAATATATTCAGGATACTTCCATAATAATAGAATGTTACAGGGTGTGACTTACCTACAACCAAGAATGTACTCATAGTAATACTACCTTTATGCTTGTCATAGAAAATTGCACAATACCAGGCATATAACATTTTCCCAAGGAATTTCTACTAGAAATACCACACATGGGAAAAGATTAAAGAAGGCATAATACTCAACCAGCCCTCTGTGTATTTAGTAGAACAGATTCCACTTGACCTCTAAGAATAGCTTCTCACTAAGGGATGGCATAGGACTGGGCAGTGTTTGGTCCTGTTATGCATGAGGTCACTATGAACTGGAACTGACTCAATGGCACCTAACAGAAAAACAAGAGAAATTAGGATGAGAAAGAGTTGACCATTCTTTAAGAAAGGGGGAGAAAAAAATTAAATGTGCCCCCCTCCCCTCAGAGGATATTTTCTACTTGACTTTGAAATGTGTTTGTTAACTCGTGGCTCCCAGGGAGGTCTCTGTTGCTCATGGCAACCCTATCTAGAACAGAACAACATGCTGCCTAGTCCTTAGCCATCTTCATGATCACTGGCATGTTCAAGTCCACTGTTACACTCACCGTTTATTTTGCGTACCTTCCAACCTAGGGAGTTTTCATTCAGTGCTCTGTCAGTCAATACTGAGTTAGCATCCATAGGCTTGCCCTTGGAGAATTTTCAGACATGGACTGCCAGGTCTTTCTGCCAATTAGGTATATATAAAGTCAGTCAATTAAGTGTAGCAAATTTGATATTATATTTTGTGCCTTAAGGGAGAAAACCAAACCAAACCACTACTATCAAACCAATTCTGACTCATTGTGACCTGGTGTAGTATCTCTGAGATGGTAAATCTTTGCAGAAATGAACAGCCACATATTTTTCTCCGGGAGCCATTAAATATAGTTTTGCAGACCAATGAAATCATTATTAAATGACATCCTTTAAAAGTTTTCAATTTTACTTCAGAGCCACCTGTACGTACTGAGAGTGGACCATGGCTCTGGAGGTGCTGTTTGCCGACCCCGGTAGGCACAGACTCAAACGCTGTGTTACTCCAGATGTGGTAGGGGAGTCGGACAACAAGACTTCATTGAGGACGGGGTGTGATTCGGAGTCACAAAGAATAGAGAAGGGGGAAACAAAAATACACACCGAGAAAGCTGTTCCAAGCTTAGGAAAGTGTGCAAATACAAACATACGCAAAGTGAGCGTAGCTTTTGTCTTGTTTTGGGGCAGAGTAGGAGCTGAGAATTCAGGGGTTCGATGTCAAGAACCTTGGGAGAACAGGTAGATCACGTGGTAAACGGAATAATTCCACCTTCACAAAAATGCCCATGTCTTATTCCCCAAACCTGTGACGACATTATATAACAAGCAAAAAGGACTGTGCAGTGTGGTTAAGGTTACAGACCACCAGAGAAGGACATTGTCAAGGTTTATTCCGGGGGCCCAATCTATGTGAGCCTTTAAAATCAGCTGGGGGGAAAAGAGAGAGAGACACGAGATAAACGGGAGGAATTTGAAGGGTTTTGAGGATGAAGGAAAAGGACAGAAAACATGAAAAGTCTCAAAAACTAAGAAAGAAAATAGCATGGATGGCAAGGAATTCTGTGAACCACCTGAATGAGGTTGGATGCAATTCATCCCTAGACACGCCAGAAACATGGCTCTGCGGACAACTTGAATTTGGCCTTGTGGGTCCCGAGCAGACAGCGAGCTGAGGCGCACTGTGCCGGAACTTCTTACCCACATGACATCGAGATAATAAACGGCGTTGCTGTAAGCCACTGAATTGGTAGCACTTGGGCAGGAAACAGTAGAAAAGTGTTTGTTGTTTTGTTCCACCAACGGGTATCAACCCACAGTCATCCTGTATGATAGGGTAGAACTGCCCATAGACTTTTCTGGGCTGTACTCTTGATGCAAACCGAAAACCACGTCAATGTCGACTCATCGTCGCAATCCTGTAGGACAGGTAGAAGGGTTCTACGAATCAGAGACTGTACTGTTTACAGGAGGAGGTAAGCCCGCCTTTCTGCCTCAGAGCGGTTGGTGGTTTCAAACTGCTGATCTTGCAGGTCGCCGCCCAATGGTAACCTGACAGAAGCAGATTATCAGGTCCAGTCAGCAGCTGAATACCTCATGTTTCACTGAGACGGTTCCTTAGAAAATATGAGAGGTACCAAGCGCGTAAAGGTGATTGAAGCAAAGCATATGTAGTAAGAAAACACAAAGTCCCACATCTTTTGTATGTTCTTCAAAAAACATATTTCTGGTTTCATGACAATATATAAAAAGTTAAAATACTGGATAAAATAATTTTCAATTCCCTAGCTCCTCTGTACTTAACAAGACAGTGAAATACTAATGTGAACCTCCCAGAGGAGAATATATGTGGTATTTTTCCAACTTATTTAGATAATCTAGGACGTATTATAAATGGTGGATGTCATCGATCCCATTTAAAATATATTCAATTACATATTAATGTTAAAATCACCTCCAATAACTTTTTTACCTATTATTTTATTTAGGACTCTTAGCTTATTTTCCAGGTGACTTATTTTCCCAGATCTGAGTGTGTTTTGTTGTATTTTCTTCCTTTTTCCCATCACTATTTTATATGATGTGTTAGCTATTAGTATTTTTAAATGCTTTTAGAAGAAGGTTAAAAAAAGAACTTAACCCCTGGCTATGGGCAATGAGACACCTGATTGGTGATGGTGCTCTTATATCAGTCAGGGGCAGAGCGGACTGGCAGCCCTTTGTTCATCCTAGCCTGATGCCTAGATCGTGGCCAGAGCTGTTTCATGCTAGGGCACATAAAAAAAAAGAACTGTTGCTGTTACCAACAGGTAAAATACTGCAGTTATCATTGGGTAGTATTCTATAATTTTTGGCAGCTATGTATTAAATATTTCACTCTTACAAAGTCGTCTGGCAATAGCATTGCACTAGGATGTAAGAGTTTATTATTGCAGGGCAGTGGTGAAGGCAGGCAGGCAGTGTCAGCCCCGTGGCTAGATGAGGCCCAAGAAATCTTCAGTACTAGCTAACATCACACACCTCGCCAAAGAGAAGCAGTCCAGCTATCACACTGGGGGTGAATGAATTAAATGTTTGACCAAATAGAGCAGGTTCGAGTTTAAGTTGCAAATTTCATATGGCCTGCGAATGATGTTATACATATCCAAATGGACCTAAGCAGATAAAAAGCTCCCCATTTTTAGTGGGTTTAGTACTCAACTGCCAACTGCAGCACCGGCAGTTCAAACACACCAGCCAGTCCACAGAAGAAAGGTGTGACACTAGGCGTCTGCGAACAGTTAGGGTGTTGGAAACCCCAGGAGGCAGTTCTACTCAGGCACGTAGGGCCACTATGAGTCTTAACCAACGTAATGTCCATGGGTTTAGGTTTGGGGTGAATAGATCCTTCTGACTGGGCTTTCAGCATGTTTGTATGTTCCTAAACTGAAGGGCTATTTGAGATGAACCATCCAAGTGAATTTTATTCATCCAAGTGAATAAAATGATGTCATGGCATGGGAAGCAATAAATTTTTATTAAGGGTAGCATACTTAAGATCAATGGCAATAACACTTTTATATGTCACTGTGAAAAATAATATCAAGCATTAAAAGATTTAATAAAGTAGTAGGTTAATAAGTCTTGTGACTTTGTGTTTTTATATGTTTTTAAAAACCACTGCTATAGAGTCGATGCAGGCTCAAAGTGACCCGTTGGGACAGTGTAGACCAGCCCCTGTGAGTTTCTGAGACCGTAACCATGTACTCCAGCAGAAAGCTCCATCTTTAGCCCTAGGAGCAGGCTCCTGCTTTTGAACTGCTGAACTTGGGGAATCACAGCCCCAAACTTATAGCCACTACAACCTCAGGGCTCTTTATTTCTATCCATACAGGCTCTAAAGCTTGAATTACTCATTTGAGAAATGTTATTTAAAACAATAGAAATAACAGACATATACAATTTATATGGAGGATATATGATATAAATGCAATTTTTGAAAGCAAGTGCTTGGTTTAATTGTTTGCTAATTTTTTCAAATTTGTATCAATTTAGTCTCAAGTTGGATAGCAATAACTGTGCTTCTTTGCTAATTTTTCTTTTCTTTTTCTTTTAGGATGGTTTAACTTTCCAACACTCATAGATATTTCTTAGGAAATGAAGTATATTTCATTCTACAGCTGAGATATATTAGAAAATTAGGCATTTCACTATTTTATTGCCTAATTTTTCTGATAGATATGTTTATAGTTTTATTTTGTTATCCAATATTCAAATGCATGTTCTGGAATCCAAGGTCATTTTTTATGTCAGTTTTACTTAGTTTCTCAAATCTTTGTTGTCAGTATTTTTTTACAATTGATTTACCTAAGGTAGTATATGGACCAGAAGTCCCCCATTATGTTTTCTTAATTAACTGTGTAATTTTAAATGAATCAGATCTATATTTACAATAAAATGTTAATTTTGTGTTGCGTTATAGAAAATCTTAAGCTTAGAAATGGGATTAATATTACAGTATTAAATATTTAGTGTGCTTTCCTTTGTGTAGTGATTAGTATTGTGTAGTATTCATTAGATATGATAGCATACTTTGCATTTCTAGTATTTTGTCATTAAATTAATATCAATTTATGTAACTATTAGTGGTTAGTATAAAATGGTATTTATATAAAAGTTAAACTGATTTTCTGTGTATTTCATAATGCTAAGGTGAGAATTTCCAGCAATCGCAGGTATTTAGAATTTTCAGTTTATTACTCATGCAGCGTGTTCTCTCAGTGCTATCAGGCGCATTCTGACTCATAGCAACCCCGAGGTCAGAGCTGAACTGCTCCTGTGGGCTCCCAAGATGCTTTACAGGAGTAAAAAGCCTCATCTTTCTACTTCAGAGTGGCTGGTGGTTTCAAACTGCCTACCTTGCGGTTAGCAGCCCAACATGTAAGCACTATGCATCCAGAGCTCTGTATTTGAGGGGTATTGGATCACAAAACTGTTTTTAAAGTGACTCAGTTCTGCGATGAATTCTAAGTATGAGCCCCTAATAAAATGTTTAAAGAAAAAAAAATAGAGTTAAAAATAATATACTTTACATCGTTTTTTCTATTGAAATATTTTGAAGCAGTGATTAAAACCAACCACTGTCATTTTACATTTGATTCTTAGTTAATGTATAGAAAGAAATATTTTTATATTGCTACTTTCAAACCTAATTACAAAAGTTTATGGTGAAAAAATTTGAATTAATATAAAAATGTGATATTATTTGCCATATAAGGAATTAATTTGGTAGCCATATTGCTTCATAAGAACTTGTTCCAGGTTACCCATTTGCAAATATGAAATATATAACTAGTTGTGTTTTTCATCCTGTCGTCCAATATCATTCAATGTGGCCAAAACTTACCAGAAGCACTGTGCAAGAAACTTAGATAATGAAAGGGTTAGCACCCAGGGTGGAGATCAGGGCAGAGAACAGAGATAAATGGAGAAAAACAGCCTACCATCCCGTTTCCTGCAGGAGTCTGGACATTAGTTCAAGTGTGTCTCCATCTTTTTGCTCTCAAATTGTTAGTGCGAAACTTTGAAACTTCCCAAATATAGATCATCACACAAACTGCAGAGAACAGCAGCCATCCAATTTAGTAGAGACAATTTTGCTTTTCTCTGCAGAAAAGCTCTTTAGAGGTATGGACATTAAAACATGTGCTAGATGGAATTGATTGAAAGCATATTATCCTAATTAAAAGTTAAAGT
This sequence comes from Echinops telfairi, assembly GCF_000313985.2. Lineage (NCBI taxonomy): Eukaryota > Metazoa > Chordata > Mammalia > Afrosoricida > Tenrecidae > Echinops > Echinops telfairi. The sequence continues at coordinate 55,467,073 of NW_022103896.1, read as the reverse complement.
ACACACTTTGAGGTTACTTCTCATTTTGGTCATCAGCTTTCAATGGTACACAGTCACTTCTCTTTCCCGTATGTTCAGCTTTCAAAGCTCCTTTTGTTTCTTTTTGTTTCTTTTGGGTCTCGGTGAATCATCCCAGAGTGGCTCCTGCTCAGTCAGAGAATCATTATTCACCTCTCCCGATGCTGATCCTTGCTTCTGGAATGGTGCTCCTGTACCCCCTCATCCCAGGAGTGTGTCTGCTTTACGTTCTTCAGTTTTCAGAATACCGGGACAGTAATAGTGGGATCTTCTGCTTTGAATCTAGCGTAGAGTCTTTTCTCAGCAAGCCTCCAGTCACTGTGAATGCCCAGTGGTAGCTACACAAAGAAACAGACAGACAAGCCAAAGCAGTGTTGTCGAGTCAGTGTTAAGTCAAGGCAACCCGCATATTGCAATGTAGAACGATGCCCCATAGGCCTTTTTAAAAAAATTTTTTTAATCAATTTATTGGGGCTCATACAATTCATTACAATACATAGATCAATTGTGTAAAGCACATCTGTACATTTGTTGCCCTCATCATTCCCAAAGGTCGCAACCTGTTGAAAACAGGTCACCAGAGCGTACTTCGGAGAAACCACGAAAGTTTTGAGCTGCCAGCCTTCTGGTAATTAATCAAGGCCTTAACTAGGTTTGCCACCCAGGGAGTCCCTGTGGTATTAGTACATAACATCTGGCATTCCCTCGTTAGCATGCGACATCCCTCTCTGTATCTTATTTTCCCCCAAACTGACACACGCACAAAATGCTTTGGATTCCAGAGCATCCAGAAGAAGAGCCCCGAAGGAAGAAACTGAGCACTGATTGGAAGGGAGTGAGGAGGCCAGAGGGGGAAACAGAGACTCATGGATTGACTGTACCCTGCCTGCCAGTGAGGAGCAGCCTCGTCGTTTGGGGACTACACCGGAGGGAGCAAGGTGCCCAGTAAAAGAACCCACACAGTGAGTGTAGTGAGGGACAGAGATTCTGCCTAAACCACCCTGGAAAGAAAGAACAGGGTGGGTAGGACAGGGCCAACGACTGAGCAATCCTCGAGGTGGGAGGGGTAGTTGGCAAACAGGAGTAGTATCAGTTTGAAAACACGGGGACATATTTCTAGAGGAGATGAAACAGACAGCCACCTGTCTGGCACTGTAGAGCAGAAAGCACATGCAGGTGGACAGGAGTATGGTACAGTAAAAGGGAAGCATTAAGGGGTGGCTAACAATTCCAGTCCCTCTGGAGAGGGCAAGAAAGGAGAATGGTGTTACTATTGCAAGGACTGCTTATTAGTGGAGCACCTGGTCAGTTATGCAGGGGGCAGCCAGTGGAAAGTCAGCCTGCCTGGTAACAATGAGGACCCGTCTTCCTCCAGAAACAACCCTGTGCAAGCAGTCACCCTGCTTACTACCTGTACTAGCACGTGCTCTGAGGTAAAGCTGAATAAAGCTAAGACTTGCAAGCCTACCCCCCCTATAACTCCCTTCTTGAGGCACAGGAGGCCAGTGCTGACCCACAAGCCTAGTCACACTCACAATTCTCTCCCTGAGGTGCAAGTGGCACTCACTTATGCGCCCACATCTGGCCTTGCCCACTACTCCCTTCCAGAAACACAGGCTGGTCATACTTACCCCCAATGCTCACCATTTTCTCCTTTAGACAGAGTCCCTGACCATGCCACAACTGGCAGTGTACATATATATTACCCAACCAAGTGACTGGTGAGCATGCTCCCTGAGTTTATGCCCTGGTGATGGGACTGGCACATCACCTTTCCAGCAGCATCAGTCGCATACTGACAGGCACCAACTGCTCTGTGGTCAAACAGGAAGCAAGAGAAACTAATGCTCCCATCTAAAGCCTGCCCAACTTCAATGTCGCACATCCCCCACACAGTTCTTCCAGACCATATGTACTTGTACTGAAACCCCTACTCACCCCATCAGGTCTCAGATCTCATTTTGGGCACACACAGGATAGTGGAGGAATCCTGTTCCCCCAGCACTCCCCAGAACCTGCCCCGACATCCTGCTCACTCTATGAAGGGAAGAAGTATGTGTTTCACCGCAGAGGACCACCATCCCCATGACCACACCAAATCTAACTCACTGCCATTGACTTGATTCTGACTCGCAGTGAGCATCTAGGTCAGGATAAGACTGCTTCTCTGGGTTTCTGAAAACTTAAATCTCTACAGGAGCTGACAGTCGCACTGTTCCCATATGGTTAGGGATAGTAGGTTTCAAACCACTGATCTTGTAGTTGGCAGCTCAATATATAGTTTACTATACCAAGAGGGCTCCTTTAGTTCCTCCTCCCCCAGTAAGAGGAAATTATGCATAGTCAATAGAAAACACCCAAGTCACACATCGACCAGATCCACAAGACAACAATTAACTAGTACAAGCAAAGCTAAGCTCGAGTGAGAGAGAAGAAAAAAAGCTTCAGATACATCAGAAACAAACAAACAAAAAGCACAAAGCAGACATTCATATACCCAAAAAGGAATTCCAAAAATATGTGTACTAGAATCCCTCACAACCATAGACGCACAACTTCTCATCAAAGTTTTAGCCAGCAGAATTAACATGCCACAATCAGCGGATTTAATAAAATGGATGCAAGGTGTTTCAGTATCAGAGTTAATTATTGTAATTTATGCATAACTAATCACATGATCATCTTAATTCATGCAGGCAAAGCAGTTGATAAAGTTCAATAATCCTTATTGAAAACTTTCAGAGAAACAGGAGTAGATGGGAATTTTTCACAACATAAAAGAACAAAGAAGATACTTTGAGGACTAAAGTGTCCCTGATCAAATCATAGTATTTCTAATCACTTCATATGTGAATTATGGTATGAGTGAAGAATATTTAAAGTACTAACAATGGCCAGAAGAACAGATGCATTTGTCTGGCAAGAAGTACAGCCAGAGTGTTTCTTTAAAGTAAGGTTGGCCAAATTCCCCTGCTTATGCTTCATACGCTTTATCAGGAGTGACCAACTTCTTGGAAAGAACATCATGCTTTGTAAAACGGAGGTTCAGCCAAAGAAGAAAGATCCTCTATGAGACAGATTGACGGACACAGTGAGTGTGACAATTGTGGCAATGAAGCAGGACTGGGCGGTGCTTCTGTTGTGCTAGGGTGCCTATCACTGAATAGACGGCACTTAACAACAATGGAAAGCACTGAAGATCTAGAGGGAACACTCCTACTAAATGATTATTTCCAATGACAATTTTCCCCTGGCATTTTTAACGAATGTGTTTCCAAATGCATTATTAAGAGTTCTTATTTTCAGCTTAGTTTCCACCCACATACCAAAACATCACTTGTGGTTCATTGTTTACTTTCTATCTTACTGCAGCTTTAAAAGATTTAAAGTTTCCTAAATTAATTGAAAATATGACAATTGGTTGGAGTTCTGAAGACAGTATATGATAAGCCTTGGGCTGATAACCTCAACATCAATAGTTCAAACCCGCCAGCAGCTCAGCATGAGAAAGGTGAGGCTGTCTGCTCCCAGTCTCAGAAACCGCAAAGAGCTGTTCTGCTCGTTCCTATTGGGCTTCCTAAAGTCAGAGCAATTCAACAGCACAACTGGTTGCAGGGCATTTTGCATCCTGTTCTGCTCCATGAGAGAAAGATAAGGCTGCCCGTCTACATGATAGATGAGGTAGTCTGGGGAACTCGATTCTGTCCTAGGTGGTTGTCGTGAGTCTGAAGTGACTCACTGGCAGTGGGTTGGGTTAGTAAGGCTTTTTGATGTGGCATATATGCTGTTCCTTCTTTGGGGGCATTCCATTTGGTTTCCTTTTACCAATTTTTCCAAAAATTTGGTTTAAAATATTGGAAAACGAAGTATTCAAACAAGTTCATGACATTCTCTTATAAAGTTTCTCGGTTCAGCATCCTTAATTTTATCTTTCACGCCTAAATGAAGTGTGTTGGCATACATTTGACACAGTCGATCTTTCCTCATCAACCGCAGCTTTCACTCGCCGCC